>NC_080413.1:14726428-15334285 GCF_030265065.1 Corythoichthys intestinalis | reverse complement strand
GAAGAAGAATTATTAAGGCGTCGTTCACTAGCTGTCTAGCTTTGGAAAAAGTAGACGCTTCGGAGTGAGGACAGCATAGACAGATTTAAATGACAGTAGAGTGAAATGCCCACTACAGTCCTTATATACCGTATGTTGAATGTATATATCCATCTTGTGTCTTATCTTTCCATTCCAACAATTTATTTGACAGAATATATATATAATTTACAGAAAAATATGGCATATTTTATAGACGGTTTGAATTGCGATTAACTGCGATTAATTACGATTAATTAATTTTTAAGCTGTAATTAACTCGATTAAAAATTTTAATCGTTTGACAGCCCTATTTTGAAGCTGTGATTAACTCGATTAAAAATTTTAATCGTTTGTCAGCCCTAGTTTTAATGCAACATTTTTAAAACTGCACAAGCCAAAAGAGAAACATAGAAATAAACGCTCTTCTCTATTACACGAAAGTGTTATTTCTTTGAGTTTCGGTCCAGCCTCGATGACACTATCATGTCTATCATCTCACGTTGGCAGTCATTACACTGGTAGTGTAATTTTCCCTCAGGGATCAATAAAGCACTGCTCTTATCTCCCAATCTCTTTTTTATGTCTTTTCATCCTTCCGTGCGCTCGCCAACGCCTCTGACAGAGGAGGGAACATGGGAATCAGCCGTGCGCACGTTTCACCGCTAATAGTCTTAATGCGGCTTCGGATATTTCAGACGTTTCTGCTTGCATTAGTCGCCTCGCTTATCCGAGTCCGCCACCAATATTTCTTATGTTTTTTTTTTTTTTTTTCCCCCCCAGCGTTTCCTCCTTCTGCCTGAAACACTCTTCCCTTTTCCTCTCTACTTCATGCATAGTAGCTTTGTTCTTCACACAAGTTATTCCAGGTCAAACTTATTCTTACAATGCCGCTCAATTATAGGGCTGCTACAAAACAGTAATTTTGATAATTGGTTAATTAGCGATTAACGACTAACAGGCTCATATATGGATAGTTTTTTTATTGTGACTTTGACTAGGGCATTACATTTTAGCCAGAAACCAAATACTCTTGGCTTGGAAAAGTTTTAATGTTATGTCACTATGAAACCATCATTGTTGTCCCAGAAAAATCTCATTTTAAACAAATACAAAGATATTCATGATTTCATCAAGAACTACAGAAATCAGAGAATATTTTTATTATTTGTAATCCAATAAAAACAAAATATTTCAAATAGACAAAAATAGAATAGTTTCATTTTTTTTTTTTTTTTAATCGGAATATTTCCGTAAAATAAAATAGAAATTAATTTTGAAAATACTTAAAAAGAGAATATTATATACATTTAAAAACATTTGAAATAATACAAATACAAATCATAAAAATACATAAAAAATACAATATTAACAAATAAGAAGATCAAAAATTTATTTTTTGGGGGGGTTGACAATGTTTCAACAAACGAAAGTTTTCCATTCATTTCATCATGGACTAGATAAATAAAATAGATTTAAAATAAAAGTTTTTTCCTTTTTTGTTTTGAAGATTTACTGTTTTTCACTTTTGTTTTATATATATACAGTATAGATATGGCGGAAAACACTCCGGGGACTTCAAGTTCCGCTCTAAGACCCCCAATTTAGCCAACTTTCCAAATTGTCCAATATGCATGTGTGATACATCATTGTAAAGCTTAAGATCTCAATTTTCTGGGGGAAGAAAATTTTTGAACAGGAGGGCATTTTTTTTTTTGTAATGTTTTTTTAAACAGCAAAACCCTATCTGGAGAGCAAGCGAGAGCAGAATTACAGATGCCATGACTTTAACGAGATATGATTACCTTATTTCGATCCAAAAACTCCATGCAGCATGTATCAGTGAGTGTCAAAACACAGCTGTGAATGGCCACAGCTGGATTTTTTGGGGGGATTTTATGGGTGAAATATGGTAATATAACAAGGGTCGCGATGCAGAAATCGCAGACATCAAGGAGTGGTCGAGATTTTCTTTTTCATATATTTACTAGGGCTGTCAAACGATTAAAATTTTTAATCGAGTTAGTTACAGCTTAAAAATTAATTAATCGTAATTAATCGCAATTAATCGCAATTCAAACCATCTATAAAATATGCCAAATTTTTCTGTAAATTATATATATATTCTGTAAAATAAATTGTTGGAATGGAAAGATAAGACACAAGATGGATGTATGCCGTGGGGAGAACACGTATATACTACTATAATACTTGTTCTCCCCACTGTACATTCAACTTACGGTACATAAGGACTGTAGTGGGCATTTCACTCTACTGTCATTTAAATCTGTCTATGCTGTCCTCACTCCGAAGCGTCTACTTTTTCCAAAGCTAGATAGCTAGTGAACGACGCCTTAATAATCAGACTTCTCCCTTTTTCATCTGATTTATTAATAAAATAGCCTCAAACCATTGTCCTCTTTAGACCGTCGTAAAACTACAACAACAAAAAAGTACACAACCATTGCATTAGCAACAACGTTAGCTTAGCACGCTATACAGGTTCACTAAACATAAACAAAAAGCGTCTCATACAAAAAATAGAACATTTCGCTTACTAACATAATATGTACATTCTTTACAACAACCATACTTACGGACAAATCTTGTCCAAGGATCATATAAGCACAACATTACAACGTAGGCGTCAGCCCGAGACGTCGTGCAGCCATATTGAACTGGCAAGAAAAAAAATAAACCATGTCGCAAAGCGACCACAAGAGTTCGCTATTAGACAGCACAAAAAGCCTGCTCTAAAACTTACCAAAAGGCAGAATACTGTCTGAGCGGGACATGTGCGTTAATTGCGTTAAATATTTTAGCGTGATTAATTAAAAAAATTAACGCGATAATTTTGACAGCCCTAATATTTACCCTTATAAACGTTTTTTTTTTTTTTTCTTTGTTTGGATTGATTATTTATCATCTAAAATATCGGAGAAAATGCAACAATAACAAAAAAAATACAAATAAGCAATAGTTAAAAGATCTGTGACTTTTTTTTACTGACGCCATTTTTTTCATTGTGACATAATTTGTTTAAAAGTTTAAAATATGTGAGTGAATAATTTTTTAAAGTCGTTCAAAAAAAAAAAAGACATCAATTAATGATTCTTAGCTAAAAATGACAGACATTTAGAATATTAAACATAATTGCTGAGCTTCTTTTTATGGCTGGGTTGAAACAAAAGCAGTTGCGCGACGTCTATAAACGCGGATTTCAGGGTAAAACGGACAAATTAAAAATAGTTCGGGGACTTCATGCGCCAGGAATCTGCTATGGCAGCATATAGACATATTGTTCTATCAAACACAACAATTGTTTTGGCTTAAAATGCCGCAGTTTCTTCTAAAGAGGAGTGCAAGAGCAGAAACTGCTTTTTCAGTCTTGTTTGTGTTTTCCGCCATATATGTATATAGAGTCCACCATCAATTGACAAGAAAACTCCCACGGACTTTGCGCCACGCCTTCCCGTAGGGGGCAGACCCACAGAGCGTTGAGGTGGCTTTCGCTATTCGCTGTGATAAACTCAAACACACGCTGCGTTCTAACGCCGGATTTAGGTGGAAATAGGATGTAGGTTTCACTGCATACAAGTAGGCAGGAGTGTCTCTCAAGAGTGATTTGGTTGAGGATTCAAAGTAATTATTATATTTTTTTGCACCATACATGCACTGAAATGTTGTGAATACAATGAAATGAATGGAAAAAATTGGCCTAACTTTAGCTTGAAATATTCATGTAAAATGAATGATAACTGCCTGTTTTTGTTGGTGTTTTTTTTTTTTTTTTTTTTTTTGCTTCTAACCAAGAGTTTAGACTATTTTACGTTCAAATCTATATTAATTCTGCGATTTAAGCATTTATTTGCAAGAATTTTCAACTTAAAAAGCTCTTTGTTCAGTGACGGGCACCACGTTGGATTAAACAATACGGTAACTTTGGCTCGAAATATTTACGTAAAATGAATAACTGTTTTTTCTTTTAATCAAGAATCTAGACTGTTTTACGTTCATATCAATAGAAATTCTGCGATTTAAGCATTTATTTGCAAGAATTTTCAACTTAAAAAAGCTCTTTGTTCTCGGATGGCCGCCATGTTGGATTAAACAATACTGTAATTTTGGCTTGAACTATTTCAGTAAAATTAATAATAACTGCCCGTTTTTTCCTTTTAACCAAGAATCTAGACTGTTTTACATTCATATCTATAGAAATTCCGCAATTTAAGCATTTATTTGCAAGAATATTCTACTTAAAAAGCTCTTTGTTTTGTGATAGCTGCCATGCTGGATTTTGTATTACTACACAATAGCGGAATTCAACCTAAATAAGTTGTGATTATATGTAGAGAAATACTAATTTTGCTTTTGTTGAGTAAAATTAAAATTATTCTGCATGATTTCCGCAAGTATTAAGTTTCTGATTTGAAAATTGAGTGATTTATTAACCGTTGAAAACTTAAGTTGCAAATTTGATCGAAAACTTTTATGATATGTTAAATATTGCTATTGATCATGAAAATATAGGGGATTATCTCTGCATTTAGTGATTTTTGTGCATCTAGCATAAAATTTGAGAATTTTCTAGCAATTTTAAGTTTTTTTATACTTGTTTAAAAAACACAGAATAAAAATAATTAATCAGGATTTTATCAGAGAACAACTTTGAATTTTTGGAATATATGCCTAAGGGAGGTGTCTGTTTTTGCTTTAGGTCACTAGCGGCTTTGGTTTTGAAAATATTCTAAGTTTTTGGAAATAGGCACCCTACGGATCGGCTCCAAGCACTGTTTCCTGCCAACTGATAGTTAAGTCTATGATATATACATATAGTTTACCAGTATACTGCATATATAAATAAAAGAACATGGATAAGAGAATATTTACTCATAAAAAGCTAAAAAGCAGCCCTGCTCAGTAATAATGCATGTTCAGGTAGCGTTGGCTTATTTTTGACTCTGATCATGATCTTTCTTTGTCTCCCTAGCGTCTGTGCAGCTCCCCTGGCAACGGGCGGTTTCTCAAAATAAAGTTCCATATTACATCAAGTAAGTGTCCAGAAAATGTGGGGCGTATTTCCTAAAATAGGGTGGTTGGCGGTCAGGTCCGGAAAGGCCTTACACTCACTGTTACAGGCGCTGACCCACATTTACAACCTATATTCGCATATTTGTGTCAATCAATTGTATTAATTTATTGTAAAAAAAAAAAAAAAGTTTGAATGATCATGTTTCAGTGCCATTGACCACAATAGATGTTCAATCTATTTGAACTGTGAATCGCAATGAAAATCAATGAGTTAACTCCTCTTTTGAAGCAAAATAACATCATTTATCTTGTTATTTTCCATCCGCAAGTGTTACTTTCGTGTGCGTAATTTGCATTGCAAAACGCCTAAAGAAAAAGTGACTTCAAAAATAGCTCATTATCATTTAAATGTTTCTTCCGCGCACTCATTATAACAAAGACCTCCAGCGACCTGTCATATTCAGCGCCCGTCATCAGTTCGGTCCCCCAAAACAATTGTCGTTCTGCTGATTTGACGCCAAGTGTGCATGAAAATGCCAACGTGTCCGCCTGGTGAATAGATAACACCTGCGACAATTTAAGCTTGAGGTTTCTGCTTCACGTTCACTTAGTTTTTTACGCTGCGTCTGGTGAAATGCGCGCAGGTATAGTTTGTAGGTACCTTCGTTGAGGAATGACCTCATTATCCTTCAGTCATCCGACCACGTTTTGTTTATTTAAACTGCTGACTCTCTCAGGCAGTTTGATTCATTTGTTTGAGCACCGTCAGGTTGGTCTCTCTTAAAAGAAGCTCACATTCAGATGGTACTAATTAAGGTACTGTAATGCCCTCACATATGGGCAAAGATAACTACACTTACTAACATAGTTTCAGTTCTTTATTGATTAGGACAAACAAAAGAATAAAATTAGAAAAGAAGCTGTAACAGGCCACCAGTCAAGCTCAAATCCCAGATTGTAATATTACATATGAAGTAGGTCATGGTCTCATCAAAGCCACAGCTATCACACAACAGCCATTTTCACCGGTGCAACCCCCTTCGCTCCCGGCCGTTTTACTGGATTTTGACTGATTTTGCAAGGCCCACAGAACATTCTATTCTATTACTATATAAACATGGAACCCACCAAAAGAAAGATTAGACTCTCTTCTTTCAGCAGGAAAAAAAGTAAATTCATATCTTTTTCCATTCTTTAGAAATCAGCATTAGAAAATAGCTTAGTTTGAGCAATTTTCCAATTTCTGATGAAAAAACAGAGAAATTGAGCTTTTTGTGAAAGCATACATTTCAAACATAAGTTTGACTTTAACACAGCTATTTTTTGCTTCAGTTAATATAAGACGAATATAGGACGGCCCTGATTCTAAGACGACCCCCTCTTTTTGAAGACTCAAGTTTGAAAAAAAGACTTTTGGAACACCAAGTTAATTTTTATACAGAAAATAATTACAGTACATCTGAAACAAATGAGTGTAACAATATATTTGAGAGAAAAAGCATGTTATTTTGCCTCATTCAAACCTTAATATCTGAACATTTAAATATGTAAACTAAAGTGCAATCACATTCGTAAATGAATGGCTTCTGGTTTTTGAAATGCAAATAAACCAATGTATTGTGATAAACAACAAAATTGCAATAACTGCATTAACCATCAAATTGAAGTCTAACTGTAACTGTAGTCTTGAAACAAATCTGAATAAGGAAAAACATTGCAATAAAATAATGCAAACTGGTTAAACTTGAGAGTAGCTGAGATCTGTCATGACAGAACATCGCTTCAATGATATCTGGCGCCATCTAGCGTCGTGAATGGGTATAATGTCTAGACCGCGAATATAAGACGACCCTCACTTTTTCAGTCTTATTGCAATGCAAAAAGCACCGTCTTATATTCGGGCCAATACGGTACATCCCAAACATCTGAATAATGTTTTCCTTTTACAAAATAACATAAGACAAAGAGAGCTTTTGATAGCAAAGTAACACTTTATTTACACATAACTAACTGAGAGATGATGCTGTTGTGGACGCGACAGCAGAGTAAACTTTTCCCCCATCGCCGCCTGTCTCATAAAGATGGATTTTTTGAGTCTCTGCGGGGTCTGCTCGGCGAGCAGCACGGACTCAACGGCATCATCCGCTGCACTGGTGGTCCTGGTCGTTCTGCTCGCTCGTCCAGCGCCTGGCATCCAGGGCGTCCTCTAGGTTGTTCTGCTCGGTCGTCGGCTGCCTGGCATCCTGGACGCCATTCGGTCGTATTCCGCCGGCGCCCCGGCCGTGCGGCCCGGCCGTTCGTTCCCATTGAATCGGGTTGCAGGTCCTACCAAATGTGCTACTGCCCTCCAGTGGCCAGTTTTATTACTTTAAAATGGATTTTCAGCTTTGTGCTTTGGAGCTAAATTGAATCAGAACCCAGAGATGTGTCTTGTAAAAAAAAAACAAAAAAACAAAGAAACGTAAAAGACATATAAATATGTCTTTGGGACACTGAAACAATTAAAAATTGAACGTATTTATACGTTTTTGGTAGCAAATCCGTTAGAGTTATTACGCTTTATAAAACCTTATTATTTATTTACATTTAACTCTCATCTCACAGGGTTTCCCCCAGTGTTTTATAAGCGTTTATAAGACTTTTATTGAAAGAGTAACTGGTAACAGTTTATTTGACAGTAGGCATGTGCCGGTATGACATTCTGACGGTATGATAACCTGAAGCCAAAATATCACGGTATCAAGGGGCTGCAATTACAGCTCTAAAATGTGTTACTTTGAGATATCAGGGTATTAAAAAAAAAAGTTTTTTCATTGAACAGGATTTTTATTTTTCAGAACATATTAGCACCTTGGAACATAAGTATAATGTTAAGTTTAAATAAGTAAAAAAAAAAATAAGAACATGTTCTAAATAAAATTTAAATAAATGCAGTCCTTTAGGTGAGCCTGAACAAACAGCCGCAGCTCAACATTATTACCATCAGAACAAAAATAATTGAATTATTTTCCATAAAAACCATGTGCGTATGCCGTGTATCATGTTTACATTATACACACTCTCTTTCTCAACACAGACAGTTGCCAGAGAGAAAAATAACACATTTTACCACCACTAGACACACTAGACACGCTGGAGTTTACACTCGTAGCTGGTGCGAAATAATATTGGCAGTATTGCCTCCTCGGCAGCCACCTCCGCAAGCATGTTTTACATGTTGGTTGTCTGTAACTTTTCTGTAGACAAAGTATTCCCATACCAACGATTTCATTTTCGTCGATGGGGGGAAAAAAGTTCAGGAGTTCCACCTCCTCCAGCCATCGTGTAGCACAGGTAACTCATTTTTGGGACTTAAAAAAAAAAAGGTTATACCTTAGACATTGTATGACGGAAAACTTTTGCAGTTTTGAAACCTTGACGTTTTCATACAACGGCATATCTTGAAACCGTAAATCAGCACATGTCTATTTGAAAGTGGTGTCATTAGACTGCTATTAGACTGTCACAATTAGGACATGACACTGTTGTGAGCATTAATGAACACCTACGACAGATGTCATTAAGTGTCATCCGGCAAATTATTTCATTTTTGAATGGTTAAAAGGTCCGGACTAAACATACAGTAAGTATTTACTAGTATTTACCAATTGTGCAAGTTCTGATTGATTGGTTGGCTAAATACTTATTTGCCCCACTGTAAGTATTTAGTCAACCACCAATTGTGCAAGTTCTCCTACCTGAAAAGATTAGAGAGGCCTGTAATTGTCAACATGGGTAAACTCAACCATGAGAGACAGAATGTGGGGAAAAAAACAGAAAATCACATAGTTTGATTTTTAAAGAATTTATTTCCAAATTAGGGTGGAAAATAAGTATTTGGTCACCTACAACCAAGCAAAATTTCTTGCTGTCAAAGAGGTCTAACTTCTAACGAGGTCTAACGAGGCTCCACTCGTTACCTGTATTAATGGCACCTGTTTTAACTCATTATCGGTATAAAAGAGACCTGCCAGTCACACTCCAAACTCCAGTTTGGCCAAGACCAAAGAGCTGTCGAAGGAGACCAGAGACAAAATTGTAGACCAGCACCAGGATGGGAAGACTGAAGGTAAAACACTCGGTGTGAAGAAATCAACTGTGGGAGCAATTATTAGAAAATGGAAGACATACAAGACCACTGATAATCTCCCTCCATCTGGGGCTCCATGCAAGATCTCCACCCTGTGGTGTCAAAATGATAACAAGAATGGTGAGCAAAACTCCCAGAACCCTCTTATATTCCTAACCATAAAAAGAGACACATTCTGCAGCAGGATAGTGCTCCATCGCATACTTCAATCTCTACCTCATAGTTCCTCAAGACAAGGAAGATCAAGATCCTCCAGGACTGGCCAGTGCAGTCTCCAGACATGAACATCATTGAGCATGTCTGGGGTAGGATGAAAGAGGAAGCATGGAAGACGAAACCCAAGAATGTTGAGGAACTCTCGGAGGCATGGAAGACAGCTTTCTTTGATGTTCCTGATGACTTTATCAATACATTGTATGAATCCTTGCGAAGCCCATGGAAGCCATACAAAATATTAAATTTGGATCTCACAGCACCACTACTTAATTCGCTTATGTTATGTAACATTTTTGTATTTGAAGTACATTTTTTGTTCAATTTTCACACTACTTCCTGTAGGCGACAAAACTTTTTTCTTTCCAAAATTTGACCTTTATGTCTTCACTAAATGATAAATCTTTTTTTCAGTGAAACAAATATGTTTTTGTACATTCATCATCATTTGGGAGGGTCTTAGCTTTCATATGAGCCATTTCCGAAACCAATTGAATAATTAAAAGTCAGGTTATTAGCAATTGTTTCTACAAAATGGATAAGCGACAAGACTTTTGTCAGGGACTGTATATCAAACTCCCATTTGACACATTAAAACCGTTCAGACCATGAGGATACTCAGATTCCCATTCTCTGTGTCTAAGCAGCTGAACAGCACTAGTGAAAAAATAAAAACGTATTCCGTTCAAATGGTTTGACGTCTATCGCCGTCAATGGCAGCCACGGAATTACAATAGAAAAATCAGTAAGAACCACTTGAACCAGAAAGACTCACGCTTTGTGTGGACCAACGGGGATGATAGGATGGTTTGTTATTACTCGCGAGATAAAAGCATTTGATCCCAGATGTGTCCGACCACTGAACCTGCACCCGCCCACTCTAATAAACAAATCAATGGAGCAAGTGTACAAAGCACACGTGCGCATCACACCATTGGGAATGCACGTGAACTCAACTGAAGCGTGAATTCAGACAAATCCACATCCCGAACATCGTCAAAGATTTTATTCAAGAAATGATCGAATTGGAGCGTATTAAAGGCTGACTTAGAATCTACTCTCGCAAGTCCCTTTTGAATGGTCGTGACATCTTTCAGGACACTCTGGTCCCCTTCTGCTTTCATATCTTGCCACTTCGTTCATGGGCGCTGACAAAAGGGCGACTGATTAAAAACGGCGCCTTGTCCACCTCCTGCGGCGAAGCTGATCCAAGCGCCATATTGGTGGAGGGAGGGAATTAAACTCTTCCATACAAATTCATTTGGCGCTGGCTGTCGAGTGCTGGCAGCCTGGCGCGACGCCCCATTTAAACTGGTTTGGCAACCGTGTTCAGTGGGCAACCTGTGTCTTAGGAGGAATGCAGTATCAAACTTTGGAGCTTTATCCCTCAGATTTTTGCCGTTTTTGTGTTCCTTCTGTAACGCCGTGTATTAAGATGCCAGAGCTATTCCACTAGTCTTTGTACAAAATGTCCCAAAAATGCTGTTCAGTCTTTTCCAGTTTGAAAATACGGTCTAATTCCTTATACCATTCTTACAGAACTTTCCCAAACTAAATTTAAAAACATTCTTCGTCATGGTAAAACTTCCTCCCGCAAACAGAAAATCGAAACCAATTATTCAAAATATCTTTTATCTACAGTATTTTAAGACTTGTGTGAATGAAAACACAATTAAACTAATTATTATTCAGATTTTAATTTTTTATTATTTCTTAAATATGAATTGTTTTTTTTTCCTGTTCAGCTGCTTAGACACGGAGAATGGGAATCTGAGTGTCCATATGGTCTGACCAGTTTTAATGTGTCACATGGGAGTCTGATATACTCCCATTGTGATTGTTCATTAGGTTTTGTTTATGAGGAGAAAGCAGCATGGGTTATGGGGGACTGAAAAGGAAGGAAGCAGACAGAAGAGGAGAAGAACAAACAACAACAAGAAATACATTATTACACCACTATGCTACTTATGAACAGAGTGGCGCTATCTTTAGTTAATTATATTTATCCGTGGACACCATGTAATATCCACAAATATTAATTCTAGGGCTGTCAAATGAATAAAATTTTTAATCGAGTTAATCACAGCTTAAAAATTGATTCATCGTAAATTATCGCAATTCAAACCATCTCTAAAATATGCCATTTTTTATCTGTAAATTATTGTTGGAATTGAAAGATAAGTAAAGTAGTGATTGGAAATACACCACAACGTGTCAATGGCGAGTTTTAAATTAATTAGAGATCGAGCCAAGGCAAAGTCTGCGTTTTATGTGTATTTTGCATAGCTTTTTTGATTGGGAAAGCCAGTTCTCTTTGAATTGAGCGCTTTTCTTTTTGTGAACATTATTTTTTTGAGGGATAGGAATATTATTTTTGTTGTGCTCTCACTAAATGATACTGTAGCGACTTAACTGTTCCGCCTAAATGCATGATGGGACGTCGGGCAACCATGACTGTAGTGGCTGCAAATGGTATACAGTATGTTCTGCGTTGTGTTCAATTAGGCGTGTTAAGAAAAACATCGTCTCCTCCTCTGCCCAATTGCATGATGGGAAGTTGGGCAACCATGACTGTCAGTGGTGGCTGCGAATTGTATACAGTATGTTCTGCGTTGTGTACAATTAAGCATGTTAAGAAAATGATGGTTTCTTGCTCCGCACAAATGCACGATGGGAAGTTGGGCAACCATGACTCTCAGTAGTGGCTGCAATTGGTATACAATATGTTCTGCGTTGTGTTCAATCAGGCGTGTTAAGAAAAAGACATTCTGATGTCAATGAACACCTGTGTCCCTTGCATTTTTCTGCCTTTTCGCTCCCAATGTGCTAAAACAGCGTCATTGTAAACTGTAGTGACGAGATTTGTCGTTCACTTGAGTAAACGAATCCATTCCGGTTCGTTCAGTAAAAAGATTCGTTCAAACAAATCGTTCAACGAATCGTTCGCCCCCCTCATCTCCCTCACCGCCCAAACGAATCGTTCGGTTACTGAACGGGAAGTGACGTTGCCGAACGAATCACCAAAGACCGCTTCGCAGTATAACTGAACGGGAAGTGACATTGCTTGGTCCCTCCCTCTCTTCCACATTGACCACTCGTCGTAGTTTCAGAAATGAGTGACAGGCGGTATCATTCTGCTTTCACAGACAGCCTCGTCTCCCTCCTGCTGCTGCAAAAGCGAGGGAGAACTTCCGCGTCGTCTGTCCTAGTTCTATGGGCTCAAAGTCATGGCTCGTGCTTGCATTTCGATTTAGGACACGGTTAAACATTTTCCTTTTGTGAGGGGAGTAGGGGGCGGGGGCGCACGGACTTTCTTTAGCAGGTTCTTGATCACACATGCAATCACATATACAGCATGTTTGCTGTCACGAAAATAAAAATACATCGAAAGTTTAATTTCTGAATATGGAACGACCAACACATCATATTTACATCTCGCTCTGTTGTATTTTTGTTTTTTAGTATTAAGATGATCGTGTTGAATTTTTGCACTGGTATTAATAAATAAAATAATCCGGTCAGCTCCCCTGTCGTCCCCGCATCTCAGATCGTCAAATGCTGACGAGAAATAATTGTTTGCTCTTTACGATGTCGCCTTTCTACTCTCATTAGTCTGTTAAGAAAAATGTAGACATATTGCAACATCTCCCGTGTCCGCGTGCTTTGTTTTTGGGCGCTTGAGTAGCACATGATGGACGGATTGACATAATTTGTCAAACCAACCAACACCTGACACGAAAAAAAAAAAACACTCGGGAAAAAAATTACATGTATATACAGTTTCATTGCAAATCAGTATTATGGTGATCATATTGTTTTTTTGCACTGGTATTAATAAATAAAATAATCCGGTCAGCTCCCCTGTCGTCCCCGCATCTCAGATCGTCAAATGCTGACGAGAAATAATTGTTAGCTCTTTACAATGTCGCCTTTCTACTCTCATTAGTCTGTTAAGAAAAATGTAGACATATTGCGACATCTCCCGTGTCTGCGTGTGTTGTTTTGTAGCACATGATGGACGGATTGACATAATTTGTCAAAACAACCAACACCCGACACGCTGACACGAAAAAAAAAATAAAACACTCGGGAAAAAATTGACATGTATATACAGTTTCATTGCAAATCAGTATTATGGTGATCATACTAAATATTTTTTTCTGTGCACATATGAGGTAAATATCGCTGCCATGAAGCCTCCATATAGTGATAGTTCTCTGCCCGCTTCACTGCCGCACTCAGCAGCTCAGCTTTTGCTTGCCTCGTAGCTACCCGTGTTTTAAATTACTGTAAATTTGATAGTATGTCGTCATAGGCAGTCACGAGTTTGTTGAGAAAAGTACTACTCTAAACAATGCTCGCTAGATTTGTGTGGTGTTTTTGTCTGTTTGAGCAGCATTTGATAGGCTCCACGTTAACAAATATGTGACAAAGTCATTTCCTTTCATTTTCTGATTCGTTCACCGCATAGTCATTACTGGAAAATCAAGTTAGCAGCAAGCTAGGTCAGGAACCGGAGGACCGAGTCACTGAACGGGAAGTGACAAAACTCAGTCTTGCCCCCCTGCCTGCACGCTGGCTGCTTATTGGCCACACGTGGACGTGAGTGACAAACGCCCTGATTCTGTTTCCGCTCCCTCCCCTGCCCGCGATGAGGCTGGCGTCTGATTGGTCGTGTGCAATGTCAGAAGACGCTGCCGCTTGCTCAACGCCCTCCCACGCAGCGAACAAGCACCACCTTCATAGAACGAATCAGTGCAGATGATGATTAGTTCGGTCTCGTTCACCAAAACAATTCGTTCAAAAAGAACGAATCGTTCGCGACCGATACAACACTAGTAAACTGGGGTCATTCCGTGCATGCGTTAATTGTGTCAAATATTTTAACGTGATTGATTTTTAAAAATGAATTACCGCCTGTTAACGCGATAAATTTGACAGCCCTAATTAATTCTTAATGAATAGAATCATTTAATTGATACTGACACCTCAACAATACACAAAATAAAATTAGAATTAAATGTTTAACTTGACCCACTTTACATTATATTTTCATTCATTTTCCGAGCTGCTCATCCTCACAACTGGGGAGCTGGAACCATTCCCAGCTAACTATGGGCAGTAGGCGAAGTATAGCCTGAATCGGTAGCCAGCCAATCGCAGGGTACAACAGGACAAACAACCATTACCAAACTATTACCTACAGACAATTTAGAGTGTTTGTTTAGCCTACAATCCATGTTTTTGAGATGCAGGGGGAAACCGGAGTACCCAGAGAAAACCCAGGCAGGCACGGGGAGAACATGCAAACTCCACACAGGAAGGCCAAAGCCCGGGATTGAACCCTTGATCTCAGAACTGTGAGGCAGACATGCTAACCACTCTGCCAACCAGTGTTGTTTTCGTCAACGATGACGACAATGAAAATATCTCGTCAACGAACATTTTTTTTGTGACGGTGACGAGACGATAACGAACTAAATGTGTGTTTATGAGACTAAAATATAACGAATCGAATGCAGGTTTTCGTCTCCTCAAGACGAAAACGAGACGAAAAAGTGCAATAGTTTCTGTCACATGTTCACAATATTTGACATTTTATGTGTAGTTAGCCTGCATCGTATCAGTGTCTAGTTGTATCACTCATGACGTGCTACACCCTCCCTTCGAACACTAAATAAAACTCGTAGCGTTAGCGTAGCATTCGTGTTGGTGTTTGAGCATCCTCTTAAACATCCACTTAATTTTTTTTATTTTTTTTTACTTACAGTTCGTGTCATTCAGGTGGGTATAATTAATTGAAAATAATGTACTGTTTTCTGGCTGAGTGTGTACTATCACCAAGTTGGTTTTGTCCTTGTAGGTAGACAAATGTACCGTTTTCTGGCTGAGTGTGTACTATCACCAAGTTGGTTTTGTCCTTGTAGGTAGCCGTTACAATATGTGCTATTCTGTCAAGGTTCATTCGAAATAGTTGGAAACCTTTATTTATTTTTTAAGTAAAAATTTTTTAAAAATTTCTACAAACGAAACCTTTTTGGCAAACGTCGACTATAACTAGACGAAGACAAACACATTTTGAGATGACTGAAATATGACAAAGACTCGTAAGTATTTTCGTCCAAAGACTAAGACGAAAATTAAAAGGGCTGCCAAAAACAACACTGCTGCCAACGTGCCGCCACACACCGTGCCGCCACCTTAAATATTAATGTACATTAATTATTAATATACTTTATATGACCTTCTTCTTCTTATATGACTTCTCTGCTTTATCACACTGTTGTCTCTTCATCCACTCATTGAGAACATTAGCCACATTTTTTAAGTCACATTTTGGCCGAAGGTTTTCAACCACCAAATTTTATTTCGGTACAAATATTGACAATTTTTCTGGATCGTTATTAAGAATACACAATTGACATTTGTGTCAGTCAAGAAGCACAAAAAAAAGATCACAATGAATTACCATAATTTTAGGACTATAAGGCACACCTGACTATAAGCCGCAGCTGTCCTTATTGTATTATGGGATATTTACACCAAAAGATATTAGCCTGCAACACTTTATATGACAGCAGCATCATAAGACTGTCATAAGACCCAATGACCCACCATGAAGCTTTGAACCAATTGGCTGCAAAGCTTAATTGCTTCAAGAAGCTTTATTTGGCCGTCACTGCTCCCTTGAGGGATTGACTCTTAATACAAGTTGATATGCTGCTATTGACGGCGATGCAGACAGTCAACGTCGCTGCCACCTGCTGTCAACACCGTTGTTGTCCAACATGCCTCTAAGCATGCATTGCAGCACTTCAGATGTAAATAACAATCAAAATTAATGTTCTGACCTCATTACTTCTTCAGTTACTGTTCCAGTTTCATTCATTTTTATTTATGGTATTTGGTAACACTTTATTTGACAGTGATGCCATAAGACTATCATAAGACCGTCATATTTATGACATGGCACAGTCTTGAGCAATCATGAATGCTTATGACAGATATCATTTTGTGTCATCTGGCAAATTATCTCACTTTTGAATGTATGTAAAAATGTATGTCCAGCTGGACATAAATGGAGGTAATGACATAATTTGCCAGATGACACTTAATGACATCTGTCATATGCAATCATTAATGCCCATGATAGCGTAATGTCATAACTATGACGGTTAGAGGCGTGTGAAATTTCCGATTCTTAGATTATCCGTGATTCGGCAGTGGAAGATTTGAGAACGATTCACAAACATCTAAATTCCGATTATGAATTATACTAGTTAAAGTGGAACTAAAACACAGTCAGGTCTTCGGGATGCAGTAAGGAACGGACCGAGGGTAAATATCATGTTCAACTCATGCCGCTAGATTTAAAAAAAAAAAAAAACAATAATACCTGACTGCGGCTGGCAGCTGCTACAAACAACGCCCAGTTCCTACAAACATATGCCCACATACGGCTACTGTAGATATCACATATATGTAGAACTAGATGCGAAATGACAGACGACGGCGCCATTAGAACATATATAGAGAACTTTATGCAAAATGACAGACGACGGCGTTAGTAAACAGCCGCCATCTTAAAGCAGTAGACTTCTCTAGAAGGCTTTGTTGTAGCGAAGCTAATTAACTTTCAGCAAAATCTTGACTTGAATCTATCTTTAAATGATGAAACAGTTTTATAATAATAATAATAATAATACTGCATTTTATTTATAACACACTTTACATTTGAAAACCAAATCTCAAAGTGCACATTGCCAAAAAAGAAAAATAATAATAAATAAAATAAATAAAAAGACTAAGAATAAAAGAGAACAAGCAAAATAGACACAAGCACAGATAAAATCAGATACCAATCAGATAAAAGTAAGACAGTCAAATAAAATTAGCTAGAATAAGCTTTTTTTAAAAGGTGAGTTTTTAGTCCTTTTTTAAATGCATCCAACGTCTGCGGGGCTCTGAGGTGGTCTGGGAGGGCGTTTTAAAACTTTGACATGTCGAAAGTAGACAGAAGGGAAATTATGGAACAACGGGAGCAATTTTAACAACTTTAACGGTCGATTCATAACATTAGTTGAATGTAGTTTAAAGCTGCTGATTCAGAATGGGGACTTGAGTATTTTATTTTCTGTTTTTAACTGTTAACTTGATACTGAAATATTAGTTTGGTTTAGCCTGAGAGGATTTTTGAACAATTTTGGAACTAATGTTCAAAACATTAAAAGCAGGAGGGGGGGCTACCTGAATCATCGATTTATAATAGAATCGGAGCCTCTGAATCGTAATCGAATCGTTAGGTGCCCAAGATTCCCACCTCTAAAGACAGTCTTTATGACACCCCTGTCAAATCCAATAAATCAACAAATAAGCTGCAATGGACTATAAACCGCAGGATTCAGAAAGAGGGGAGAAAAGTGGCAGCATATAGTCCGAAAATTAAAGGTAAATGCAAGGCGTTCACATTACAGTGCAGTTGTTTCATCCCCATCCTATTTATTTATAAGTGAACACTTTTATCATATCTGGCAATCCAAGTGTTCATTTTCAGGATGTCTTTCTTCAAGTTTATTTCGACTTTTACGTAATCATAAACATTGGGGTACACAAAGGCAAATTGTGTCACAGTTTAAATAGCTGGGAAATCTCGCTGATGCTAAAGCAGGTCAATATTCATGCATTTGTTTGTGTTGCTTTGGAAAAGAACTAAATGATCTCGACGAAGGCTCAAATGGGAATATAAATGAGCATCAGTCTGAAGGAAATAAGTTGAAGTGACACATCTAAACTTTTTGAGATCTATCTATATCTGGCAGGAAGCTCCTTCCAGTAGTCATTCAGTCTGACTGACGACATTTTGCCGCTGCAATCAGGCAAATTGGCTAACAAATTAATTAGACTGTGAAGTTTATCTACAAGTGGATGCATGATGCAAACTGTGAAAAAGGTGAAAAAAACTAATTGTAATCTTCGGGAAAAAAACATGAGGCAGACATTTTTATCTACTTGCTGCAGTCTGTGCGTTCTACTCAGTAACCTCATTTGATTTGTTGATGCTTACTGAGTAATGGCATTTAATAATGACGCTGGAGATAAAATGTCAGCATCCCCAGTGGCAATCGCTGTCCCTTCTCATGGCCTTGGAATTCTGATGCAGCAACAAAGACCTTTTCTGGACCACTTGTCGTCATTATGCATTCATTTGAATTTGGTGGATATCAAAGGAAAGAACATTCAGTGACATTTCGAATCGATCATTTATTTTTTTTCAGGGTTTTTAAACCCTTAAAGGCCTGTAACATGAAGCAATTGCCAGATAATCCCAAAATTTGAAAAATACGGTCCTAATTGAACCTTTTTTTTCAAATTTGTAAAAGGTCAAAATGAATATGCGTAATAAGCACTCTAATAAGCGATCTATAACCCTTGCTAAATCTTGATTTTTTTTTTGTTTTTTGTTTTTTTTGTAATGGAACCTGCAGATGCATGTGTTGACTTGCAAGAAACTTCAAAAATTCGGACTTACTCTCAAAATCATGAACTACTCAGTGTATCAAATGTGATGCATTTGGCTATAAAGGGTTAAACTCATTCGCTGCCATTGACTGGATAGACGTCCAGTCCATTTTAATCCGTTTTAATGTTTTAGTTAGTTTTAGTGTCACATAAAACTGTTTTAGTGTTTTTTTTTTTCTTTAAATTATACTTTGAATCAATTTCGGTGAACAAAAATGTATTTTCAATTCTAGTTTTTGTCATTTTGTTCATTTTCGTTAACGATAAATGCCTTGCTGAGGAAATGTTACCCATAGGACCACTTGTTCGACTGCTTCGACGCATTCAAACTTTAAAAAATCAGTTTCTTTTGAAAATCTTGCGACTTATAATTCACATTTTGGATAAACTTCTACTTGTATTGATGAAACATTTTAGTTGATAACATTCCCTCAAACCATATTTACATATTTTAACCTGCTGACCAGCGTTGTTTTCGTCAATGATGACGATAACGAAAATATTCCGTCAATGCGCACTTTTTTTCATGACGATGACCAGATCATAACGAGCTAAAAGTGTGTTTTGGGAGACTAAAACGTAATGAGACGAAGGCCAGTTTTCGTCTGACGAGATGAGAACGAGACGAAAATGCGCAATCGTTTCCTTCACATGTTCACAATGTGTGACATTTAATGTGCAGTTAGCTTGCATCGTAGCAGTGTCTGCTTGTGTCACTCGTGATGTGCTGCACCCTTACCGACTCACCAGTGTGTCATCTCCATTCTTCATGTAGGCTTGCACACATGGTAAGATTTGTTTTCTTGGCCAGAGAGAATATGCAATGTTGCTTTACCCTTTAAAGGTCTATGCTGAGTGATCATCACACTCTAAATGTAACCCGTAGCGTGACCATAGTATTCGTTTGTGTTAGCATTAGGCTAAGATTAACGGCGAGCGTCCTCTAAGCTCTCGGACAAGTTTTTTTACTTACAGTTCATGGCGTCTAGGTGGCTATAATTAATTGAAAATATTGTACTGTTTGTTTCTGCTGAGTGCGTATAATCACTAAGTTGGCGTTGTCCTTGTAGATTGATGCTACAATATGTGCTCGTTTGTCAATGTTCATTTGAAATAGTTCGAAACCTTTATTTATTTACAGTTTTAATGTTACAGAAGAAAACATTTTTAGTAAACGCCGAGTAAAACTAGACAAAATTAGTCTTGACTTTTCATCAACAAAAACTAAACAAAGACAAACACATTTTGAGATGACTAAAATATGACAGAAGCCCCTTTCACAAACATATCACGGTTAATTTGCGTGTAAGCTGACGTGGGATTTACTCGCATCATTGCTTTCACGCATGTAGAGATATCCCGGGAATGACGCGGGTTGGACTTTTTCACAGACTTGTCCCATGTTGCCTAGTGGTGCTCTCTGTGTGGGTAGGGCTGCTAGCACGATTTTATAACCCGGACATTACGTCATTTTTGGTCGGCATCAGCTGTCACAATGTTGGTCAAATCGTGTTTTGTTACAGAGCCAGTTGTGAAATCGTTCCTGTTGTGTAACTGCAGCCAGTTCAACCTCATCAAGACTGTATTTAAGCCAGGCGATCCAAGAGAACGGTGCCGAGATATTAACTTGCTGGGCGCCATTCGACACCTTGTACTCTGGAATTCCGTGCATTTACTAACTTGTTCGTCTAGCCGCCCTTGTTTTGAAATCCCCTACGTTGTGCTGGTACTTGAGTGTATTTGTTTTGTTGTCTTATCAGTTTTCTGCCTACCTCTTAGTTAGCTAGTATTATTGATCCCCGTCAACCTACTGTCACGAACCCATTGTGTTATTCCCCCTTTCCGCAATTGCTTGTATTTTTGTATTTAATAAACCCTTAAACAGATCCCTCCATTGTTTTTTGCTTTGAAGTACAACCTTGTTTCCACAGTTGCACACCCCAACACCAGCAACAAAACCACACATTTTCAAAGATGGACAATGGACTCTCTTCTTCGGGGCTATGATGCAGTTACAATTTAATTATGTTTTCAGTTTAAGTTAGCAATTTCCAGCTTGCTATGATATTTACGTCATCAGCCATCGTGCTGCGACCCAGGAATTTAACGCTTGCTTTCACATACGCTTCATCCCGGTAAAGTCCCAAACTTATACTAAGATGCGACCCATTAAATGTCCGCCAAATCTGTCAGTCAGTCGACCCGTAAAATTGCTTTCACATACAAGCCCAGCCCATTAGGTGTATGTGAAACGGGCTTAAGACTAATAAGTATTATCGTCTATAAGACGAAGACGAAAATGACAAGGGCTGTCAAAAACAACACTGCTCCTGACTTAAACATTTATCATCACAATAAATCTGACATATTTGAACATTTCACGACGAATTCAAACTTTTCCAAACTCTATAAATTTGCATCATTTCGCCTCGACATTAACTCTAAAACAATGTTTACTTTGCATTTCTTTAGATTCTCATGTTTTTGAAAAAATAAAAGGCTTCATTTGATTCTGACTTCTTCATCGCTGCCAAATGAACTGCTAACCTTCGAAGAAGAAACAATTTGTCCCCATCCCACCCACACTCCCTTCCTTCTGTTTTTATCTAAACTCCAGCATCTTTGTAGCTTACGTTTCTAAGTTTGTCATGGCGTTCTGACAGCTCCGCTGTTCTCATTACAGCATTCATGAGCAACTGATTTACACACAAGCGGCGCACCCTGAGTGTTGACGCCAACACCACCACTCTTTTGTGTAGCGAGGCGACCGCGAGCCTCCGTCGTTATGAGCAGTGATAGGAGCAGCTTGCGCGCTGCAGTCTGCTTATTTATTAGGCTCTATTTTATTCGTAATGGGGTAATAAACAAGCAGGAAACGGAGCACTGCAGTGGGTTTCTATTGGTGTTAACCTATTTCCACACCGCCACCTTTTCTTTGTACTTTGGTTATGATGCTTGAATTTGTTTGCATTCTGCTGTATCAGCGCTGCCTTTGCTCAATAAGACATTAAAGATGCTGTAAAGTAAATTCAAATTTATACTTTAACTCATTCACAGTTGCTTTTTTACAGAGCTTCTTATCCCATATTGTGAGATATTTTAAATAAGTTTTTGTATTTCAAGTGGGGAGCAGATGTACAGAGTATCACAAAAGTGAGTACACCCCTCGCATTTCTGTAGATATTTAAGTATATCTTTTCATGGGACAACTCTGACAAAATGACACGTTGACGCAATGAAAAGTAGTCTGTGTGCAGCTTATATAATAGAGTAGATTTATTTTCCCCTCAAAATAACTCAAAATATAGCTATTAATATCTAAACCCCCGGCAACAAAAGTGAGTACACCCCTTAGAAACTACGTAAATCCCTAAATGTCTAAACTGAGTACTGCTTGCCGTTTTCCCTCCAAAATGTCATGTGACTCGTCTTTTCTGAAGACGCTACACAAGAAAGCCTGCAAACAGTTTGCTGAAGACATGTCAACAAAGCACATGGATTACTGGAACCATGTCCTATGATCTGATGAGACGGGCGGGCTTTCTTGTGTATCGTCTTCAGAAGAGACTTCCTCCTGGGGTGACAGCCATGCACACCAATTTGATGTTTTTTAATGTTTCAAATGTATGTTTTTATTGATTTAAAGCTTTTAACTCATTTGCTCCCAAAAACATATACAGTGGGGAGAACAAGTATTTGATACACTGCCAATGGGAAAACCCATTGACAGTGTATCAAATACTTGTTCTCCCCATTGTACATATTTTTAATTGTTTCAGTGTCTCAAAGACGTATTTATACGTCTTTTACGTTTTTTTTTCATAAGTGACATCTCTGGGTTGTGATTCAACTGAGCTCCAAAGCACAAAGCTGAAAATCCATTTTAAAGCAATAAAACTGGCCACTGGATGGCAGTAGCGCATTTGGTAAGACCCGCAACCCGATTCAACGGCAACGAACGGCTGGGCCGCACGGTCGGAGCGGCGGCGGAAGGATGCCAGGTGGCGGACAACCGAGCAGGACAACCGAGAGGACGCCCGGGATGCCAGGCGCTGGACGACCGAGCAGAACGACCGGGGCCACCAGTACAGCGGAAGATGTCGTTGAGGCCATGCTGCTCGCCGAGGAGACCCCGCAGAGACAAAAAAAAAAATCCATCTTTATGAAACAGTCAGCGATGAGGGAAAAGCTTACCCGGCTGTCGCAGCAACAACAGCGTCATCTCGGCGACAACAACGTCATCTCTCAGTTAGTTATGTGTAAATAAATTGTTACTTTGCTATCAAAAGCTCTATTTGTCTTGTTTATGTTACTTTGTAAAAGGAAAACATTATTCAGATGTTTGGGATGTAACTAAAGCAAAAAATAACTGTGTCAAAGTTATGTTTGAAATGGATGCTTTCACAAAAAGCTCAATTTCTCTGTTTTTTTCATCAGAAATTGGAAAATTGCTCAAACTAAGCTATTTTCTAATGCTGATTTCTAAAGAATTGAAAAAGAATGAACTTACTTTTTTCATGCTGAAAGAAGAGAGTCTAATCTTTCTTTTGGTGGGTTCCATGTTTGTATAGCAATAGAACAGAATTTTCTGTGGGCCTTGGAAAATCAGTCAAAGTCCAGTAAAACGGCCGGGAGCGAAGGGCCTTGCTCCGGTGAAAATGGCTGGGCGTGAATGAGTTAATAATGTGGTTGATTTTATTTTCAAATCTTTTATATGGAATATGGAACTTACTCAGTGCTTATTGTTGTATTCTGTTGTTCTCAGCCACCAGACGCAAACGACCTGCTGGGACCATCCCAAGATGACGGAACTCTACCAATCACTTGGTAGGAAACACAAGTAGACATTACAGTACCTTCCAGTCACTCAAACTAAAACTGTAATTGTAAATCACGTTTTATTTGACAAAAAACTCGAATAACAGTCACAGCAAGTTACCACTGTACACACACACATTGTATATTTTCACCACCTTCATGTTAATATCCACCCACAATACTGCCGCCACTACTGTTAATTACCAACTATTGTTAATGGCGGCCTAAACAAATACCCACTGAGATGGAACCTCCTAATTATACAGTTCATCTCCTTTTGCAGTGATTTACAAAGCAAAATTCCGCTTTTACAATGAATGGTGCTTGAATTACGGTTTGTTTTCCAATTTGTCTTTAGCGGACTTGAACAATGTGAGATTCTCTGCGTACCGCACTGCCATGAAGATCCGCCGACTGCAGAAAGCACTTTGCTGTAAGTCAAGCAGACACACACAAATGTCACAAAATGATACGCTGAATTTGTTTTTACTCTAGCAAAATGCACACTATCAAAAATATTAAAAAGGGAAATTAGTGCAAAAACTTGGGCAGCACATTTATCTCCACATTACCTTGATACTTCGACAGGAAATGGTACTGTTGCTAACATGCTAAGCGATGATCATAAACATACCTGCTTTTATTACTTTTATTTGATTAAGTACTAAAGTAACACAAGTAGTAAAAGTAAATATCTGGGTTTATTTATTTTATTTTATTAAGTACTAAATTTACATAAGCAATAAAAGCAAATAACTGATTTCAAAATTTCTATGAAGTACTAAAAGCAGGTATGTTTATGTTTATCAATTAGCATGTTAGCAAAAATACCCTTTCGCTCCATTTGCCTTTTGCTAACACTGCAAAAATACCCTTTCCCTCTATTTGCCTTTTGCTAACATGCTAATCGATAATTATAAACATCCTTGCGTTTATTGCTTGTGTTACTTTAGTACCTAATAAAATAAAAGCAGGTAAATTTATGATTATTGATTAGCATGTTAGCAAAATACCATTTCCATTCAACTGCCATTTTACCCTGCACAAATCGTTTTGTCCCATGTTGGCCTTGCTAGGTCTTCTAGCTTATCCAGAAAGCTAAACATCAATGAACAAACTTCACAGACAACAAGTGTGCAATCAAGCTGACCATATAATTTGTGAAACGGCAAGATACAGAAACCATGCTTAACATACAATTTGTACACTATTCATCATCCAATGCTATCTATATTGTACACAACGATTAGCATGACTGAGTGTTAGCAAATTGCATCCACGTTAACACTAGTGATCAGCATAATAATTCATGTTTTAGCACATTAGCTTTCGTATACATGAAAGAAACGTGTGTCTAAGAAAGCGTTAGTAACACTTTTAGGGGCATGTATATTGACCAGGAATCTTGTCAATATTAAATATGAAAAATATTTATCTCCTAATTAGTTTATCCCATTTGTTGCCTAACATCATTTCTACTGTATTATCTTGAGCTGACACAGAATAAGTCCGTTAACTGTAAATGACTATAGTTGTCATGGAGACCATCCCTTCAACACTGATAAGGGTGACGGCCTCACACCACATGCGGTTTTCGCATTCCGTTCTGTATCATTACAACCCTAACACATAAGTAGGTAGTAAAGTAAAGAAGCATATTACAGTCTCATGGTGACAAAACAATCATTCACCCGGGTGGCAATGTTATAATAGCCCCCCGCCCTCTGAGCCTACCCAGCTGTCTCCCTCCGAAAAGATAAAACAACTCAGTGCAGGTGCGCTTTGGAGCTCGTGCGCATCAGTATTTGTTCTCGCCTGCTAATGAGCTGCAATAATTCAATCCCATCATTTTTGCACTATTGTTTTTCAATGCCCGTAGCGCTTTGTTGCCGGCACGCATTAGCCTGATTGATTCCAAATGTAGGCCATCCAATTCCGACTATGATTCCATACAAATAGCCACAGGTTTCTCCTCTTCTTTTTTCAGTGAATGCCTGCTCGTGTAATGCGTGTGAATGACACATTTCTACACAAAAGTGCATGACAGGCATAGTGGAAAATGTCTAATTGGGTTAAGTCCGTGCCAGGGGGACTTGAGTGGCACAAGGAGGTAGCGTTTCTGTGGGTATGTGTGACTGGAAAACTACCAGACAGTGTGTGAAGTAGGGCTGCCATCAATTATTATTGTGGTTGTTGATGAGTCACCGATTAGTTTCTGATGATCGTCTCTGGTGGTCGATCTGCAGCAGGTGGGGCTCGGCTAGAGCTCTTGTTCTCTGCATAGTGATTGGATAATCTGTCTGATGCTGAACCATAAACGGATTTTAAGGGGGGCCCAGGCCGCCGAAAAGTGTAATTGCATGTAATTGACTTTCCTATATATCAGTACTTCTCAAATAGTGGGGCGTGCCCCCCTGGGGGGGCGCAGAACGATGCCAGGGGGGGCGCATGTGTCCTCGGGGAACATGCTTTTTTTTTTTTTTTTTTTTTTGCCGTACTGGAATAAAGTGTACTTGCACATCCACTCAGTGGGTGGCAGTGGCGCTCTCATTTTCAGAGTGCGTGCAGTATTTCTGAACTAAGGAAGAGCACTCAGCACACAGAAAACAGATATGAAGAGCAGTGCGCCGCTGCCGTTTTCGAAAGCCGTTTTCCGACCGTACTCCCTCAAGCGACCCACTGTCTTGTCCGGTTCTCACGTCGCCGCCCGAGAAGTGCCATTTAGTGCTTGGGATCGTCACGACGACCGCCCTCACCTACGGTTCTACCTCGGCCGCCGAGAATGCGCTTTTTTCGGGCCGTTTGCCTTTTAGCTTTGACTTTTAATACAGTGGGTGATGAGGAAAGACCACTGTTTACTGTGTCTAAAAATAATTATAGCGGACAGCCAGAAGCCAAATCAATTAAGACGCCACCTAAAGACATTCGACCCCAATCTCATTGATAAGCCGCTTGATCGTTTTTCAGCGAAAACGTGCCGAATATTGCCAACAATCGTCCTGCTTTGTCAGTGTTATATCAGTAAACCAGTGAGCATTGTTAGCATGGTCATTGCAAAATAACTCCACACCATTGCAAAGGAGGTAATACTGAGTGTGAGCTGCAAAAATAGAAACTGTCCTTCTGTCCAAGGACACTCTTTTTTTCTTTTATTCAGTTTTGTTTTTTCGGTCAAATTTTTTGGCATATTGTCCTCATGAGTGAATGTTTCTAATCAATTTGAATTTGTTATTATTGACTGATTTTATTACATTTTATTTTTCTGTATCAAACGGTCAAAAATGTACTTTGAGTGTATTTTTACAGTTTGAATGTGACTTTTTTTTTTAATTCAGGCAAATTGATGCTGGTCAAGTCTTCTCTGTTACAAACAAAACAATGTTAATAAAGTTATACTTTATTATAAGTTGATCTATGTTACTTTTTTTCTTTATTAGAAAAAAGGACACAATGTTAGGCAGATGCGTATTTATAATAGTAATTTTATTGACAAATGATAATATTTACAGTGGCGGCAGAGAGTTTGGGGGGGGCGCGAAACATTTACGTCTTGCTTGGGGGGGGCGTAACAGAAAATAATTGAGAAGCACTGCTATATATAAAAGTTGTAAAGCAATAAAACTGCAACAAAAATGAATGAAATGAACAAAAAAACATTTTTATAATGGGTCGAAATTATTTTTCGAGCACCTTAGACAGTAATTTGCTTTGCATATAATTTAAAAAAAATATATATATATATATATATGTGTGTGTGTGTGCGTGTGAGTGTGTGTGTGTGTGTGTGTGTGTGTGTGTGTGTGTCTTTTAGAGAAAAAAATATTTTTTAAAAGGATTTTTTTTCTTTAATTGAATTTTTTTTTTTTTTTTTTTTTTTTTTTGATTGAAGCAACTTTTAAGGGATTGAATGATTTAGACACAAATGTCCTAATCATAATATGGCCCAAACACAAAAAGGATTGCTTCAATTAAAGAAAACTTTTTCAATGAAAAATTAAGTGTTCAAAACCAAATTTCTCAATCAGAAATATTTTTTTTCCCATTCAAAAACTTTTTTCTTTGATTGAAATTTTTCTGTTTTTGATTAAAGTGATTTTTCTTTTTGATTTTTTTTTTTTTAAGCAACTTATTTTGCGATTGAATAATAAAGAGAAAAAAGTCCTTGCCAAAATGTTGCCCAAACACAAATCAACATTACTTCAATTAATAAGTTGCTTCAATAAAAAAATAAAAAATAAAAAAATAAAAAAGCTTGACTTCAATCAAAAAAATAAATAAATAAAATAAAAATTAATCAAAGAAAAATAGCTTTCACATGCATTTTTTTGAGTTTCAAATTTATTTTTGCATTCAAACACTTTTTTTTTTTGATTGAAGCAACCTTTTTTTGGTTGAAAATACATATTTTGATTAAAGCAACTTTTTTTATTTTTATTTTTTTGAATAATAAAGACACAAATCTGCGTCCATATGGCTCCGTCCACGGGATACAATTTTTGACTAGAGTAACTACATTGACCCCGGCTCTTGGCGAAAAGTATTGCCTAAGCAGCCTGGTTTAGAATTCCCCTCAAGAATAATGGGAAACAAAAAACGCTCATTGTCAACTTATGTTAAATATTCTTGTACCGTAAGTTAATTTTATTGCTGACACTGCGTTTTGGGGTCATCAACATATCCTGACCCCCCCCCCCCCCCCCCCCCCCCCCCGCTCAGCCCCAAAAGTCAAACTCCACCTATGGGCTGAACTCATTTTTGAGCGACAGCAATCTTGTCGTGTTTACATCTGCGGGATGTGTTTTTCAATTTTCATTCCGTTGTTCTGAGTTGAACTGGAGATATTCATAATGATACTAAAAATGGCTTACAAATGACTAGCGAAAAATAGAGCTTATTTTTGGTGTTTTTATTCTATTGTAGCTGGTTGTGTTTGGAGACTTGACTTCTGGCACTCGAGTTTCTTACCCTGCAGCTGGGCCCCACCACTGTCACAAAGCACTCACAGGCGAACACACTTTGAACTTCCCCTCATTGAAAGACCAGCATCCGCCACTGATTTGGACGTCTATAGCCGTCAATGGCGGAAAATTAGTTTAAATATAGTTAGACAGAAGGGCAGGTACTGCTTTAATGTTAAATCTATCCACAGTACAACTTTCATGTTGTAATTCTTTTCGACATGAATGCATGCATGAAATTACTCTTCTGACCGATCATTCATATTGATGTGGAACACTTTCACTTTTTTCTCTTTCTAACTCACTTATCTCTGAATGATTCCCGTATTAGCGCGTTTCATTTGTAGGCCCGGCGCAGGTCGCTAAAGCAGGCAGCCAGACCTTATCACAGTTGATGAGCGGAGGTGAATCGTAAAGCCTAAAAAATGAGTGAATAAACTTTTATGGGAAGCGAAAAAAGAAAAAGTTCTTTCCAACTCTGCCTTTTCATCAACTTTTTTTTCCCAGTGCTTTATAAAAATGTGCATAAAAGATGAAGATGTCACCAGCAAATTAGATTTGTAGAAACTGACTGGCTTATTTCCATCATATCAATTATTAATCACAATGATCCATCTGTTCTCTCGCTATTCACTCTCGGTTATGCTTCCATGAACATGGTGTGCCACTTTTTCGCTGTTTGTCCCGATTCTCAAATGTCAGTCATCCACTTATCATATCTTGTTTGTAGTGGACCTGCTGGATCTGAGCGTGGCCCAGAACACTTTCGGGCAGCACAAGCTGACCAACAACAACCAGTTGATGTCCGTTCCGGATGTCATCAACTGCCTGACGTCCATCTACGATGGCCTGGAGCAGGAACACAAAGACTTGGTCAACGTGCCGCTCTGTGTCGACATGTGTCTCAACTGGCTGCTTAACGTCTACGACACGTATGTTTAGTCTTAATTTATGAACTCAGTGGCTGCCATTGAAAAACAAATTAAGGACATTGACAAAAGTCATTTTCTCCACATGTTCACATTTTTCATCAAGCAAAAAATCAGTTCAAGTACAGTGGTAAGAAAAAGTATCTGAAACTTTTGGAATTTTTCACCTTTCTGCATAAAATCACCATCAAATGTGATCTGATCTTTGCCAAAATCACACAGATGTAAAAACAGTGTCTGCTATAACTAAAACCACCCAAACATTTATTGGTTTTCATATTTTAATGAGGATAGCATGCAAACAATGACAGAAGGGGGAAAAATAAGCATGTGAACCCCCTGCCAAAGGAGACTTAAAGAACAATTGAAACCAATTTTTACCAAACAATTTAAGTCAGGTGTGTGCCCAATCACTGATGAGTGGTTTAAAGATGCCCTGCCCACTATAAAACACACACCTGGTAAGAACTGTCTTGATGAGAAGCATTGTCTGATGTGCATCATGGCTCGGTCGAAAGAGCTGTCTGAAACCCTGCGATCAAGGATTGTTGATTTGTATAAAGCTGGGAAAGGATACAAAACCATCTCTAAAAGTCTGGATGGTCATCAATCGTCAGAGAAATTGTCTAAAAATAGAGAATTTGGCACTGTTGCTTCTCTCCCAAGGATTGGCCATCTACCGAAAAATGACACCAAGACTTCAGCGCAGAATACTCAGAGAGGTAAAAAAGAACCCTAGAGTGTCTGCTTAACACTTACAGAAATCACTGGCACAGTCCAATATCTCTGTGCACACATCAACTATATGTAAAACTATGGCCAATAATGGTGTTCATGGGAAGACTCCACAGAGGAAGCCACTGCTGTCTAAAAAAAACATTGTTGAATGTTTAATGTTCGCAAAAAGGCACTTGGACACTACACAGAAGTTTTGGCAAAATATTTTGTGGACTGATGAAACCAAAGTTGAATTGTTTGGGAGTAACACACAATGTCATGTGTGGAGGAAAAATGGAAAAGCTCACCAACATCAACACCTCATACCCACCGTGAAGCATGGTAGAGGGAGCATCATGATTTGGGGCTGTTTTGCTGCCTCAGGGCCTGGACAACTTGTAATCATAAATGGAAGAAGGAATTCAAAAGATTATCAGGATGTTTTGCAGGAAAACCTGAAGCCATCTGACAGACAGTTGAAGTTAAAAAGAGGATGGATGCTGCAACAAGACAGTGATCCAAAACGCAGAAGTAAATCAACTTCAGAATGGTTTCAGAAGAACAAAATGTACGTTCTGGAGTGACCAGGTCAAAGTCCAGAATTGGACTCCATTGAAATGCTGTGGCACGACACAAAGACAGCAATCCATGCCAGGCATCCCAGGATTTTGACTGAAATACAGCTGTTTTGTAGAGACAAATGGGCCAAGATTAATCCTGATCAATGTGCCAGACTGATCTGCAGCTACAGAAAGCGTCTGATTGAAGTTATTCTGCCATAGAGGGGCCACAAAATATCAAATGTGAATGTTCACTTACTTATTTTCCCCCTTCTGTCATTGTTTGCATACTTTCCTAATTAAAATATGAAAACCTATATATGTTTGGGTGGTTTTAGTTAAAGCAGACACTGTTTTTTCATCTGTGTGATTTTGACAAAGATCAGCTCACATTTGATGGTGATTAAATGCAGAAATGTGAGGAATCCCAAAAGGTTCAGATACTTTATCATACCACTGTTATATTGAAAAATAGTATCGATTATTTTTTTCAGTATCGATACGGAGTTGAAAATGTTCGTATCGTGATAACAGTAATATACACACATACCAGTCTTCAATGAAATCAGACGTATTATCTTTGTAAATAATCAAAATAAGGTATTTGCAACAACAATAATAAAGTAACAGAGTATGGATTTACAGCTAAAATGTTAAGACTAGAATAATATAACAGTAAGTTACTTATTTACAGTATGAGCAAGCTATTGCAAAAATAATTTAATTGCCAACTATAAAAATAATTTTTATGGCAATGAATGAGTTAAGATTCTCATTAAGATCTGGAAAAATAATGCAAAATGTGGACGCTAACCTTAATCTAGCATTGGAGTGACAGCTGCACATGAATAAATAAAACCACTCTTTTAATATGTGTAGTTATTGATATGATTTTGACACTTTTTACCCCTAATGTATCATTGAATATTCTGTTGGTTTTCAAGTGGTCGCAGCGGGAAGATCCGCGTCATGTCCATGAAGATTGGCTTGCTTTCTCTCTGCAAGGGACACCTCGAGGAGAAATACAAATGTAAGTGCATGACTTACTGTATGTAACCCTAATGTCACTCTGTCATTGCATACTTCCATCCTTCTGCTCTTCTTTCCTGAAAATGTTCCCTCCCTGGGCTTATGCATTCCCTTGGCACATTCTATTAGACCGCGAAGGATATCATGCACGCCTGATCGCGTCCTTCCTCCCTCGCTCCCACAGTGTCATTGGCTCTCAAATAGCGACGACACATAAACACACACACGCGCAGTCTGCCGTGTCAAACGGTGTCTGTGAGCGGTGGGTGTGGATAGGTTAATGTCATAAAGAAGTGTGTGTAGGAAAGGAGGTCGCACACATGCCAGGAATGAGGAATCGGGGCTGAAGTCAGCTTTAATCAGAGCACAAAGAGCTGTCTTGCCCTTTGTTTCTGCTCTTTGTATGTGGGTGAGAAATAGAAATGCGCCACTGAAATACATTACCATGTTTCTCCAACTATTTGGCTGCCATTGACGGCAGTGAGGAGTTAACTCCTCTCTGAAGCAAATGGATATTATTTTACCTTGTAAAATGAGGTATGACGTCCTTTAGTCGTGTGACATTTTTAAAATTTGATGTAATATTTTTGAATAAACTCTCACCTGAGAAACTTTCAAGTCAGGTTTTGCTTTCTAAAGTTATGTTACAGCATTTATAAAACGGCTAATAGCCAAACTTTCACTCAAGTAAGAGTAGCGTTACTTCAAAATAATATTACTCAAGTAAAAGTAGTCATCCAAGAATGTACTCAAGTACAAATAAAAAAGTATTTGGTGAAAAGAATACTCAAGTAATGAGTAGCATTGTGAGTAACTGCTTCTGATGTTTGATTTGATTTCTTTTTAAACAATGGATTTTTTTTTTTTTTTTCAGCACAAAATAATCTGTATGAACTGTGATTATTATACTGCACTATAACTGATTACATAACCACATTAAGCCAAAGAAATACAAAAAAAATCTTTGAAATCCAGCGAAAGGAAAAAGCGCCTGCCCACTAGTGGAGAAAATATATTTCCTATTAAGAAAATAAAAAAATCATATTTCCAGTTTTCCGTGGTCAGTCAGTGCCAAATAAATACTGGGAGAGAGGTCACGTTAAAGGACGGCAGCGCTCTATGTCAAATACTTCAATTTTTAAGGTGCTTTAAAGATGCCATGTGATTTAACAGGCCGGCATGATCATAAAACGGCAAGCTTGAGTCTGATTGGTATAATGGAGTCATGTGATTATTGTTGTGACGACTCATTCGTGAAACTGACTGTTGGCGTCTCTTGCAAAAAAAAAAGTACAATTTAATATGTAGAGGAAAAATGTAACGACTAGTGTCGTCAAAGTAGTGGAGTAAAAGAGTAGCGTTTATTATTCACAAATCTACGCAAGTAAAAAGTATGGCTTAGTAAAACTACTTTAAGAAGTACATTTTTCTTAAAAAGTTACTCAAGTAAATGTAACTGAGTGAGTACACGTAACACATTACAAGCCACCTCAACCAAAAAGTTGCCTGTTTTGAGAAGTCTTATCATATTACAATATCAGTTGCTACATTCAATATACCAGTCGGTGGGATGGTAGTGCTAATTTTTCATAATTGATCAAAATGACCACTGCCAGTCCTCCAAGTTATCCTCAGTGGCAGTAAGAGATTCAAGAGCAAACAAAGACTATTGTTAGAAGTTAATAAGGTTTAGTGCATGTAGTTTGTATTATGTAGTAAACCAGTATTGCGTATGATTGTTCTGTAAATTATAAATCTACTGTTTTGTCAGGAATTCATAATGAATACAGAGCTGAATTTTTAAATAACAAAAATAGGAATACAAAGAGCCCACTGGGTGTGGCCGCCATTTTTCATTGGACTGCGGGGCAGTTATTATTGAGCTCTTTGAATTATAGCTAGAAACAAGTAGGTGTAGCTGCAATGGTGTTACTTTGTAGTATCTTGCTGTGTGAAATCTGCAGACAACAACTAGGCGTGACTGCTCATGACTGTTTTCCCTCCGCATTTGTCTTTTGTGTTGGTAAAATTTTGCCCGGCAACAGGTTGCGTATTTTTTGGTATATTCCATTTTATCCATTGGTCTAATGGAGCACTTATAACTTAGTCCGGTGAATCCTACCTAGCAACAAGTCAGATTTTTTTGGGCTAAATCTAATGGTTTACATCATTTACATTGTCAAAAAAATATAACATTTCTGTTAGTCATGCTTGCTAAAGATTTTAAGTAGGTCCCAGGTTGGAGCAAAGTATTATACAATTTAATTAAAATATTGAATTCATACTACTTGAACTGTCCTACTTAGGGCCTACTGTATTTTTGCAACCATAGGGAGCACTGTTTCAAAAGGCGCAGGCTCATTTTCGGGTGATATTTTTTGTATTTAACACACACTAGCATGTTTTTTTAAAGGCAGCGAGAGCATTAAAGAATTTAACAAAGTACCCACATCAATCTTACTCAGTCCACAAATCCATCAAAGTCCTTCTTCTGTAGCCAGATTGAACAGCTGGGCTAGGTCTTGAAGGGAATAGCATGCTTTCCCATATTTATGGTTTGACTGTTTGTATTACTCTAACACATCAAATATAAAATAAATACCATTTAAATAAAAGTTTTAGAAAGCAAGTAGGATATATTTGATCTTATGAATAGTTGGAGTGATTGGAATTTGCTGCGCCAAGACAATGGACAGATAAGGGCATAACAGATACAGGATGCCTGCTGACTACAGAAGCCCAGCGCGCGTCATGCAGCTGACTGAGCGAGACTGACGCTGACAGAGCAAGACAAGTGGGTGATGGCCAAGACATGTACAAGCCCACGTCTGGACCACCAAATCCCACCATCAGCTCTTCTGGGGGCCAACAATGGACAGTCCATAACAATTGCGGGACATCCTGTCTTGCCAAAAGGAACACCTGATAACAAAAAAAACTGCACGGCTGACTATTTGAACACTCAGCGCTCCTTTTACACTGCGGTTGACAAAATTTGCAACTCTGGTTGCCTTGCCAACAGTGACGCACGGACTCATTGGCTCAACCTGCAATGGAAAATTACCCTAAACAACACCCAAACACGCCCTCCTTCCGGACCACAGCCCGCCTCAATCGAGCCTTCAAAAGACTGAATTCTTCAGCTATCGCCATCTTTTCTCTGGAACATTTTTGTGTATTTGTTTTTTGTCGACAGCCAGCTTTCCTCCTCGTCTGGGTCTATTTGCTGTTTTTGCCTTGCTGTCTGATTGCTGTCGACTTGGAAAAATTTGTCAACTTGTGTTTCAAGCCTTTTTCCAGCCTTCGAAAGGGAGTCAGTACAAGGGGCTAAAACTAAGATGAAAGCGCCGAGTTTGGCCTTTTGGCCGGGTTGTCGGAGTTCCGCGGCCCAGGTTGGTGAAATTGTGTTAGGGCAGTTCCGGCGGTTTGGCTGGCGTGATTACGGCGATCTGGCTAAAAGGTCAAATTCCAACAGTCTCCATCAAACACGTCAGCTTAACTATTCTTTCGGCAACGTCTTCCTCTTAAAAATTACCTGAGGTGGCAGTTTTTTTTGTTTCGCGTAAGTGATAGCCTTGAGTTTGAACTGGGCTTTGTAATTGTGTCTCTTCGCAGTAGATGCCATTTTCGAGGGTCCTTCGCCAAACCAATGTTGTTTAGTCGAACGCACACATAAAAATTGCTCAGTCAGACAGACACATTTTGGTACTCAGTCCATAGAATAGGTGCACGACATTATTAGGCACACCGTCCATTTTTGAGATTTTTTTTTTCCTTTAACTGCGCTTTATGGTCGTGAAAATACGATACTCAGAATGTTGAGTCAAAGCGTTAACTTAATTTTTTTTTTTTTTTTTTTTGGTAATCTTGAAAAAGCCAGTGAAATTGATTTACTTGAAATTTCTTGACAAAATTAAAATGACATTACAATACATTTGTTAAATACAAAGATCCCAGTGGGCTCAGTCTGGATCTTGCTGTGTTGAATTTGCATGTCAGCACAATAGAAAATGGATAAGAATCGTCTTTTTACAAATGACTTGCTCCCGTCCCTCCCTCCGCAGACCTCTTCAGTCAGGCGGCGTCAGCGGGGGACACGTGTGACCAGCGGCAGCTTGGCCTTCTCCTTCACGAGGCCATCCAGATCCCCAAACAGCTTGGCGAAGTAGCCGCCTTCGGGGGCTCCAACATTGAGCCCAGCGTGCGAAGCTGCTTCCAGCACGTACGTACATATAAATTCCATCAAATACGATGAACAAGTTCAGATTCATTGACCAAATTAGAACAATTTTGATTAATTTACCACAACCTAAAGTCAAGTGCTGATATCAGACAGCAATATAACATCTTCCCCACATCTCATTCCTATTCCGCCGCAACCCAAAGCCAAAGAAGATCTTGAATATTTAAGTCCTGCTGACCAACCGCGACGCCTCCCGTGGCCCGCGGTCAGCCGCCTTCTGTCCTCCCCACTGCTTTACAGCAGCCAACGAATCAATTTTGCAGCTTTATCACTGGATGTTCCTGGCATTTAACGATGTCTTTATCCCCCTGGGGATCGAGCTTTCATTTCTCACTCCCTCTACTTCTTCCGCCACCGCTTCATTTCCAGGAAGTGAGCATTTAAATTGGGACCAAGCTATAAATTTCATCTTTTTCCTGCCGATTCACAAATAAATCGCCTGCTGGCTCCATCCTGAATTGACGAGCCAGATGTGCTGCAGTTGTGTATTAATCATTCAATCAAACTAAGTCCGCTCCTTGAAACTCGGTGCACGAACTCACATTTCCATAAAGTCCTGTGTGACACCTGTGCCCGTCCCGTCAATGACGTCTAGTCCATTTGCTTTAACGAGCTCATGATGAATGAGTGGCACAGCTATAAATTTGGCATCCTTCACTGTACTTTTGTCACTGGCTTCCATTTAAGCATCCATCTGTCTTATTGGGGTCACCCTCTTCACACTGCGCAAGCTCATCTGTAAACACCATAATTCTAACATTCGGACTTTAGCAGGGAAAGACATTGAGGCAGTCTGAAAGAAAGTACCGAACATGCAATCATAGACTTCACTATCAGTTGACGGGGCTCGGGGCCAATCCTGAGGGGGGCCTATTTTCAAAAACTTTAAAATTCAAATATTTTCAAAACTAAAGCCGCTAGCGACCTAAAACTAAAACAGGAACTTCCAGTGCTTAATTTGTAAATCATAAGGTGCCGGAACGCAAAGTACATATGACGGCGCAGGGATGACGAGACGGAAGCAGGTCCCGGAACATATGCAGAAAATGGTGCTGAGAACAACACGCAAATGCCCACTTGCCATGCTGTGGGACTTACAAGCCTCAATTTCAGTTAATATCCATGTTATAAATCTTATGACAACAATTTACAATTATTTAGGCTATACTCTGCATACCGATTATTATTATTATTATTTTTTTTTTACACAAATGGCTATAAAATTCTCAAATTTTAAACTAGATGCACAAAAATCACCAAATGCACAGATAATCACCTATATTTTCAGGATCATTAGCAATATTTAACATATGATTTAAGTAGAGATGTCCCGGACCCGATCCATCGGCAACTCGATCGATCGGGTTCGATCACGTCATTTTCAAAGTATCGGAATCGGCAAAAAAATAACGGACATGCCTTTTTTTTTAATATATACCGTATATATATATTTTAATTAAATTGTTTTCTAATTGTATTTAACGTTACAGACATAATATGTTACACTCATCCAGAGTCTTTAGTTTAGGCTTAAGGTAGGGTTATCAAATTTATCCTGATAGCGGCGGTAATTAATTTTTTTTTAAATGTATCACGTTAAAATATTTAACGCAATTAATGCATGCGTTTCACGACCAACCCTTGCATTGTCGCGCTTAATCTGTAATGGCGCCGTTTTACCCATATAGAGAGATAAAAGGCAGCGGATAATGAGTAGGGTGAATTTTGGCAGCCTTTGGAGCCTTTTTTTAACTGGCTGAAGCCTTACAATCCCTCTCCCTACGATTAGAAATATCATGGGAAGCAATGTGGGGATGCAAGGTAGCAATTGATCTTTGTCTTAACACCATAAGTTTGTCCCCAACGCAGAGAAGATATATCAATTGGTAGCACTACGCACAGTCATGGGTGCCCTTCCCATCATGCATTTGGGCAGAAGTTAAATGCCTGAATTATCATTTACTGAAAGCTCATAAAAATCCACTGGATGGCAATATTTAGTCACAATATACAAAGTCACATCCGTCCTTTAAGATTTACAAGTCTTTCTATCCGTGGATCCCTCTCACAGAAAGAATATAAATGCCATCTTGAGGATTTATTGTCATAATAAACAAATGCAGTACTTATGTACTGTATGTTGAATGTATATATTCGTCCGAGTTTTATTCATTTTCTTCTTAGTGCATTGCCAAAATGTATATGATCGGGAAAAATTATCGGGAATGACTGGAATTGAATTGGGAGCAAAAAAAAAAAACAATCGGATCAGGAAATATCAGGATCGGCAGATACTCAAACTAAAACGATCGGGATCGGATCGGGAGCAAAAAAACATGATCGGAACAACCCTAGATTTAAGTGTTTGCCCAAAACAGCAACTTCATTTTTTTTTTTTTTAACTCAACTTTAAATCACTCAGTTTTCACATCATAAACTTAATACTAGAGGAAAGCATGCAGAATCATCTTAATTTTACTCAACAAAAGCAAAATTTGCATTTTTCTATAAACAATCACTACTTATTAAAGTTGAATTCCTCAATTGTGTATATACACAAGATTCAAGATGGCGTCTGTCACAAAACAAAGACCATTTTAAGTTCTTGGAAATAAATGCTTACATCGTGGAATTTCTATATATACGAACGTAAAATAGTTTTGACTCGTGGTTAAAGGCAAAAAACAAAACAAAACAAAAAACGGGCAGTTATCATTCATTTTACGTAAATATTTCAAGCTAAAGTTAGGCTAATTTTTTTCCATTTATTTCATTGTATTCACAAAATTTCAAAGTACATGGATGCTGCGAAAAATATAATTAATTACCTTGAATCCTCGACCAAATCGCTCTTGAGACACTCCTGCCTGCTTGTATGCAGTAAAACCTTCATCCTATTTCTAACTAAATCCGTCGTTAAAACGCAGCGTGTGTTTGAGTTTATCACAGTGAACACCAACTCAACATTCTGCCTGGGTCGGCCCCCATCGGGAAGGCGTGGCACAATGTCTGTGAGAGCTGTCTTGTTAACTGATGGTTGAGTCTATGATACAACAAAATACAATAATGGAACAACATTCTAAACGCTAGTTTTGCATGCTAGTTGATAGGTACTGAAACATTTTGTTGCCCTTTGATGTTTGACATTGTCAAAAGGTTATGTTTGATAGATTCCTGACATTACAGTGATGGTCTTTTCAGATTGGATCATTTTAATCTTCAATTCTGGACAGGTTGTCAAACACAATCTTTGAAGCAAACAAAACTAATTCATGATTGTTATTCCTTAGACAGTTTCATTAGACACTGCGGCTTGTCATTCTGTTTGCCACCCACAAAAATCAGAAGCTCAGTAACCTCAGATAACAGCTCTATGATACACGTTATTATTCGGTTTGTTGAGCTTGCAATTAAAGCAACGCTTTTCAACCTTTATAAAATATTTTTATAACATTTGTGATGATAGGTCAACTGACAACTAGTTGAATGACACCTTCTCTTTTATATCATGAGGGGATCTCTATCGCTTTCAATGGCACTAATTAATTTGGAGAAGGTTGGCAGGAAACCTGCCACACAAAAAAATTCAAATGTGCTGACTGCTTTACGGCATACGTCACTTTCCCCTCTCCCCAATCATTATAAAGATGGCAGAGCAACAAAACGTTTTGTCCGAGGATAGAAAAAAAAGAGAGGCTAACAGGATGAAAGGATACTCAAGAATAAACATTGGCATGGCTATCACTCATTGGCGTGATCCAAAGCCCCCCAACCGAACTTGTCAGCGCTGACGGCACCACGATAGCTAACCGTCATATGTTATTGTTTAGCCACAACTGGATTCATTACCTTATTACTATTCATCCTTCACAGAGCCCCTGGAAACAGAAATGTTGTTTATTCCATCTTCAGGTGACTGGGAGATCATGATTTTACGAGACTGTGTGGGTGTGTGCTGGTCCTCATGTGAAACGCAGTCTTCCTTCAGGCAAAACACTACCGCTTTTGTCCACCGGCGTCGCTAAAATCGACCAAAAACTGAAAAATTACCTCGTGTTCCTTTAAAGTTAGAAAGAAAATCCCTTGTTGCAAAAATTTTCCCTTACTAGAAGTGTTTTTAACTCATGGATTCAGCACTTCCAAGCACTACACTGTAAGGTTTTCCAACATAATTGCTGTATATTGGCTGATGAAAAGTGAGAAAAGTATCCTAACTCACCGATTGTATGCCCATAACAATTTAAATTTATGGGGTCACCGCCCTCCACAACTACCCCAATGCCTGCCACTGCTTGTTGGAATTAAATTTCCAATGTTGTAAATACAATAATATATAATATATTAACTAATATGCAAAGTAATAAAAACTTGTAAGATCCTTTTGTTGCAATGCGACTAATTTGCGATGAATTGTGAGTTAATGAAGTAAATCATTTGATTTATCTCAAATAAATATTATAATTGATTTTTTTTAAAACATTTCTGAAAAGTTATTAATAATAAAAGTGTTTTTTACGGGGGGGCGGGTTTGCTCATGAAATACCGAGTACTCCCAAATGGCTGGACTTTCCATCTTGAAAACAAAATTTGACACTCAAATCTCGCTTGTCTTTTACCAGATCATAGTTATTGCATCGAAAAGAATTTATCAGGGAATGCGCACTTTTTTTCGGCGATTCTGGTTGTAATGTCGCAAGTCAACTGATGCTCGTCGCTAGCTTTCAAGTGCTGCGAAAGTTGATGGGCATTCTCGATAAATGACAGAACGTTTATTCAGCTACAACAGTAGCTAATGTATAGTTTACCTAAGCATAGCACTAGAGGTCGACCGATATATCGGCCAGCCAGTATATTAACTTTTTTCCAACATTGACCATCAGTCGAATAACAAAAAACAAAAAATAGCCGATAAAAAAAACGATTTTGATCAGGCATCAGTGCGGGCAACTGTGGCCGCCGCTGACTGACGGTTGGACCCCGGAAGGAGCCTTCAGCAGCTTGAAGTCAAGCTGCTACAGAAAGCGTCAGGCTTGCCTGTTTTGTAAATATTGTAAGACTTTTTTTAATCTTCCATCAGAGAATAAGCAATGTTGCTAAAGCCTTTTAAGGTGTTTACTAAGTAATCCGTACACCCAAAATGTAACTCGTAGCATTAGCGTAGCATTATCTTTAGCATGGGGAGCATCCTCTCAAACGCTCACTCTCACTTATTTACACCTCGTCGTGACGTCCTGGTGTATTTATTTATTTGAAAATAATGGTCTGTTCTTGCTGAGTGTGTATAATCATAAAAAGAAGTGCTGCCTTTGTTGGTTTGGTAGCACTAGAATGAATTAATCCTTATGTCTCAGGTCATCATTGTAAAAATTGCCTTTATAGTCTACGCGCTTTAAAAAGAAAAGTATATCGGCCTCAAATATGGGCTGAAATTTTTTAACAGAAATCTGTATCGCCATTTGAAAATCCCATATGGGTCGACCTCTACGTAGCATGCGAGCAGACAGCAAAAATCTGCTGCTTGTTCTGGTTGGTGACATCAACTTCTATTGGGAGATTTTCTGTGGGTGGCTGGGGTGAAGGTAGTTGAGAAAGGATGACTAAATAGGTTTTCTTTCATTATTCAGACTTTTCTGTAAATTTTTTGATGAATTTGTGTCAAAACTACGGTCACTTGCTTTTGTAATTCATAGCACCTTTAAGGTACTGTTTTTTTTTTTTTTTTTTTTTTTTTTTTTTTTTTTATGCACACGTTTTAAATGGTCTGTTTTCAATAAAATACCCCCTCGAGTTACCAAATATGATTTCATGTCGTCGTCCGTCTCACAGGCCACCAACAAGGTAGAGCTGGAGCCTCGACAGTTTGTGGACTGGATGCGTCTGGAACCTCAATCCATGGTTTGGCTCCCCGTCCTGCACCGAGTGGCCGCCGCCGAGACGGCAAAACATCAGGCCAAGTGCAACATCTGCAAAGAGTGTCCTATTGTAGGCTTCAGGTACGCGTCCCGCACTGACCTCGCATTTTTTTTTTTTCTTCAATAGAATTTACAAGCAAGCGAGTGCATTCTGTTCAAAGGCAGACATCCACACATACTGTTGGTTGCTGTTAATCTAAAAGGGCAGGTCTGCTCTGGTGGGCATTTATCTAAATGTCAGCAGAGGCCAGACCACTCACCAAATAGCATTTAAGCCTCCACAGGTTCAACCCTTCACAAAGGATGTTGGCAAACAACCCAAAACACACACGCACCTTTTGTTTTGATTCACTTCTTTTGTTTTTCTGGAAAGCTAACGTCACGCCAAGTGACCCCAATGTGACGAAGTGGTCATCTTTCTCCCGAAAAAGGACAAATACTTTGATGGAGCGTGTGTCTCTGAAGCTGTGTCACTGATTGATGACAGTAGGCGGGAAAGTGCCGAGTAAGCTGTTTGTGGGGTCTTTAAATGTAGGCAAATCACATGACGTGGAAGGTACTGCAGTCTGAAAATTTGAGTTTTTTCAAACTTTGCGAATGCAAGAAATCTTATTTAAAACTCAAAGGACAGTTTAACTCATTGACTGCCTTGACGACTGCGAGCTCAGTTGAAACTGATTGAAATTCATTTAAATTGGGAGGCCTTTCAGTTGCACTGACGGCGCCTGAAGTCCAATTCATTTTGACTGGGAGGGGCTAGAGGTGATATCAGTTGAAATGGCTTTTGTCATCTCCCAGCGGGGACTCGGGAGGAAAGTGTAAACAAAAGAGGAGTGTGAGTGCTATGCTACATGCTAACCCGAACCGAGCGACTCTTCCAAGTCTCTTCCTCACCTTTTGAAAACGAAAAATAACACAAACTACCCCGACTCATGTCACAAATGGCAGCGGAGGTGATTGTCTTCACCAATCGGCCAGCCCCTGGCGGCGAGCAAATTTCAGCTCGTTGTTCCAATGCTGCGGCCCCGGCAGGCAGGCAGTGACGTCACATTCACCTTCTTAGTCAATCCAGACTCTGGCTGGAAGTCACTCATTTTCATGGCTTGGGATTCAAATATATTGATCGCTTCCACACACATCTAAGCGATCCATATCATTGAGGAGCATAAAATACAATGTGAAATATGAAATAAACATGCTTTTTGCTGACATAGGCACTTTAACCCAAAGGGGAAAAAAACATCATTGAATTCCTGCAAGAGAAAAAAAATACAGAAATGAAACATCATTCATCCAAAGAACATGAATGCCCTCTAGTGGAGAAAACATATTTCCTATTATGAAACCAAAAGGATTATATCCCCGGTTTTCCTCGGCCAACTGGTAGCAAATAAAAACTGGGAGAGAGGTTAAAATCCGCGCTTTCATATCATGTTGACGGCAGCACTCTATGTCAAATACTTCCTTTTTTACAGTGCTTTAAAGACGTCATGTGATTGAACAGGTCGACATGATCATAGAACAGCAAGCTTGAGTCCGATTAGTATAATGGAGTCAGGAGATTATTGTTGCGACATCTTATTGGTGAAACTGGTAGCGCCACTGTTAGCGTCTCTGGCAAAAAAAGGAAAAAAAAAGGAAAATCTAATATGTAGAATGAAGTGGAAAATTTTAATGACTAGTGTAGCCCAAAGTAAAGGAGTAAGAGTAGCATTTCTTCACAAATCTACTCAAGTAAAAAGTATGGCTCAGTAAAACTACTCCTAGGAGTACATTGTTCCCCAAAAGTTAATGAAGTAAATGTAACGGAGTAAATTTAATGCGTTACTTCTAACCTCTGACCGCAGTATAGTGGACCAGTGGCGGAACAAATGTGAACAGAGCCCTGGTGCGATGAGCATAAATGGGACCCCCCGAATGGACCGTCCAACCGGGGTGTGAGGGGGCCTCCAGACAACCGGCCAAGTAGCTGGCAGAAATATTTTAACACTTAATTACTATGTTACAGCTCTGCGCATCATCTTACCTTTTTGTTTGACACTCCATGCCCACTTTACCTCCGCAAACTGGGCTCTTTAGAAGCCCGGGTGCAGTTGCACCCCCCTAAGTTCCGCCCTTATCGTGGGCGAACACCGTATTGTCGATGAGCTCTCGACTGCTCTGAAGGTGACTGAACGCCTCCCCCTTCATGGCTATCCACGACGCATAATGGTGTCTGAGACTCGTGCGAGCAGTTGAGCTCCGTGATATACGACTTGTGAGGCCTCATCCGTCAGCCGAACCCCCACAGAGGAAAGAGATAAAAGACTCCGGCTATTATTTCTGTCTTTTTTTTTCCCCCCTCCTCTTTATATTTTTTTTGAAGCCGCTAAATGGCTTTCCGGCTGCAGCTGACCAGGATGGAGGGTGTCTTTCTATTGAGGAGTGTTTCTGAGCGGAATGCCATTATCTGTCACTCTGTCAGCACTTATAGGAGGATGTTAGCGTGTGGGCGCACGCGAAGAAAGGAGAGGCAATCGAACGCCACGGGATCCTTGACTTTTTAATAGGCTATTTATACATCGTGGTTGGAAATTGAAAATGAATCAAAATGTCACAATCTTTTTAGAACTTAGGGGGATAAATCGCGATAAGAAAATGGTCATGAATTAAAATTCCCACAAGAAACACGATCTTTTGAGATGTTTGTTTATCGATTAGTAAAACTTGGCAACATTCTTAAAAGCTCCAATCTTGAAGGAGGTATAATTGATAAGTGTACAGTTCCAATTTTATTCTTCTAAAAATGATGATTTTGTTCTGCTGAAGTTAAAATTTCAGTCACTTTTTTTTAGTTAAACTAATTGAATAATAGCTTATTTCGAGAATTATCAGAAATTTAATGTGCTTTTGAACCCTTTCATGCACACATTATGATTTTTTTATGTTACATTCATACTGGACAGAGGTCTCAAACTTGCGGCCCAGGGGCCAATTATTTTGCGGCCCGCTTGACCTCCAGCTGCAGTAATAATGTCGCCCGCATGTATTTGCCGATGGGCAATAAGAATATATACGAATAATTTTAAATAAAATGCATGAATTAATTACAGGATCCATTTTGGAGCAAAAAAAATAGTAATAAATGAAAAATTAGTTTTAAAAAACCATACATTAAAAAAAAAAAAAAAACATGACTATAACAAACGTAGGCATGACTATATAAAATAATTCTAAATAAAACAAATAATAATAAATTAAAAACTAAAAACCAAATTGAAACAATATGAAAAAGAAGAAGAAAGACATCATTTCAAATAACTGTGTTCCTGTGTGTAATTTGCTCTAGGAATTTTGTTATTTTGTTCTGTTTTGTGACATGACGTGGCTTAACTCTTTGGCTGCCATTGACGGCAATAGTTGTGCAATGTCAATTTCCCTCTTTTACTAACAACCACAACACATTCTCCGTGACCTAGGCTGGCAGTGAATGAGTTAGGCTGACCATTGTCCCAAAAAGGGTTTAAAAAAAAAAAAAAGACTTCTCGAAGAAAATGACTTTATTGTTGTAAAATTAAGAAAATATTCTTGCAAATTCTTCAACTTCGTTTGAGCACATCTTTAACTTGCTACGCAATATTGATATTGTTTACTATAAAGATGTGACTATGAAGTAGGATTTTACCCCCTTTTCACCTGTTTTGCCTGTTGTTGTTTTGTTTTGTTTTGTTTTTTCAAAATCAGACCATATGTCCACACAGTAGTATCATTTCCCCCCAATGCAAAATCAATGGTTATTACAATAATTATTGTGTTTTGTTTTTCCATAACTGTATACACTGTATACCTACTTTTGCACCTCCCTGTATTTGTATATATAGGGGAACCTTGGTTACGACTAGGGTTGGGCATCGTTTGAATTTCAGTGGTTCCGATTCCGGTTAGGGCTATTTTTATTGTATATAAATGTCTTTGAACTTGAATAATATTAAGTTTCTTTCCACATGAGTGCACTTTCACAAAGATCTTTATTTTTTAAAAGCTCACGGAGAAAACAGTTACACATATTGTTTTGCCTATGTTTTAGGGTGACTTATGCTGCAGGCATTTTACATGTTATTGAGCTCCCACTAATGTGCTAACCTGGTGCAGAATATCAACCAAAAAAACAAAAAAACTACTTGTAAAACCAAGTCCGGAATAGCAGCGAGTACAGTATAAAGTCAGAAACAGTTTTTGTTGAGGAAAATGATCATATCTGCTTTCTCTGGCAGTTAGCGTGAGCGATCTGGACAGATAGTGTCTCCTGCAGTGGAGAACACACGTTCACTGGGTTTAGATGAAGCTTGAACCCATAAATATAAGAAAGCAAGAAAAAGTTGCAAATATTACATAGGGGTAAGGTAGCCGTGAGCTGCTACGCACTTTACATACTGTATCTTAGCTGGAAGCTACGACGAAGCATTAGTATAAATTCTTCTGTTGATTATAATTTGATGTAGATTAGACAAAATAATAAGGATTTCCTTATTTGTAAAACCGATTCTAAAACAAAAGATGCTTTTAATACTGTTGATTTTAACAGAGGCGGCAATGGGCTAATGTAGCTACATAAGCATAAGCAGCTACGTAAAGTACGTAGCTGCTTACAGTATATAGCTACATTAGCGCGATGTAATAATACAACATATTCTCATACTATTCCATCCATCCAACCATAATCTACCACTTAATCCGTGGTCGGGTCGCGGGGGCAGCAGAAGACAGACGTTATTTATTGGTTTTAGTTACCTGGTTCTGACTGGTTAGAGGGCCGGGGCAGCGTGTCAAATCCATGGCACTCAGCTATGCACTACTAGGCACTTGTATCGCATGAAGCCAGAGGTGTTTAATCATATTGGTCGTGCTGACTGTTCATTTTTCTTTGTGAAGTTGAGCCAAACTTTTGAGCGCCGTGTCCATGGTTGAAATCAAGTTGCAATGCACAAACACAGGATTCATGTGGCTTCTTCTTCGTGGTGTTCGGCAGCTATTTATTCCCGCTTGACGGTCAGGGCATCGAAACATTGAATCGAAATTTAAAAATTTGAACGGTTCCGGGAGAATCGGAGTGTTAGTCCCGGATCTCATCGATGCCCGATGCCCAACCCTAGTTACGACATACCCGATTTACGTGATTACGACTTTATGACGCCAGAGGCTTCTCTGCCATTTTGTCTCCAGTCATTTTTTTGCTTGTGTTTTTTTGTCGCATAAATAGTACCTTGACTTTTGTTTTGGGATGCTTTTATTTTGGCACTGGAAGCGTAGAGCAGGTAGTACTTCCGCACGCGAGTACACACGAACAAGACCGTATTTGCGCACACATAAGGAGGAGCGCATTTGCTCCCACGAAGAAGTCATGCAGCCTTTCGAGAGAAAGAGAGGAAAGAATATAGTTTAGCTCACTTTCTAGCTTGAACGTACCTCCAACATCTTGGCGAAGACAGTACAATAACATATAATACATGTTTTTAGATCGTTATTTTGAGATTTAGGGGGTAATTAGGGTTACTTAAAGGTTTAATTCCGATTTACGCGGAAATTCGGGTTACGTCGCCAGCGTGGGAACGGAACTCATTCGTAACCCGGGGACTACCTGTAGTCTGTAAAAGTAGGTGACATGAATACAATACAAGTACGACATGCATGCGACAAGCCAAATGTGTCAGCAATTTGTGTAATTAGGTTGTATTATGCAAATAAACTCACTTTCGTCTTGCTGACCTTTTTTGTATGCAGGTATCGCAGTTTGAAGCATTTCAACTACGACGTGTGTCAGAGCTGCTTCTTCTCCGGGCGAACTGCCAAGGGCCACAAACTCAACTATCCCATGGTGGAGTACTGCACGCCGGTGAGAGGCATATACTCTGGTGGAAAATTAGGATTAAAGGGATTAAAATTCAGACAGTACATCATTTTTATGTTTTTTTTTTCTCCTTACCGCTCCATCTATGACACCCTCTGGTCAAGTTCAAAATTCTCTGAATAAGTGATGAATTAACAGTCATTTTTCTTCTATTTCTTAAGGAAAGCAATATGTTCAGAGAGAAGAGTGTAATCAAAGTCACATCTGTGAAAAAGCGTCACGGCTTCTTTGTAATTTACCTCGGAATTAGGCTAACTCATAGTTTTCTCATTCCATTCTGTCTTTTAATCTACTTTTTCAATTCTGCAAACGCGACGGATATCGACTGCGGCCAGACGAGCGTCTGTCATGCCGCGCCGAGTGACTTTGAAGGCACGTTTTCTTCGTCTTCGCGCCCGCCGTGCTGATGAGCTTCTGTTGCCAGTGCGCGTGGAGGCTACTAATCAGTGCTGCGGCTTTACGGGAGTATTTGGCTGCTGACAACAGTCTGGCAGGGCTGTCGAAGGAGTGAGAGACAAAAGACGATGAAGTACGACCAAAAAAAAAAAAAAATCGTGACCTTAACAGCTGAGGCGTGGAGCTCCATGAGGGAGTCGCAACTCGTCACCGTCATGGATAGAAAAGTGAGATGTGATTAATGGAGGAAGAAGACTTATTTTACAGTCTGGCTCAGCGTTGACCTCAAACGCGGTTAAGATCGATTCTCGGGCCATTTGCTGGGACGAAGGAAATGATCATGTTTCAGTGCTATTGATGCAACAGAGTAACTTTGGCATAATACCACTTACAACACTGAAACTAAGGAAAGAGATCAACACACTGCTTTAATGATTTTGAATAAATTAACGTATTGGCTGTCTTTGACAGTGATGGACGGCAATTTTGACTGGGAGGGTTGGAAACTCAGAGCATTGTTGTTTTCGTCGACAATTACGATAACGAAAATATTTCTTCGACAAACAATTTTTTCATGACAAAGTGACGATGACGATCTAAAAACAAGGCTTGGCAGACAAGAACATAAAGAGACGAATGCCAGTTTTCGTCTGACGAGACAAAAACGAAACGGAAATGTGACATAGATTCTGTCATATGTTCACGATGTGTGACATTTTCATATTGTACGTGGAGTACGTCAGCTTGCATCGTAGCAGTGCATGGGTCGTGTTACTCATGTGAGATGTGCTATCTCACTCTCCTCACTGGAGTTTAGGATGTTTCAAGCTAGGCTGCGCTCCATCTTGCTTGTTTAAAAATACATGGTATTTGTTTTCTTATTTTGGCAAGACATAATACGCATTGGTGCTGAGTGATCATCGCACACTAAATGTAACTTGTCGCGTTAGCATAGCATTCGGGTTAGCATTAGCATAATCTTTAGCGTGGCATGACTTTTATTTTACAGACAGTCTGTGGCTTCTAGATGGGTTTAATTGAAAATACAGTGGTACCTCGACATACGATCGCTTCGACACACATTCTTTTCAACTCGTGTACTCGTAACATGTAAGTCTGTGGACCTAGTAAAGAGCCTTGTGGAACACCAACAACATACACGTTTAAGAATGTCATATTGTTTAGAAATAGTAACAATAATAATGGCTGAAGTTGCATTTTATGAAATGATTATTGTCAATTGTCTCCAAAAATATAGTGTAGGATTTCAATTTTCTGTAGTACAGTGGTACCTCGACATATGGTCGCTTCGACACACGATCTTTTCGACATCTGTCGTAAAATTTGACTCGCAATTTGTTTCAACAGCCGACGAAATGCTAGAAATACGACGATTTAAGACAGCGCCACAGCTTCTTTGTTTTCCCGCAAGACGGACGCACGGCGTATTTTCTTGTGAGAGAAATCAACATGGGTTCCAAGAAGGTTAGTGCAGGTGGTGAAAAAAGGAAAAAGGTGACGCTTACCTATGAAATGAAGATGGAAAATATGAGCATGGTGTGCACATCTGTGAACTGGCTCGACAATATGGCCATAGAATTTCAGACGTCCCTACGGTCCTCTGCTGCTTTTTGTTTGCCAGACTTTATAAGTTTTCAATTATTATTGTGGTAACATCGCCAAAGAAATCGCCAGCTTTGTCAGGTTTTTATTCATTTATTTCAGAACCTGTGCAACACAACATGCCTAATGTCTGCCGCAGTTGACGCCAAGTCGCCAACAACAACAAAACATTAAAAGAGAAAGTAAAATCTCAACCTAACGCTCTATCTCACTGTCACGTAAACCACGCGGTGCGTTCAGGTACAACACGCAAAACACGTCCGCCACATTAGAACCTGATTTGTTACATTATTCCAGGAATTATTATTATTATTATTATTATTATTAATATACTGTATTATTATTCCGATTTTTATTGAATAGTTTATTTGTTTTGCTATTTGTATTTTCCATTTGTAATATTACCAGGAGTATTTATTAAGGATTTAGTGTAGGTTTTCAGGCTGTGAACAGAATTAATTGAATTATAATGTATTCATATGGGAAAATCCTGTTCGACATACGACCATTTCGACTTACAACCAAGGTCCTGGAACGAATTAACTTCGTATGTAGAGGTACCACTGTAATGTACTGCTTTTCCTGCTGAGTGTGTATTATAATCACAAAGTTGGCATTGTCATTAAAGATGCTACAATATGATCTCATCTTTCTGTGTTCATCCGAAATTGTTGGAAACCTTTATTTTTGGACTCCAACTTTTGAGTTTGACAGACAAAAACATTTTGAGGAATTGTCGATGAAAACTATACAAAATTTGTATGAGATTTCTTCGAGTAAAACGACCAAGACAAACACATTTTGAAATGACAAAAATAAGACTAAAGGTAATAAGTATTTTCGTCCAAAAGACAAAGACAATAATTAAAATGGGTGGCAACAAAACAACGCTGTAACCTGGAGATCCTTGTCGACAGATAATAATGGTGTGTTCCTGAAGGCTCAATTGTATATCCACAGTGTTTTTACATTATACAATCTGTCGGAAACTGAGGAGCTAAAGGTGTGTGCTGAGTGATCATCACACACTAAATGTAACTTTTTGCATTTGCATAGCATTCGCGTTAGCATTAGCATAATCTTTCGAGTGGCGTGACTTTTTTTTTAAATACAGATCGTGGTGTCTAGGTGGGTTTAACTGAAAATAATGTACAACTTTTCCTGCTGAGTGTGTATTATCATCAAAAAATTGGCGTTGTCCTTGTAGATCCTACAAGATGTGCTCATTTGGCTATGTTCATTCGAAATTGTTGGAAATCTTTCTTTATTTTTGGACTAAAACATTTGAATTTTACAGACGAAAAATACGCTAATCTCTAATTGTCATAACTTAATTTTCATGTATTTTTTTTTTAAGTAATTTTGGTTTAATTCAAAAGTAATGAATTGATTAAATGTGAAGAATTTTATATTGTAATTATTATTGTTTTACATTTAATTAGCTTATTACATTTTTGGTGTACTTCTATACGAACAAATTCCATTTTCATTTAAAATTTGGTGGGTGCAGGTTACAGTCAGGTCCCCCTTATAGTTAGAAAATTACAGCAATTGAACACAAAAAATGTTCTATGGAATCTAGGGAACTTTATTCAAAATTTGTGTGGTGTCTTAAGAAATGATGCGTCCCAATCCATTTTGACTGGGGAGGGTGGCTTGTTATCTTTCATTGTTATTGAATGCAACAATCAATTTTTCCATCATTGGTTTAGGATGAATTTCAACAATTTCTTGATCTTTTTCACACAAGATTGAGAAGACCGCTTAAGACTCCAATTCTTTCAAGTTAAAGTTGAACATAACATGAATATTTAAATTCGTTTTGTCTTTGTCTCCACTAGACAACTTCAGGCGAGGACATGCGAGACTTTACCAAGGTGCTGAAGAACAAATTCCGCTCCAAGAAGTACTTCGCCAAGCATCCTCGACTAGGATACTTACCTGTCCAGACCGTCCTCGAGGGTGACAATATGGAAACGTGAGTAGTACTTGAAGCTTCTTCCCCAAAAACTAAAAAAAAAACTCTGTTGCCAGCAATGTAGAGAATCAATCAGTTTATAACTTTCTTGGCTCCACTGTGGCCAACATTTGATAAAACTATTTTAAAAAATACACATCTGCTGTTTTCATAGCAAATCTCTGCTCACGCACCTGTGCACTGCCGGTGTTTCTTTCCCTCTTCTCTACGCTTCTCTAGTGTTTTTGCTTAATTATGCGTTGGCTCAGTATTTGTTGCAGCTCCACCGTAGATCTCCTTAATGTAGATGCGGCGCCAGAGCTGATTAACATCCTCACGCAGCAATGTGTGAAAAAAGCTACCCACAGAGAGGTTTTTCACTTTGAGCTGGTGTGATGCCAACCTAGGCCATCCACTTTTCCCACACCACTAAGGGGGCTGCCACACCTATTCACTCCAAGACCCCCTGCTTGTTTCTGTATTGATCAAATGTCAGAAGTGGTTAATAAGGGACCAGAAATCAAATTAAATTAAACAGAAAATAACAGCATAGTTTTTGTTATAATGTTACAAATGAGCTTTGTCTTAATAATAGTGTTCTGGCAATAATAAAAATATTTGTTTTTAGCCAGGTCTACAGAGTCTGTGGACCTAGTAAAGAGCCTTGTGGAACACCAACAACATACACGTTTTAGAATGTCATATTATTTAGAAATAGTAATAATAATAATGGTAGAAGTCACATTTTATGAAATTATTATTGTTAATTGTCTCAAAAAATATAGTGTAGGGATTTTTAATTTTCTGTAGTACAATGGTACCTCGACATACGATCGCTTCGACACACGATCTTTTCGACATTCGACGTAAAATTTGACTCGCCATTTGTTTCTACATCCGACGACATGCTCGAAATACGATGATTTATGACAGCCCCGCAGTTTCTTTGTTTTCCTGCAAGACAGACGCACGGCAGTTTTTTTTGTGAGAGCAATCAACATGGGTTCTAAGAATGTTAGTGTAGGTGGTGAAAAAAGGAAAAAGGTGAGGCTTACCATTGAAACAAAGTTGGATGAAAATATGAGCATGGTGTGCACGTCCGTGGACTTGCTCGACAATACAGTCGCAAAATGTCTACCATCTCGACGATCCTCCTCCGACCTCCGTTCGCCAGTCTTTATAAGTTAAGGTGACACTTATTATGATTGTAACATCGCCAAAAAAAATCGCCAGCTTCGTCAGGTTTTTAATCATTTATTTAAGAACTTGTGCAACACAACACGCCTACTGTCCACCGCAGCTGATCACGCAAAAGGAAAGTAAAAAGTGCTTCTCTCACTCTGGCACGTCAGCCACACGGTGCATTCAAGTACACCACGCAAAACACATCCACCACATTAGAACATGATTGGTTACATTATTACAGGTATTACTATTATTATATTATTATTCTGATTTTTTTCATAATTTATTTTTTTTGCTCTGTGTAATTGCTATTTGCATTCAAGGATTTAGTGTAGGTTTTCAGGCTGTGGAACGAATTAATGGAATTATAATGTATTCTTATGGGAAAATCCTGCTCGACATACGACCATTTCGACTTACAAACAAGGTCCTGGAACTAATTAACTTCTTATGTAGAGGTACCACTGTATTTGTTTTTAGGTATACAGACCAAATAACATGTACGTCTGTGGACCTAGTAAAGAGCCTTGTTGAACACCGACAACATACGGATTTAAGAATGTCATGTTATGTAGAAATAATACTAATAATAATGGTAGAAGTCACATTTTATGAAATTATTATTGTTAATTGTCTCGATAAATATGTTGTACTGCAGAGATTTTAATTTTCTGTAGTGCCTTTTCAACAAGGTTTTTAGAAATATCTGAATAATGGTTTGAATAAATACGTACTGTATATTCCTTTTGCATTCAAAGAAAGTGTGATAAAATGATTTCATTATACAGTGTGCTTTCTTTTGAAGGTCTGACTTCAGCCGTGATGTTAATGTTGCCTTAACATGTCTGTTTAAACAGTCACATACAACTTAAAGGATGCTTTGAATAAATGCACACAGATTCCGAGGAATAATTGATTTAAAAAAAAAGGACAAAATCCAGACAAATACGGTCAAAAACTGCATTGTACAAAACAAGAGTCTAAGAAAACCAAGCTTCCTCTGTACTTGAAATGGTTACTTTCATCATGTGACTAAACGAATCCACTGGTTGACAAAATACTCTTAGTGATGTAACCGTTTCTGGCCAGAAGTATTCTTTCCTTTCCGTCCTGCTGCGTATTTTTGAAAAACACTGAGCGGATTTGACCCGGACATGTTTTGTGGTACCCCTTTAACCCAACCCGACCCTCCTCTTCCCCCCTACTCTTACAGTCCCGTCACCCTCATCAGCATGTGTCCGGAGCAGTACGAGTGAGTATCTACAAACGAGCACCGGAATGCCCTTCTATTTATTTTTGTCACTCATCTATTAAATAACAAAGCACACGTCGTCCGGCCTTTTTTTTCCTGCCTCACTTCAACTAAATCCATGCCTGAATTGCATGTCGCCTGCCTGCCTGCCCCATCCGCAATGGCTGCACACGTGACACCGACATGTCGGCTCACTTCCTCTCCTTTAAGCATCCCGAGCAGTGGCTGTCGAAAGCCCTCCGGTCTCGTCGTAGATCATCCACTTCCCTCATTCCTCTTTGCAGGATGACGTTGTGGATGCGCCTCTGGGTTGTGTATGAGTGCGTGTGTGAGCGTGTGCCTGTGAATCCTTTTAATGAGGTTTTGGTGGCTCGCCCGAACTCATTCATCTCCATTACGCCATTCGTCTCCAGGCTGTCCCAGTCACCTCACTTGTCCCATGATGACACCCATTCCAGGATAGAGCAGTACGCCAGCAGGTACCCCTCAACCGCCACTATTTGAGAATTTCATATGAGCTCCTAATCCATCAAGTGATATACAAGGGCTCCTCAGTTTCCGACAGATTGCAAAATGTAAAAACACTGTGGACATACAATTGAGCCTTGTGGAACACCACATTATTATCTGTCTACAAGGATTTACAGTGTTGTTTTTTGCCAGCCCTTTTCGATTTTTGTCTTAATCTTTTGAAAGAAAATACTTATTACTCTTATTATTTTTGTCATTTCAAAATATTTTTGTCTAGGTCTAGTTTTATTTGACGAAATCTCATACACAATTCATTTAGTTTTAGTTGACAGTTACTCGTCGCGTCTTTCGTCTGTGAAATTCAAAAGTTTGAGTCCAAAAATAAAGGTTTCCGACAATTTCGAACGAACATAGACGTACGAGCACATATTGGAGCATCTACAAGGACAACGCATACTTCTTGATGATAATATGCACTCAGCAGGAAAAAAAGTAAATTATTTTCAGTTAAACCCACCTAGAAGCCACGAACTGTATGATAATAAGTTTTCCAAGCGTTTAAGAGGATGTTTGCCACGCTAAAGTTGATGCTAATGCTAACGCGACAAGTTACGGTACATTTAGTGTGCGATGATCACTCAGGACAGACTCTTAAAGGCTAGAGCATCATTGCATATTCTGTCTTGCCAAGATAAGAAAACAAACCATACCATCTGTTTCTAAACAAGCAAGATTGAGCGTAGCCTAGCTTGAAACACATCCTAAATTCCGGTGAAGAGAGTGAGGGAGACACGCAGCATATCTCACTTGTGTGACATGACCCAAAAACTGCTACGATGCAAGCTGACGTACTCCACGTACAATATGAAAATGTCACTTATCGTAAACATGACAGAAACTAAACGCATTTTCATCTCGTTGTCATCTCGTCAGACGAAAACTGGCATTCGTCTCGTTATGTTCTCGTCTGCCAAGCCACGTTTCTAGCTCTTCAACGTCACCGTCATGAAAAAATTGTTCATTGACGAAAGATTTTCATTATCTTCATTATTGTTGTTGTTGACGAAAACAACACTGCCAGGTTACAAATGAGTAGTTATGTACAAGTATGTACTATTTAGAGCAGTGGTCTCAAACCGGTCCTCAAAGGGCCGCAGGGGGTACTGGATTTCATTCCAACCAAACGAGACAAATACCTTTTCACCAATCTGGTTTCTTACAAGTGTAATCAGTTGATTGCAATCAGGTGCTGCTTATGTTAGTAGAAACCTCATTGGTTGAACTGTTTGTGCTGGATCTGTTGGAACAAAAACCAGGACCCACTGCGGCCCTTTGTGGAGTCGGTTTGAGACCGCTGATTTAGAGATAAATGTAAATGTATGTGCACTTAATAAATAGCCTTGTCGAACACAGACAAGATTTGTTTTCAGTTGTCACTACAGTTTGGCTTGAATATAAAACAAGGCAACGCAACAAATTGTTGTTTCAAGGTGTTTTGACTCTTAAAAAGCTGCTGTGTTTATGAAGGGAGAAATTCCTTGACCCCAACCCCATTGGGAACCTGTGAGGCATCCATAAAAGGATCTGATCAGCAGTTTTTTAACAATGTCAGACTTTATGAATCAAAGTACCGTCATTTTCACAACGTAAACAGCTAGTTTTCCCCTTACTTTGAACTCTGCATTTTATTGGCTGGTTTGAATTTTTACAGCTTATTTTAGAATTTTATGAGCTGCATGTCTTTTGGTGTAAATATTCCATACTACAATGTGGACACCTGCAGCTCATATTGACAAATACGGTTTTATTTGTAAACTTATGTGGATGCGGCTTATAGGCGGGTGCGTCTTATAATTTGAAAATTACAGTAATTTTGTGACATAGTAGTATAGACATTCACTTACCGTACATATTAGTCCTCTGCTGTAACATTAAGCATTTTTTATAGGGGGTTTCTGTAAAAATTTGCGGACTGAGTAGCAAACCTTGAGGAACGCCACTTAAATATAGCGTTGATCAGTTGATCCTTATTCTGATACCCTTTTATGTGACACTAATCAAAACCTTTTCTGACATTACTTGTCTTACATTTTAAATGTATAATGAAATACAGTATAAATGAGAGAAAAAAATCACCAAATAACAACATGACTTTCACACCAATTCTTGTTTTAAAGATTTTTTTTTCCACATCTAAAAAGTCTGGCTATTATGGATTTGTCTAAATGTTAAACGAGTCATAATTCAGAAGAGAAATATTCCCTCCTCTAAAAAAGAAAAAAAGGCTTTAAAAAGCCTTTGAAAAAGCCCGTCAAATAAGTGAGGCAAACATGCTGCACAGACACAAACATCCTCATCAGTTTGATCATTGCCAGGGAGCTGTTCAAACAAATGGACTACAGAGACTCATTACATTTGATCAAATAAACTATCTATATGGCTGATTTTGACGGGAGAATGATACATAATTACATGAGTGTCATTTTCGCCACTGGGTAGCAAAGAAAACACTGGATGACGACCATTTCAAGTGCATTAGAAGCACTCAGAAGTCTTTTTCTGGCGACTTGATGACACCGCTGCTCTGATCGCATGACCCTCACAGCTAGCTTTTGGCTAATATTGACATCCAAAAACCAGCCAGCTACACAGCAGGTGATGGCTTGCGCTTCTTCATCAGCCAACACATATTCATCCACGCTGGGATTTGTCAGCTTTCATTCCAGGATGGGCCCTGTCACATTTGGACAAATTACATTTTGAGCCGCAAAATTTGGGGGCATTGATTTACTTAATTATATATTGGCAGAGGTGAATACAGTTGCATAGTAGGTAGGGTTGCCAACTCCCTGGAAAAAAAGGGACACCTCATTGATAATGTGAAAAGTGTTTTTTTGTTGTTGTTGTTGTTGTTGTTTTTTAAAGTTATACTGTATATTTTAATGAAATAAGCACATGTAATAATTATCAGGAATGTATTTTTGATACAAAAAAATACTCGAATAAAATTAACATCTGTCCTGCTAAATTAAAAACTGTACATTTTAACCCTTACGTTCCTGGGGTCCTTTTTTAAAAAGTGCAAACTCAAGTCTCAGGTGATTTTTTTTTTTTTATAACAACTTAGGTGAGCTCAAAGTCCCCTCAGCAAAAACATTTTTGCAAATGATCGTTCCAAATACTGTATTTTTGGACTTTAAGTCACACCTGATTATAAGTCGCACCACCTAAAAAATGCACAATGAAGAAGAAAAAAAACATATATAGGCTTATATATGCCGTAACCGAATGTAAGTCACATTTTGGGGGGTAATTTATTTGATAAAATCCAACAACAAGAACAGACGTCATCTTGAAAGGCAATTTAAAAGAAAAACCGAATAGAGAACAACAGGCTGAATAAGTGAACAGTATGCAAACATTTCTTAACGCATAAACAACGAACTGAGAAAGGTATGTTAACGTAACATAGCTATTAAGAGTAATTCTGATACAGTAACTATAGCATAAAGAACATGCTAACAAGTTGACCAAACAGTTTAGTGTGAAAATTACTTGTGAAATGATATAATAATGTGTTAATAATTTCACACATAAGTCGCTCTAGAGTATGTCGCACCCCCAGCCAAACTATGAAAAACAACTGCGACTTAAGGCCGTTTCAAACTAGCGGCAGCCTAGTGTAAGGGGTTCAGCGGTAACTCATTTATTGTGTATGTGGGAGCGGACTTCTCTGCGAAAGTGAGCAGTGGACGGCCGTCTTGGGCAGAACGGCAAGTTTAAATGAGTTTGTGCCGAGAGGCGGGGCCCAAAATAGAGCCTTGCTCTATTTTCAGAGCGCCGCCACGCTTACGTCAACAACACATCCATTACCAGAGAGGCAGGCATACTTATATCTGTGGTATCAGGCTGTTTCGGCGGATGGATATACACAAATCACGGCCGATGAAACATTGATAAATGCGCTTTTTAAAGTTTCGTGAGCTCTGGGACACTCGAAAATGACCCGCATGCCTCTCCTTGCTTAGCTAAATGGTACCTCGATGTGCGTTTGTGTGAAAATGTAGTTCACCAACAATAAAAAAAATCTATTATTCTCATCGAAACTAGTAAAACTCTTTACACGGCTATTATAATGCCCCCTACTCCTTGAAATAGGAAAAGCTGTTGCTGTCACTGTTTTCTTGTGCAACAATGAAAAATAAACACATTGGTGCTTGGGACTATAGTAAATATGCTTGCCGCTTTTCACTACCTGACAGCGTCTACGTCAGGCTATGTGGCTCCTACAGTTTTGCGCTTGCTGGGCTGATGCTAGAGTAAAAAGGCCTTTATAGTCCGATAAATACTGTATAATGTGGAAGTACAAATTAAATTGACAGAACACACACAAATATCGTACAATTAGTAGAAAGAAAGTACACAGACAAGAACAAGAAAGCAAATAATAATCATTTTGAACATGCTTATTACTCAAACTTCACTTAAACCCCTTATCTCCCACACTCTTATGTTCTCTTCCATGATCATCATTGCAAGCGACAGTACCTCGATCTCTGGGATGAGTGGGATTCCGTATTGTCATTGTTCTGTCAGCTCATTGGTCAAAAGGCAGAAGAGGCGGAAGAATGTATATTCATGTAAAGCATCATACCAGTATTCGTTCATTCTACAAATTAGAGACTATTTTCGAGTTTCATGATAATACAGGACAGAGCGCGTCCCTTCAAAACTCAATATATGACGCGCATTTTTGTTTCTGAATATGGGATGATTCCGTTCTTCTTAGGGATGGTTGGCAACCCTAATAGTAGGCCTAGGTTTAGCAGAAGTCAGTCTTCAGCTGCTTCTGGAATGGACGAGTATTTATTAGGAGTGTGCCATCTAAGGTACCCCACGATTCGATTCGATCATTGAACGATTATCTTCACGGTATTAATGGTGATCACGATTTTAAATGCATCTTACCCCCCTACCTTTCAGGATTTTTTTTTTTCTTACTTTGTGGCTACTTTATACTTTTAAGCAAGGCATGTTTCCCAGTATTCATTAAATAAAGCAGCCAAACAAATTTATGTCCGTTACGTTTTATTTCCAATCATCTAATTATCCAGCAGGAACAGTGGAAACATGCCTATACAACACAAAGCTGACCTTAAGCTGCTCTTTTTCACAAGAAGGTTAAAAAAAATAGCAAATTTTTTAAAGGCAGTACTTATTTCTCTCAAAAATACAATAAAATTTACACTGGTGGAATCCACATTTTCTGGTAAAAAAAAAAAAAAAAATGCCTTTAGAACTAAGACTTCTTTTAACCAATATACTCTGTTTTCTAGATTTCTATACTAGTTTGCATGTTTGTAGCGTTACCATTGTACTTAACACAAATTTTACACGTTCTGCAAATGGAGTAACTTTTGCACACCAACAAACAACGTACAAATGGACATGGAAAGGTAGCAAATTCGCTAATTAGCTTAGCGCTCAGCGCTAACTGTTAACATCTCAAAAACCACATTAATAAAGGTTAAACAGCACAAGAGGGTTCGAGTACTCACCTCTTATAGACGCACACTTGGCAACACACTCAGGACATTTTTCAATTAACATGACTTAAAACGGCAAGAGAGCAGTGAACTCTCTCGCTCTAAAAAAATAGCAGGAAGGACCCAAAGCGCGACCACCCGGAGCTTTCCTGTCTCATACACAAATTTATTTTTGACTCTTTTGTACAGGAGTAAATCTCTCACTCAGTAACTTCCGCTGCTGCCATCCTCACTTTGTGCGTCCCTTAAAGTGTCCGGGCGGTGGACGTGTCTTGAATTTTGTTCCGCTAGCAGCGGCTGTCATTGATTTATTTAGGAAATTCATCGTTTTTGAACATTTATGAATCGTAATCGAATCATTACGTGTCGAATCTCGATGAATCTAATAATCAATATAATGACACACCGCTAGTATTTATGAAAATAAGATGCTACATTTCATCACGGAGGAGAGATTGTGTCCGTCTCAGTCATAACACAGTTCAGGAAAAAAAAAATAGGCTCATTAGTGCTTCGCCTCTGGAGCCACATGTTTTTATTAGATTGTGCTAGTTGATATTTGAAAGAAGACAAACCACAGAAATAGAAAATGTTTTCAAAGAAGCCAAAGCTTGAATTAAAAATAGAACGTACAGATGTCTGTTTTCTGACGTTTGTCAGGAAAATAAATGCTCAAGCAGAGATACCTGAGAAATCTATTTCTGTGTCACACGTGTCCAGTTCCATTATTTTCTCTGATAAATGCATGACATTTCGAAGCGAAGATTTTGAGTGATGATGTATGTCCCTCAGGTTGGCTCAGATGGAGAGATCCAACGGATCGCTGCCTACAGACAGCAGCTCGGCAACGGGAAGCATGTAAGTCCTCGTTTTTTGAGTTACACATTTGGTCCTAGAATGAATTCATCTTGTAAGTGAAAAGCTAGCATGGAGTTTTTGTAAAAATTGTAGCAGCGGCAGTGAGAGAGATTGGCTTGGCGAGCAAGTGATTGGTTTCAGCATCCGTGATAACCAGGCTTTATCTTGATCAGACGCGGTGAAAGAGAGCGGCACAGAGATGTAAAACTCGGTTGAAAAGTGCTGAACTCCTTTTTGTGCATCTTGTGTGTGGCTGTCTGCAAACAGAGTTTGTGTTTACGTTTTAGCATAGAAAATCTCTGACGCGAGTCACACAAGTGGGTTTTTTCATGCATGATATTAGGATTTATAGAGATCTAAGTTGAATGCAGTGCAATTGTACATCAATCCTTTTGTAATTAGTACGGCCCTTGCAGTGTCAATCAAAAGTGAGGATTTTTATCTTTTTAAGGGCGAAATTTACATAGAGCTCTTTAACTGGATCTCATTAAATGTGTGATTGCTATTTTTAGAAATGTAATCGAGTGTAAATGTATTGAATATAGAGGTGGGAATCTTTTGGCACCTAACAATTCGATTACGATGACGATTCAAAGGCTCCGATTTGATTATGAATCGATTATTCTGTATCAGCAGCTTTAAACTACATTCAATTAATTTAATGATGTGAATCAACCGTTAAAGTTGTTCAAATTCTCCCGTTATTCCATAATTTCCCTTCCGTCTGCTTTCGACATGTCAAAGTTTTAAAACTGTTTCATCATTTAAAGATGCAGGCATGAAAATCTCTCACCTTTCGGCGAAATTCGCCGTTTTGAAGTAAAAAAGGGCGACCTTCGTGAATTGCGTAGATCCGAGGAGAAATTCTTTTTGGGAGGAGGGGGGGGGGGGGTCGGGAGGTTTTATTTAATTATTATTATTATTATCATCATGTGATTAACTTAGTACGTAAACTGAGCACTTAAGAACACAGTCAGCAAATCCTTCTAGATGCTTCGCTGACGAGAACCAATCATCGGCCCAAGCTGCGTTCCATTATTCCAAACGCGCGCACTCCTTACTGTAAATGGAGTGCTCGGAGAGCCTTTGGTTGCATTGCAAAGCTGCGAAAACAAAAAGCAGGCCTTATCCACACTGGGGCAGACCAGAGCGCAGCATACACACTTGCCTGTATTTGCCACCAGATTGAATTTGGTGAGTAATGGTTTCAATCGTTTTCACATTTTGCGATATAAAAAAGTTACTGCCACTCGTTGCAGCTTGCGTTGAACACTGCCAGAGCTAGCCAAATCTCCCATGAAAAAAAATAGCTCCCGTCAAATTGGCGTCAAGCTTGTGTATTTAGCGGTAATATAAACGAAGAAACACACTGTTGTGTCAAATTAAGCGGCATGCTCTCGGATGGAGGAGGCGCCTCACATCGCTCCCGTCGTCCGCCGGAGACGCGTTATTTTCGGCTTGGATTTGAGCTGACGGCCGGTGTCGGCACAACACCGGCCCGACGAGTGGTGGGAATGAGTCCTGCTTCTTAAAGCTTTTCAGAAATACAGGGATCCCTCGTTTTTCACGGTTAATGGGGACCGGAACCCGCCGCAATAAGTGAAAACCGCGAAGTAGCGCCCCCCCAGCCCCCCCCCCCCCCCCCTCCATTTTTTTGTGCGTGTTCAATGCATTTATTCAGATTTTACATTGGAGAAAAGATATATATATATATAAGACATGTTTTTTTCACTTTTTTCACCAAAGTATCATTTATAAATGGTTTTCAAGCACTTCAAAATGTAAGAATTATGGTAAGTTTTAAACATGTTACTGCCCCACTGAATTATTTTTAAACAAGAATAAAGTAGTAAGAAAATGCTTGGCTTTATTAAATGCTTCATAGTGAGTCTACTCAAACCCTCTCAGGCTTTGGTAAACGGTGATTGACACATGTGCAAAGTTTTTCTTTTTATATATATTTTTTTGTTTGAAGCAACTTATTTGATTGAATAATAAAGACACAAATGTCCTAGCCAAAATGTGGCCCAAACGCAAAACAACATTACTTCAATGGAAAAATTTGTTTCAATCAAGAAAACATTTTCAAATGCTTTTTTTTGTCTCAAATTTATTTTTGCAATCAAAAACATTTTTTTTTTATTGAAGTTACTTTCTGGGGATTAAAAGTATGTACTGTATTTTGATTGAAGCAACTTTGTTTTTGATAGAAGTAACTTTGTTTTTTGATTGAATAATAAAAACACAAATCTACCTCCATCGTTATTGAGAGAGAAAGAAATTAAGAAAGCTTTAAAACTAAAAGCCACCGGGGAGTCTGTTTTTTTTTGTTTTTTTAAATATTTATATTTCATTACATAGACATGCGTCGTAGGGAAGGGAGATTGAGGGATAAAAAAAGGAGTTAGATGAGGCTGCTAAAGGCAGTGGATACCTCATCAGCTGGGTGAATAGCAGACCTGGTAAGAACAAGTTTGCAAGGATAGTCGGGTATTAAATCCAATTATAAACACAATTACAATGTTATTTTTCTATAAGATTTTTATGTCATTGCTTTATTAATCATTAGGTGCTAGAGTTGTTAAGTATGGATAATAATGAAATGATAGTTTTAAGAAAACTGTGCTGTTGGTGGCTCAGTGACCATCTGATGTGGTTTGTTCTCAGATGAACAAGTTGAGGAAGGAAGTTTTGATGCAGAGGTTGAAGGAAGAAAATAGGCAGACTGACTGAGTCACAGCCAGAAAGTGTTGATGACAGTATTGATTTCTATTCACTGTTGCCCCCTCCCAATTAAAGTATGTCACAGTCGCAGCCAATTATTATCTAAAGCTGGTTAAAATTGAAGTTATGTTGTTTTAAGGTGTATTAAATACTTGTTCATATGCCCCTTTTGATCTACGAGCACCCGCCCCTCCACCGGTCTCTGCATGGCCCTGCTGAAACACAGTGTGGGTCAACAGAGCTCAATATTTTGTTGGGGTGTACAGTGTACTGGAACATATTTCCTCCACACCCTTCTCACCTTTTTAACCCCTGACCCATTTTCATGCCTGAAGATGGATTCAAGTTAAGATTATGCCGATTTAGGAGTATTTTACATAAAAAGTTAATTAGGTTCGCTACAACAGTGCCTTCTAGTTCTACATATATGTGATATCTACTATAGCCGTATGTGGCCGTATGTTTGTAGCAACTAGCATCTGGGTGTTCTTTGAAGCAGCTGTCGGCCGCAGTCAAGTATTATTGTTTTTTTTTTTTTGATTTAGCGGCATGAATTGAACATGATATTTACTCTTGGTCCGTTCCTCATTGCGTCCCGAAGACTGCGCTGACTGTGTTTTAGGTCTGCTTTACCTGGTATAATTCAATAATCGGAATTTGGATTTTTGTGAAACGTTCTCGAATCTTCCACGGCCGAATCGCAAATAATCTCAGAATCGGAAATTTCACACGCCTCTAATTGAATACTTTGTAAAAAGCTTATTTCTTGTCTGAATTTTTTTAATAGATAATTTTTTGTAAAAATTTTAGCATTTTTGAGTTTAAATTAAAAATCATTTTATTTAGATTTAATTTTGGATTCAGAGTTGCATCAATTTTTTAGGAAGTAATTTTTTATTCTTGGATATGTATGTATATGAATATTTTTAAACTTAATAATTTTAGTAGCTTTTCCCCAAATTTTGGGAAATTATTGCATTTTTGGAAATGTTATTCATTTCAATTAGTGCTGCAACGATTAATCAATTAATTTGAGTAATTAGATTAGAAAAAAGATTCTATTTCAATTTTGCTGCTTCGTGTATTCGTTTGATTAAAGTGGCGTTGTAATGGTTTGTTTTGAAAGTGTTTGCATTTAGCGCCCTCTAGTGGCAATAATGAATATGACATAACTCCTTTCACATGGCTGAATCCAGCTGCTCCCTGTTAAGATCAAGTTTTTTTTTAGCTAATGTTTTGTTGTTTTTTTGCATTCGTAATTTAGTTTATAGGTATATTTTGCCGTTTTTTGAGGGAATATGTATTTGAATCATTTTTGTAGAGCATTGTTTAAAAATAAATAAATAAATAAAAAATAAAGAATTAGCATTTAATAGCATTTAAGCTAACGGACGTTTGCTATGTAAGTTAGCCAATTGTTCTTTTGTTATACTGAGATCCTCATTCATTTATTTTATATACCGTTTGAGGTTCAGCTGAAGTATTTTAATTTTTTATGTTCCTTATCCTATTACTCGTTTATTCCAACTACGTAGTTCATTGATTAATCGACTACTAAAATAATCGATAGCCGCAGCCCTTATTTCTTATTAAGACTTTTAGTCATTTTATTCTTTCAGTTAATTTTATTGCAAATGATATTTTTACATTTCCATGCAAATTAGTTTTAGTTGACATCTTAAAAAAATCTATTATTCAATTTCTATTTCCTATGAATGCAACTCATCAACAAATGCTTCAAAATGATCCGAACTAGGCAAAAAAAATGACACCCTCCCCCGCAAAAAAAACCTGTACAAGAGTTACACAGCATAAAAGAAGTCAAAAATTTTCGAGGAGTATCGACACCATTATCATCCATGTTGCATCACAACCCCTGCTGCGCCAGTTGCACCGTGACGCCGCTTGGCCTTCACGTGACCTTCAAAGCTTTGAGCGGCACGAACGTTAAAGTCCGCTGACAGCTGAAAAAAACAAACAAAATAATAGACCGGGAAAAACAAAAGTGTTGCTGAGGAAGATGGATTAAATGTGTGACAAACACATTATGCCCACTCCCACTCGCTCCTTTTGTCTTTGTGTCATCTTCAAACAAACCTGACGCCCATACGCGAATGAAAAGGAAGGTGAGGAAGATGATGACGAAGGCTGAACAATAACACCCACTGCGTTGCAATTTGAGCTGTGTTCGGAATCACTCCCTTGCCACTATATAGCGCACTATATAATAGTGAGTTGGCGGAAGTTTATCTGCTATATACAGTACATTAATCCCCCTCAATGTATATCACAGTGCATTTTGAAAGCTAATGGTGATATTTAGGAAAACAGTATTTCACATAATACATCTTTCTGATTTTTAAAAAAAAAAATGGCATATTTTGCAAATTATCTGAATAAACTCTCCTCAGAAACTTTCATTTCAATGTTTACATCTAGAGTTGTCTGATAATATCGTTCAATATAAGCATTAAAAATAATATCGGAAATTATTGGTACCGGTTTTGCACCAGAATGTATGATGGGCTACAAATTAAAGTACAAGCCTGCAGCCTTTGTGGATGGGCTGGTCACAGCTTAGCACAGCAGCTGTGCTTCGGGTGATGTCCAAGAGGTTTCCAAACTAAGAGGCAGTTTACACTGTAACGGTTCGGAATACGACACATTTCATGTTTGCATTTACATGGTTCCGTCTTGGTTCCATCTCCATTCGAACGGTGTCACAATGGCGTACCACAAGCAACATGTCACTTTTGCTCATTAATATTCATAACGTTAGCAATTGTTGCTAGGCGCGTCAACCTTTGTCCTTAATAGTAAATGCAAAGAAATAGTGGACGACCGAGATGTTTACTGAGCTAAACCTACCAATTATGTCCGAAAATGATGTCCCTGGTACCAAATTCACTGGTAAAGATGTGGAAGAACATACAAATGTTCAGTTAAAGAGATGGCTTGAGTGTCGAGGGCTGAAAAAGAAGGGAAAAAGAGCCGACCTGATCTAGAGTTAGCTTTTTTTATCAACACCTTTTTTGTGTGCATTGCCTTACGCCACTGACAATGACATTCTCCTGTTTCAACAATCTATCCTTTACCACCATATGCCCTGTCTGCCTCATATATTATATCCTCTGGTTGTCGTACGTCTCGTACCATTCTTGGGGGCAATTTACATTGCTATTTTTGTGTAGCGATCGCATATGCTACTCAGTGACAGCCGACGAACACTTGTACTCACCAAACGAGCCAGATGTGGCTCAGGAGACATAGGTTCTTAACCTCTGCCCTACACAGTCATTGTGTCTTAGAGTTGCAGTGTCACCTTTTAAGCAGCCCCTTTAGATCTTTGGCATTTGTTAACTTAGGGAAAGACCCTAATCATTCATGGTGCACAAATAAAATGAACTATAAATGAAAAATAATGAATTATAAACTCATTAACTGTAAGTACTGTGTCACCAGATAGAAATAGTAACAAAGAAAAGTTCTCCTACTTGAAAAGCTTTGAGAGGCTTGTAATTGTCAACATGGGTAAACCTCAACCATGAGAGACAGAATGTGGAAAAAAAACAGAAAATCACATTGTTTGATTTTTAAAGAATTTATTTCCTAATTAGAGTGGAAAATAAGTATTTGGTCACCTACAAACAATCAAGATTTCTGGCTGTCAAAGAGGTCTAAACTTCTTGTAACGAGGTCTAACGAGGCTCCACTCGTTACCTGTATTAATGGCACCTGTTTTAACTCATTATCAGTATAAAAGACACCTGTCCACTACCTCAGTCAGTCACACTCCAAGCTCCACTATGGCCAAGACCAAAGAGCTGTCGAAGGATACCAGAGACAAAATTGTAGACCTGTACCAGGCTGGGAAGACTGAATCTGCAATAGGTAAACTGCTTGGTGTAAAGTAATCTACTGTGGGAGCAATTATTAGAAAATGGAAGACATACAAGACCACTCATAATCTCCCTTGATCTGGGGCTCCATGCAAGATCTCACCCCGTGGTGTCAAAATGATAACAACGGTGAGCAAAAATCCCAGAACCACACGGGGGGACCTAGTGAATGACCTACAGAGAGCTGGGACCACAGTAACAAAGGCTACCATCAGTAACACAATGTGCCGCCAGGGACTCAAATCCTGCACTGCCAGACATGTCCCCCTGCTGAAACCAGTACACGTCCAGGCCCGTCTGCGGTTCACTAGAGAGCATTTGGATGATCCAGAAGAGGACTGGCAGAATGTGTTATGGTCAGATGAAACCAAAATAGAACATTTTGGTAGAAACACAGGTTCTCGTGTTTGGAGGAGAAAAAATACTGAATTGCATCCGAAGAACACCATACCCACTGTGAAGCATGGGGGTGGAAACATCATGCTTTGGGGCTGTTTTTCTACAAAGGGACCAGGATGACTGATCTGTGTAAAGGAAAGAATGAATGGGGCCATCTATCGAGAGATTTTGAGTGAAAATCTCCTTCCATCAGCAAGGGCATTGAAGTTGAGACGTGGCTGGGTCTTTCAGCATGACAATGATCCCAAACGCACAGCCAGGGCAACAAAGGATTGGCTTCATAAGAAGCATTTCAAGGTCCTGGAGTGGCTTAACCAGTCTCCAGATCTCAACCCCATAGAAAATCTGTGGAGGGAGTTGAAAGTCTGTGTTGCCCAACGACAGCCCCAAAACATCACTGCTCTAGAGGAGATTTGCATGGAGGCATGGGCCAAAATACCAGAAACAGTGTGTGAAAAGTTACAGAACACGTTTGGCCTCCGTTATTGCCAACAAAGGGTACATAACAAAGTATTGAGATGAACTTTTGGTATTGACCAAATACTTACTTTCCACCATGATTTGCAAATAAATTGTTTAAAAATCAAACAATGTGATTTTCTGTTTGTTTTTTTTTTCCACATTCTGTCTCTCATGGTTGAGGTTTACCCATCTCGACAATTACAGGCCTCTCTAATATTTTCAAGTGGGAGAACTTGCACAATTAGTGGTTGACTAAATACTTATTTGCCCCACTGTATATATCAGTATCAGATTTTCTGAGTTCAGCAACATCAGGATATTGGTTATTGGTTTGAAAGTCATTATCAACTGTATTTCCATCCTGTTTTAAAGGCAGACCCGTCACAAGCATTGAGAAATCACTGTTAAATTTAGTACAGAAAAGGAAACATGCAGTAAAGCTTGCTGTCTTTTTTTCTAAGCACAAAAGAAAACGACTTGTTCCTCTTACCAAGTGAGCTGTTCTAATATTCAAGACTGGAGTAGTGTTTCTTCTTTCTCTAGCTTTGATCTGTCCTGGACATTTTTTTTTTAAGATTCAAGGCGTATTGTACTTGTACGCTTCTTTCTGCAACTCGTTTCTCAGCTCAATTCGGTGACATCACCATTATAGAAGTTGCGAATAAGGCTCAACATGGAGATAATTGCTCAAGAGTACGTGCCATTCAAACTTTCATAATGAGGACAAGCGCTTAAGAAAACTGAACTGATAAATGAACAGCCAGACTTTAAAAAAACAACACTCAAGATCATATTTTATGTATTGCATCCTGAAAGTAGAACTAATTAACAACTTCAATAAACCGTTTAATTTGCTCTCCCTTTTTGATTTAGCTTGTTTCTTACTGCTGGTTTTATGTGAGGATAATTGGCTTTTAGGTCTGTGTTTGTTTGTGTGTTTACGTGCAACACTTTGTTTTGTGGTTTAACGACGTTACTGTTAATTGTTCTTTTAAAAAGTTCAAGTTGTTCGATAGGAGAATTGGATCGCGACCTTCTGCGCGTGTGTTTAACATCCTTGTAAAGTCAAAACAATTATCTTCTCGCTTTAATTTGACGGTACAGAGATGAGTTTAACAAAGCGCTAATGTTTTAGCATCGTTTTAGATGCTGCACTACTATTTGCAGTGATAGACATCTAATCCATTTTGACTGGGGGGGCTATCGCTGCCAGCCTCCCAGTCAAATTGGACTGGACGTCTAGCGCCATCAATGGGAGCCACTGTGTTAAGTGACTCATAATCTGTGACTGATGACCTGTTTTGCAGCTTTTAAAAAGGAATCTTTAATTAGGAAGGGAGCTGTTTTTTTGCCGCTCTGATTTTCACCAGCCTGCTTTTTATTATTCGTCACATGGCGCTTTTTCATATCCACACAGCCATCCAATTTTCAATTCGCCGCTATCCCTGTATCGCCGGACGGTAATACGCTTAGTAATGCATTCAAATGCAGAAAATAGCACTTTCTCCCATTTTCATTCTAGATATAGTATTAATGTTAAGTTGTTTTTATTGGCTGTGATCAGCGTGACGCACGGAAATCAGGAGTGGATCCTTCGACATCAAGTGGGTCATACAAGTAGAAGGGATGTCAATTATGCGTTTAAATTGTCTGACAAAAATCCTAAAGCTGTTCTAAAAGGGGCTGAAACAGGAAAGGTTTCAAACGGCACGTGAAATGAATGATTTATTGGTTTTTAATTATCATTTAGTCATTTTTTTAATCATAAATAAATATTTCTTTGGAGTGTAAACTATTCTTTATTGTATATATAGTATTTTATTTTTGTACTACCGTAATTTTTGGACTATGAGCCGCTACTTTTTTCCCCTCATTTTGAATCCTGCAGTTTATAGTCCAGTGCGGCTTATTTGTTGATTTATTTGGGTTAATAGGTAATGCTTTATTTGACAATGGCGTCATAAGACCGTAATATTTATTACATGATACTATCATGGTCATTACTGAATGCTTATGACAGATGTCTCATCCTGCAAATTATGTCACTAACTCAGTTTATGTCCAGCTCTTGCTGAATGATACTAAATGACATCTGTCATAAGCATTCATTAATGCCCATGACAGTGTCATGTCATATTTATGATTGTCTTATGACAGTCTTATGGCGACACTGTCAAGTAAAGTGTTACCAAATACCATAATTAGCAATTAATGAAACAAATGGAACAATAACTGAACAAATAATTAGCACAGAACATTAATTTTGATTATCTGTAGCGCTGCAATGCATGTTCGGAAGCATTTTCTATGACAACATTGTTGACAGCAGGTGGCAGCAGAGGTTGACTGTCTCTCACAAAGGAGCAATGATGGCTAAATGAAGCTTATTGAAGCAATGAAGCTTTGCTGCAAATTGCTTCAAAGCTTCATGGTGGTTCATTTGGTCTTATGACATTCTTATGATGCCGCTGTCAAATAAAGTGTTACCGGCTAATATTTCTGTGTGTAGATATCCTTTAATACAGTGAGAACAGCTGTGGATTATAGTCCAATGCGGTTTATCTATGAACAATGCCGTTTTCGTATCAAATTTGGTGGGTGGCGGCTTATAGCCAGGTGCGCTTTATAGTTCGAAAATTAATTATTATTGTTTTAGGGTTTTAAATGATTATTATTATTATTTTTAAACATAATGAATAACGAACACTTCAAGATGATCCTCCTTTGTCTACTTAAGTCTTTGATAATCAAAAGGCATGCACTAAGACATGTGGGTGGATGTAACATAATAGTGGAAATTGTGTGTGAGTAAATGTAGATTTAATTTAGCCCTGTGTTTTATTTTGTAAATAAACATGGCTAGCTGTATAGTTAATGATAACTTTACTGCAAGCAGTTTTTGATTTGTCTTGATTGTAATCTGGGCAAAGAAAAAAAAAATTCCGGGGTAATTTTAGGGGTTAAATTCCAATACCATAATGTTTTAATTTTTGCAGTGGGCTTTTAAAATATTTTTTTCAATTATGATTCAAGAATGTAAATGGAAGATACTGAAAATAAAAGGCTCCATATGCATTAAGGCAGTACATAACACTATTTATTATACGGCTTTATGATTTAAGCATCTAATATATCTAATACATTGATAACATCCCATAATAAGTAATCCAAATGGCAACAAGGGTCAAACAGATAATGGACAACATGCTAGTCAGTTAGCCTGCTGTGTCCATAATTCTCGCGCTGGCGTTCAACTGCAATGTATGTCTTTTTGTGACTCTCCGGTAACTCGAGGTGAGAGCATGATAGAGCATAATTAAAGACACAATGATTTTAACGAGATATTATCACGTATGTACCTTGTTTCGATCCAAAAACTCTGTGTATCATGTATCACCGAGTGTCAAGAAACAGCTGTGAATGGCCAAAGTTTGTGGGGATTTTATGGGTGAAACATGGTAATATAACAAGGGTCGCGATGCAGAACTCACAGACATCATGGAGTGGTCGAGATTTTCTATTTCAAATGTTTACCCTTTTAAACTGATTATTTCCATTTTTCTTTGTTTGGATCCATTATTTATCATCTAAAATATCGGGGAAAATGCGACAGTAACAAAACCTATAGTTATGAGGTAGATATCCGTGACCTATTTACAGACACAATTTTTTTCATTGTGACGTAATTTGTTTAAAAGTTTAAAATACGCGAGTGAATAATTTTTTAAAGTTGTTTTTTTTAAAACTAAATATTAGACATCAACAATGATTCTAAGCTAGAAATGATAGACATTTCAAATAAGAAATCTATTACTTCTTTTTATGGCTGGGTTGAAACAAAAGTGGTTGCGCGGTGTCTGTAAACGGGGTCTCCTGGGTAATACGGTTTGTAGACAAGAATAAAATAGAATAGAAGAGAAAGCCTTTATTGTCATTGTACAGAGTATTACAAGATTTAAAGGTTCGCCATAACGCGCGCCACCTAAAACAAAGCAAAAGTGCAATAAGGCTAATATATAACACAGGTGACAGTGTACACAGACTGGGAATAAAGTAAATAAGTGACTAGCAGCAAGTGGTGATGTATTGGTAATATAACAGTGCGTATTTGACAATTTACAGTACTCAGACAAGGAGGCAGATAGCTGACCTAATATGAAATGCAAACGACAGTATATGCATGGATGTTGATGTAACTGCAAAAACGCTATAATGTAACTGTGCAATTATTGCATATGCAGTACCCAGATTGAGACGGATCACTCTGAGAACATATTACTTCGTGAGATGCATGTGACAAGGTTGTGGCATTAGCAGTGCAATGTTTTAGTAGAGTTATGTCGTCCGGCAATTCTTTAATAACAGCTCCACATCAAATTGTTTGACATGATTCTTCTTCTAGTACTCCATGAAATTCTGTTTAAAGTTATTCTTCAGTGTTTGTACCCTTAAGTGTCCCACTTCATGCTCACTGCTTGAAAACATCGATTGCAAGGCTACTTTGAAATCGTAACCTTCATAGACACTGCTGGAGTGTCATTTTTTTTTTCCTTTTGTCTTTTTTTAAGTGCTTGTGTTGAATTTATGATTTTACACTGGAGTGCTGGCTCAGATATTTTCTTTTTATTTTGTTTCCGCTCTAATTTCTCACCAGTTTTATCTTTCATTGTTTTGCTCCTCCGCTGCTAGCTTTGTCGTCATTCACGCCCGTCTTCATGCCTCGATTACTGTAAAAACACCTCGCGGCCGTGTCCTAAGCTCACCCGCCTCCCCAGTACTCCTTTTGCTAAATGCATTTTGGGTAGAGTAAGCTTCCAAAAAAAAAAAAACCCAAAGCATTTATTTTTAACTCAGTGGCTGGCATTGATAGACGTCCAATTTATTTAAAGTGGGAGGGTGGCAGATTCATTCAGTGCACTTTTGATAAACACGCTAGAACTATATAATATTGAGCACAATAGAATTTTATTTGATAAACGTCACTTTTTTTCAACTGGCAAACTAGTTTTCCACTTTGTCATTGCTTTGACTTTGAAAAGACATGAAAAGGTTAACACAAATCTCCTCCTTTAAAAGAAACGATGCTTTAAATTGGTCCCTTAATGCCAAAAGCTGTTTGTGGGAGGGAAAAAAACACATACACACTCACAAAAAAAAAGCTTATTGTTCTTTTTATGTTGTTACTTCCCCGTGGAGGCTGAGCAGACGCATCAGCCAGCAAAATCTTGGGCAATAGCGACACAGCAATAGTGACAGGATGCAGTTTAACTGCGATGACAAAACTTATCTTCCTGCGGGTGGAAGACACAATAAAAGTCCTAAAACAACATGGATGTCACATCCAGGAGTGTACATGTGATTATCTTGCATTCTGCTTCGTTCTGATAAGCATGTATTGCACAAATCAACACTTAAAGCAAATACCTACTGGACATCACAGATTAATATTATGCCAAAACAGCAGTTTTGGGGCAAAGGTAGTTTATTTTATTGCTCTATTCTACAATCGTTGGCTGCAAAATGACACGTTATCATTCACAGTAGGTGTGGGAACCTCTGGGTACTTCACGATACAATACGATATGGCTATACAACAAATATCGATACATGGGTGAGGAAATAATTCTACATAGCAACTAATCTACAGAAAAACAAGATCTTTTCATCCTTCTGCTGTGAATTGGAATTAGTTTATCACTAATAGACTTCCAATCCCTTTGGAGTGGGAGGGTGGCGGCCAATGAAAATTTGTTCACTGGATGTCTATTGCCATCAGTGGCAGCCAATGAGTTCATTTTGGGGCATTTCACGTCATTTCTTTTTGAGTTTCCGTCAGTTCCCTTTCCTTTTGGCACATTTACGGGTCACTTCCTGTTGATTTTGGGTTACTGGATAGGAAGTGACTCAAGAATGTCCCCAAATGAATAGGAAGTGACTCAAAATCAACAAGAAGTAACTTGTAAATGCCCTAAATTGAACAGAAAGTGACCTGTAAATGCCCACAAAAGACTGGCAGTGAATGCTTTGGTTTCAGTGCCATTGATGGGGCTAGACGTCCAATCTAGTCAAAATTAATTGGATGTCGAACGCTGTCAATGGCAACCAGTAAGCTAACGTAGACACTATTCTGATGGAAGATTTTGGTAGTAACCTGTTGGCTCCTTTTTTTAATTTTTTTTTTTTTTTTTTTTTTTAATTTTTAAAAACAGTGACACCTTTTTAAAATCGATATCGATTCTTGGTGGGAACGTATCGATAAGGGCTACAAAGTATCACAATATATCACCTTTTGGATATATTGTCACCCCCCCCTACTATATAGGCTATGAATTATTATAGTACCCTAGTAAAGGTCATATTAACACTGTCTTCTTCGAATTATGTTTTTGGAAAGATATTGACGTGCCATTGTGGGCCAGCCGGTGGGTTGGCTGGGTATCGCCTGCTCCAGCCGGGGGGTCCTGCCCTGCCATGGGCTTGGTGGGCTGTTGGGGTTCCCACAATGTGCCGTAGTGGTGGTGCGTCCCCTTATCCCATCCTTGAAGGCCGGTTGATGGGGGCGCAGGTGGCCTGGGGGACCACCCTGGATCCCTGGGGGGTGACTATGGCCCGTTTGCTGGGCTGTGGGAGGAGGAATGGGCTGCACTGCACCCCCCCCCCACTCCCCCGCCCCCACGATTGGCTGAGGAAGGACCATGGCCTCGGTGCAGCACTCACGCAGCATCTCCACTTGTCTGCGGGACAATCACATGTGAGATGGGACTCACGCATGACTAGGTGAAATTAGACACACTCAAGTAGAAAATTTCGGTGTCAGGATTAGCGATAAGGCAGCTTAGAATAGGATGCCAACATACTCACATTAACAAGGGATTCACACAAATCCTGGGTGCTAGACCACGTGATTTATGTACATTTTATCCCTCCCAATCACTCATCCCTCCCCCCTTTCCCCTCTTTCCTTGGTTTTTAGGCCCCCTACGTGGTGTCAACCTGAAATACAACTGGCTAACGATAGCACAAACATATTCATAGTTAGAGTTGTTGTTTGTGCTTCCTCTGTCTTTTCGCTGCTTTATCCTAAAAAACGAGCTACGCTGAATGATCACAATGGATGTATGTCGTACTCCCATGTGATACATTAAAGCTGTTCAGATCCATCGGACACTCAGATCTCCATTCTCCAGGTCAAGCAGCTGAACAGGGCAGGTTGAAAGAAAAAGGAAAGATATTGAAGAGAGTCCTAAGGTTCATTGTCGAATCTTAAATACATAAGAGACAGGACGTCTGCCTTTTGAGTTTTAACCCTTTACAGGGAATTCAATTAAATGACCATTGGCTGCCATTGATGGCGTCATTCAGTTTGACTGGCAGAGGCTGGTCTTTAAGCGGTTATTTATTACTTTAAATGACCAAAATAGTCCCTTGTCCTTTAAAGGCATACTGTAACCGGCCATTTCTTTTTTAAGTCAATTTGACCAGTTTCAGGCATCCTTCAAAAACAACACACCAACCACATGTACTAGATTGAAATCATTTTTTCTCAGTGAAATTTAGGAATTTTAAGATCATGAAATATAAGAAAATGGTCAAAAGCTGTATGCCTTAGCACTTACAACCAAATAAACACTTTTCTGACCCTCATTTTGATCATCATCACACCTGGAGTTGTTGTATTTTGCAAATGATATCTGTAAACTAGTGAAAAATCCTCAAACTTTTGTATCAACTGTTTTCTGAATACTTATGATGCAGTGGATCCTTCAGAAATTTTTCATAGGGGTGTCCAAACAGAGCCACTTAAAATCTTGGAGTGGCACATGGCCGAGGCAGGGGAACTACAATGAAGGCGACGAGCAGTCTTGCCTGGCTGTGTATTTGAGATAAAATGCATAACTGATACTACTACAATCCAACAATATACTGGCAAGCGGGGTGGCCGGTAGGGTGGCCAATAAATTTATAGGCACTGTTATGATGGGTCTTTTTGCAAAAACATGCTCAAACACAACTTTAGTAAGCTTGAGGTGAAAGTTTATTCGGTTGCAAAATATTTAATAAAATTGCGACAACTCCCTGTTTTTGGTGGAACTATTCGTGTATATCAAGTTTTCTGCCGATGGTTGGGGCATCCCTTCATATATTTTTGTATGTTTTGTTGCGCAGGGATGATGAGCATGCGCTGATCCTTCAATACTGCCAAACGCTTGGAGGGGAAGTTTCGCCACGTAGTCAGCCGCAGAGCCCCGCGCAGATCCTACAAGCTGTGGAGAGGGAGGAGCGTGGTGAGCTTGAGCGGGTCATCAACCGCCTGGAGGAAGAGCAAAGGTAACATTGGGCAGCCTCCACTTTTCAAAGGTCCGCTCACAGTTGTGACATTGGAATATTTGAATCGCAGGATCCTGCAGAGGGAGTACGAGCAGCTGAAAGAGCAGCAGCGAGGGGCTCCAGCGGGAAGCCCGTGGGAGTCGGAGGTCGCGCCGTCGGCCTCCCACCCCGACGAGGCCGATCTGCTGGCCGAGGCCAAACTGCTGCGGCAGCACAAGGGTCGTCTGGAGGCCCGCATGCATATCCTGGAGGACCACAACAAGCAGCTGGAGTCGCAGCTCCATCGCCTCAGGCAACTTCTGCACCAGGTCAGCACGACTCTTTTAATACATAATTGACCAACGGAGAATTTCTTCATCATTCTGAAATTGGTGACAGTCCAAAATATAGACATACTGTACCATTTAAAAAATGTTATTGTACTGCTTTAATAGAATAGAATAGAAAATTATTATAAATTATAATCTTATTTGTACGAGAATGGTCATAATAGAAAAGAATACAATAAAATAGAATACTATAAAATACTCTTGATATAAAGTGATACAACTCTTTTTTGAAGACAGTTATAGTTATCCGATATTATCAGATAGCTAATAATATCAGCTGAAAACATTTTTAAATGATAACGGATTATATCGACATGGGTTTTTCATGATCGGTTTTGGGCCAATATGCATGTTGATTCACAGTTTAGAAACGCAATTATGCTGATTGACCATTAGATGTCTCTAAACTACGATGCTTGGGATTTCTTAAGTAAGCAGTCAATTTGCATTCATGGTGCAAAAATTAAATGAACAATAAATGATTGAAAAATAATAAATTATAAACTAAAAATAGTGGCAAAATATAGGCACTTTTACCATAACCAGTTGAAGTTTTTCTCATTTTTTCACTGAACTTTTTTTGGAAAACCTTGGAGTTGTTACATTTATCATTATTAAAGCATCCAGTGGGGCATCACAATGCAATTAGCCATAATATGTTAAATCCACAACCACATATATCGGTATTGGATTTTTGGAGTAATATCGGGATATCGGTTATCGGTTAAAAAGTCATTATAGGACAATTCTAGTCATAATCATTCAGAAATATGTTTTCAGAGGAACGTCGTAATTTCAATAATATAGTCATAAAATGTTTATTGTATGGAATACATTCCAGACCGGCTTGTCATTGGTAAACTTTAGCAATATGGCGAAAACATTAAAAAATAAAAAATAAAAAAAGAAGAAATAGTATTCCTTCTAGAAAAGCAAATATATTTTTAAATTGGATTTTTTTCATCCAAATCCACAATAATAACCCCCCCCCCCAAAAAAAAATCACGAAAACCATATTTTTGCAAGATCGCAAAACAATAGTCATCAGACAGTGATTATTTGTCACTGATCATTTTGACAAAACCTTCCTGTTCTTCTCCAATCATTAACTTCCAAATGTCTTCTGTTTCGATCCGCGAATGCGGAAAACAAAATTGGATCCTTAAAGCAGACAACAAGGGAGGCAGTCAAAAGGTTTATTGAATACAAACAAAAACACGCAATCGCGGAAAAGAGGGGAAACCAAAAGGGGACCGTGACAACAGGTCGACAGGGATCACAACGAATAACCCGACGGTAAACTAAGGTGGTAGGCAAATAAGCAAATACGGTAACAAAACAAACACAAAAGCACTCAAACACCTGCCTCAAACAAGAGTGGCAGAACAAGCAAACCAAGGCAGTAGCGAAACTAGCTGAATACGAAAAAGAGGCTGTAGAGTATAAAACTGTCAGATGGTGACCAGCAAGACAATATCTCGGCAACCCTTCCTTTGGTTGAAAAGAGAACTGACATTCCCAATCAAAATAGCTATGCAAAATACACATAAAACTTACTCGGACTTTGCCTTGGCTAGATCTCTAATTGAATTAAAACTCGCCATTGACACCTTTCAATTACTACCTTACGTAGTTAAAGACACTGTGGAAGAACGGCAGGGAGCCCATGTGACGTCCCGCTTGGGGACCTCAACAATGGCGAGCTATTAGTTCATTTTTTGATTGAAAATTTTACAAATTTTATTAAAACATTAAGAGGGTTTTTTGATTTAAAATTACTATAACTTATATGCAACTTTATCTTTTAAGAACTACAAGTCTTTCTATCCGTGGATTCCTTTAACAGTAAGAATGTTAATAATGTTAATGCCATCTTGTGGATTTATTGTTATAACAAACAAATACAGTACTTATGTACAGTATGTTGAATGTTTATGTCCGTCTTGTCTTATCTTTCCATTCCAACAATAATTTAAAGAAAAATATGGCATATTTTAGAGATGGTTTGAATTGCGATTATTTACGATTAATAAATTTTTAAGCTGTGAGTAACTCGATTAAAAATTGTAATCGTTTGACAGCCCTCATTTTAACTCATAATAACATTTATCTTTTAAGAACTACTAGTCATTCTATCCATGGATCCCTTTAAAAACTCCACAGTAACGATGTGCGAATTCTGCGTTTGTAACGCCATCACGTGGACACTGATAACCGAAGATTTAACTGGGAAAATGTCACAGACTACGACAAACTTTGTTTGTACGTCTCACATGAGACCACTGTTTATTTTTGGAGCAAAAATGGATACCTGTAAATGCTTTCTGCTTCCATTTTTTTAAAACTTGCAGTGCTTCATATTGAAAAACACATGCAAAGGATGGGGGTTTTATGGACAATTATTTTTCACGCATTGTTATGGGTGTATTTAAAAACGAATGAATGCAGTTGGCTGTGGATGCTTTTTTTTTCTACGAACATGTTGGTGTAGACGTAGTTATTTATTCTTGATGTATTAGGGCAGGATCTTCGGTTTTTAAAAAAAAAACAGGTAACTGTAGATATGGCCTCAGATTTTTTATTTTTGGTGGCAAGCGACGTGCGAGCCATCGCCCCAACAAAGCAGAGACGTGAAATGTGAGTGCTGGAAGCAGATCCATGGATAATCACTCAATGTTTCGCTTCATGGAAATTCAACTTCTAGTAACACCTCATTAGGTGCACCTGCTCACCAAAATTCAGCCGTCACGAATGTAAAATTCTCGATTGACAGTCTAAGAAGGGTATTAATTGAACAATCTGTTCTTTTACGCTATAACGGACATTGTTGCTATTTAGTTACTTGCAAGGGATTATTGGGATTTCCCTTGACTTCCTAAATTAATTTCAAAATCCTAACAATTTATAGGCTGAACACCCTCCTGGAACAGATACCATTTACCATGTCAATCAAAAGTGAGCATTATATTTTGCGGCCAGTTCGCTCACATAAGAGGACCATAACAGAAGCTAATTTATTATTAATTTCTCAGTCCTGCGGTCTAATCTGAGCGAGCTTTGACCGTAGCTAATGCGAGACAAGACCGCAGTTGTGGGCCTGTTTTGAACACGTTAGCGCCGCGGGCAGCAACAGATGATGAAAAAGTAGAAGAAGAGAGGATATTGGCTACATTGATTCGGCTTTGAGTGCTAAAGGGAGCCTGGGATGCTGCTCTAAATGTCACCGGCTATAAATTGCTTGTTTGCGCCATCTGGAAAGCTGGCCACAGTCATTCTGATGACACACTCGGCTCTTATTGTTTGTCGGTGCCAGCCATAAAAGAGTGAATATTATCATTGCTTCAGCAGTCGCGTGTTTTCTAATGATGTCATTTTTATTACAAGGCCAGTTTCCCTTAGGTGACAAAAAAGTGTATAATAGGGGTGTCAAACGTGTCTATGTCGCAGGCCACATTATTTCTTCAGAGGGTTTGTGTCAGCCACCCCATTAAAATACAGGGTAGCCAGGGGTTAATTTGTGCCGGATCCTGCCGGAACAAGATTCGGCACCTCTTGATTTCGGCCTCCCTGTGTTCCGGGACTTATTTGGGTAGATCCGGCACCTCTCGTGCATAGAAAATGATAATAATATGTGGACCGGCGATTTCCGTGGCTCGTTCGTCGTCGCTCCTTCGTATGGTTCTTCCTTCGGGGCGGTGGTGTAGTGTATAAAAATATAGAGACGCCTCGGATGGCTGTTGCATTGCGACTTTCATTAACTAAACAAAAAACAGCGGGGGACGGTCAGCCAGTCAACACCGCACTCCTGCGCAACTCTCCTTTTCGCTCCTTATCTCTCCCCCTTATGCTCGGCCACTTCTTCTTCTAAGCCAAATTGGCAATGCCGGTCACACTGAAACGGGACAGCGGACCCTTGGGGATGCCGGTAACAATGTTGTTTGTAAAAATGTAACGTCATTTGAAAGTAACCAGGATCGAACGGTATTTCAACATGCCAAAAAGACAGTTGCATTAACAGTTGCATTCAAGATGGTTCAAAACGAGTCAGAAAAGCAACAACCGGCAATGAGGGCAGCTGCAGCGATCATGCTAACTGGTGCAGCAAGAGGCTAGCGCCGCAGCAGTTAGCCAGGTTCACGGACAGTCAGCCAAGCCGGGGCAGGAGGCTGCTACCGTGGCAGCAGCTGGTCAGTTTCAGCGCTACCCCGAGTGGGGGGCCAGCTACAGCCAGGTGAACCACCAACAGCGGGAGCAACAGCCCAATACCCTATGGGAAATTCGGGTTTGGGCTGCACAATTTTTAAGGCCCAGAGAAGATGGGGGAATGAAACTCACAAAAGAATGGGTTTGTGTTATTTATTGTAAGCGCTGATTTTTTTGTTTTTGTTTTACAAGTTAGACCTGTTAAGAAACTAATTGCTGACTGTCTACTGTAAGTCCCACCTGTGGTTATGTGGGCAATTGCCCGTGCTGTGCAAAATATAGCCTAAATAATCGTAAATTGTTGTCATAACATTTATACCATAGATATTATCTGAAATTGAGACTGGTAAGTCCCACAGCATGGCAAGTGGGCATTTGCGTGTTTTTTTCAGCACCATTTTCTGCTTATTTTCTGGGACTTGTGCCCGTCTCGTCATCCCTGCGCTGTCATATGTATTTTGCAATCCGGCAACTTATGATTTACAAATTAAGCACTGAGGGTAACCCCCTAAAAAAACAGGAACATTTTAACAATCCAATCAAACTAAGAGTGATGGAAGAAAATTATTTGATTCATAGTAATTGAAACTTCAAAATATGCCATTTAAGAAACAATTATGGAATTTTCATTTAAAAATGACATCCTTTAAATGTCGTCCTCCTGCATGAATAAATTCTTGAAATCTGCTGTTGACCAATTTTGAAAAAACAAATTTTTGGCAGCACTTCGAGACCTTGACCAAGTAAACAATTTTAGTAACCGTGGTGAATTCAGGATGAAAATCACAGTGTCGCAACTCGGTTAAGGAATCGATGAGGAATATCACCAGCACATTTCCAGAATGCATGCGTAATTAGGACGCCATTTAAATAATGTCATTTTTCAAAAATTAAGATTCCATTATTGTTTCTTGTATGGCATGTTTTATGATTTCAATTTCTTTAAATGTAATATTTTTTCTTCCATCAGTCTTGGTTTTAATGGATAGTTAAAAAGTTTTTTTTTAATCACCCTGTATTTAGCTCATTGGCTGCCATTGAACAAGGTCTGCCACGGTTAATCGACAACTAAAATTGCATTCAAAATTGTCCAAAACCAGTTTTTTTCTGCCTCTTAATAGCACATTTTTGGGGATTTATTTATCATTTAGTTACATTTTTCAAGTTAAAAAAAAAGGATAATAATATAAACATTCCGTTTTAATTTTTTTTAAAAAAAACATTATTTTAAATATTGAAAAGGCAAAACAAATATTCTTCGGAGAGTGAGAACGACACAATTGTTTTTGTATTTATTTTTATATGTAATTTTATTTTATAATTTTTTATTTTTATTTTATTTATTTTTTTAGAAGTTTTTATATTTTTTAACTAAAAACCCAAAAGAGAATAACAACAATAATTACCATTTTTATTTAAGAAAATATTTGTTTTTATTTTGGGTTTAATAAATTACTCATTTTAAATGTCAATAAAGGAGGGTAAGGTTAAATATTCTCTAAATTATAGACTGCCAAAATTCTATATTAATTTCATTTTAGCGAGCATACGTAAACATGAAGTTAACACGAAGTCAACGCATATTGGTTACTTTTACGGGCCACAATAAATGATTTGGCGGTCCTGATCCGGCACCCTGGCTGCGAGTTTGAAACCTGCCAATTTAGGGTCGAGACCATTTATTTTGGTCAAATTTGCCTTGCCTTTTCTAAAAATGTATTTTATTACAACCCAATTTGAACTTATATCTCAAGGCATTCCGAGCAGTGGCATTCCTCATGGTGAGCATGTTCATGAGTTCTTCAAAAAGTCACAAAACAAAATATCCCAAAAAAGTTATATTGGAGTGGCTCCTTAAGGATCAATTTCGCCATTTCCGGGGGGGTCCTTCAAAAGTAAACCTCCCAATTTGTTGCAAAGGCCCATTTGATTGCCTCTCACTGGCTAAATTAATCTTGGTTGTGTGTTGTTTGCTCCTTGCAGCCAGCGGTGGACTTGAGGCTAAATGGACTTTCTTCTCCCGCCGCGCAAGATGGAGAACCACTTACGGAGAACTCAGGTGAAACGCTCAGCGGCAACACCTTCAAGCGCGTGCATAGCACTTCTTTTCTTCCCCCAAGATTTAAAACGAAATCCAACTCTAAGCAAGTGTGTGTGTGTGCGTGTGTTCAGATGAGCTGCTGGACCCGCACAATAGCAGCTCTGATCTGGCTGATGTCATGGAGCAGATTAACAACTCCTTCCCTGCATGCAGTCGTAAGTTTTCCCCAAAAAATCCTCCTCCTCGTCTTTCTCCCTTGCGAGCTTGCGTCGATCCATCATCCCCCGCAAGACTGCTGGTCAGCACCTGTCGTGCGTGTTTAACAGTTCACAATCTGCAGATTTATGCGGGAGAGACAAACAACTAGGCGGGCTTGTCCGAAATTTGTTGGAGGCAGTCATGCGTCTTTTTTTAATGTTTTTTTTTTTTTTTTTTTCACTCGTTAACTATGGACGTCCTATTTATTTGAATATGATCATTTACTGCCAACAAGCAACAAATTGAACGAAAATTAATGAATTAATGAAAATTAGAGAATCAAAAATATATTTAAGAAAGAATAAAAAAAATACACTGACCGTTTTTTACGGAGCCTCTAAAGGGACACTGACAGACATAAAATAGATTTAAGGAATCTCATGCGCACCAGATAGTATACAGTACGCACTAGAAAAAATCTGGTGCGTACTAGATACTATTTGGTGTGCACCTGATAGTATGTGGTGCGCTCTAGAAAATATCTGGGGCACACCAGAAACTATTTGGTGGCCACCAGAAACAATCTGATGCGGACCAAATACTTTGTGGTGCGCACTATAAACTATCTGGTGCGCACCAGAAACTATGTGGTGCGCACTAAAAACGAGCTGGTGTGCACCTATAGTATGTGGTACGCACTAGAAAATATCTGGTGCGCACCAGAAACTATCTGGTGAGCACCAAATACTATGTGGTGCGCACTATAAGCTATCTGGCATGCACCAGAAACTATGTGGTGCACACTAAAAAGTATCTGGGGTGCACCTGATAGTATGTCGTGCGCACTAGAAAATCTCTGTGGCGCACCAGAAACTGTCTGGTGGGCTCCAGAAACAATCTGGTGCGCAACAAATACTATGTGGTGCGCACTAGATAATATTTGGTGTGCACCAGATAGTATGCTGTGCGTACTAGAAAATATCTGGTGCACACTAGATACTATTTGGTGTGCACCTGATAGTATGTGGTGCGCACCAGAAAATATCTGGGGCACACCAGAAACTATTTGGTGGGCACCAGAAACAATCTGATGCGCACCAAATACTATGTGGTGCGCACTATAAACTATCTGGCACGCACCAGAAACTGTGGTGCGCACTAAAAACGATCTGGTGTGCACCTATAGTATGTGGTACGCACTAGAAAATATCTGGGGCACACCAGAAACTATTTGGTGGGCACCAGAAACAATCTGATGCGCACCAAATACTATGTGGTGTGCGCTAGATAATATCTGGTGTGCACCAGATAGTATGCGGTGCGCAGTAGAAACTATCTGGTTTGCACCAGACATTATCTGGTGCGCACTAGATAATATTTCATGTTCACCACATAGTATATGGTGCGCACTAAAAACTATCAAGTGTGCACCTGATAGTATGTGGTGCACACTACAAAATATCTGGTGCGCACCAGAAACTATCTGGTGAGCACCAGAGACAATCTGGTGAGCACCAAATAATATGTGGTGCGCATTATAAAGTATCTGGCATGCACCAGAAACTATGTGGTGCGCACTAAAAAGTATCTGGTGTGCACCTGATAGTATGTCGTGCGCACTAGAAAATCTTGGTGGCGCACCAGAAACTGTCTGGTGGGCTCCAGAAACAATCTGGTGCGCACCAAATACTATGTGGTGCGCACTAGATAATATCTGGTGTGCACCAGATAGTATGCTGTGCGCACTAGATACTATTTAGTGTGCACCTGATAGTATGTGGTGCACACTAGAAAATATCTGGGGCACACCAGAAACTATGGTGCGCTCTAAAAACGATCTGGTGTGCACCTGATAGTATGTGGTACGCACTAGAAAATATCTGGGGCACACCAGAAACTATTTGGTGGGCACAGAAACAATCTGGTGTGCACCAGATAGTATGCCGTGCACAGTAGAAACTATCTGGTGTGCACCAGACATTATCTGGTGCACACTAGATAATATTTAGTGTGCACCAGATGATATGTGGTGCGCACTAAAAACTATCAAGTGTGCACCTGATATTATGTGGTGCACACTACAAAATATCTGGTGCGCACCAAATACTATGTGGTGCGCACTATAAACTATTTGGAATGCACCAGAAACTATGTGGTGCGCACTAAAAAGTATCTGGTGTGCACCTGATAGTATGTCGTGCGCACTAGAAAATCTCTGTGGCGCACCAGAAACTATCTGTTGGGCTCCAGAAACAATCTTGTGCGCACCAAATACTATGTGGTGCGCACTAGATACTATTTGGTGTGCACCAGATAGTATGTGGTGCACACTAGAAAATATCTGGAGCGCACCAGAAGCTATGTGGTGCGCGCTAGATACTATGTTGTGTGCACTAGATACTATCTGGTGTGCACCACATAGTTTCTGGTGCGCACTAGATAGTTTTTGGTGCGCACAACATACTTAGCATAGACTTGTAGAAAGTTCCCTTTTATAGGCCACAGACTGCAGGAGCGCATCAGACACCAGCGGTTTTGGCATGCTAAAAATTATAATCCAGGATTTACTTGAGTTTTATTTCAATCTTGGACTAAACTATAAAGATATTACTGCATTACATGCACAACGTCAACATGACATTGTCTCGAAACACCCTAGATTGGATGTCTCGCGGCGTCAATGCAGCAACTGAGTTAATAAAATCAAATTTAAAATTTAAAAAATCATATTTAAAGTTAACTTTTTAATGGTGCCTTAATTTATGAGTAAAATTTCTTCTCTAGTCCAGCTCGTATCTTAATTGTCGTCACGTAATTCACCCATCCATCAAATCAATGCTTCTCATCAAAATGCACTGAAATCTGCCCAGCAACTTGCGTCTCACTCATTATTTTGAGATATGAGTAAATTGAATTACAAACCCAGTCACAGAAAGATTACACTGTCGTCAACAATCTGAGCGTTCATTTTGCTGCACTCTATAAGTGCGTAACGGGGCCGCAATTAATTGAAACTGTCGAAAAAAGCTGCTTTATGATCAGCCTCTAAACTCTCCTAATGGATGATGGCAAACACTAAAAACATATTGCTGCTGTAAAACTACAAATGAAAATTGTATTCAGTGTTTCGGTGCCATTGACAGCATTTTCAAAGTTGTTTTTTTTTTTTTGCTTTTAATTGTGTGTTATAAATTATTTTTGCTTTGTCTCCAACAGCCTCAACAAGCCTTTCGTCCAGACCGCAGGTAAAATAGAACAAATGTGGGCAAATTGCTTTATATTAGTATGATGATATATACTATGAGTACTGTATAATAGCAGTGGGATAGCTCGAATATTGTGGTGGGGACACCTATTAAACGTTAACCCCATATTTTAGAGGTTATTCTAGTCCCCCCCAGGATGTCTTCTTTTAACATCCCAACATTAGTGGTCCAGGATGACTAATGGGTCCCACGGGACGGCCTGTTGGTGCACCTCCAGGTTTCCATTGTTTGTTCTTTTGGGGGGCCAGAGGTGATGCCGATGAGGTGTTTCCATTGCAATTATTTTCCTCCCGTGAATCATTTTCAAACTCAATCCCTAAGGACGACTGCACTTCACACGATAGTCTTCCACACCATGCACTTAGATGTGGATTTGAAAAAAGAAAAAAGGGGGTTGGAGTTCATATTTTATTTTATCCTCCATGTGGTTCCATTTGAACTAGCAGCAGGCCAGTCGAACTACTGTGTTTTATTACGCGACTTCTTGTTCATTACATATTTCATTATCTGAAACAGTCAGACGTCGCTCATGGTGACTTCAAATTCAATCAAAAGGGGTTGAATATAATCGACACCGTCCACAGGAAGTGAATAGACAAGAAAATGTGACTTTTGGGAGCTATGCTCCAGCCACCGTAGGTGAAAGTAGTTTAAAATAAATGTACTTCTACCACTAAAACCACATTCAAAGTTATTAAAACTAACTTTTCATTCCTTGGTGTCAGTTCTCACCACCACACGTCACGCTACATCACACCGCGTAACGTGACGCTAGGCTATGCTGATTTTATGGTGTTATATGTTACGTTACGTCACATCACACTGCATCACAGCACGTTATATTACGCGACGTTAGGTTGCGCTTTGCTGTTTTATGTTATATGTGACGTCACGCTACATCACGCCATTTTACATAACGCAACGTTATGCTACGCTACGCTGTTTTATGTTATGTCAAGTCACATTACGCTACACTGTTTTATGTTATGTTACATTTAGGCATGTGCCGGTACGATAACTAGGGTTGTTCTGATCATGTTTTTTTTGGTCCCGATCCGATCCCGATTGTTTTAGTTTGAGTATCTGCCGATCCCGATATTTCCCGATCCAATTGCTTTTTTTTGCTCCCGATTCAATTCCAATCATTCCTGATAATTTTTCCCGATCATATACATTTTGGCAATGCATTAAGAAAAAAATGAATAAAACTCAGACGAATATATACATTCAACATACAGTACATAAGTACTGTATTTGTTTATTATGACAATAAATCCTCAAGATGGCATTTACATTATTAACATTCTTTCTGTGAGAGGGATCCACGGATAGAAAGACTTGTGACTTTGTATATTGTGACCAAATATTGCCATCTAGTGTATTTGTTGAGCTTGCAGTAAATGATACTTTGGCCATGCCCAAATGCATGATGGGAAGTGGAACCATGACTGTGCGTAGTGTTACCAATTGATATATCTTCTCTGTGTTGGGAAATAACGTGTTAAGAAAAATATCAATTGCTACATTGCTTCCCATGATATTTCTAATCGTAGGGAGAGGGATTGTAAGGCTTTAGCCAATTAAAAAAAGGCTCCAAAGGCTGCCAGAATTCACTCTACTCATTTTACACTGCCTTTTATCTCTCTATATAGGTAAAACGGCGCCATTACAGATTGAGCGCGACAATGCGTGAGTGGGTCGTGCAGCGCATGCATTAATTGCGTTAAATATTTTAACGTGATACATTTTTTTAAAAATTAATTACCACCGTTATTGGGATAAATCTGATAACCCTACTTAAGCCTAAACTAAAGACTCTGGATGAGTGTAACATATTATGTCTGTAACATTAAATACAATTAGAAAACGATTTAATTAAAAAATATTTATATATTTAAAAAAAGGCATGGCCGATATTTTTTTGCCAATTCCAAAATTTTGAAAATGACGTGATTGAACCCGATCGATCGGGACATCCCTAATGATAACCTTAAGCCAAAATATCAATGTTTCACGGTATCACTGTATTGCAATTACAGCTCTTAAATGTGTTACTTTGAGATATTTGAGTTAAAAAAAAAAACAAAAACAAAACTTTTTTCCATAGAACACGGATTTTTATATTTCAAAACAAATTGGAACATAAGAATAATGTTAAGTTAACATGAAAAAAACTAAATATTCTAAATAAAATTAAATGCAGTCCTTTAGGTGAGCCTAAACCTACAGCAACAGCTCACCAATATACCCATCAGAACGAAAATAATTAGATTATTTTCCATAAAAAGCACGTGCGACTCATATCATCTTTACATTATACACACTCTTTCTCAACACAGACAGTTGCCAGAGAGAAAAAAAAACACCATGTTTCACCACCGCTAGACACACTAAACACACTGGAGTTAACTCTCGTAGCTGGTGGGAACTGTTAATGACAGTGTTTACTAACCTTTAATTTTGTGTAAATGTGAAATCATATTGGAGGTACTGCCTACTCGGCAGCCACCCTCAGCAAACATGTTTTACATGTCGGTTGGCCCTCCTCCTCTAAGCCGCTGCTGTCTGTAACTTTTCTGTAGCGGAAGTATTCCCATTCCAGCGATTTCGTTTTCTTCAACAGGGGAAAAAAGTTCAGGAGTTTCACTTCCTCCAGCCATTGTGTAACACACCTGACTCACTAACACTTAGCAACAACCGGTGGGGGAGGGTTGAGCCTTTTCTCCATGCATTTTTGGACATAAAAAATAGCAATACCATAAAGTATGACTGAAAAATGTTGCAGTTTTGAAACCTTTTTTCATACGACGGTATACCTCGAAACCGGTGATCGGCACATGTCTAGTTACATCACATCACACAATTTCATGCTACATCATGCCATGTTACGTTACGTGACGTTACATTATGCTATGCTGTTTTGTGTTGCGTCACATCACGCTACGACACACCATGTTACGTTACGCTCAGTGTTGTTAATTTTACTTTAAAAAAGTAATTAATTACAGTTACAAATGACTTCTCCCAAAAAGTAATTGCGTTAGTAACTCAGTTACCTGAATGTAAGAGTAATTAGTTATTTGGCAAAGTAACTAGTGATAATTTTCATGTTTTTTTTTTTCTTAAAAAAAAAAAAAAAAAACAGGTCACACAATGTGAAGTTTAAAGGGTTTTGGGGACAATTGGCCCTAGCCCAATTCTTTACGCTCCACTTAACTAGACACAAGGGTATTGCGATAACTAGATTTTAACCTTTGTTATATGTGGAAGTCATTTAAAGTTGTGAATCAACCGTTAAAGTTGTTAAAATTGCTCCTGTTATTGCATTAGTTCCCTTCTGTCTACTTTCAACATGTATAAGTTTTAAAACCGTTTCATTATTTAAAGATAGATTTAAGTCAAGATTTTGCCAATTTAGGAGCATTTTAGATTAAAAATAAATAAATAAATAAAAGTTACTTAGGTTCGCTAGGAAGGATCTCTACATCAGAGCCTTCCTGAGAGGTCTACTGCTTTAAGATGGCGGCTGTTTACTAACGCATGTAGTCCTTAAAACATGTTGCCAATGCAGCCGTATCTGTCAATTGCATCTAGTTCTATAATATGTGATATCTACAGTCAGGTATTATTGGAGCCACCTAGCATCGCGTGTGCAACGGCGTCTTCCCCACTATTGCTCTGCTCTCTCGTCTCCGTGAGTCCGTCTCTCTCAGACTTGTTATATTCAACCAACTTAATAACGCATAGTAACGCACGCCTTTCCCCGCCTCAGTAGCGGTAACGGCGTTGCCAAGATGAGAAAAGTAATTAATTAGATTCCTCATTACTGAAAAAATAACGCCGTTAGTAACGCCGTTATAGTCTAATGCCGTTATTAACAACACTGGTTACGCTATGCTGTTTTATGTTATTACGTCACATCGCACGCTACATCACACCATGTTACGTTACGACGTCGCTTAAACTGTTGTGCTACGCTACATTACGTTATGTTACGTCAAGCTGTGTTACGTTACATCGCGCCACGCTACGTCGTGTCCCCAAATGACCTGATGTTATTTTTGTTGTTACCAGTGTTGTTTTTGGCAGCCCTTTTAATTTTTGTCTTAGTCTTTTGGAGAACCATACATATTAGTCTTAGTCATATTTTAGTCATCTCAAAATGTGTTTGTCTTCATCTAGTTTTTGTTGATAAAAAACTCAAGATTACCTTCATCTAGTTTTAGTTGACGTTTACTAAAAATGCTTTCGTCTGTAAAAATGTTTTTAATGCTCAAAAATAGTGTTCCAACTACTGTATTTTGAATTAACATTGAAAGACGAGCACATAATGTAGCATCCACAAGGGCAACGCCAACATGGTGATTATACACACTCAACAGGAAAACAGGACATTATTTTCAATAATTTATACGAAACTGGATGCCACGCACTGTATTTAAAAAAGTTGTCCGAGAGTTTAAGAGGGCACTCGCCGTAAGCATTAGCCTATTGCTAACACAAATGCTATGCTAACGCTGCAAGTTAGATTTAGTGTGTGATGATCACTCAGCACAGACCTTAAAAGACTAAAGCAACATTGCATATTCTCTCTCGCCAAGAAAACAAGCTTTCATGGAGACTGGAGACATCACACTGGTAAATCGGGAAGGGGGGTGGGCGCGCAGCACATCACAAGAGTGGCACAAGCAGACACTGCTACGATGCATGCTAACTACACATGAAAATGCCAGCCATTGTGAACATGTGACGGAAATTATTGCGCATTTTTGTCTGTTCTTGTCAGACAAAAACTGGCATTCATCTCGTTACATTTTAGTCTCCCAAATCACGTTTTTAGCTCGTTATGGTTTTGTCATCGTCATGAAAAAAGTGTTCGTCGACAAAATATTTTCATTGTCGTCTTAGTTGACGAAAACAACACTGGTTGTTAGCAAATGATTTGATGTGATTCGTGTTGTGTTTCAGGTGATGTGACCACATTACATGACCGGTGATCCCAAAGAAGCCCCCGGACCCGGCAACTAAACCACTTCATCCACCTTTGTCGTCGTCTACTATGCAAAGTGTACAACGTCACCAACTGTACATTAGTATGGACCCCCGAGCTTTGTAAAATATACCCCCTATTTTTTAATGATGGTCTTGTTCTGGGCTGCTTTTGGTATTGCTTTGGTTCACTGGGAATCAGTCTGTTACTTTTCCGTTGTCATGCCACTGCTTTGTCCTCCAACACTGACAAATTCAGATTTCAAGCCCAATTATGGGAGAATACACAGACTTGCCTATTGGAAAATGGAGTTTTTTTGCAGTAACCTTTAAAGTACAAAAGGGGTATTCGGGTCATACTGAAGAACATGGGAGAAATGATTGTGTTACAATAATAAAACAAAATTAAAAAAAAAAAAAAAAGTTTTTTGCAATAATTTATAGTACAAAGGAAAGGCGAAAATGCTGTATTAAAATTCTTTAATTTTACTTTAAAAAAAAAAAAAAATGAAATGAAACGGAAAAAAATCAGATTATGACGTAAAATACATTTTAATTTCATAAAAACAGACGAAATGTTTTAATGGTAAGTGGAAAATTCTGTGTTTTATCCTAAAAAATTCCTAATATAACAAAATAGGTTCATGGAAAATGGGAAGTCAATGAAAAACAACTTGGAATTTATTTATTCGTAACGTCTCCTTGTAAATTCCTCCGATTTTTTTCCCTTGTATTTTCAGTGTTTCCCTAACACTCAAGCTTAAGAGCGATACACTGAGACTTCATTAAAACTGTGTTTGTGCCTATACAGTTTGCCATTCCACGTGTGGGAGGCAGGTGAGTGTACAATAAGACATTTTGACTATGACACTCATCAGACAATGTAGGTTTTTTTTTCGGTTTGTTTTATTTTTGGGAGGAGGGGGAATCTTTTGGGTTCAAAATGACCAATCAAGAGGAAAGCCATGATTGCCTTGCTACCTCAGCCTCATTTGGACACACTTTTGTTTCGAACGGAACAACTCACTGTATCCGTGTACACTGCATTGAGGAGCTATCCAGTGATTGTTTGGAGACATTCGAGTCACTGTTACTGTACCACAATTTGGTCCTGCTGAACCGTGTGAGTTTGTCCTTTGTTTTGTCGCGCTATTAATGCTCCAGTGTATCATGTACCACTTGTGAGACTTAACAACACTACTATAATCTCATGTCTCCTGTTTGCAGGCTGTAGCTTCACATGGGTGAATATTTGACCAGATACGTTACAGTGGCAGAACTGTGTTTTTTTTCCCCTTACCCTCTTTTCTCGGTTTGTAAAAATAGATGGCTCACATCATGTGTAAAATGGCTATGATGTTTTATTTCCAAATAAAAATTTTATAACAATCTGCCCGCTGTTTTTCAGTTTTTTTTTTCTTTTTATTTGGTGTTGTTATTACTTGCTGGTTTCATCATGTTGCTCACTTGTGAATGTGGGTACTTAGTTATGAATGAAAGAGAAGAGTAATATAATCCATTAATATAATATTAATGTATTGGGGGGGGGGGGGATCATGAATGGAATTGTAGTTATTAGCCTCTTCAAATTCATGATATTAGAAGCAACTTAATTCCCAGGCATATTTAAAAAAAAAAAAAGTCATAAGTCTATAGAAAATATAACATTTTGCAAGGTAAAAAAATCTTGATATGATTTTAAAACATTATTTTAACCAAAGAAACTAACATTGCATTTGTAATGTTTGGAAAATTGCCTAAAAAAAGCCCCAAATGTAAATATTTCATTTAAAAAAAAAAATCTAAACATGGATTACAGTAAAAGCCACATTTGTTCAACTAAGACATATTTTACCACCAAACAAAAATGTCACCCAAAGTATATAGTAAATCATTTATTTAAAAAAAAAAAAAAACACCGGAATGTTGCATTTAAAAAGTTTTGATTTCATGCACAAAAAAAAACTCAGTAACATTGTTTAGGACAGTAAAAGCCACCAAACAAAACATGTCGCAAAAAGTATACAATTTATATTTGAATAGTGATAGCTTATTCACTGCCAGTCTCTCCAAATAAAATGGATTGGATGAGTGCCTGTGGCACTGCTGAGGTATTATGGAGGCCCAGGATGCATCGATAGCGGCCTTGAGCTCATCCACAGTGTTGGATCTGGTGTCTTTCAACTTCCTCTCACAATATCCCACAGATTCTCTATGGGGTTCAGGTCAGGAGAGTTGGCAGGCCAATTGAGCACAGTAATGCCATGTTCAGTAAACCATTTACAGTGGTTTTGGCACTGTGAGCAGGTGCCAGGTCATGCTGAAAAAAAAAATCTTCGTCTCAATCAATCAATCAAATTTATTTATATAGCCCTTTACACAACCCGAAAGGCCCTCAAAGTGCTTTACAACAAAACATGGCTCAAGATAAATAAAAGGCAGGAAAATATTATACATTGACATTAAAAAAAATAAAAATAAATAATAAAACAAAGACCGCTTCGCGATAAAAGTCCAGCAAATAAAACAAACCGATAAAATCCAAAGACATTAAAAAACCCTTAAGCAAATAAAACCAGGCTATCCTAAACTGTGTAAAAGGTGAGTCTGAAAAGGTGTGTTTTTAACCGACACTTAAAAAGACCTAGATCCCTGATGGTGCGGATTTCGGGGGGGAATGCTATTCCACAGCCTGGGGGCAGCAACCGCAAAGGATCGGTCTCCCCACTGTTTGTTTCGACCTCGGAACATCTAAAAGAAGCTGGCCGGTCGAGCGAAAAGTCCTCCCAGAGTTACGGAAAGTTAAAATTTCCGATAAATAAGATTGGGGCCTGGCCATTAATAGAATTAAAAACAAACAGTGAAAGTTTGAAATCAATTCTAAAATGGACTGGAAGCCAGTGGAGTGATGATAGTATGAGGGTAATATGTATGGAAGCATGAAGTGCTCCAAAATCTCCTGATAGCTAGCTGCATTGACCCAGCCCTTGATAAAACACAGTAGACCAACACCAGCAGCTGACATGGCACACCAGACCATCACTGACTGCAGGTACTTGACACTGTACTTCAGGCATTTTTGCATTTCCTTCTCCCCAGTCTTCCTCCAAACTCTGGCACCTTGATTTCCGAATGACATGCAAAATTTGCTTTCATCTGAAAAAAGTACTTTGGACCACTGAGCAACAGTCCAGTGCTGCTTCTCTGTAGCCCAGGTCAAGCGCTTCTGCCGCTGTTTCAGGTTCAAAAGTGGTTTGAACTGGGGAATGTGGCATGTGTAGCCCATTTCCGGCACAGGACTGTGCACGGTGGCTCTGGATGTTTCTACTCCATACTCAGTACACTGTTTCTGTAGGTCCCCCAGGGTCTGGATTCGTCCCTTCTCCACAGTCTTTCTCAGGTTGCGGTCACCTCTTCTGGTTGTGCAGCGTTTCCTGCCACATTTTTTCCTTCCCACAGACTTCCCACTGAGGTGCCTTGATACAGCACTCTGGGAGCAGCCTATTCACTCAGAAATTTATTTCTGTGTCTTAGCCTCTTGCTTGAGGGTGTCAATGATTGCCTTCTGGACAGCAGTCAGGTCGGCAGTCTTGCCCATGATTGCGGTTTTGAGTAATGAACCAGGCTTGGAGTTTTTAAAGGCCTCAGGAATCTTTCGCAGGGGTTTTGAGTTAATTCGTTGATTCAGATGATTAGGTTAGTTGCTTCTTTCGAGTACCTTTTCATGATATGCTAAAAAAAAAATTTACATAGGGATTTTTTGTTTTTCTTGACTTTTTTGCCAAAATAAACAATATTAAAACAATAAAAGGCATGAACTACTTCAGTTGTGTGTAATGAATCTAATATATATGAAAGTCTAATGTTTATCAGTACATTACAGAAAATAATGAACTCCATCACAATATGCTATTTTTTTAGAAGGACCTGTACAGTACAGGCCAAAAATTTGGACAAACCTCATTCAGTGCAACACAAATGAAGGTCCCAACCCCATTGATAAAGGAATAAATTCCACTAATTAACCCTGAAAAGGCATACCTGTTTAGTCAAAAATCATTTTAGGTGGCTCCTTATTGAAGCTCATCAAGAGAGTGGCAAGGGTGTGCAAACAAGTAATCGAAGCAAAGGCTTGAAGATATTAGAATATTTTACGTTTTTTTTGTTTTTTTGTTATTTCACCGTTTTTTGCTAAGTACATACAGTGGGGCAAATAAGTATTTAGTCAACCACTAATTGTGCAAGTTCTCCCACTTGAAAATAGCAGAGAGGCCTGTAATTGTCAACATGGGTAAACCTCAACCATGAGAGACAGAATGTGGAAAAAAAAACTGAAAATGACATGTTTGATTTTTAAAAGATTTGCAAATCATGGTGGAAAATAAGTATTTGGTCACCTACAAACAAGCAAGATTTCTGGCTGTCAAAGAGGTCTAACGAAGCTCCACTCGTTACCTGTATTAATGGCACCTGTTTTAATTCATTATCGGTATAAAAGACACTTGTCCACAACCTCAGTCAGTCACACTCCAAACTCCACTATGGCCAAGACCAAAGAGCTGTCGAAGGACACCAGAGACAAAATTGTAGACCTGCACCAGGCTGGGAAGACTTTATCTGCAATATGTAAAACGCTTTGTGTAAAGAAATCAACTTTGGGAGCAATTATTAGGAAATGGAAGACATACATTTAGTTGAATGAATTCGTATTTGCCCCACTGTAATTCCACACATGTTCATTCATAGTTTTATTACATTCAGTGACTAATTACAATGTAAATAGTCATGAAAATAAGGAAAACGCACGAATGAGAAGGTGTGTCCAACTTTCGGTCAACTTCAAAGTTAATATGTCAGCATTTTTTCTTTTTAAATAAAACAAATTATTTAGGGGGGGCTCAAGAATATTTGGAGCCCCCCCTAAAATAAGCCTAACGACGCCACTTATGCCAGCCACCTCTGTTTAAAGAGAAATGTCATCTATATCTGTCAATAATGGATAATCATCTTCTTAATGTGTTTGATTGAATTTGTTCAATTTCCTGGTCCCAATGGAAGGAGAAAATAACAGTTTTCAAAATTTTGCTGCCGGCAACAATAGACACAAGTCTCAGCTTTGTATGTTATCCCCAAAGTGCCATGGCCGACCATTTGTATGGTCCAACCTGAAGGTCTTGGCAGTAAATGCTGGAGGTGAATGAATTCATTGGCTGCCATTCATTCACACGGCGGCGTTGGCTCTCGGCGTTCGTCCGACAGCTGTCCTCATTTTAGCCCAAGGTTTTGGCATGTTGGTGGTCAAAAGGGTGAGGGACAGACAAAGACACGTTGCTTTGTATTAATCTTTTTACTCTTTCCTGGAATGTGATGAATGACGCACAGAACAAAAGAATATTTTTTGTTAAAATATTTATTTCGGTAGAGGGCGCTAACGGACAAACATCTTAATTAGCAAACCGTTTCAGCTGATACCGGAATAAAGATAATGGGATTCTGCACTCGATCTCACTGTAAATAGTAAGCTTGAGAACGATAAACCGATACGACCGGATATCCGGTTTTACAGGTGAGAGATACCGCTGTATCGATAGTAAAGTTACCATTCGACAATAATTACCCATTAAATATTAAATGAACCGATAGTAGAGATAGAATTCAGCTATCACGAGCACAAGAATCAGCTTCTAATGCCTAGTTCAATGCATTTTTAAATGGGATAATAATTTAGCTTTTACTTCACATACTGCGCTTGTGTCATTCACCACACAGCGCACTTAGATTGAGACCGCACGCATGATCTAATATGGACAAGCACAACTCACGGTCGTGGTTGCCTCAGAAGAACCGCTACTAGTCTAGTTCGGCCAATGGGGGTTCCTGGCCCCCCCTTAAAGAGCATACGAGAGGAGAAAAAAAGTCTTAAATAGCATTATTATGTGAATTAGAATCATATTTTGAGACGATTCGACTATATACAACAATTTAGCAAAGCGCAGATGACGAGAAATGTGTCTTTTAATCTACCGGTTAGCCACTCCTACCATTATAGGGCTCTAGCGTCCCCAACAGGTGGATGACGTCAGCGGGAGACTGGGCTCATCGGTTTTACTATTCAGCCCATTGAGGGGGAATTATTCAGAATGAGGAAAACGCGATGAGCCGCAAAATGTCATTGTTTCAGTCTCTCTACTCCAATATTTTTACTGGATATTCTTTTTATCCAAGTATTTTTCCCCAATAGCTAAATAAATGGCTTGAGAAGGACCAGTCAGCCCGTCGAGGGGGAACTATTCTCAACGAGGAAAACACGACAAAGAGAGCTACAAAATGTCATTGTTTCTGTCTCTTTGCTTCAACATTTTTACAGGATATTCTTTTTATCCAAGTATTTTCCCCAATTGCTAAATAAATGGCATGGTCATGACAAATAACAGTCTTGTGCTAAACGGAATATGAAATAATAAAAATGCACTTATTCAGGACGACATGGCAAAATTACTCCAAAATGGTCAAAACTGTCGACTTCACCTTTACTGTCGCAACTCCCGAACGATAAATCTATGACACCTAAATCAGACATACTGTATGCCATTTCCCTTCCCCGGCTTCGGAGAATGTAAACAAACCAAGAAGCGTGACAGCTAGCCGACATGCTAACCCGAACCGAGTGATGTTTCAAAGTCTTCAAAGCGGAAAATCACACATAACTAGCCCGGATTATTTGACATGATGACTGGGTTGTCGTTTGTCTTCGCGGATCGGCAAATCGCCCGGCGGAGAGCAATTTACAGTTCGTTCCCCGGAGGAGGGCGGCTGCAGTTGTTGTGCAGCTAACGTGCATTAGGAGAGCTTTTTATATGCCTATCAATGATCAAACGTAAGCAGTCCTTTATTTAAAGAAAGTTTGTAGTGTTTACTTTGTAATCGCTGTATTCGTATTTGACATAATACAAAACAAGATGTTTACTCACTTCCTCGTAAGTCCAATGGTCCCACAGTAGTAGGGCTTGTTTTGGCCAATATCCACGGTGAATGGGAACCTTTTGAAACTCCAAAAAGGCGCACACGCCTCTCCCTCATAAAGCAAGATTTTTCTGCAGCCGTTTGGCTGGCGTGATGCGAAAAATAAACGTATTTATCCGCAAAATCAGCTGAATCCTTAGTCCTCATACACAACAGTACGGCGTTTTAGTGGAGAGGACGCATTCACCCGTACACGTCACAGCGCCCTCCTCCTCAATGCAAGACCGAAACCAGAAGTCACTCATTTTCATGGCGCGGGATTCAAAAAACTAAATAAATATAGCGATCGCTTCCACACCACAATTTTCAAAGTGTATCTACTCCTTCAATTGTTGACCAAATCACAAAATGTGGGCATCAAAAATTCCGGGACGGCGAGGGGAATAAAAAATAGCCTGGAAATTTTTTTGATAAAATGTACGGTTTCCCGGCAATTTGCCAAAAACTGGCCCATTCATTTTTAATGGGAAACAAAGAAAAGTTTCAAAATGTATCTAATCCTTCAGTTTTTGACCAAATCACACAATTTGGGCATCAAAAATTCTGTGACGGTGCGGGGCATAAAAGTTGTATACAGAATTTTGATAAAAATTACGGTCCCCCGGAAATTTGCCAAAAACATTCCTATTCATTTCTAATGAGAACATTTCCCATTCACTTACAATGGGATTTCCAATTGAATTTTTTACATTACATTGATGCCATTGACGGCCATGCACGTCGAATCTATTGATGCCAATGTACTTGGATTCAATTGACTTTATGGATGTCGATGCCATTGACGGCCATGGACGTCCAAAATGTTTCCCATTCATTTTCAATGGGGAAAAAAACTAAATTTCCCCAAATCAACAGATAATGACCAAATATCAATAGGACCTGTCCCCCAAACATCCCTGACTCCATTGACGCTTATAGGGGGTGCTGCCATTGACGTCCTTGGACGTCCAAATTTTTTCCCATTCATTTTCAATGGGAAATGTTTTTTTTTTCCCACAATCAACAGAAAATGACCAGATATCAATAGGACGTGTCCCCCAAACTTCTCCAATTCCGTTGACGATTATGAAGGGTGCCGCCATTGACGGCCATGGACGTCCGAATTTCACATTCATTTTCTAATGGCATTTCAGCATGTTTTTACACTTTATTGATGCCAATGAACTTGGGATTCCATTGAAGCCTATGTAAGTTGATACCATTGATGTCCATGGACGTCCAAATTTTTTCCCATTCATTTTCAATGGGAACATTTTTTCCCCCCAAATCAACAGAAAATGACTAGATATCAATAGGACGTGTCCCCCAAATGTCCGCGATTGCATTGCCGCTTATGGAAGGTGATGCCATTGACGTCCATGGACGTCCAAACTTCCCATTCATTTCCAATGGCATTTCTTCATGTTTGTTCATTCTATTGATGCCATTGTACTTGGATTCCATTGACGCTTATGTAAGTTGATACCATTGACGTCCATGGACATCCAACTTTTTTCCCCATTCATTTTCAATGGGAATTTTTTTTTTCCCCAAATCAACAGAAAATGACTAGATATCAATAGGACGTGTCCCCCAGATGTCCACGATTGCATTGACGCTTATGGAGGGTGATGCCATTGACGTCCATGGACGTCCAAATTTTTCCCAATTCATTTTCAATCGGAATTTTTTTTTTTTTCCGAACATCAACAGATAATGACCAGATATCAATAGGACATGTCCCCCAAACTTCCCCAATTCCATTGACGCTTATTAAGGGTGCCGCCATTGGCAGCCATGGACGTCCAAATTTCCCATTCATTTCTAATGGGATTTAATTTGTTTAATGCCATTGATAGGCATGTTTGTCCATTCTATTGATAGCCTTGGGCGGGGCTACGATCTGTATAGCCACACAGGAAAGACCAGGTGTAATTTCTCCAGAAATTGCAGTTTCTAGTTACTTGGTATTCTTTTCACCAAATACTGTTTCACTTGAACTTGAGTAATTTTTTTAGATGACTACTTTTATTTTTACATGAGTAATATTATTTTAAAAATAACGTTACTCTTAGATGAGTAAAATTTTCTGCTACACTCCCCACCTCTATTACCTTTCTCTTGAGAAATGATAACAATCAGCAAATCGCTACCTCTTGTGAAGTGAGTTGACTTGAGTTCACACCGTTATAAAAGACCTGAAGCTTGTTCATAAATCCAATCAGCCAGCTTCCCGAAACGTGTTGCACATCAGAATTTCCACTGCACTTCTACGTTCCATTTTTCACGAGTTTACTATTGGCTATCTTCTATCATAGTCTTTACAACCATAAACAAACCCAGTGAATCCTTTTTATAGTACAAAAAGTGTGAATTATTCCTCTCTGTGAACAATGTCGGGTTAAGGCCAACAACTAATGAAAGCAGACAAAGTCATATTGTTGTGTGAGAGCTGGGAGCAACTGGGAAGCGTACAGGGAATCATTCCGACTCTACCGCTTTCATTACTGCGTCGACCTTGCGCTCGCAGCAGCTTATCGGAATTGCGGCCCGGTCCGGCGCTTCGCTATCACAATCCAAAGGTCTTGTAAACACAAAAGAGCGGGCTTTAATTAAACATGTCAATTTCACGTTGACCTGAGGGGGGCTCGCTGAAATATTTCTGGGGAAATATGAAGTACACCTTTGTTGTGCTGTGGCCTGGATGAAATTGATATTGACCGTGCGGCACTGGGCTGAGAGTGATTGCGATTCTATTTACTTGCTGATGTATGCAACCCCTTCGCGTGCATGTGTTACTCAATAACAAAAGATATTTGCTATTCATGAGAAAGCCTCAGCCAGAGGCAAAACAATGTTCCTCATACGTCCCTATAGTGCTAGTTGAAGCACCCAAACAATCTATCCATCCATCTATTTTCAATACAATGTTTCTGCGCTATACTGCAGTTCATTCTGGTTATATTGCACGTTTTTAGGCAATTGTTATTTACAGAGATGCAGGGATGCCTGCCTTCAGCACTGAGGTCTACTGGAAAGGATGTGGTGTAATTAACTCATTCAATGCTTTGGACCTTTATAATCATGAACTTGAATATACAGTAGGGGTGTAACGGTACACAAAAATCTCGGTTCGGTACGTACCTCGGTTTTGAGGTCACGGTTCGGTTCATTTTCGGTACAGTAAGAAAACAAAATGCAAAATATAAATGTGCTAGTTGTTTATTACACACCTTTGTGCTTTCAACAATAGGAACTTAAGCCTATAGACCCCAATCACGTGACGTCACAACTCCGCCCCCCTGACTGGAGCCGCCATATTGTCCGTCAGCTCATCGTGTTTACACATTACCGCTATGTACATTCCTCCTATTACTGCTTGTTTTTCCGCATGTCTAAGGAATCACCGCCTGGTAAACGAACCCAACAACCTTCCTGACAATCGTTAACATTGATTAATCAAAATGGTGAAGGCATGTGTGGCGGTTGGTTGCAGTAACAGAGAAGATAAACGGTCATTTTAGTAGTTCCTTTGTGCTCATTGTTAAAAGGGCAAATCTCGAAAGCAGCGCGGTTTGTTTTATCTCGGTCCATGATGCGTTTGTGTCGACAGCCGTTAGACAGCGGCGAAAACATCAATATGATGCCAACACAATCGCAGACATCATCAGACGGAGACTACGAAGCTCGTCGCCACCGTCGCGCAGCAAGAAAGTGAGCGCAACAACAGGTGTTGTGCTGAAAAATAGCCGCTCTGCGTGAAATGTCCCCCCTGACGGGAGCGCCCACACGGAAACGACTTTCTTGTACCGTTAATATGTATTATTTTACTCTGCTTGAACTAATAAATGTCATACCTGTGTGATTGTCATTGGTATATGGTTGTGAAAACCTGTAGACTAATACATTTATGTTCAAGGATGGTAATGTGGCCCAGTCCACGATTTGTTACTAAAATACAGTACTAATATTTCGTGTAATTTTAATTATTTAAAACTGATCTTACAGTCGTAAATCCATTACTGTAAGTCGTCCATGAAAACATTTGATGTTTTCACGTCAATAAAGCGTTATAAATAAGCGCTCCCGTCAGGGGGGACATTTCTCGCGGGGCAGCTATTTTTCGGCACACACCGATCCGTTGTCGATTAAGTTTCATTTTACAATCGTGACAACGGTGACGCTCAGCTGACCAAATGTCGGTTTATATTCGGCCCGGTGCCGATTTTGGGTACCCGACTCCTCATCGTGAAATAAACTGGAGTATGATTGGAAATTTTGTGGTCTCAGGACGAGCTCATACTCTCGGGACGGGACCGGACGGGAGGAAACACTAATAGTCAATGATTGACAAATCAGGTTTGGGCATCAAATATGGATCTGGCGACTGGATCGACCAAAGATTTTCCAAATAACGGCTTTTATGCAACTCATCCAATGAGTTTACAGCGTCTGAAAGCACCGGGGCTTCCATAATTTGCAAGTGAATCCATCTTTAGAAACTACGATCAATGACAATACGGACACACAATGACGGACAATATGGCGGCACAATACAGCGATCACGTGATTGTGTGACGTTGGTGATTGGGGTCTATACAAAGCTAGAATTTTGCTCAAAAATTAGCAGGTATTTAAAGATAATCCAACAACAATTTGCCTTTCAGACCCCACGTATTGGTCAGCTTTCTTTCTGAAAGAAAGAAGAAAAAAGAAGTCATGTGCTAAAGAGAAAAGCAATCCCAATGACAAAGATTTTAACATGTATTTTACAAATGAAATGCCTCAATGAATCATTTTTTTCTTCTCATGAACGGTTTTCAAAAGCTTTATTGGTGGATTTTCTCAAGTTAAAGCGCCACACAGAAATTAATAAATTTAATTGTGTAAGCAGGATCTGTATATTATTCTTATTATTTAAATACAGGTGTTTTAGCTCATTTCAATTTATTTTATTTAAATGGGCTATTATTTATTTTATTATGTGTTTATATTTTACAAATGTGATATCGTATTCATTTATATTGTATATTTTATGTTGTATAACTTTAGTTCCTATGAGAATGTTAGTTCCTACTTGTTTTGTTGTGGTAGGAGGGTTTTGTATTGAACACGGGGCCGTGTTGGTTATTATTACAGCAGAGAAGACAGCAGTAAATCAACAAAGACAAGTCAACTGTGCCCTGATCTACCACTCAAGATATCTGATGGAGTCAAAAAGTGGGTTACGATTGCATATTAGTTTGAAAATCGACCGGATCCACCGTATTTTTACACGAGTGACTACCGTATTTTTACACGAGTGACTTCCGGTCTGCCCGATCATAGCTCCCGGTAGAAGTATTGACGCAGCTGGGTGGTGTCTCAAGTCAAATAATAAACTCTGCCCTTCTTTTCGCGTGCGTCGTGTTGACCCGCTTCTGGGACGCGTCTAACATGCGACCACACTGCGACTGGTGTGCATTGGCTGATTGACTTTAACGCACACGTTTCACTGCGTTCTCTCGGCGGCCACGTTGTCGCACCGATGACATTTTTGGGTTATACTGTCCTACTGTGTTGGTCCTCATTATAATAGAGAAGATGGAGTAAATATAATCTACACAAAGAAACTGTAACCCGATCAACTCACAGCCTCGAAAAGTAAGGGTTACATTACGTCAGAAACTCGCTCGGTACGCCTCCGTTCCGAACCGAGCACCACGTACCGAAACGGTTCAATGCAAATACAAGTACCGTTACACCCTCAATATACAGTGGGAGGAATAGGTATGTAAATTCTCATCAGATCCTCATCTTAATGACAAGAATAACAAGCAGAATCTGTGTTTCTATTACTCCTAGTAATTCGTAAAACTATCTATTGCTGAACTGGAAAGAAAACCAATAACATATTCTCTCAATACTATTAGTTGAAAGTAATAATTTCCCAGAAATTTGCTGACTTTCACAAGTTTGACAAAACTGTCTCAGCAGGCACCACAATTATCAATTTGTGCTTAATTGCCAATTTAAAGTCATGATTAGGTATGCAGAAGATGTACTGCTGATTTAAATGAGCCTCGACCATTGTCACGCTAAAACGACGCTATTTTTTTCCCTCAATGACAAACGCTCCCAACAGAAGTAACGAGCCTTGGAATGCCACAAAGTCAACACATTCGTGTGAACTTATAAAGGCACAACCGAGATATACTGTGACGTTTATTGACACTAAAACCGACAATTCCAAGGCCTACGTGCAGACGGATGCTATGGGAAATGTCCCAGAAGAGCGACGCGTCACTGAGCCAAGCCGGCAGTTTGTGGCTGCCTTTTTGTTCATGTCACAAAACACCCTTGGCTTTGAAAGCTACGGCCCGGGGTGTTTGATTAAGTGTACACATTTTGCACAAAGTCACACAGTTTTAACCAATAACTAATAACTCCATATCAACAAATTTGCTACCCGAATCCTAGTGGATACACCAGCTGTTTTGAGAGCAGCCAACCCAATATTGCCAAAGATTTTATAGCATTTGGACTGATTTCTCTAGCGTGACAGACTATCATCAACTGCACAAAACACGCTGGTATACAAATACCATGTAGTCACCATACTTGACATGAGCTAAAAAGCTATAAGGATAGGTTGGCTTTCATACAGCAGGATTTAACAAATTTTGTTCTTTACTGTAGCTTTTCCCCATAATCACAAATACAGTGGTACCTCTACATACAAAGTTAACGCGTTCCAGGACCTTGTTTGTAAATCGAAATGGTCATATGTTGAGCAAGATTTTCCCATAAGAATACATTATAATCCCATTAATTCCTTCCACAACCTGAGAACCTACACTAAATCAGGCATGAAAATGGGTCAGGGGTAAAAAAGGTGAGAAGGGTGTGGAGGAAACATGTTCCGGTACACTGTGCAACAAGAGCTGTCCCAAACAACTACTTTTCTCCCGATAAGTTAGCCGACTATTTTTACGATTAGTCAACTAATCTACCCCCCACCCCCCACCCCCAATTTTTTTTTTTTTTTTTACTAATTTAGCAATGAAGTTTTTGATGATGCTTATTAATTCACAGAAACATTTTGGAACACTTAAATTCTTTATTAAAGTACAAATAAACAATGAGGTCAAATTAACTAGTGCAAAATAATGGAATGTAAACAGATTCAGAGCACTGACTTTGCCTTATCTAGCATTAATATTATCGTATACTACTATATGTATATACACACACACACACACACACACACACACATATATATATATATATATTAGGGCTGTCAAAATTATCGCGTTAACGGGCGTTAATTTTTTAAATTAATCACGTTTAATCACGTTAAAATATTTGACGCAATTAACGCACGTGCCCGCTCAGACAGATTTAAATGACAGTACAGTGAATTGCTCACTTGTGTTTTATGAAGTTTTGCCGCCCTCTGCTGGCACTTGGGTGCGACTGATTTTATAGGCTTGAGCACCCATGAGCATTGTGTAAGTAATTATTGACATCAACAGTGGCAGGCTACTAGTTTATTTTTTGATTGAAAGTTTAACAAATTTTATTAAAACGAAAACATTAAGAGGAGTTTTAGTATAAAATTTCTATAACTTGTACTAACATTTTTCTTTTAAGAACTACAAGTCTTTCTATCCATGGATCGCTTTAACAGAATGTTAATAATGTTAATGCCATCTTGTTGATTTATTGTTATAATAAACAAATACAGTCCTTATGTATCGTATGTTGAATGTATACATCCATCGTGTGTCTTATCTTTCCATTCCAACAACAATTTACAGAAAAATATGGCATATTTTATAGATGGTTTGAATTGCGATTACTTACGATTATTTTTTAAGCTGTAATTAACTCGATTAAAAATTTTAATCGTTTTACAGCCCTAATATATATATATATATATATATATATATATATATATATATATATATATATATACAATTAAAATTTTTAATCGTTTGACAGCCCTAATATATATATATATATAGACGATTAAAATTTTTAATCGAGTTAATTACAGCTTAAAAATTAATTAATCGTAATAATTGCAATTCAAACCATCTATAAAATATGCCATATTTTTTTGTAAATTATTGTTGGAATGAAAAGATAAGACACAAGATGGATATATACATTCAACATACGGTACCCAAGTACTGTATTTGTTTATTATAACAATAAATCGACAAGATGGCATTAACATTATTAACATTCTGTTAAAGCGATCCATGGATAGAAAGACTTGTAGTTCTTAAATGTTAGTCCAAGTTATAGAAATTTTATACCCCTTATGTTTTCGTTTTATTAAAATTTGTAATATTTCCAATCAAAAAATAAACTAGTAGCTTGTCATTGTTGATGTCAATAATTACACCATACTCACTCATGGTGCTAACCCATAAAATCAGTTTGACCCAAACGCCAGCAGAGGGTGCTAAACATCAAAAAACAAGTAACAAGCGGACATTACACTGTACTGTCATTTTAGCGGGTTGAGCGGAGCATGTGCGTTAATTGCGTCAAATATTTTAACGTGATTAATTTAAAAAATCAATTACCGCCCGTTAATGCAAATAGTAATAGAATAATTATTCATTGCCAATCAGATTTTTCATAAAGGGTATCATTTCAAAGATACTCTTAGTGTAGAATCTTGAATTCTGAAGTATGTGGGATTAATTCCAGAAAACGTTATTTATATGAGGAACATGACGTGCTTTTATTTTGAAATGTTCACCGGAAGTACATTTGCTAAACCGTTAACAGGAATCTTTACACTCTGCAAAAAAAGCTCTTTTTGTTATTGCATGTGGTGTCAGTAATCAATTTTTTTTCTTGTTTTTCATTTGCAAATTCTGTTAGGCAGGAATTTTTCATGTTTGAAGTGTCACCTTTTTACCGCAAGTTTGCGTTATAGAGAAGACTGCCAATGTTTTATAGCAGGCTAAAGTAGGTTGTCTTTTTTCCCAATTAGCCTCAATGTAGCAATGCTCACGTTTAGAGTGTTTAATATAGATGTGTTTCCTTATTTTGTATGTCTGAAATTCAATTCTACGGTGTGTTGATGACCAATAAACATCTGTGAAAAGAACTGGAGTCTCATATGCCATCAGCACGCACGTACAAATGTATGCACGCATGCAAGATGAAACGCAGCCGTGAAAATTACCGCCCTCATTTTTAATTTACCGTGCGATAAATGGACTCATTGGATATCGCGACAGGCTTAGCAACTTCAATAAAACATGTCGTTAGTTAGTTGGATGGACTTACAATCTGCCAGCTCCTGTCGTCTTGCAAAATTACAACTGGTTGAGGGCGCTTTAGGTGTTCATTCACAGCCGACGTGCAGCCAAGCTTGGCATTGAAGAGACATGACACAACAGTGTACCCCCCTTTGTTTCGTTGAAATAAGTCAATGTTTTGGCCACACTGGTGCGCTTTTTTGGCTTTGTGCCGCTTTCCCCGCTTGCATACCAAGCGTGCAACATGAAAAAAAATCTCTGAATTACCCCCTTCAAAATCTACACAATTCACGTCGGTCACCCTTTTTGACTTCAAAAGGGCGAATTTTGCCGAAAGGTGAGAGATTTTCATGGCTGATAAATGCTGCTGGTACTACTGCAAATGGCAATTACACTGAGAATAAAATTAATAAAATCACAATGATAATATAACAATAGTAATAATAATAATACCTGTAATAATGTAATGAATTGGGTTCTAATGTGGCGAATGTGTTTTGCGTGGTGTACCTGAATGCACCGCGTGGCTGACTTGACACTTGACAGTGCGGGAGGTCTTTTTTCTTCCACTTTGTTCAGCTGGGGCGGACAGTAGGCATGTTGTGTTGTCCAAGTTGTGAAATAAATGATTAAAAACTTGATGAAACTGGCGATTGTTGGCGGTGTTACCACCAAAATAATTGTCACCTTAACTTATAAAGACTGGCGAACGGAGGTCGGAGGAGGACCGTCAAGATTCTAGACATTCTACGACCGTATTATCAAGCCAGCTCACGGACGCGGCCACCGTGCTCAGATTTTTCTAGGATTTCAACCATCATTTCAATGGTAAGCCTCACCTTTTTTCGCCACCTGCACTAATATTCTTGGAACCCATGTTGAAGAAAATCCGCTGTGCGTCCTTCTCACGGGAAAACAAACTGCAGCGCTGTCATAAATCGTCAGATTTCAATCATGTTGTCGGATGTAGAAACAAATGACGAGTCAAATTTTACATTGGATGTCGAAAAGATCGTGTTTCGTAGCAATCATATGTCGAAATATCAACATATTAATATACAGTGGTGTCAATTCTTACAGACATAAAGTTTCCAAGGCAGAAATCTAACAGAAAGCACTCAAAGCGTCAATGCGACTAACTGTGAAAGTGAATTAGCATGTGTTCCAAACTGTGCCACACAGTTGATGCAGTGAATTATTATGAGCACAAGGTGGCAGTAACCTACTGTAAAATGTTAACTGGCTCTAAACTAGCCAGCATAATATATATTTTTTTAATATACAGCATAAATTGGAAACCCGATCCTTTTCACTCGATTCCGATCGTCTGAAAAATGGCCTGATCGGCCCAATGTCCGATCATGTGATTGGGACATCCCTAGCTTGTTTCACACAGAAACAAAGTTCTTAACAAATCAGCAATATGACAAAACACAGCTGCTTTGCCTGTAAACCTTTCAACTCCACTTTACTGCCATCTAATGGCGGTTGTACATAGTTAAATTGCTTACGAGCTTGAAATTCACAGTCGAGCTGCATCGGGCTTTCTCCCAGCCATTCCAATCTAAAAACCCAATTGACGTAAATGTAATACAACACTGAGGCGTAACTAACGGGGACGTGAACGGCGAGATGTGATTTAGCAGGAGTTCACTGTATTGACTTTGCTTGACCTCCAGTGTAAATGAAAATTGCGTCTCTGTCCAAATATCCAAGAATCCCACTGGGGTCATGTGTTTTTTTTTTTTTTTCCATCTCATCGATACACCTCCCTATTGTCTACCCATTACGTCAGATCCAATACTTAAGACAGATGCAGTGTAGATTCTGTAATTTTTCTGGTTCAAGCTCCCTTTTTACTTGAATGGATTTTACTGAGATGAAAACTGCACCCATCAATGCTCTTAATCAATCAATATTGTAAGGTGGGAAGATAGCCAGACAGGCAAGCACTTTTTCATAGGGACTTTTGTTCTGGATCTGAATTTATACCTAATATTGTGGTCAGAGTGTAGCTAAGGCTTTAAAATATCAGATTTTTTTAAGAGGTGCAGAACAATGCCGAATAAAACTTAGCTTTTTTACCTAAATAGTACAATAGTATAATAATAACTTACCTAAAAATGTTGCGAGTGTACACAGGGGTTCATTGGACCACGCCTTTAATTGACTTAAGCGTTGGCAGTCACTACTAACAGTCATGGTTGCCAAACTTCCCATCATGCATTTGAGCAGAGCAGAGACGATCTTTAACACGCCTAATTGAACACAATGCAGAACATACTGTAAATCATGTGCAGCCACCACTGACAGTCATGGTTGCCCAACTTCCCATCATGCATTTGGGCGGAAAAGTTAAGTCGCTACAGTATCATTTGGTGAAAGCACAACAAAAATAATATTCCTATCTCTCAAAAAAATAATGTTCACAAAAAGAAAAGCGCTCAATGAAAAGAGAACTGGCATTCCCAATCAAAATTACAATATTACTATAACTTGTACTCAAATTTATCTTTTAAGAACTACAAGTCTTTCTATCCGTGGATCACTTTAACCGAAAGAATGTTAATAATGTTAATGCCATCTTGTGGATTTATTGTGATAAAAAACACAGTACTTATGTACAGTATGTTGAATGTTTATGTCCGTCTTGTGTCTTATCTTTCCTCTCTAACAATAATTTACAGAAAACATGGCATATTTTAGAGATGGTTTGAATTGCGATTAATTACGATTAATTAATTTTTAAGCTGTGATTAACTCGATTAAAAATTTTAACCGTTTGACAACCCTAGTATAGACCTATGTTCTGGATAAGCTTTTGCACCTAAAAAGCCCATCCTGAACAAATTCCATCAATATTTTGTAGCGGGCATTAACCAAGGAGACCAATTAAATTTTTGGAAGCTGTGTTTAGTTTTTCGAAGGTCTACACTCTATTTAAAACCCCCCAGACACACACACACACACCCCAACTGTATTATTACTGAAATTTGAATAGGCGCTCGGGAGGATAAGTGAGTGGCCTTAGGCATAATATTTCATCATAGGGTCTTCAAGAGAAGGTTTCCATGAAAATTACCAAGAGAGCTTTTGGGAAGTGCTTTTCAATGCTCTAATTGAATCGGAAGCTGAACAGGAAAGATAAAGGTTAATAATGCGTTCAATAGCTGGAAGGTCAGTCTTTGTGCACTCCTTTGACACAAATAAATGGACAGTGGCATTGTTGATTGGAGGTTAATTGCTCGTTACGACCGCTTGAAGCAGAGGAAGGAACGTGACCTCTAGTTGAAAGTTCAGTACTTGCTTTTTCTTTTCGCCGAACAGTCTTTCAAACCTGAATTTATCTTTTTTACTCCTGTATAAATGGGCATCCGGTGTGCTTTGGGAGTGCATGTGTGACATGTTTGTCAAAACTTTTCTATTTGTTCGTACAATGGACCTATTGCTAATCTACGCCCCCAAAGGAGAATACTCGGACACAAACCGTAGAGTTGCATAGGAATGTACTGTGTGGTCATGACTTAAAACTAGGGCTGTCAAACGATTAAAATTTTTAATCGAGTTAATTACAGCTTAAAAATTAATTAATCGTAATTAATCGCAATTCAAACCATCTATAAAATATGCCATATTTTTCTGTAAATTATTGTTGGAATGGAAAGATAAGACACAAGATGGATATATACATTCAACATACGGTACATAAGGACTATTTGTTTATTATAACAATAAATCAACAAGATGGCATTAACATTATTAACATTCTGTTAAAGCAATCCATGGACAGAAAGACTTGTAGTTCTTAAAAGAAAAATGTTAGTACAAGTTAGAGAAATTTTATATTAAAACCCCTCTTAATGTTTTCGTTTTAATAAAATTTGTAAAATTTTCAATCAAAAAATAAACTAGTAGCCCTCCATTGTTGATGTCAATAATTACTTACCCAATGCTCATGGATGCTGAAGCCTATAAAATCAGTCGCACCCAAGCGCCAGCAGAGGGCGGCAAAACTCCATAAAACACAGCAAGTGAGCGTTTCACTGTGTACTATCATTTAAATCTCTCTGAGCGGGGCCTCTGCGTTAATTGCATCAAATATTTTAACGTGATTAATTTAAAAAATTAATTACGCCCGTTAACGCGATAATTTTGACAGCCCTACTTAAAACATCTTTTTTTTAACTTTAAAATGGCAAAAACCCAATGGTTAAACACTGTGTGTGAGATACCTGTAATTCCGACACCAGTTACCCTGTAATATTGGGGGGAGGGATTTTTATAGTGCCTTTTTCAAAGCCTTCAAACTAGCGGCAGCCTAGTGTGAAGGGTTCAGCGGCAACCCATTCATTGTGTATGTGGGAGGGGGCTTCTCTGTGAAAGTGAGTGGAGTTTTGGACGGAGCCAAAAGTCTTCAGTGAATTTTCACCGAGGGGCAGGGCCGAAAATAGAGACTTTGCCTGTTTTCATCACACAGACCGCTGACGTCAACAATGCATCCAAAAGCAGAGGTGTAGGTGTACTTATATCTGTGCTATCAACATGTTTCGGCAGACGGATATACGCGAATCACAGCCGACGAAACCTTGGTAATTACGCTTTTTCAAAATTTCACGAGCTCTGGGACACTCGAAAAATGACTTTCATACCTCTCCTTGCTAATCTAAATGGTACCTTAATGTGCGTTTGTGTGGAAATGTAGTTCACGAACAACAACAAAAACTATTCACCTTCTCACCGAAACTCTCGACACGGCGATTATAATGCCCCCTACTCCTTCAAATAAGAAAAAAGTCGCTGTTTTCTCGTGCTGCAACGAAAAATAAGCGCATTGGTGTTTGGGACTATAGTAAAATTATTGCCGCTTTTCACTTCTTGACTGCGTCTACGTCAGGCTACGTGGCTTCTCGCGTTTTGCGCTTGCCGTTGACTGCTCTTCACACTGGGCTGATGCTAGTGTGACAAAGGCCTTAAAAGAAGGCTCACCAAATGCAAGCAATAGAAATGACTTGGTTGTTGACCACATAAACAACTGAATGTCAAGAAAATCACCAAGGACACTTATGCTTCCTCTAAGGTAAGTTAATGCTTGAGTTGAAAAAAAAAATATATGGCGGAAAACACAGACAAGACTGAAAAAGCAGTTTCTGCTCTTGCACTCCTCTTTTAAAGAAAGTGCTGTATTTTAAGCCAAAAAAACTGTTGCATTTCATAGAACGATATGTTTATATGCTGCAATAGCAGATTCATGGCGTATTAAGCCCTCAAACTTTTTTTAATTTGTCCGTTTTACCCTGAAAACCCGTTTACAGACATCGTGCAACCGCTTTTGTTTCAACCCAGCCACAAAACGAAGGTAATTAATTATATTTATTATTCAAAATGTCTGTCGTTTTTAGCTTACAATGATTAATTGATGTCCAATATTTCATTAAAAAAAACGACTAAAAAATTATTCACTCACGTATTTTAAACTTTTAAACAAATAATGTCACAATGAAAAAAATGGCCTCTGTAAACAAGTCACAAATATCTACTTCATAACTATCGCTTAATTGTATTTTTTTTGTTACTGTCGCATTTTCTCCGATATGTTAAATGATAAATAAACGATCCAAATAAAGAAAAATTGAAGAAGAAAAAAATGTTTAAAAGGGTCAATATATGAAAAAGAACATCTCGACTGAAGATGTCCCGATCGATCGAGTCCGATCACGTCATTTTCAAAGTATTGGAATCGGCAAAAAAATATCGGACATGCCTTTTTTTTAATATATATATATTTTTAATTAAATCATTTTGTAATTGTATTTAACGTTACAGACAAAGTGTCTTACACTCATCCAGAGTCTTTAGTTTTGGCTTAAAGTAGGGCTATCAAATTTAGCGCGTTAACGGCGGTAATTAATTTTTTAAAAATTAATCACGTTAAAATATTTGATGCAATTAACGCATCCGCTGCACGACCCACTCACGCATTGTCGCGTTCAATCTATAATGGCGCCGTTTTACCTATATATAGAGCTAAAACTGAATAGTGTGGATTTTGGCAGTCTTTGGAGCCTTATTTTAATTGGCTAACGCCTTACAATCACTCTCTCACCAATTAGAAATATCGTGGGAAGCAATGTGGGGCAGAAAGGTAGTAGTTGATCTTTTTCTTAACACCTTATGTTATTTCCCAACGCAGAGAAGATATATCAATTGGTGCCACTACGCACAGTCATGGTTGCACTTACCATCATGCATTTGGGCAGAACAGTTAAATGGCTACAGTATCATTTACTGCAAGCTCAACAAATACACTAGATGGCAATATTTAGTCACAATATACAAAGTCACATTTATCCTTTAAGAATTACAAGTCTTTCTAGCCGTGGATCCCTCTCACAGAAAGAATGTTAATAATGTAAATGCCATCTTGATTTATTGTCATAATAAACAAATACAGTACTTATGTACTGTATGTTGAATGTATATATTCGTCCGAGTTTTATTCATTTTTTTCTTAATGCATTGCCAAAATATATATGATCGGGAAAAATTATCGGGAATGATTGGAATTGAATCGGGAGGGGGAAAAAAAGCAATCGGATCGAGAAAACTAGAGCAAACTAAAACGATCGGGATCGGATCGGGAGCAAAAAAACATGATCGGAACAACCCTAAATTCTCGACCACTCCTTGATGTCTGCGATTTCTGCATCGCGAGCCTTGTTATATTACCATGTTTCACCCATAAAATTCCTCCAAAATCCAGCTGTCGCCATTCACAGCTCTGTCTTGACACTCAGTGATACATGCTACATGGAGTTTTTGGATTGTAACAAGGTAAGTACGTGATAATATCTTGTTAAAGTCATGGCGTCTATAATTCTGCTCTCGCATGCTCTCACCTCCAGATAGAGTTTTGCTGTTTAATTTTTTTTTTTTTTAAATGCTCCCCCTGTTCAAAATGTTTCTTCCCCCATAAAATTGAGATTTTAAGCTTTCCAATGATGTATCACGCATGAATATCGGACAATTTTGAAAGTTGGTTAAATTGGGGGTCTCAGCGTGGAACTTCAAGTCACCTAAATGTTTTCCGCCATATACATTTGATAACATGTAGTAGAAATGTAGACTATCAACATTACTTTGCTAACATTTGACTGCCTATTTTTTTACTAGCCTGTCACTACACAAACAGAATAAACTATAGCTAATCTAAGATGCCAAGAACCCAGCACTGAAAGTCCAAAGTAAACACCACAAACTTTCTATAAAGAAAGGAATATGTACTTACGTTTGGTCACGGACGCACACAAAGGAAAGTTCTCCTCACACACACCTAGCATGTGACCGCGGTCAGCCCGACTACACTCCACTCTCTCACTGTTAATGCCTTCGAGCGATAGGTCCATTACTCCATTTGTTGCAAATTCATAAATTATCCTCTTACGTAAGGCCACCTAAAAAAACTACTTGGACAATTTAGCTTTATCCATCATTCTCCTGACTTTCATAAAGCCAACATAAACACAGACAAAATTATACCATTCTCGCAGTGTGATGTCCTTATTGATTCAGGCTAATTCCTCAGTATGTGAGGGATTATCTACCCGATACTACACAAGCCACTGTTTACCAAAGAAAACAAAATGTATCAGTTTGCTGACACGAATTGTATTGTCCCAGCAGGCTCACACTGATCCCTACTAATTTGGACAATGACAAGCTCAGACCAGGTTACCATGATCCTGAGTTGAAAGGGATGGAATACAGAACATATAAAAAGACACAGGAATCGGGTGAAGGTATCATCACAGGCTTTATGAATAAAATATTAACTCAATAGCTTCCTCAAGTCGGGGAAGAAATTTTTAATCCATTGGGCGTCCCTGAACAAATAAATATGCCAAATATCAAAGCACTTTTTTGAGCCCTTATTGTGTATGATGACTAAAACACACAAAAGGTGACACAAAGTACATAATATTTTTAGTTTATATAGAAGCTCTCCAATTTGTCTGACGGCTGGCTTCAGTGCTTTACACATTGCTGTTATTTTAGTGTGTCCCTCAGGGAAGTTCGCTGTCTATTTTAAGATATTTTTGTGTGCAGGTGATCTCAGAGATTTGTCTTTGAAGGCATTAAAAAGTTTTAAAAGCACATCTCTTGAAAATTAATTAAAAAATCATCCGAGCGCATATCAAAATTTCTGTTCAGACGTAAACCCCATCAAGCATGCATTTTACCTACAGGCATAGACTTCATAATGTAATTGTGGGTATTGTGGGTCAGAAATTAGCCGCTACTGAATTGGAATCATAGTTCGCAATATTTACGTAAAATAAATGCTAACTGCACGTTTTTTTGCTTTCAACCAAGAATCCAGACTTTTTGACCTCAATATCTATAAAGAATTTGGGGATTTAAGCATTTATTCACAGGAATTTTCACCGGAAAAGCTCTGTTTACATAAGGCGGCCGCTAGCTACATTCACTAACAGACTAGCATTGTACGTCGACATATTTACGTCAAATAAATAGTAATTGCATTTTTAAAAATTTGCTTTTAACCAAGAATCGAGACTGTTTTACGTCCATATCTATAGAGAATTCGGGGATTTAAGCATTTATTCACAATAATTTTCACCGGAAAAGCTCTGTTTACATAAGGCGGGCCGCTAGCTACATTTACTAACAGACTAGCATTGTATTTCGACATATTTACGTAAAATAAATGCTAACTGCATGTTATTTTTTTTTGCTTTTGACCAAAAATCGAGACTGTTTTACGTCCATATCTTTAAAGAATTCAGGGATTTAAGCATTTATTCACAAGAATTATCTCCCCGTCAATACATTATGAAGTCTATGCTACAGGAGTAACAATTGAAAAAAATGTTGCAAGCATTGAGTTAAACATGTTTGAAAATGGTGTTTGATTATGAAGAACTTACAACTACTACTGAAATATTTGGTAGGCAAGGCGAAAATATCACCATCACTATGGATATCAAATATGATAGTATTCTTTTGTTACATATCCATTTTCTCTCCACGCTTTTTGGGGCAAACTTCAGAAAGTCCAGAGGGAGTCTTTGGTTCTTCCAGACACATCTCTTTCTCATCTTGGTACACAGTCTCAAAAGACCTGAAGAGAGACATATTGAATGCCCTTTTCTTTGACTCTCCCGTGATTACCTGTCTGGCTTGTCATTCTTGGCTAGCGTGGATGAATCCTTTCTATCAGTGAGGTGTGAGTGAGCTCTTCAGACCGTCCACCTCTGCAGACGTGACGCATCTTGAACTTTCACGTACACTCTGTGAATGGATTCCGTGGTTAACTAGAGGCTGAAGGCGTCGCGCGGCAACAGTGAAACGCAAAGCCTTGCAAAGGATGGATGTCACGTGTATTTTTACGGACTAAAAGAAGTGATGCAGAACATGAAGACTTGAATGGATTTGCCTATTAGCTTAGTTATCTAAGTAACTGGTAATAAATGCCTGTTTAACCTGTTGTTACCTAAATCCGGCAGAGGGTAGATATTCGTTTCCGTATGTTTGTGTTCAGAATAACTCAAGAATGAATCAAGGGATTATCAAACTTGCGAGATATGTTAGTACAGGTGGTCCCCGGGTAATGAACGAGTTCTGTTCCTACGCTGGCAATGTAACCCGAATTTAACAAGAATTTATACCCTTTAAGTACCCTTACGTCTCAAAATAACTAGTCCAAAGGTATTGTATTTTGTTTAATGATGAAGGATACACTGCCCTCTGGTGGCAGTGTTGGGTCTGGCTGGACTGTCACCTTATATGACTGATGAGCAGACTCAGAAGTCTGACATGGATAAAAAATAGCTGCGCTCTGGTTTGGTTCGCATGAGGCTGTAAGTTGTTTCAGCTAATATATGTTTGTATGCATTTGTAATTAAGTTTAGAGCTCCAGTTTGTGGAGTTATCTGTGAGCGATTTGCTATGAGAATTGTTAATGCAGTAGGTTAGCATTCATAGGATTTAAGATAGCAGACTTTTGTTCGGCAAAAGAGGCTAATTTAATCTACTAAATTTACATATTGATCAGACTAGAGGGACGTTTGAAGATCAATTGTTTTTTGTCAAGTGTTTAATTGTTAAAATACGTATTGTTTTGAACATAAGTGTACATATTCTGTTACAGCAGGGGTGTCCAAACTTTTTGTAAAGGGGGCCAGATTTAGTGTGGTAAAAATGTGGGGGGCCGACCTTGGCTGACGTCCTTTACCTAGAACAATATATTCAAGCAAATTTTAGCAAGCCATTCAGTGTGTCACGTTTGCTTAATTATTTTTTTCTCTTTCGACTCTCGGGCTCTTGCGAAATACTGCTGCTGTGACATTAAACTAGCTTCAAGTTGCTTCAATTTCTCACTGCGTATCTTCCCTGTAATCGTGTCGTACATGTCAGCGTGTCTTGTTTGGTAATATCGCCTCACATTGAAATCTTTAAGAACAGTGACGTCTCTTTGCAAATGAGGCAGACACAGTTTTTGCGTATTTTAGTGAAGAAATAGTCTAATTTCCACCTATCCTTGAAGCGTCGGCCGTCATAGTCAACTTTCTTTTTTTTGTTGATTGTCACCATTTTAGAAAATGGAAGTAATGGGTCACATGGAGTAAGGTTGCTTAGCCCTTAAATACCTCCAACATGAAGCAATTATCAGAGAATCCCTAAATTTGAAAAATAAGGTCCTAATGAAACCTTTTTTTTTTTCAAATTTGTAAAAAGAAAAGTCAAAATGAATATGTGTAATAAGCGCTCTATATCTATAACCCATGCTAAATTATGTGGGGTTTTTTCTCATGGAACCTGCAGATGCATGTGTTGACTTGCATCCATCACTTTTTTTTTTATCAAAAAGAAATGTCAAAATTCTAAATTAGTCTCAATATCATGAAATTTTAGTTGTATGAAATGTGATACATTTGGCAATAAAGGGTTAAAGTGCTGCTGCCTTTTAGTGGGTAAATGAGGGGCAGCATTTTGTGTGTAAACTACTTCATATCCTGGTTGCAGTACTGCTGACAAATTTATTAAAAGTTTCTGTTCGGGCCAGACGTTATTGCTTTTATGACAGAGGCTGGGGGCCGGATGAAATTTGACCACGGGCCGCATTCGGCCCCCGGGCCGGACTTTGGACATGTCTGTGTTACAGCTTTACAAATTGTAAAAAGCGAAAGAAGCAAAAAGCTTCAAAAAGCACTATTGCCTTGTTTGCTGTCTGTAAAGCTGAACAACTTCACATTTATTGAGGATAGAACACGTCATATTAATAAAGTAAAGTGAAAAAATAAGAATCTGTCAAGTACAATAAGGTACTGTTTATGCGACTAAACAAAAGAAAATCACTGGAGACAAAATGGCTGACGAGACTCCGGCGTTGTAAAGTCGAAATTGCTTAAATTGAGTGCACCGTAACCAGGGGACTACCTGTAATATGAAAGGAAGATATGATAAAATATTAAGGTAATGAGTTCAAAGGTCACAGAGGTCAGGTATTATCAAATTTGTAGTGTATTTTTGTAATATGAAAAGACGTCACAAAATTTTAGGGTGATGAGGTCAAAGGTCATAGAGGTCAAAAGGAATTAATTGATATTTTCATAACAGATTAGCGTATTTAACTCAAATTTACATTAGAGAAAGTGATGACATTTTGGGGCATGAGGGCAAAGGTTAAGTGCCTACTTTACCAAATATTACGATTGTTTGAATTTGACTGCTTCGGCGGAATCTGAGTGTTCTTCTAGTTCTGTTTTATTATTGTAATACATGGTTTTTCTTGGTCTGTCATCAAATTCCCTCCAAAATTGGACATATACTCTAGTGTGACTTAAGTTTTTTGCCATCTTTGTGTATTTTGGCTCATGCAATGTCTAGTCCAAAAAATACAGTCATTACCTAAACAGTGAACATTAACCTGGATGGCACAAGTCCAGACGTGTGATACGGACCTTTAATTTCATAAATAGATTTTCAACTTACAATATGGACAAAAACAAACCATTTTTCATTGCAGGGTGACAGGCAACAGTATTTTGTTCACTCAAGCTCTAGAACAACAAAGTTTTCAGGGCAAGTGCAGATTTTAGCTCCTGTCTCGAAAATGCCGTGGGAGTTGTTCGCCTCCCCAGTCCAACTTCCACGGAAAAGGGCCAAAATCCGTCATTACAGACTGCGTCTTAGTCTCAACTCCCGTCGGCTGGTTTACCCGTGAACAATCAGTGGCTTTTGGAGAATTTGTCTCAAGTACGTTATTCTCATTTTAAACAATGCTATCATGCCGGTACAGATGTGGAACAGTGGAATTTCTTGGAATGGTTTCTACCATCTTCAAGTTTGAAGAAATTATTTCTTCAGTCCTTTTTACTAAGAACAAACGCATATTTCATTTCCTCAGCAAATTTGACTTTAATGTCCTCAAACTCATGGCAATACTTTTAATTACTCGCTATAATTAATTTGTTGGCGTCTTTTGCTCTTGTGAAACCTTTATCTAGGGATTTAAAAAACATTTTTAAGGAGGTGGCTGACAAATTATGCCACATAAATTAACAAAGTTTTATTCAAGGGCACGTCTCAATTTGGACTGTGCGCATTTAATTCCAGTCTAGACATTTTTTATCTCCTTAAACTGGAAATAAGGTTGGGAGTTTTGTAAATCTCAAACAAGAAGTACAGCAATGACTCAAAAGTGTCACATAGAGGTAATTAGATTGGCCCAAATTAAATTCAGCCTAGCACGGAGAGTAAATGCCACTTTTTAAATGATCAATTATGAGTCTTTTTCTTTCATTGTCACTGAGGTTGTGACAGGTCAGTAGTTTGTATGGCATGATTGGTCGCTTTTATTCACCAAGTGACCTGTTAATTATTGTGGCTATGCACGAGCATTCTTTTTAAAACTCTCCTAGGCATTTGCATTTGTGGACAATTTGATGACAATTTCAGGCAAAGACCTTTAAAGACCCAGCATGAAGCCCCACTTTAATGCTTCCAGTGACGCAAAAGCAACTCAAGTCAATTTTACCCTTTTTAGTACAAAGGCACTTTTTCTTTTCATTTTATTACATGTTTCTCCTGCTTCCCGACCTTCTTCTTTAATTCCCTTAGAATTGCTTTTTATAACCTTGTAATCTTTTGTTTTAGTGCGAGGACAAAAATGCAGACTCTCTTTGATTTCACTTTACTTTGCTGTGAGATATTGCTGTGGAACAATCATGCTTCAGTGCTATTGAACGGTGATAGATGTCCAATCCATTTGAACTGAGAGAGCTGGCAGCAATCTGTTGTTGTCAGCCTATCCCAATTCAAACGGATTGCACTTATATTAGGGCTGTCAAAATTAACACGTTAATGGGTGGTAATTAATTTTTTAAATTACCGTATTTTTCGGACTACAAGTCGCTCCTGAGTATAGACCCTACTCACGTGACGTCACAGCCACACCCCCGCGCCATGTTGTCCGTATATTCGTCATGTTAATGCATTGGCGCTTCGTAAATTCCTCCTATTATGGCGTGTTTTTCTGCTCGTTAACATTAATAATCAAAATGGTGAAGTCTTTTGTGGCGGTCGGTTGCAAAAACAGAGAAGATAGACGGAGAGACTTGAAGTTTTACCGTATTCCGAGAGACCCGGAGAGGAGAGCGAGATTGACTGCTGCAATTCGATGAGAAAACTGGGCTCCAAACGACTACCACAGATGATGTAGTAGTCATTTTATATCTGGTAAGATGCATTTAATATATATTTAGAGGGTTTCGGGCTGACAACCACAATTAAGATTGCTAGGCTAATCGCCGACAACATACACTCAGACGTTGTGAATGAACTACTTGAAAATATATAATTATAAGGGGATAATAAGACAGTTGTCATACAATTAATTTACAATTTCACTATTGAGGTCAAAAGCCAAAAAATAAATTCAACTAGGGACAATCTGGAGTAGTGCTATCGCACTTCATATTTATTACATATTATATATGTATGTAGTGAGAGTGCTATCACTAAACCATATAAACATTAAAAGCCCTAGCTCCATTGACAAATGACATGAAATACATTAGACTTGACAGTGGATGTTAGCAAGAACAAAAGATTTTGAATTGAAAATTGCGTAACTCACCTTCCGAGCACAAGATTCCTGCCGAATTTTCGTGTACGAGGACCTGTTTCACCCAAGCAGCAACGTAGCATTTATAAGCCTCCAAGCTCTTAAAGTTTTTCAAACTTTCGTGAGAATAGGCTGATTTTGTGTGGACAAGATAGTTGTAAATATCAGGGTCAGGCAAAGACGGCGAAGACAGCGGGTCGAAAAACATCGATTTAGGCATCAAATATGGATCTAACGTGGCCATAGCTATAAAGAGATATTCAGATAACTATAGCATAAGAACATGCTAACAACCTTACAAAACCATCAGTGTCACTGCAAAACACCAAAATAACATATGAAATTATATCATAATGTGTTAATAATTCCACACATAAGTCGCTCCTGAGTATAAGTCGCACCCCCAGCCAAAATATGAAAAAAAAACGCGACTTACAGTCCGTAAAATACGGTAATCACGTTAAAATATTTAACGCAATTAACGCATGCACGGAACGACCCACTCAAGCATTGCCGCGAACAGACTACAAAGGCTCTGTTTGAAGTATATTGAGAGTTAAGGGCAGAGACAAGCAAATGGAGTGGATGCAGGTGTTACTGGCACCCGCCAAGGGGGCCGCAGTTATTTTCAATGTGACCGGCATTGTCATATTGGGCAGTGAGGAAGAAAGTGGTCGAGCGAGAGAGTAGAGAAAGTGCGCAATTAGCGCAGGCTCAAGTGCTGCTGTCCCCACATGCTTTTGTTTTGTTAATAAAAGTACCCACTAAAAGCCATCCAACGCCTCTCGGTGTTTACATGTACACCGCCGTCTTCCTGAGGAGGAATTCAGACGAACCAAGCCAACCGACGACAACGAGCCAACATGAATCGCCAATCCATAGAACCGCAAAATACCAAGAAGGGCGAATTGGTAACGCAGACTTTTATTGGAGCCGCGCTATTTAATGGAACAAGCAGTGGCATCTTTTCCACAACTGTTACAACTATTGTGGCAAGCGACATGGGGACGAATAAGTGGAGATTATCTTTTACATAACACTATTTATTGTACTCAACGCAGAGAAGATATACCATTTGCTGCAACCACTGTGACTCTAAGTTGCTCAAATTCCCATCATGCATTTGGGCAGTTAAGAACATTTAAGTCGCTACAGTATCATTTAGTGAAAGCACAACAAAAATAATATTCCTATCTCTCAAAAATAAAATAATGTTCAAAAAAGAAAAGCGCTCAATGCAAAGAGATCTGGCATTCCCAATCAAAATAGCTATGCAAAATAATTCAAACATTAAGTTTAGCTCAACAAATACACTAGATGGCAATATTTAGTCACAATATACAAACTATCAAAATTACTATAACTTGTACTCACATTTATCTTTTAAGAATTACAAGTCTTTCTATCCGTGGATCCCTTTCACAGAAAGAATGTTAATGTTAATGCTGTCTTGTGGATTTATTATTATAATAAACAAATACAGTACTTATGTACAGTATGTTGAATGTATATATCCGTCTTGTCTTTCCATTCCAACAATAATTTACAGAAAAATATGGCATATTTTAGAGATGGTTTGAATTGCGATTAATTATGACTAATTAATTTTTAAGATATAATTAATTTGATTAAAAATTTTAATCGTTTGACAGCCCTAACCTATATGGCTGTCAATGACAGCCAATGAATTAACGTACTGTACGTACTTATACAGTGTATCACAAAAGTGAGTACACCCCTCGCATTTCTGCAGATATTTAAGTCTTTTTTTTCATGCGACAACACTGACAAAATGACACTTTGACACAATGAAAAGTAGTCTGTGGGCAGCTTATATAGCAGAGTTAATTTATTTTCGCCTCAAAATAACTCACAATATAGCCATTAATATCTAAACCCCTGGCAGCAAAAGTGAGTACACCCCTTAGAAACTACGTACATCCCTAAATGTCCATAATTGAAATACATCTTTAGAAAACAACAACGAAAGCCTAACATCATTACTTGGTATGTTACAATTGTCGCGCACTCACAACTTGGAAAATAACAAATAGAATAATGATGTGTCACTGCATATATTTCCTAGAAGTGTAAAACTGCAACCAGGGAACTCGACAATTTTGACAGGTGAAAGAGTAATGCAAGTCAAACTGATTACGCACCTCTATGGCTTGAGGTATCACACATTTTTATATACTCCAGATCGCTCGGCATTGAGTTAGGAGGGGCCAGCCCCGCTTCTGGCTGAGCAGAGATTTAAAGCGCATGACGAGCTCTGTACTTACGCCCAGTTCTGTGTAATCCGCGACGGGAGGAATTCAATGGGCACTGAATTGAAGCATATTACTGCGACGTATGTTTGAAGGTCCAAGAAAAATGTGGGAATGGACCATCAGCTCATCAAAGCTCGTTCATGTCAAATGAGCCGGCCGGTTCCACATTTAAAATTACGTGTTGGCGGAGAGCCAGATGCAAAAGAGCCAAATATGGCTCGCGAGACATTGGTTCCCGACCTCTGGCCCTGGCTTTACGCTGTGACGCTGCACATAAAGCTTACCTGTCAAGTTGTACGGTTTCGGCGTAATTTGTACAAGTGACCTCAACTGCTTTTTAAATTTGTACGCCGTATGTTCAAAATCTGTACGTTTTTCGTGTATTACGTTTTTTTTTCTCCGTTCGGAATTTGCCACCGTTTCGGCAACGAGACAATGTGCGTTACTACGCGTTACTACGTTGGTCGAATGACGCGAGAAAAGTCACAGACACGGCGAGAGAAGAGTGTTTGTTGTGACGCCGTAACAAACGCAATGCTAGGCTACGTGGCTCCAATATTTCCTGACTGTAGCCGACAGCCTACAATCTACGCCTAGATATCACATGCATATTGAGCTACATGCGAAATGACACTCGGCGGCGTTAGTAAACAGCCGCCATTTTAAAGCAGTAGTCTTCTCAGAAAGGCTGTTGTAGTGAACCTTCCTAGCGAACCTACAGTTGTGGTCAAAAGTTTACATACACTTGTGAAGAACATAATGTCATGGCTCTCTTGAGTTTCCAGTTATTTCTACAACTCTGATTTTTCTCTGATAGAGTGATTGGAACAGATACTTCTTTGTCACAAAAAACATTCATGAAGTTTGGTTCTTTTATGACTTTATTATGGGTGAACAGAAAAAAGTGATCAAATCTGCTGGGTCAAAAATATACATACAGCAGCGCTAATATTTGGTAACATGTCCCTTGGCCATTTTCACTTCAATTAGGCGCTTTTGGTAGCCATCCACAAGCTTCTGGCAAGCTTCTGGTTGAATCTTTGACCACTCCTCTTGACAGAATTGGTGCAGTTCAGTTAAATTTGATGGCTTTCTGACATGGATTTGTTTCTTCAGCATTGTCCACAAGTTTAAGTCAGGACTTTGGGAAGGCCATTCGAAAACCTTAATTCTAGCCTGATTTAGCCATTCCATTACCACTTTTGATGTGTGTTTGGGGTCATTGTCCTGTTGGAACACCCAACTGCGCCCAAGACCCAATCTTCGGGCTGATGACGTTAGGTTATCTTGAAGAATTTGAAGGTAATCCTCCTTCTTCATTATCCCATTTACTCTCTGTAAAGCACCAGTTCCATTGGCAGCAAAACAGCCCCACAGCATAATACTACCACCACCGTGCTTGACGGTAGGCATGGTGTACTTGGGGTTAAAGGCCTCACATTTTCTCCTCCAAACATATTGCTGGGCATTGTGGCCAAACAGCTCTGTTTTTGTTTCGTTTGACCACAGAACTTTCCTCCAGAAGGTCTTATCTTTGTCCATGTGATCAGCAGGAAACTTTATTCGAGCCTTAAGGTGCCGCTTTTGGAGCAAGGGCTTCCTTCTTGCACGGCAGCCTCTCAGTCCATGGAGATGCAAAACACACTTGACTGTGGACACTGACACCTGTGTTCCAGCAGCTTCTAATTCTTGGCAGATCTGCTTTTTGGTGATTCTCGGTTGAATCTTCACCCTCCTGACCAATTTTCTCTCAGCAGCAGGTGATAGCTTGCGTTTTCTTCCTGATCATGGCAGTGACAAAACAGTGCCATGCACTTTATACTTACAAACAATTGTTTGCACTGTTGCTCTTGGGACCTGCAGCTGCTTTGAAATGGCTCCAAGTGACTTTCCTGACTTGTTCAAGTCAATGATTCACTTTTTCAGATCTATGTATGTATATTTTTGACCCAGCAGATTGGATCACTTTTTCTGTTAACCCATAATAAAGTCATAAAAGAACCAAACTTCACGAATGCTTTTTGTGACAAAGAAGTATCTGTTCCAATCACTCTATCGGAGAAAAATCAGAGTTGTAGAAATAACTGGAAACTCAAGAGAGCCATGACATTATGTTCTTTACAAGTGTATGTAAACTTTTGACCACAACTGTAAGTAACTTTTTATCTAAAATTCATGCATTCACAAGCGAAGCAGGGTGCACACAAAGGTCAGAAGAGGAATTTTTGCAAAAACTTGATTCATATTTAAAGGTAGTGCACACTGTATGCTATACTATGCTTTAAGTCTGACAGTGTGTTCTGTTTCCTGTTTGAATTTTGTGTTAGCTAGGCTTTTCTGCAGTCAAGTGTGCTAAGCTCCTCACACTTACAGTATACGCTAAGGGACTCTCATCTCAAAGCACCGCTGTGTACACGTAGCTGCCATCTGTACCTTGAATACCCCCAGGCCAGACATATAGCTGCTGCACAAAGGCTCAACACCTCTCAGCAGTGAGGCGCAGTGACTCTTTGCACTGTGAATGAGCAAAGTTCATTAAGGGTTGGTTTAGATAACTGCCTGAAGGAGCGGTCTCTTGAAGCGCTCAGCCTGGCGGATATGAGCCAGCTCCTTTAAAAAGAACTCAAAGATAAGGAAAAGCTGAGAGCAGGGGCCATCGACAAAAGCGCACATGGGCACCTTTTCCCTGTCGAAAGTAAAACGAGTCAGGAGCGATGCGGTGCATTAAAATAGCGGCGGTTCATACGGTGAAGGACATCTTCAAAAGGGTTCAGAAGCAAGATGGACTTCGGTTGAGTGACTCAGTGCTTTCAGCATCTTTCAGAATGAAACTCTGCTATTGGAAGGGAAATCTGCCGTTAAATGTCTTTTTCATCAACAGCTGGCCTTCAACACTCAGACGGATGATGTTGAATGGAGCGGATGATCAGATTTCTTTTTACCAGTCAGTTAGATCTTACATTTCTATCGAGACTTTTTTTTAAACATAATAGCAACTTCTAACTCCTAAACTTACCACATAGGCCTACGGATTGACACAACACTTTTATGAAGTGCCCAGTCAATTCCTTGTCATAAAACCCCTACTGCAGTAATAATTATTAGCACATAACGCACAAGCTGGTGGCCTCGTTTTCTGTCAAGAAGACGTTTTGCCAGTAAGGCTTATTTTTAAGATTCAACAACACACCGCGCCAGTTCTTGGAAAATAATCACAATTGGGACTAATTTCCTCCCCGGAAGGCATATAATGTGATTTTCCCCTTATCTACTTTTTTCCTCTCCTACCATGGTTGCGTGAACATGATTGCGTATTACTGGGCTATGGTATAAACAACATGCCTCAAAAAGTGTGCTGATGGAATTCACAATTTACCGTTGTTGTTCAAACTCGGTTCCAGCAATTTTTGGAGGAAATGCAAAAATTATTAGGCAATGGCAGTATAATCTTGAGTCAATGAAGGCCAATTTCCTACCCAAATCGAGTGGAAAATATTTTGACAAGTTCAGAGAAATTCAAATTAATGCTTCAGGTGTTTTTTATCTTCAATCTTCTTCTCAAAAGTTTTACTTTCAAGGTTTAACTCAACCTCTGACTCATCCTCGAAATTGTGACGTTCACACTCTGCCTGGCTTGTACTGTAGTAACAGCTGATCATATCTGAAACAGTGCTTGGCCTATATTGAGTTTACCTTAAGTCAAGAAATGGCTATCTCAACAAGTTATCATACAGTATTGTGAAAATCCCCAGCGATGGTATAGTAATCCTACCAATATGTTTTATTATGCTATAACATTTTCCTCATATATCACATTAGACCCAAGGCTGATCGGCTTTAAAATAAATCCCCCCAAATATCCCTTCTGCGCCCACACTCACCAACGCAGTGTTTCATTCTGTAATGTCACTGTATGCCATGTTGCTGTTTGTCAAATGACAAATTGACTTTTTTTCCCCCACAGCTCACAGCACCTTCTGGAAATCCAGTTTTTTTTTTTTTAAGGCCACATCTACCGAATGTTAATAATACAGCAATGACAAAAATTTGATGTCCACTTATGTGTCCACTTTCTATATTATTTATATGTCTAATCATTTACCAGGGGCGTAGGTTTGGTCTCAACATTGGTAGGGACAATATAACTGTTAGGTTTTGTATTTGTTTTCTCCTAGTGTAACTTGTCCCTGTGATTGCCCATTGATTTCACCTGATGTGCCTTCTCCTAGTCTATCCTCCTGTGCTCACCTGTTCCTTGTTGTCTCGTTAACCCTTGTTTGCGTGTGTGTATATAAGCTCCCATTTTCTGTTCACTCCTGGTTGCGTCATTGTCTATGTCTATGTCTATGTCCGTCTTTGCCAAAGTCGAGTCCGTTCCAAGCCCTCGTGTACCAGTCCCTCCGATTTAAGTAAGTTTTGTTTGAATCTTGCCCTTTTGATCCTCAGTGCTTTCAGTTGTACTTTGTGTTTTTGTTAGATATCATTAAACGTTTTTTGAGTTCACCTGCCTTGCCACTTTTGTTTCCCTGCAATTGGGTCCACACAACCTGCCTGCCTGCCCGCGTCCCTGACAATAACAGCATAACTTGCATGTACACTTTTTGCTCGGAATGGGACATTAATAAGACCAAACAGATTGGGTGAACAGGCATCAGGGCTACATTTCTGATGAATATGAACCTAATTTATTAACATGCTAAATTAGGGGTGTTCATTACGTTGATTACGATCGACCAATCGATCGCAACGCTTGTGTGGGCAGCTCGCGGCATCCCAATTTTTTATTCATGTACATGGTTAATTATGATTATGTTTAACCCTTTAACACCGTACGTGTCGGCAGCGACGCGTTTACGCATATCGTCTTTGAAGCTTCGTCACGCTGTAATTACATCACCCACGTGCCGCTGGCTGGTTTCATTTGAAAGTGCGGAAGGTGATGTCCACACCAGTTTTTATTTGAAGTCAATCGACCAAGAAAAACAGGAGATAATGTCATTTGAGTTTTATAGTTTTATTGCACTCATAAATATGCATTAAAACGCTGCATGGACCATGTACTGTATCTATCTTCATATATCCATCATTTCTTGTCCTTTTTCAAAACCGAAAGCAGCACAAAAGACTACTTATCCTAAGAGCCGTTCTGATGTCAAGAAGGATGAACCGAAAGTGATCATTTTTAATAAATTTCCGAGCGAGGCCCCAACTAATGAAAGGGAGGCATGCGAAGCAAGCAACGGCCGGTTGGTTTGAGCGAGCGACTTTGAAACGTGCAGAATGAATCTAAAACTACATTTAGCGCAAGCGAATGCATTATTTCATTAACTCAAGGAAGGTGATGAGCCGTATTTGTCGTTGTTTTCTTTGGATCAGCCGGCGTCTCGGCGAGTAGAAGTGACAGCAGCGCGCAAACGGCGAAAGAGTAGGCTGCGTGACGTGTGTGACGCAGCTCCGGAACCTGTTCAAGAAGAATCTTTATTGAGTGCGCAATAAAAAAAAAAGAAAAAAAAAAAACTTTATTGGGTCGCATGCCGGAAAATTTTAACTGAACTGAACTACTTGTCAATATTTTTTAAAATACTTTTTTTCAATGTTATATATATTTTTTCATCACTATAATCTTTTCAATTTTTATGTAGATGTGTGTTCGAGAAGCTTGATTGCGTTCGAGAAGCTTGATTGCATGTAAGTATACAGTTGTGGTCAAAAGTTTACATACACTTGTGAAGAACATAACGTTATGGCTCTCTTGAGTTTCCAGTTATTTCTACAACTCTGATTTTTCTCCGATAGAGTGATTGGAACAGATACTTCTTTGTCACAAAAAACATTCATGAAGTTTGGTTCTTTTATGACTTTATTATGGGTTAACAGAAAAAGTGATCCAATCTGCTGGGTCAAAAATATACATACATGGATCTGAAAAAGCGAATCATTGACTTGAACAAGTCAGGAAAGTCACTTGGAGCCATTTCAAAGCAGCTACAGGTCCCAAGAGCAACAGTGCAAACAATTGTTTGTAAGTATAAAGTGCATTGCACTGTTTTGTCACTGCCACGATCAGGAAGAAAACGCAAGCTATCACCTGCTGCTGAGAGAAAATTGGTCAGGAGGGTGAAGATTCAACCAAGAATCACCAAAAAGCAGATCTGCCAAGAATTAGAAGCTGCTGGAACACAGGTGTCAGTGTCCACAGTCAAGCGTGTTTTGCATCTCCATGGACTGAGAGGCTGCCGTGCAAGATCCAAGAGCGGCACCTTAAAGTGCTTGTGACACGAAAAAGCATGTTTATTTCATAATACACGCGGTATTTTATGCTCCTGAATGATATGGACCGCTTGGATGTGTGTGGAAGCGATCGCTATATTTATTTAGTTTTTTGAATCCCGCGCCAGGAAAATGAGTGACTTCCGGCTTCGGTCTCGCATTGAGGAGGAGGGCGCTGTGACGTGTACGGTAGAAGACGTCCTCTTCACGCTACAGTGTACTGTTGTGTATGAGGACGAAGGATTCAGCTGATTTTGCGGATTAATACTTTTATTTTTTGCATCACGCCAGCCAAACGGCTGCAGAAAAATCATTCTGTATGCGGGAGAGGCGTATGCGCCTTTTTGGAGTTTCAAAAGGTTCCCATTCACCGTGGATATTTACTGTGGGACCATTGGACTTACAAGGAAGTGAGTAAACATCTTGTTTTGTATTATGTCAAATACGAATACAGTGATTACAAAGTAAACACTATAAAATTCCTTTAAATAAAGGACTACTTACGTTTGATCATTGATAGGCATGTAAAAAGCTATCCTCACGCTCATTAGCAGTTAGCTGTTAGCACGTTAGCTACACAACAATTCCAGCCACCCTCCTCCAGGGAACGAACTGTAAATTGCTCTCCGCCGGGCGGTTTGCCGATCCGCAAAGAAACTCGACAACCGGGTCGTCATGTCAAATAATCCAGGCTAGTTATGTGTGATTTTCCACTTCGAAGACTTTGAAACATCCCTCGGTTCGGGTTAGCATGTCGGCTAGCTGTCACTCCTTCTGGTCTGTTTACATTCTCCGAAGCCGGGGAAGGGAAATGACATATGTCCGATTTAGGTGTCATAAAATATCGTTTGGCAGGTGTGACAGTAAAGGTAAAGTCGACTGTTTTGACCATTATGGAGTAATTTTGCCATGTCGTCTTGAATAAATGGATTTTTATTATTTTATATTCCATTTAGCACAAGTTATTTGTCATGACCATGCCATTTATTTAGCAATTGGGGAAAGTACTTGGGTAAAAAGAATATCCTGTAAAAATATTGAAGTAAAGAGACAGAAACAATGACATTTTGCCGCTCTCTTCGTCTCGTTTTCCTCATTGTGAATAGTTCCCCCTCGACGGGCTGACTGGTCCTTCTCAAGCCATTTATATAGCTATTGGGGAAAAATACTTGGATAAAAAGAATATCCTGTAAAAATATTGAAGTAAAGAGACAGAAACAATGACATTTTGCCGCTCTCTTCGTCGCGTTTTCCTCATTGTGAATAGTTCCCCCTCGACGGGCTGACTGGTCCTTCTCAAGCCATTTATATAGCTTTTGGGGAAAATACTTGGATAAAAAGAATATCCTGTAAAAATATTGGGAGTAGAGAGACTGAAACAATGACATTTTGCAGCTCTCTTCGTCTCGTTTTCCTCGTTCTGAACTATTCCCCCTCAATGGGCTGAATAGTAAAACGGATGAGCCTAGTCTACCGCTGACGTCATCCACCTGTTGGGGACGCTAAAGCCCTATAATTGTAGGCGTGGCTAACCGGCAGATTAAAAGACTAATTTCTCGTCATCTGCGCTTTGCTAAATTGTTGTATATGGTCGAATCGTCTCAAAATATGATTCTAATTCACATAATAATGCCATTTAAGACTTTTTTTCTGGTGTCGTATGCTCTTTTAAGGCTCGACTGAAGTTTGCTGCTGATCACATGGACAAAGATAAGACCTTCTGGAGGAAAGTTCTGTGGTCAGACGAAACAAAAATTGAGCTGTTTGGCCACAATGCCCAGCAATATGTTTGTAGGAGAAAAGGTGAGGCCTTTAACCCCAAGTACACCATGCCTACCGTCAAGCACGGTGGTGGTAGTATTATGCTGTGGGGCTGTTTTGCTGCCAATGGAACTGGTGTTTTACAGAGTAAATGGGATTATGAAGAAGGAGGATTACCTTCAAATTCTTCAAGATAACCTAACGTCATCAGCCCGAAGATTGGGTCTTGGGCGCAGTTGGGTGTTCCAACAGGACAATGACCCCAAACACACATCAAAAGTGGTAATGGAATGGCTAAATCAGGCTAGAATTAAAGTTTTCGAATGGCCTTCCCAAAGTCCTGACTTAAACTTGTGGACAATGCTGAAGAAACAAGTCCATGTCAGAAAGCCATCAAATTTAACTGAACTGCACCAATTCTGTCAAGAGGAGTGGTCAAAGATTCAACCAGAAGCTTGCCAGAAGCTTGTGGATGGCTACCAAAAGCGCCTAATTGAAGTGAAAATGGCCAAGGGACAGGTTACCAAATATTAGCGCTGCTGTATGTATATTTTTGACCCAGCAGATTTGATCACTATTTTCTGTTCACCCATAATAAAGTCATAAAAGAACCAAACTTCATGAATGTTTTTTGTGACAAAGAAGTATCTGTTCCAATCACTCTATCAGAGAAAAATCAGAGTTGTAGAAATAACTGGAAACTCAAGAGAGCAATGACATTATGTTCTTCACAAGTGTATGTAAACTTTTGACCACAACTGTATAGTGGTACCGCTACATACGAAGATAATTCGTTCCAGCATCTTGTTTGTACGTCGAAATGGTCATATTCGAGCAGGAATTTCCCAAAAGAACACATTATTGTTCCATTAATTCATTCCACAGCCCGAAAACCTACAGTAAATCCTTAATAAATACTGCCGGTACAATTACAAATGGCAATTACACATGGCAAAACAAATAAATTATAAATAAAAAACGGAAATAATAATATCAATTCCTGTAATAATGTAATGAATCGGGTTCTAATGTGGCGGACGTGTTTTGCGTGCTGTACCTGAACGCAACGTGTGGCTGACGTAACAGTGAGATACTGTAAGTGCTTCAACTGCGGCGGATAGTAAGCGTGTTGTGTTGAACAAGTTCTGAAATAAATGATTTAAAAATCTCTTTGGCGATGGTACCACAATAACAGTTGTCACCTTAAGTTATAAAGACTATGTGTTAAGCTATATATACATATATATATATATATACATATATATATATATATGTATATTAGGGCTGTCAAAATTATCGCGTTAACGGGCGGCAATTAATTTTTTAAATTAATGACGTTAAAATACTTGCCGCAATTAACGCACATGCCCCGCTCAGACAGATTTAAATGACAGTAGAGTGAAATGCCCACTTGTTAATTGTGTTTTGTGGAGTTTTTCTGCCCTCTGCTGGCGCTTGGGTGCGACTGATTTTATAGGCTTCAGCACCCATGAGCATTGTGTAAGTAATTATTGACATCAAGAATGGCGGGCTACTAGTTTATTTTTTGATTCAAAATTTTACAAATTTTATTCAAACAAAAACATTAAGAGGGGTTTTAATATAAAATTTCTATAACTTGTACTAACATTTATCTTTTAAGAACTACAAGTCTTTCTATCCATGGATCACTTTAACAGAATGTTAATAATGTTAATGCCATCTTGTTGATTTATTGTTATAATAAACAAATACAGTCCTTATGTACCGCATGTTGAATATATACGTATATCCATCTTGTGTCTTATCTTTCCATTCCAACAATAATTTACAGAAAGATAATGCATATTTTATAGATGGTTTGAATTGCGATTAATTGCCATTAATTACGATTAATTAATTTTTAAGCTGTAATTAACTCGATTACAAATTTTATTCGTTTGACACCCCTAATATATATATATATACTATATATATTTTCTTTTAACTATTATGATAATTATAATAATAATGGCCCTAATATATATATATATATATATATATTTATATATATACACACAGTATATATACAGTAAATATATATATATATATATATATATATATATATATATATATATATACATACAGTATATATACAGTAAATATATATATATGTATATACAGTATATATACAGTATATATATATATATATATATATATATATATATATATATATATATATACAGTAAACATATATATATATTTATATACATATATATATTTATATATATACAGTACTGTGCAAAAGTTTTAGCCAGGACACCTGCCTAAAACTTTTGCACAGTACTGTATATTTTTATTATATTATGTATATACAGGATATACTGTATGTATATATTTTCCCCAAGTGGAAGCTTCCATGATCCTAATAAATTTAATAATTAAAAAAAAAATATATATATATATATATATATATATACACTGTATATGTGTGTGTATTTATATATGTGTATTGTATGTGTATTAGTAAAATTCATCATTTTTGAACATTTATGAATTGTAATCGAATCGTAAGGTGTCGAATCTCGATTAATTTAATAATCAATGTATTAGCACACCGCTACTTGACATACGACCATTCCAACTGACAAACCAGGTCCTGGAACAAATTCGAATGCAGAGGTACGACTGTACTCAGTCATGTATTCTTGATCCTCTGCGAAGAACGTTATGAGGTCATACGTCGAAATAACTCAACTTCAAAAGTCGAAGTTGTTTTGGACGATGACTCAAGTCACCGATAGAGATGCTCATTTCAAAACCTGCCATTATAAAACACATTTTCACTGCTTGTTTAGCACCACTGTCTTAACAGTCCATGCAGTATAACACGTTTAAGCTTGTTAAAGTCAAACCGGTTGTAAATTGGTCTTATAAGGTCTTGGATTGGTGACATGAAATGTGTTTACCGTAACCTTCGCTGTACGTGCCGCCGCGTGAGCACGAGTCAGACAACTAATAAAATCTCATAAAAAGCACGAGACGGTCCGGCTATCGCACCCTCGAGGGTCTTAAATCCCAATGCCACAAAGGGAGAAAAAGTAGTAGAAGTTCTTACCTCTGTCATTTCACCAGCGAGACTCCATGAAACAGCCACGAGTAAGATAGACAATATCACATCTTGCATTTGTTTCCATCTCGCTCATCAGTATTGTGGCTATTAGATGAAAATTGCCACAATCAACAGAACAAAATCAGCCACGACTCCTTTTCATTTCCCCCCTGTGCCTGTATTCAGCCTGCAATCAGAAAGCCACATTGTCTCTGTCCCCCCAAATAAAATTCAATCATAGGCCCTTTTGTTGTTGTTGTTGTTGTTGCAGTGACCACGCTGGTTGATCTCTCTTCAAAAGCGCCACAAATGGATCAAACTAATCAGACATGCATCAGCACAACACGTTGTTTTGGCCCTCTTTCGTCTGCTTTCACAGTTTGAAAAGCCGATGAAATCGAGGCTGTGTTGTAAAATTGCAACATCTAATATAAGCATTACCCAAAGCTGTAATGTAATAACGTCGATGCATTGTTTCAGAATCGGTTACGCCCACGTTTTTCTCATTTCCTCCATGGGCTCTTTCCATTCAATCTTGTTATCCTATCATCATGAAATTGGGGCTTTGATTAAAGTAATTACTTCTAGCGCACCTTCAATGCGGTTTCATTTATTAATGTATAGATTGAATTTAACATTAGAGCATAGAGGATGCTGAAAATTGCAGTGAAATGATGGTTGTTCTTTAACTCATTGGTTGCAAGGTTCCCGCAAGTGAAAAAGTCTTCAGTTTTAACCCAGGCATTGAATTTCTTGTTGGAAGATTGCAAATTCTTTAAATTTTGCTGCATTGAAATTCTGTCTGATACATTTTCTGACATGTTTGGGCTGTAAATTGAATTGGAATGAACGTCTTTCGCCGTCAATATGTTCAAAACAAATGGAATTGTGAATTCTCTTGATGGCCTACTATGCTGTGGATAGACGTGTCGGAGGAAATACTAAAATGCAAAGCACGATGCTTGTACTTATCTGTAGTACTTTGTACAAATGTAGTTTCTATTCCACTTCAATCTGGTCCCTAAGTGCGTGATTTTCATTGTTTTTCTTCCACTGCTCGTTCACACTTATCATCTAATTAATAAGCACTGCCACTACCCAAAACAGCTCCCTATTATTCTTTGGTATAAGCGAGTTTTAAGTACATGGGGAATTGCATTCAATTCACAACAATGCCGGTGGGGTGTATTCAGAAGACTTTTTTATTAAATGAAGCACCAGTGCATTGGTCATTATTATATATTAGAACAGTGGTTCTTAGCCTGGACTCGATCAAACCCCAGGGGTTTGGTGAGTAAGTCTAAGGCCACATTTACACGGCAACGATCTTACCGAAATAACGCAAAAAATTGCGTTTTGTCCATAAGCAGATTTTAAGGGGGGGCAGGCCCCCCTGGTGGCCGAAAAGTGTCATTGCATATACCGTATTGGCCCAAATATAAGACAGTGTTTGTTGCATTGAAACAAGACCGAAAAAGAGGGGGTCGTCTTATATTCACGGTCTATACGTTATACCCATTCACGACGCTAGATGGCACCAGATATCACTGAAACGATGTTCTGTCATGACAGATCTCAGCTACTCTTAAGTTTAACAAGTTTGCATTATTTTATTGCAATGTTTTTCCTTATTCAGATTTGTTTCAAGACTACAGGTACAGTTAAACTTCACTCTGATGGTTAATGCAGTTATTGCAATTATGTTGTTTTATCACAATAGATTGGTTTATTTACATTTAAAAAACCAGAGGCCATTCATTTACAAATGTGATTGCACTTTAGTTTACATATTTAAATGTTCAGATATTAAGATTTGAATGAGGCAAAATAACATGCCATGTCTCTCAAATGTATTGTTATAATCATTTGTTTCAGATGTTCTGTAATTATTTTCTGTGTAAAAATTAATTTGGTGTTCAAAAAGTCTTTTTTTCAAACTTGAGCTTGAAAAAGAGGGGGTCGTCTTATAATCAGGGCCGTCGTATATTCGGGCCAATACGGTAAATACAATTACTTACCTTCTTTTTATGGCTAGGTTGAAACAAAAGCAGTTGCGCGATATCTGTAAATGGGGTTTCCAGGGTAAAACGGACAAATTAGAAATAGTTTGGGGGCTTAATGCGCCATGAATCTGCTATGGCAGTATACAGACATACTGTTCTATCAAACACAACAGTTCTTTTGGCTTAAAATACAGCAGTTTATTTTAAAAAGGGGTGCAAGAGCAGAAAGTGCCTTTTCAGTCTTGTCTGTTTTCCGCCATATACTTGAAAGCAGGGGTGAAAGTGGCTAGAATTTCTTGCCGGAACTCCCGACGTTAAGGTCGCCACGGAGCCAGAAATGTTTTATTTTTTGTTTTTTTTTGGGGGGGGGGTTTGGGGGGGGGGGGGTCAAACCTCTCAAACTACTGAAATGCAAAGAAAACTGTTATAGCACAGTTATTTCTATAACACATATAAAAACTAATTTTTATTCAAAATCGTATTTTTTTATTGATGTACAAAATAATACAACAAAAACAACAATAACCCTAACCTCCATCTCCTAATTTTTATTTTCCCTCATTTCCTCACACACTAGATGCCAAATCTACTTAAGAACATAGGGTGTATATTAAAATTGAGTTAATGTAAAAATTTGCTTTATTTTTTCTTTAATAATAAAGGTATAATTAACATACATTCAGAAAAATAAGTACAAATGACTTATATTATGCAGAGTGAAATAGAATATAGTCGCAAACATTGACTTTTTTAAATCATAAGGAAATGAATAAGTAGCTTAACATAAATGAATAAATATAAGTCCAAAGTGCACATTGACAGCTAAGATGTTCTGAACCTCCCCATCAGAGCAAATAAAACTAAATATCATGACTAAGCCTGCTCAACTCTTTCGTTGCTCTTAAAGATTTGATCCATTCAACCTTTTTTTTTTTTTTTTTTTTTTTTTTTTTTTTTTTTTTGCTGTTCCAGAAAACATGCACATTTGAACCAATCAGAGCTAGCTATATCTGCTGATCATATGTCAGTATGTCGGCCAATTGAACGGATAAATGAGTCCAGGAGTTTTGCTTTGCTGCGTGCATTCACACAATGACGTGACTCGTTATCATCAGACTCGGATAACTGCCACAGCTGGGGAAACCTCCATGCCATCCTTGGAATAGAATAAATAATAAATATTGGTGGAAACGGATTACGCTACACAAGCACTTTATTATGCTTGTTGTTAACACTTGTGTATGTAAATCTGATGTTGGTAGATTGTTTTCTTCTTGGAGATGAAATGCATGTGTGGCAGCTTAGCATTTAAAAAAAAAAAAATTTCATAGCGTTTTTACAATTGGCGTCATATTTTCGGAATCAAAGCACTGTGTACCGGAACAGCATTCCGGTCCTGACCGTTCTGGCTCACTTTCACCTCTGCTTGTAAGTTAATTTTATTGCTGATACTGTGTTTCGGGGTCATCAACATGTTGTACCCCCGCTGCCTCAAAAGTCAAACTCCGCCTATAGGCATCTCTATATAATACAGATAAAAACTTTAAACATAAAATTTTGACCTGTTTGAAAATAGGCTGTCAAAATGAGAAGAAATTGGAACGGGATTTCGCTTACAGTAGATATTAGCTTGTTAGCTTAGCTATATTAGTTTTGTATTTGGGAAAAAATGGCTTCATGATTTAATTCCAAAGGGTTCGGTGAATGCCCATGTGAAATTTGTAGGGTTCGGTACTTTTAGCGAGGTTAACCCCTTAATGCCTGCAACATGAAGCAACTGTCAGAAAACTTAAAAAATAAGGTCCTAATGGTACTTTTTTCAAATTTGTCGAAAAAGAAAAATCAAAATGAATATGTGTAATAAGTGCTCTAATATCTATAACCCTAGCTAAACCCAGATTTTTTTTCTCATGGAACCTGCAGATGCATGTGTTGACTTGCAACCATCATTCTAAATTCGTCTCAAAATAATGAAATTCTGAGTGTATCAAATTTGATACACTAGGGTAGAAGGGGTTAAGAACTTGAGTTGTCCGATATTATCAAGTAGCTGATAATATTGACTAATAAAAACAATTTAAAATGATATTGGAAAATATCGACTTTGGTTTTCCATGGGCTTTGGGCCAATATGTATGTTGCTTTCAAAGTGAATGTAGAAGCCTTCTGCCTTCTGTCTTTGTACAAGGGCTGGTCACAGCGTAGCACAGCAGTTATGCTTATTGACCATTAGATTTCGCCAAAATAAGATGCTTGGTATTTGTTATGTGAGCATTATCATTATGAGAGCATTCAGTAGGGCATCACAATACAATTAGCCATAATATGTTAAGTCCACGACCGCATATATCGGTATCGGATTTTGAATTTGGACAATATCGGAATATTGGTTATTGGTTAGAAAGTCATTATTGGAAGACTCTATAAACAACCACTGAAATCGAGGTTTTAACACTGATGGTTGTTGGTTTTCTTTTAAATGCCCGAATGTGTGGACTATTCAGAGAAGTTTTTTTGTAAGACTTTAAATTGTACTTGCTCCTCACTTTTCCAAGTATCAATACTGTGTGAAAAATTGAAAGAGGTGAGAGAAATTGCTCGGATGTTCACGCACAAATGATTTAGGGCCTGGAGAAGATGGCAAAGGATTAGCTCGAAAAAGGTAGCAACTGGGAGGTGGTGCGACTACACAATCCGAATAACTGAATAATACAGTATATATTTCTACATCGGTGTATCCTGAGGTAAATATTATGCCTGAAAGTCATTGCCAGAGAGAGATTAATTGGAATACAGTGACGTTTTTATTGTGGCAAGTCAAGGCTGAGCATAACCTGAAAGTGTATTGTCTCAGACGTTTTCATTTTATGTGAGTTCAATTTCTAATAAACCTTGGTCGGCTACTCTTCAAGGATATGTCTTGTCCCTTGAGAATAAAAACCACAAGGCAAAAGCTTGTATTGACAATATTTAGATCGTTTGAGAAATCAAACGAAAAGTTGGGTGACGAATAAATGGCAAGTCAAGCTGTCACTCTATTTGAATTTCTGTACATGCATACAGTATATACATACATTTCTTGTCATTATGATGGCCACTTGAAAAGCGATGGACAAATAATCATTCCTGTGCGCGCTTGGTTAAAATGAAGGGAGGCTATTGTGAAACTGTGACCGCTTACGTGGAAAATCCACAATTTACTGTGGCCGGCCAAGCGCAGAACGCCGCACATTTTCCAATTCTCTAGCCGTGAAGACGCCAAATTGAATCCACAGCAGACACGAAATAATGAGGCGGTGTGAGGCGTTCACTCAATGAAGCGCCGAGCTGTCTATCGGCCGGTATACAACAAACGGGAGAAGATAACTTACTCATGCGTATGTGAGAGAGGAAGTTGGATGCATTCTCAAAAGGGATAAGAGGATACATTGGAATTGGGGAATCGGGCCCATTGTCATGCAGCCGAGGACCAGAATGAGCTGCGCAATTTGGAGCAGTAGCATGACGATAATAGCGCAAGAGCAACCCTGCAATTAAAAGCGGATGCAAATAGCCACTCGCAGTGGAAAGTGGAACATTTCATTAATGATTTCGACATGTTCAAGGTTCACACCAAACGTTTTCTGACTTGTAAACAGCTTTAAATTTTCATGCTTCTCATACTCAAAAAATACTGTAAATCTGCAGCATATAAGGGTCAAAAAGAGATTTGTGTAGATTTGAGAGCTCATGTTCAGAATCGAGGAGTTTTGAATTTTTCATGAACCCAATAAAAATAACCAATCGTTCAACAAGTTTGTTTCGGATTGAAAATAGAAAGAAGAAATAGTACATTTTATAGTTAATACAGATTTGTCTACTGCAAGCTAAACTGTTTAAAACAGAACACAGAAGAGTAAGAAGCCATTTTCACACTTCATTGAATTTTGTAGTGTAGCTTGCTAGTATAATAGTGACTTGTTTAAGTTTGGTGAAACTTTGATATTATTAACATGGCTCCAGACTGCGACCAAATGGTCGCATATTGTGACTAAAATTAGAGCCAGTGCGAGTATTTTTCTCATCGACTCGCACATACTTGTATGTGACCAGTAACATTGCGGAGATGTCCCGATCGATCGGCATCCGGTCCGATCACGTCATTTTCAAAGTATCGGAATCGGCAAAAAAATATCGGCCATGCCATTTTTTAATGTACAGTGCCTTGCAAAAGTATTCGGCCCCCTTGAATCTTGCAACCTTTCGCCACATTTCAGGCTTCAAACATGAAGATATGAAATTCAATTTTTTTGTCAAGAATCAACAACAAGTGGGACACAGTCGTGAAGTGGAACAACATTTATTGGATAATTTAAACTTTTTTAACAAATAAAAAACTGAAAAGTGGGGCGTGCAATATTATTCAGCCCCTTTACTTTCAGTGCAGCAAACTCACTCCAGAAGTTCAGTGAGGATCTCTGAATGATCCAATGTTGTCCTAAATGACCGATGATGATAAATAGAATCCACCTGTGTGTAATCAAGTCTCCGTATAAATGCACCTGCTCTGTGATAGTCTCAGGGTTCTGTTTAAAGTGCAGAGAGCATTATGAAAACCAAGGAACACACCAGGAAGGTCCGAGATACTGTTGTGGAGAAGTTTAAAGCCGGATTTGGATACAAAAAGATTTCCCAAGCTTTAAACATCTCAAGGAGCACTGTGCAAGCCATCATATTGAAATGGAAGGAGCATCAGACCACTGCAAATCTACCAAGACCCGGCCGTCCTTCCAAACTTTCTTCTCAAACAAGGGGAAAACTGATCAGAGATGCAGCCAAGAGGCCCATGATCACTCTGGATGAACTGCAGAGATCTACAGCTGAGGTGGGAGAGTCTGTCCATAGGACAACAATCAGTCGTACACTGCACAAATCTGGCCTTTATGGAAGAGTGGCAAGAAGAAAGCCATTTCTCAAAGATCTCCATAAAAAGTCTCGTATAAAGTTTGCCACAAGCCACCTGGGAGACACACCAAACATGTGGAAGAAGGTGCCCTGGTCAGATGAAACCAAAATGGAACTTTTTGGCCACAATGCAAAACAATATGTTTGGCGTAAAAGCAACACAGCTCATCACCCTGAACACACCCTCCCCACTGTCAAACATGGTGGTGGCAGCATCATGGTTTAGCCTGCTTTTCTTCAGCAGGGACAGGGAAGATGGTTAAAATTGACGGGAAGATGGATGCAGCCAAATACAGGAACATTCTGGAAGAAAACCTGTTGGTATCTGCGCAAGACCTGAGACTGGGACGGAGATTTATCTTCCAACAGGACAATGATCCAAAACATAAAGCCAAATCTACAATGGAATGGTTCAAAAATAAACGTATCCAGGTGTTAGAATGGCCAAGTCAAAGTCCAGACCTGAATCCAATCGAGAATCTGTAGAAAGAGCTGAAGACTGCTGTTCACAAACACTCTCCATCCAACCTCACTGAGCTCGAGCTGTTTTGCAAGAAAGAATGGGCAAGAATGTCAGTCTCTCGATGTGCAAAACTGATAGAAACATACCCAAAGCGGCTTGCAGCTGTAATTGGAGCAAAAGGTGGCGCTACAAAGTATTTACGCAAGGGGGCCGAATAATATTGCACGCCCCACTTTTCAGTTTTTTATTTGTTAAAAAAGTTTAAATTTTCCAATAAATTTTGTTCCACTTCACGATTGTGTCCCACTTGTTGTTGATTCTTGACAAAATATTAAAAATTTATATCTTTATGTTTGAAGCCTGAAATGTGGCGAAAGGTTGCAAGGTTCAAGGGGGCCGAATACTTTTGTAAGGCACTGTATATATATTTTTTAATTAAATCGTTTTCTAATTGTATTTAACGTTACAAACATAATATGTTACACTCATCCAGAGTCTTTAATTTAGGCTTAAGGTAGGGTTATCAAATTTATCCTGATAACGGCGGTAATTAATTTTTAAAAAAATGTATCACGTTAAAATATTTAACGCAATTAATGCATATACTGCACGACCCACCCATGCATTGTCGCGCTCAATCTGTAATGGCGCCATTTTACCTATATAGAGAGATAAAAGGCAGCGTAAAATGAGTAGAGTGAATTTTGGCAGCCTTTGGAGCCTTTGTTTAATTAGCTAGAGCCTTACAAACCCTCTCCCTACGATTAGAAATATCATGGGAAGCAATGTGGGGAAGCAAGGTAGCAATTGATCTTTTTCTTAACACCTTATGTTATTTCCCAACGCAGAGAACATATATCAATTGGTAGCACTAGGCACAGTCATGGTTCCACTTCCCATCATGCATTTGGGCATGGCTACAGTATCATTTACTGAAAGCTCAACAAATACACTAGATGGCAATATTGAGTCACAATATACAAAGTCACAAGTCTTTCTATCTGTGGATCCCTCTCACAGAAAGAATGTTAATAATGTAAATGCCATCTTGAGGATTTATTGTCATAATAAACAAATACAGTACTTATGTATGTTAATTGTATATATTCGTCCGAGTTTTATTCATTTTTTTCTTAATGCATTGCCAAAATGTATATGATCGGGAAAAATTATCGGGAATGATTGGAATTGAATCGGAAGCAAAAAAAAGCAATCGGCTCGGGAAATATTGGGATCGGCAGATACTCAAACTAAAACGATCGGGATCGGATCGGGAGCAAAAAAACATGATCGGAACAACCCTAGTTTATTTATTTATGTTTGTGGCTGACAAGCTCCTTCACAGTTAAATCCACTAGTTGGCACTTGGCGGTAACGTAACGAGCTGGTTTGCCAAGAGAAAATACAACAGAAAAAAAATAAAGGTGGAGGCGGATGATGTGTGAAGTGGTCGCCACTCGGCCAGCGGTGGGTCGGCCCCATCTGACTTGATGCTGAGCAAACTGAAGTATATAAAAAATGCATAGGGGGAAATTAAACCACGAAAAGGAACCGAAAAAAAAAATAAGGGAAAGAAGTTCGAACAAATTACACCCCCCAGGCTTCCATGTATCATCAACCAGATACAGAGGGGCAAATAAGTATTTCGTCAACCACTAATTGTGCAAGTTATCGCACTTGAAAATATTAGAGAGGCCTGTAATCGTCAACATGGGTAAACCTCAACCATGAGAGACAGAATGTTGGGGAAAAAACAGAAAATGGTAAATGGTGTTATACTTATTTAGTGCTTTTCCACTTCACATTGTTTGATTTTTAAAGAATTTATTTGCAAATCATGGTGGAAAATACTCTAAGTATTTGGTCTTGTCTGTGTTTTCCGCCATATAGTTGTAATTTAATTTTATCGCTGACACTGCGTTACAGGGTCATCAATATGTTGTGCCCCCTCTGCCTCAAAAGTCAAACTTATGGGCATCTCTATAAGTATATAAAGATAAAAACTTTAAACATAAAAAACCTGTTTGAAAATAGGCTGTCAAAATAAGAAGAAATTGGAATGGGAATTCGCTTACAATAGATATTAGCTTGTTCGCTTAGCTATATTAGCTATTTTCTGGAGGAAGAAAATTTTTGAGCAGGTGGGCATTTTGGAAAAAAAATAGAAATTAAACAGCAAAACCCTAACTGGAGGAGAGAGCATGCGAGAGCAGAATTAAGGACGCCACGATTTTAATGAGATATTATCTCGTACTTACCTTGCTTCGATCCAAAAACTCCATGTAGCATGTATCACCAAGTGTCAAGACACAGTTGTGAGTGGCCACAGCCGGATTTTGGGGAGATTTTATGGGTGAAACATGGTAATATGACAAGGGTCGCGATGCAGAAATCGCACACAACAAGGAGTGGTTGAGATTTTCTTTTTCATATATTTACCCTTTTAAACATTATTTTTGATTTTTTCTTTGTTTGGATCGATTATTTATCATCGAACATATCAGGGAAAATGCTACAGTAACATAAAAAATACAATTAAGCAATAGTTAGAGGCCGTGAATAATTTTTTAAAGCCGTTTTTTTCTTTTTTAAACGAAATATAAGACATCAATTAATAATTCTAAGCTAAAAATGAAAGACATTTGGACATCAATAATTCTAAGCTAAAAATGACAGACATTTGGAAAAATAAATATAATTAATTACCTTCATTTTATGGCTGGGTTGAACAAAAGCGGTTGTGGTTGTAAACGGGGGGTTCCAGGGTATAACAGACAAATTAAAAATAGTCCGGGGGCTTAATGCGCCATGAATCTGCTATGGCAGCATATAAGACATGTTGTTTTATCAAACCCAACAGTTGTTTTGGCTTAAAATACAGCACTTTTAAAGATGAGTGCAAAAGCAGAAACTGCTTTTTCAGTCATGTCTGTGTTTTCCGCCATATACAAGTTAAAAATAGCCTTGTGAGAAATTCATAGTTAATTGAAAGTTCACATCATTTAAAAAGTTATCAAGAATTTAAGAAATTAGTATAAACTATGCAATTTTTTTACCCTGCCTACTAAAAGAATTGGATTCAAGAATGCCCAACCGTAATTCCAAGCACACCCAAAACACACGCTTGTCCTCAATTGCCTAATTTCAGGCAACCATAAGTTCACAATCAATTAATAGAATTAATCAGCATTGAGATGAAAAATGAAAAATCGGGCTCCAAGCATTGATACATATACATCACCAGAATAGAATATACCTACAAATTTCATCTTGACCTGTCCACGGATATCGTCGGAGTAGAAATTTTAATTACTGTCCTATTAATAATACAAAGTATAATACAAAGAACACGAACAACACTAGGAAAATTTTCAGACATCCATCTGGACAGTCTAAAAAATTGTGCAAAAACTTTTTATATTTTGTATGATTACAAAGGAAAAACAGAGGCTCAGTTTCGGAAAATAATATTTAAAGATTAGAATGAACCGCAAATATGCAGGTATTCACTTTACTTCATAAATGACCACCACCACCATCGCTACTTTTAAGATCTATTTTACTTTCATGCAAACAAATTGCATCCTGGATGACATACTGTAGTTCAAGCTGACTTTTACTGAAGAGATGCTCCGATTTGCCGACTGGCCTCTGCCGTCATTACGTGCTCCAGGCTGTTATTTGCTGCATCGTGCTGCTCAGAAAGTGACACAAAATTACCCGCAATTCCCTTTTGCCCCTCTCATCAACTGTGTGCGTGCGCGTACGTCTATCCACCAACTGCAGAAAAAGAGATGTCATCTTCTCAGGTGGAAATTAAAGGGAATAGAACATTATTTCTGAAGATAAATGATGCTCCAGTCGCAGAGCCGTCTCGCGTTAATGCTTCATTTGCAAAATCATTACAGACGAGTCTTCGTTTGAGCACTTTTGACAGCAGATATAAAATGTTTAGTTGTCAACTACACCTCCGCCCCATTAAATATGGCGGGTTACTTAACTGAATATGACAGTTACATTTGACATCTTAGTAAATTTGCTTCTGATTGTTGCCTGGAGGTAATGTCCAATCACGCGAAGAGTCAGCTAAGGTGTATTCACTCATTAGCTGTAATTGAGGGGAATGGACGTACTTTAGCAGACGATCATGTTTCAGTGCCATTGACAGCAAGGACATAGGGTTGGTCTCAATATTGGTAGGGACGATATGGCATAACCTGCATGTACACTTTTTGCTGGGGACGGGACATTCGTAATGATCATGCAAAACAAATCTGTACTGACTTATACTTGTGTCAGTCTACTCTACACCGTTCAATTCAAACCTTTGTTTTCAAAAACTAGTAAAGAAACATTTTTGAAAACTTGTCTGGATTTTAAGAGCAAATTTAAATTGCAATATTTGAACTTAAATACTATTAACATTAGGGTTGTTCCGATCATGTTTTTTTTTGCTCCGGATCCGATCCCGATCGTTTTAGTTTGAGTATCTGCCGATCCCGATATTTCCCTATCCAATTGCTTTTTTTTTTGCTCCCGATTCAATTTCAATAATTCCCGATAATTTTTCCAGATCATATACATTTTGGCAATGCATTAAGAAAAAACTCGGACGAATATATACAATCAACATACAGTACATAAGTACTGTATTTGTTTATTATGACAATAAATCCTCAAGATGGCATTTACATTATTAACATTCTTTCTGTGAGAGGTATCCACGGATAGAAAGACTTGTGACTTTGTATATTGTGACTAAATATTGCAATTTGGTGCATTTGTTGAGCTTTCAGTAAATGATACTGTAGCCATGCCCAAATGCATGATGGGAAGTGGAACCATGACTGTGCGTAGTGCTACCAATTGATATATCTTCTCTGCGTTGGGAAATAACATATGTTGTTAAGAAAAAGATCAATTGCTACCTTGTTTCCCCACATTGCTTCCCATGATATTTCTAATCGTAGGAAGAGAGATTGTAAGGCTTTAGCCAATTAAAAAAAGGCTCCAAAGGCTGCCAAAATTCACTCTTCTCATTTAAAGCTGCCTTTTATCGCTCTATATAGGTAAAACGGCACCATTACTGATTGAGCGCGACAATGCGTGAGTGGGTCGTGCAGCGCATGCATTAATTGCGTTGAATATTTTAACGTGATAAAGTTTTTTAAAAATTAATTACCCCGGTTATTGGGATAAATTTGATAATCCTACCTTAAGCCTAAACTAAAGACTCTGGATGAGTGTAACATATTATGTTCGTAACGTTAAATACAATTAGAAAACGATTTAATTAAAAAATATATATATTAAAAAAAGGTATGGCCGATATTTTTTTGCCAATTCCGATACTTTGAAAATGACATGATCAGACCCAATCGATCGGGATCAGGACATCTCTAATTAACATACACAATAAAAGCAAACTTGTTAGTCATCTCTTAACTTTTCAGGAATTTAAAAAGATAAACATTTGCCTTAAGAACACTCAACATTGTCTAAAAAATTAAAATATAACTGAAAAACGTCTTTGTCAAGGAATAAAAATAAACAAATAAAAATGGAGCTGTCCTTCAGAAAAAATGTGACAAAAAGAGGAAGTGGTCATGTCATAAAATAATTGTACTAAACCACAGCAAATGCGCATGTATGCATTTAAAGCAACACTAGGTAACTTTTTAACCTTTATAAAATATTTTCATCATAACATTTGTAGTGATACGTTGACTAGGAACTAGCAGAATGAGACTTTTTTTTATATCTTAAGGGTGTCTGTATCGCTTTCAGAGGCACTCATTAACTTTGAGGAAGGTAGCAGGAACCCTGCCACGCAAAAAAACTGCAAATATGCTGACTGCTTTACGGCATACGTGACTTCCCCCTTTCATTATAAAAACGGAAGTCGATGCAAATGCTTTTGCGCGAATTCTGCAAAGATGGCAGAGCAACAAAAGAGACAAAAAGTTTGGTCTGGGTGGGAAAAAAGCGAGGCTACCAAGAATAAAAGGACCCTCAAGAATAAACATTGACCCGGCTTTCAGTTTAGCATTTGTTTAGCCACTAAATTTGGTTCAATCCGGTTGTTTAGCCACAACTGGATTCATTATCTTATTCCTATTCACCCTTCACACAGCCACTGGAAATAGAAATGTTGTTTAATCCATCTGCAGGTGAGCGGATGATCATAATTTCATGACACTGTCCGGATGTGTGCTAGTCCTCATGGGAAACGCAGTCTTACCTAAAGAGAATTATAATACTAAGGGGCTGTGAGATATCAATAGAACCGTTATGTGGCAAGATAACAAATATTAATAAAGTTAACAAAAAAATAAATCACATTCATGACCAATTATCGAAAATACCATAATTTTCGGACTATAAGCCGCTACTTTTTTCCTTCATTTGAATCCTGTTGCTTATAGTCCAGTGCGGCTTATTTGTTCATTTATATGGGTTAATAGGTAACACTATTTGACAGCGGCGTCATAAGACTGTTATAAGACCATCATAATTATGACAAGACACTATCATGGGCATTACTGAATGCCTATGACAGATGTTATTAAGTGTCATCCGGCAAATTATTTTACTAACTCCATTTATGTCCAGCTTGGATCGTTTACATCCACTCAAAAGTGAGACAATTTGCCGGATAACACTAATTGACATCTGTTCAGCAAATACCATAACTAGCAATGAATGAAACAACTGGAACAGTAACTAAGGAAATAATCAGCACAGAACATTAATTGTGTTTGTTGTTTACATCTGTAGCGCTGCAATGCATGCTAGGAGGCATTGGACAACAACATTGTTGACAGCAGGTGGCAGCAGTGGTTGACTGTGTCCCCTAAGGGAGGAGTGATGGCCAAATGAAGCTTCTTGAAGCAATAAAGCTTTGCAGCCAATTGGTTCAAAGCTTCATAGTGGTTCATTTGGTCTCATGACAGACACTTACAATACAATGAGGACAGCTGCAGCTTATAGTCCAGTGCGGCTTATCTGTGAACAAATACCGTTTTTGTGTCAAATTTGGTGGGTGGCGGCTTATAGTCAGGTGCGCCTTATAGTGCGAAAATTACGGTAGATATAAAAATTACGAACATTTCTGAATGTAGCCCGGAAACAGCCGAATGGGGCTGTGACGTTACAGCCAGGAAACAAAAGGTCGAAGCAGGTGCCATAGTTGGTTATCGACGAGAGAGTTGCGTTCGTGTTTTAACAAAAAATCGCTAAAATGGTTCAAACCTGACGTGCTGTGTGGTGTACAAATAGCCATTTGTCGCAATGTAGTACCCATTAGTTCCCGAACGCGAGAAAAAGAGCTGGACTACGCAGACAATGAGTAAAGTTTGTCCGTGCAAAGAGGGCTAATTTTGCAGACCCAGCCTCCGGCACGGTTTTGTGTGGTGCGCATTTTACACCTGAAAGTTATTCGAACTATGGACAAATGAAATCAGGTTTTGCTAATAAATTGCTGCTGAATGCAGATGTGGTGCCCACCATACACGCGTAGCCACCTAAATGTCCTGAGATAGGCTATCAAGAAAGAGGACGATGACTGGCACTGATGAGACCCCCCCACCACCCCAGGCAAAGGAGGGTAGCAGCCAAGCTCGAAATGGCCAGAGCGAGTACCTTTTTATAACAAAAAACATATCACGCATTGGATATAGACCCTACTCACCTACGTCACAAAATGACGTGCCGCTGTATCCGGCCGCCATATTGTCCATATTTTTTAGACCTATTCTCATTGTTTTCAATTAGTCGTGCAAGTTATAGAGCAATTCATGGAAGCCTCGGTGTTATCTGACGCTGTAAACTCATTGGATGCGTTGCATAAAAGGCGTTATGTGGAAAAGCTTCAGTTTATCCATTCGCCAGATCCATATTTGATGCCTAAATCGATGTTTTTCGACCCGCTGTCTTCGCCGTCTTTGCCTGACATCTGCTACCCTGATATTTACAACTATCTTGTCCACACAAAATCAGCCTATTCTCACGAAAGTTTGAAAAACTTGCTCGGGAAGGTGAGTTACAAAATTTTCAATTCAAAATCTTTTGTTCTTGCTAACATCCACTGTCAAGTCTAATGTATTTCATGTCATTTGTCAATGGAGCTAGGGCTTTTAATGTTTATATGGTTTAGCGATAGCACTCTCACTACATATATATATATATAATATGTAATAAATATGAAGTGCGATAGCACTACTCCAGATTGTCCGTAGTTGAATTTATTTTTTGGCTTTTGACCTAAATAGTGAAATTGTAAATTAATTGTATGACAACTGTCTTATTATCCCCTTATAATTATATATTTTCAGGTAGTTCATTCACAACGTCTGAGTGTATGTTGTCAGCGATTAGCCTAGCAATGATCTTAATTGTGGTTGTCAGCCCAAAACCCTCTAAATATATATTAAATGCATCTTACCAGATATAAAATGACTACTACATAATCTGTGGTAGTCGTTTGGAGCCCAGTTTTCGAATTGCAGCAGTCCATCTCGCTCTCCTCTCCGGGTCTCTCGGAATACGGTAAAACTTCAAGTCTCTCCGTCTATCTTCTCTGTTTTTGCAACCGACCGCCACACACGACTTCACCATTTTGATTATTAATGTTAACGAGCAGGAAAACACGCCATAATAGGAGGAATTTACGAAGCGCTAATGCATTCACATGACGAGTAGACGGACAACATGGCGCGGGGGCGTGGCTGTGACGTCACGTGAGTAGGGTCTATAGGACTGGATTGATAATTAATTGATAATTATTCTATATATTACTTTATTTGGCAGTCCGGTGTATCAGCTTCACAAAAAGAAATGCAAAACAAACCATTCGGTGTTTCCCACACGAACTGTTGCCGGTGTTTCATCAGTGTGATTGCTCCTCTCAATGATCGTTTCATTAGGCTGCATTGGCTTTCGTCTAGGCTCAAATTGATAACCCAAAACACCAAAGAAAGGTTCATAACTCTCCTCGTCACCATTAGAAGAACGTTCGTTACGTCGGATTCATCGCTGCAACTAGAAACAAAATTGTCCACCATCATCGCCGCCATTCAGTACTTTGTCAGGACCCAAGCACTGAGCCGGGTGTTTCCTAGTTGTGACGTCACGCACACAATATGCTAGATTTCGGGGATTTCGGGCGCCGGTCGTTTTAGCTTGACAATCGATGCAAATTTCTATCATTTTCTTGGTGTTGCGATGTGTGTAATTACACGAAGTGGCATGATATGAATCCAAAAGGCATGCGTTTATGGATAAATGATGGAATATTAGCATTTCCCCAGGTGTTTTAATACTCTTTAAGGCAAAACACTACCGCTTTTGTACACCGGCATGGCTAAAATTCGACCAAAACTGAAAAGTTACCTAGTGTTGCTTTAAACACTACTTTATTTGTATACTACTCACTTGATGAAACTTCAAACTACTCACACACAGGCTCAAATGCACTGTATTCGATGTAATGCAGGTTTTTGATTGCATCATCACAAGAGGACTACTGTTCTTCACGCTATTCGATGGTAAACTTTAACCGGTGGTAAACCGAAAATGCAATTTTAGCTATTTTAGGCCGAAAGTTTTCGGCGGCAAATTTTCAGTCGCATCTCTAATTAAAACCACTACTTTGTCTAATGTTGCTGTCTCCTGTTGCTTCTTGGTGCCCTCTGGGTTCGCCGATTCTCGATGAGGATGAAGAACCAACTCCACGAGATACTGGAGGTTGCTCGTCACAACGGCGACAAATTGGCACAGGTGACGAAGGAGCAAGCAACGCTAAGTGACGCCGCTGCACGACTGGTCACAAAAATCGACGCGGAGCTGCGTGATCATGAGAGGCTCGCTCGATCAAACCGGGCTAGGGGTGATGATGATGACTAATCTCCTAAACCGGGCAAGGGATGATGATGACTAATCTCCTAAAGTGGATACTGCACACGCGAGCCTCCATAGCACCCCAGGCCTTCCCTCCATTCACCTACTTGGACATGAACTGATACAATAAACTCAAATCGACAATATGCGAAATTTCCATGGCAATCAATGACTTTCGAACGAAATGCATTAGACTATGACTGGACTGATACACAATATGCTGTTTGTGCGACCCGGGCTGATGGGGGACGGGTTTCCGATAAGCATTTGCTTTTCCCGTCTTCCTTGTCTGTCTTCATCTTCGTCTTTCCTTCAGGTAAACAAAATTCCACACTCTGAAAATGTTCCACACTCTGAAACTGTTAATGATTTTTTGACAATGATTTTGATGATGATTTGATGATGATGATGATGACAATGACAATAAATTCATTCATTCATAATACTCACCCATTTCATCCACCCATTCCCAAGCCTGCCCACCTACGCGACAGACTGTGTCTCCACATTTAAAGACTGAACTCATCTGCTCTCCATCTGCCTCCCTGTAGGGGCCAGAATGAACCCATGAGGCATGGTCGTAAAGGCAAAATGTCAATGTAGCATTTTGCGAACATGAATGATGCAGTCGCCGCAAATGCAACACTGTGAACATCTGCTTAAATCTGCAAGGGTTTGAGGCCTACCATTAAAGGTAGATTTTCGAATATAGAAACGCAAAAACAAAGACGGTTGCTTAAAGGAGACATATCCAAAGTCCGGCCCGTGGGCCAAATGCGGCCCGTGGTCAAATTTCATCCGGTATGTTTCTATCAGTTTTGCACATCGAGAGACTGACATTCTTGCCCATTCTTCCTTGCAAAACAGCTCGAGCTCAGTGAGGTTGGATGAAGAGTGTTTGTGAACAGCAGTCTTCAGCTCTTTCCACAGATTCTCGATTGGATTCAGGTCTGGACTTTGACTTGGCCATTCTAACACCTGGATACGTTTATTTTTGAACCATTCCATTGTAGATTTGGCTTTATGTTTTGGATCATTGTCCTGTTGGTAGATAAATCTCCGTCCCAGTCTCAGGTCGTGTGCAGATACCAACAGGTTTTCTTCCAGAATGTTCCTGTATTCGGCTGCATCCATCTTCCCGTCAATTTTAACCATCTTCCCTGTCCCTGCTGAAGAAAAGCAGGCCCAAACCATGATGCTGCCACCACCATGTTTGACAGTGGGGAGGGTGTGTTCAGGGTGATGAGCTGTGTTGCTTTTACGCCAAACATATCGTTTTGCATTGTGGCCAAAAAGTTCAATTTTGGTTTCATCTGACCAGAGCACCTTCTTCCACATGTTTGGTGTGTCTCCCAGGTGGCTTGTGGCAAACTTTAAACGAGACTTTTTATGGATATCTTTGAGAAATGGCTTTCTTCTTGCCACTCTTCCATAAAGGCCAGATTTGTGCAGTGTACGACTGATTGTTGTCCTATGGACAGACTCTCCCACCTCAGCTGTAGATCTCTGCAGTTCATCCAGAGTGATCATGGGCCTCTTGGCTGCATCTCTGATCAATTTTCTCCTTGTTTGAGAAGAAAGTTTGGAAGGACGGCCGGGTCTTGGTAGATTTGCAGTGGTCTGATGCTCCTTCCATTTCAATATGATGGCTTGCACAGTGCTCCTTGAGATGTTTAAAGCTTGGGAAATCTTTTTGTATCCAAATCCGGCTTTAAACTTCTCCACAACAGTATCTCGGACCTGCCTGGTGTGTTCCTTGGTTTTCATAATGCTCTCTGCACTTTAAACAGAACCCTGAGAATATCACAGAGCAGGTGCATTTATACGGAGACTTGATTACACACATAGTGGATTCTATTTATCATCATCGGTCATTTAGGACAACATTGGATCATTCAGAGATCCTCACTGAACTTCTGGAGTGAGTTTGCTGCACTGATAGTAAAGGGGCCGAATAATATTGCACGCCCCACTTTTCAGTTTTTTATTTGTTAAAAAAGTTTTAATTATCCAATAAATGTTGTTCCACTTCACGATTGTGTCCCACTTGTTGTTGATTCTTGACAAAAAAATTAAATTTCATATCTTTATGTTTGAAGCCTGAAATGTGGCGAAAGGTTGCAAGATTCAAGGGGGCCGAATACTTTTGCAAGGCACTGTATATAGGACAATTTTGGAAATTTGGCCAAATTGGGGGGTCTCAGAGCGGAACTTCCAGTCACTTGAGTGTTTTCCGCCATATGCAAATGATCATCAGAAAAATGAAATTTTGTATTTTTCTGTGTATCAAATAAAATTCTTGCCGCTAGGATACACATGATGCTATGTCCTCATTCATCTAATTCACACATACGGTCCAATTGCCCCCCCTTTGACAAACATTTTCTTGTAAATGTAAATTCTGCCGTCAAGTAGCAGTTATAAAACTTTGCGAGCCAGTTGTCTGTGATTCATTAAGTGTCGTCACTGGTGATTTATGAGTGCGCCGCTTCGCCCAGGCTAATGGCAGATTCACATCTGTGCATCCCTGCGAACAGAACCACTCTACCAATGGTTTCACGATGAGGGGAAAGAAAGAAAGCTTTTTAATGCTATCGACAGCCTAGAACCTTTTACTCTTTGATACTCCTCGCTCCAGTGAGCAAGCGACTTTAAATTGGGGGAGAAAAGACTGCTGAGAGCGACCATGTTCCAATTAAGTGTCCAAAAAAAAAAGTGCCATTGCTGGATTGGAGTGCAAATCCCTTATCTAAAATGGTGTAAATCTGTGTTTTCAAAGACCTCGCTGTTGTGTTTGCGTTACTTTTATTTCGTCCGAGTTGTGTTCCAATACTGGACCGGACTCTCTTTGGATCATTTAGCATCCATTGATCCAATCATTAGCAAGTTAAGTGCGCTGTCAGTGTTGGCATCTGGCATGACTGATGAGTTGGGGACTGGGTAGCCACTTCTCATGCGCGGCCATCGTTCTCTATTCTCCCGAGCCTCGTCAGCTTGATTATATGCTAGAACAAATACATAAACGCGCTCTTTTTCATCAAATTCCTCTGTCCGATCTTGTTTAGTTCTTGACGGAACCGGTAACAGCTTAGTGTAGGGCCAATTAACACATTGGATGCCATTAATGGCTACGGACGTCAAATTCATTTTGAGTGGGAGGATTTTTTCAAAATTTCAATTGTGATGCATTGCAAGAATTTATGTCTGAAACTATTCTGACATTATAGTAGGAATTGCTGATTGTTTTGCTTGGCTGTGAAATCGATTTTTTATTTGATTTGAACAGAACATACAGTCCCTTACAAAAGTCTTGTCGCTTATCCATTTTGTAGAAACAATTGCTAATAACCTTTTAATTATTCAATTAGTTTCAGAAATGGCTCATATGAAAGCTAAGACCCTCCCAAATGATGTTTGATGTACAAAAATATATTTGTTTCGCTGGAAAAAGATTTATCATTTAATGAAGACATAAAGGTCAAATTTTGGCAAGACAAAAAGTTTTGTCGTCTACAGAAAGTAGTATGAAAATTGAACAAAAAATGTACTTCAAATACAAAAACATGTTATATAACATAAGCAAATTAAGTAGTGGTGCTGTGAGATCCAAATTTAACATTTTGTATGACTTCCATGGGCTTGAAGGACTGCATCCATGCGGTTCGGCAAAGATTCATACAATTTATTGATGAAGTCAACAGGAACATCATCACAGAGTTCATCAACATTCTTGGGTTTCGTCTTCCATGCTTCCTCTTTCATCCTACCCCAGACATGCTCAATGATGTTCATGTCTGGTGACTGGGCTGGCCAATCCTGGTGGATCTTGATCTTCTTTGCCTTGAGGAACTTTGAGGTAGAGATTGAAGCATGCGATGCAGAATTTGTCCCTTTTTAGGGTTAGGAATGTAAGAGGCAGCTAAGATTTGTTGATATTTCAGACTATTTATGTTGCCTTCCACCCTGCAGATCTCTCGTACACTGCCATACTGGATGTAACCCCAGACCATGATTTTGCCACCAACAAACTCCACTGTTTTCTGAGTGAATCTCGGATCCATGCGGGCCCCAGTAGGTCTCCTGCAATATTTGAAAGATCCACCTTTTGCCCCTTTTCCAGCATCCATCATTTTGACAGGCTGTGGGCCTTGGCAAATGCCACAGTTTTTTAATTGTCTTTTGTTTAATGCTGGTTTCTGGGCACTGATTCGACCATGGAGGCCATTTCTAGACAGAATTCGACAAACTGGTTGACACAGGGACTTCAAGTGACCAGGCTTTGGATTTTCCAGCCAACAACCGGTCTCCCGAGCAGTTACAGTATCTTGCAGGGTCTGCCTGACCTGGGCTTGACAAAAACGTCTCCTGTCTGTTCATATCTTTTTTTAATCCTCTGTACCTGACGCTGAGACACATTGAAAGTGTCTGCCACATCTGCAGTGGATCTGGTCTTCAGGCTCTTGATAATTAACACTTTGGTCTCAGGAGGAATCTTAGGCTATGTCTACACTAGGACAGATAATTTTCTCCAGGGTATTTTGCCAACTATTTTTATACCTGTCCACACTGTTTAAGGTGCGTTTAAGGGCCTCCCCGCTTCTGCAAGGTACGCCTGCATTTGGGCAAACTACGCATGCGTAAAAAGGAGAAGCCTCATGTGTTACGTCATCGCCCGCGCGGTTTATCTCTGAAACGGAAACTCACTCCTAGCCCGCGGCAAATTTTGCAATTACTACACCTTCTTCTAGACTGTCATTATTTTGTGATCACAGTTTTTTTCGTGATCGCAATTAAACGCATCACACAGGAGCGAGAGTGGAAGGGAGAGCACGCTCTGCTACACGAGCAAGCGCCGTGTTGTGGTTGAAATAAATCTTTATAAAACAACGAAAGCCTGACATTCTTACTTGGGATGTTACAATCGATGCTCAGTTGCGCTCTCACCAGTTGGAAAATAACAAATAGAAGCATATGGTGTGGCGCTGCGTATATTTCCTTGAAGCCGCAACGAGGACTGCTTGTGCATAAAAGTTGCGATCCTGGAAGTGGCAACAGTTTTGACAGGCAGAAATGTCTGGGGAAAAAAACTGATCGTGCGCCTCTTTGACTGGGGGTACCACGCAGGTCACTTTTCGGGGTTTAATTTTCCTCCACGCAATTTTATATACAGTAATCATGTTCGGTCGGCATTGAGTTGGGAGGGGCCAGCCCAGCCCAGCAGCTGGCTGATCAGAGACAACTCGGGAGACGAGCTCTGTAAAAAACGTTCATTTTCACCTCATCTGCGAAGATGACCACAAATGGGCAATGAATTTAAGCATATTATTGAGACGTAGTTTGAAGGTTCAAGAAAAATGTGTGGAAAAGAGCAGGAATGCCACGTCGTGATCGTCCACCTTCATTGTTTATGATGCTGTCATGCCGCACTAAGAACAGTCATTGCATGACGTCCCTTCCCTTCCCGAGTATCCGAATGTTGTACGGAGACAGCAGTCCATATTAGGCGGCGCGTAGGCGGCTTATTACACGTTTAAGGCCATTATCAGTCCTAGTGTAGACGTAGCCTTAGGCATCTTGTCAGAGGTCAGGTTGCAGTTCATGTGGCAGTCTAGTGCACTGGGGTTCTTTTTATACACACCTGAGAGTTAATTGATCCATTATTGGTAATAGGTGAAGCTCTAATCTGGGATTGTGTGCATCATTTGACAAGGCAACAAGACTTATGTCTTTGCAAAAATTTACTCAATGGGCTTTACCTAGCTGTAAACATCAGAACACTTTTCAACAGTTTTGTTTGGCACCGAAATGTTATTCCAAAACCTGTTGGGATTAAAATTATCCATTTTTTTTGTGAGAAAATATTGATTACAAATATATTAGAGGGACACTTCAGGTCCATGTGTTTGCAAGCGACATGACTTTTTGTCAGGTACTGTATGATCATATCAAAGTGACATTTTAAAAGTGGCTAAATGTCACTTTTCTTGGTTAGTTGGTTGATTATTGTGGTTTTGTTATGCCACCCCCAACCCCAATGGCGCCACCAGGGGGTGGCCAGGGGTGGCCACGGCCACCCCTATAAATTTTTTGGCCACCCCACTGGCCACCCCGTTAGTCAGTATATCGTATCCCTGTTGGGAAGTACTTTTTATGTTTTGTTCATTCAGTAATAATTATTTTTGTGTCACATTAACATTATGTTAGGAAATACCCAGTTAAGATATGATTGCTTCTGTACTTGCTTTTATTTGTACCTGCCAGCACGAGTAATTATTTTCTTTTGGTAAATGTACACTTTATGCCTAATATATACATGACACAATAAAACAGAATTGTAGGGAACTCAAAATGTTGACTGGACAGTTATGGACTACGCACATTAAATCATTAGTAACATCAAATATTACACAATACACCAAAGTATATCAGTAGCCGTGTCCTTAACTTGTTGTTATAGTTTTCCCCTGACCTTTTTACTGCATTAATATAATGAAAACTGAAATTATGGCTTTTAGTTTTGGTGTGCCACCCCAAGATTTTAAGTGGCCCCATCTGGCAACCCCTATGAAAAGTTTCTGGAGGCGCCACTGCCCAACCCTGCACTTGGATCATTCCTTACATCACGTTCACAACATTTCCAGTCACATCCCTCGGCGAATATCGCCAGACAAAGCTTCTAATATATCCAGACGCACAACCACCCAATCCCTGAAACGTGAATTTTAAGTACAAATGTTCTTGTCATCTGGCAAGGATTTTTAGATCTATTTTTGGCTATACGAACAATCTGCAAAATGTTTTATTCATGTGGACTAAGCTACACTATATGTGAGCTGAGATGACTGAGAATGAAAACGTAAAGGACATGTCAAGCAGATAAACAGTCAGGTGATGAATTATTTGAACATTTAGCGCAATAGTTTAAAAAAATGATTAAAAACAGTGTTGACGATGTTGAATCTTAACTCTAAATTAGAAGTATTTACTACTCAAAATGTTCAAAACTGCATAATGTCTTTCTTTAAAAGACTAAGGTCTGAATTTCAAAGTGATATATACTGAAATTAAGTGTGTGGTATAATGCATGTGGAAAAAAAACAAATGCATAATGGAAAGGCAAGAGTGTCTCTGGTTTAAAAAAAAAAGACACAACATAAAAAGAAGCACTCCGAGTAAAGTCAAAAGCCAATGATAAGGGAATTATTAGGATGTGTTTACGCGCGGCAGTAAACAGTTTTCATATTGTGCACAGTCTGCAGAAGACACAGAGCGACTGCATATATTAGTGTGGTCATTATTACAGTGCCCTGAGACAAAGGCTGCATGTAATTGAATACCATCGTGACACCGCCTCAAATTACCTTCACAATGACTGCAAATGCAAATGAGGCATTCAGGTTCAAATAGCCAGTGAGGCTTGTTTTTTAGGAATTTCATTCAAAAAAAAAAAAACAATGTAATTAAAGTTTTAAAGTCTGAGCCAAAACTACCGTACTTTTCAAACTACAGTCCCTGACAAAAGTCTTGTCGCTTATCCATTTTGTAGAAACAATTGCTAATAGCCTGACTTTAAATTATACAATTGGTGTCAGAAATGGCTCATATGAAAGCTAAGACCCTCCCAAATGATGTTGAATGTACAAAAATATATTTGTTTCACTGGAAAAAGATTTGTCATTTAATGAAGGCAAAAAGGTCCAATTTTGGCAAGACAAAAGTTTTGTCGCCTACAGAAAGTAGTGTGAAAATTGAACAAAAATTGTACTTCAAATACAAAAATATGTTACATAACATAAGCGAATTAAGTAGTGGTGCTGTGAGATCCAAATGTAATATTTTGTATGACTTCCATGGGCTTGAAGGACTGCATTCATGCGGTTCGGCAAGGATTCATACAATTTATTGATAAAGTCATCAGGAACATCAAAGAAAGCAGTCTTGCATGCCTCCCAGAGTTCATCAACATTCTTGGCTTTCGTCTTCCATGCTTCCTCTTTCATCCTACCCATGTCTGGTGACTGGGCTGGCCAGCCCTGGAGGAGCTTTATCTTCGTTGCCTTGAGGAACTTTGAGGTAGAGATTGAAGTATGCGATGGAGCACCATCCTGCAGCAGAATTTGTCCCTTTTTATGGTTAGGAATGTAAGAGGCAGCTAAAATTTGTTGATATTTCCGATTATTTATGTTGCCTTCCACCCTGCAGATCTCTCGCACACCCCCATACTGGATGTAACCCCAGACCATGATTTTGCCACCACCAAACTTCACTCCACGTCAAGAGGAAATAATCCAAAAGTTACCTGTAAGTATCTTAAAATTACATGGAAGTGATGCAAAATTAGCGTAATTCCTGTGATTGACAACGATAGATGTTCATTTCACTCGTACTGGAAGGACTGACTGTGAATGCTCATCTTCCAATGCCTTTGACGGTGCTCGACGTCCAATAAATTTTGACTGGGAGGGGTTTATTCCCCCTTCCCAGTGAATTGGACGTCGAGCGCCGTCATTGGCAGCCAGTGAGTTAACTTATTTGGCCAATAATAAACTAGTCCGGCCCACATGAGATCTAATTGGCACAAACATGCCAAATGTCGGCACACTCATTCATCACAGAGTAGTGCAACTTTAAAATTATTTATTTTTTAAACCAGCTCGGTTGTTCATCAAGTCGCACATACACACCGGCACAAATGATTTATATTCGTCACAGCCACTTGAAGCAGCCCTGCTTTCTTCAGTCTCTCAGTGCAAACTATATCATTTGTTTGGTTCAGTCGGTGCGCTTACGAAAGTATCCGGCGATGACTTTTGACTTTGCTTGCAGGCAGAAAGACAGACAGACACCCTCATATGAACTTACCTAAGAGGTAGGATTTCTTCCTGCAATTTCACATCGTCTGAGGGATTATTTAGCAACATGAAAAGAAACGGATACAGAAAAAATAGTGGCATTCTTGGTTGTGTGGCTGAGCAGTAATTACACTCAAATATGAACTTGGCTGCCATTGACGGTGATAGGAGAACCAGATCAACTCGATAAATTAGCTGTTTTTACATTGACCACACAGTAACTTTAACAATATTGACCACACAGTAACTTTAACAATAGAGCAGCAGTTTCAAACTCATTTTGGTATGCGGGCCACATTTACGAATGAACGTTCATTCGCCAATTCCAGTCAAAATGAATTGGACCTCGAGCGCTGTCAATCACACTGGAAGATGAGCATTCACAGCCAGTCCTGCGCGTATAAGTGAATAGGACTTATACCATTCTCAATGGCAGGCAATTAGTTAATTTTGTGTCACACATACTGTACATTTTCTCCCGCTTATCCGAGATCGGGTTGCAGAGGCAGCAGCTTCAGCAGGGAAGCCCAGACTTCCCTCTCCCCAGCCACTTCATCCAGCTCTTCTTGGAGGATCCCAAGGCGTTCCAAGCCAGCCGGGGGACAGTCTCCCCAGCGTGTCCTGGGGCGGCCCTGCGGCCTCCTCCCAGTGGGACGTGCCTAGAACACCTCACCAGGGAGGCAGATGCCCAAGCCACCTCATCTGGCTCCTCTTGCTGCAAAGGAGCAGCGGCTCTACTCCGAGCCCCTCCTGGATGACCGAGCTTCTTACCTTATCTCTAAGGGAGAGCCCAGACACCCTACGGAGGAAACGCATTTCAGCCGCTTGTATCCGCGATCTTCGCATGGGTGAGGGTAGGAACGTAAATCGACCGGTAAACAGAGAGCTTCACATTTCAGCTCAGTTCCCTCCTCATAACGATGGACCGGTGCAGAGTCTGCATCACTGCAGACGTGGCACCGATCCGCCTGTCAATCTCCCGTTCCACTTGTGAACAACACCCCGAGATACTTGAACTCCTCCACTTGTGGAAGGACCTCATCCCTGACCCAGAGAGGGCATTCCACCTTTTCTCGACTGGGGACCATGGTCTTGGATTTGGAGGTGCTGATTCTCATCCCGACTGCTTCCCGCTCGGCTGCGAACCGTTTCAGTGAGAGTTGAAGGTCACGGCTTGATGAAGCCAACAACTCTACATCATCTGCAAAAAGCAGAGATGCCACCAAACCGGACCCCCTCAACGCCACGGCTGCGCCAAGATATTCTGTCCATAAAAGTTATGAACAGAACCATTGACATAGGGCAGCCTTGGCAGAGTCCAACCCTCTCTGGTAACGGATTCGATTTACAACTAGCTACACGAACCAAACTCTGACACCGGTCATACAAGGACCAGACCCCCCGTATCAGGGATTCCGATACCCCATACTCCCGGAACACCCCCCCACAGGACTCCCTGGGGGACACGGTTGAACGCCTTCTCCAAGTCCACAAAACACACGTAGACTGGTTGGGCAAACTCCCATGACCCCCCGAGAACTCTGCTGAGAGTATAGAGCTGATCCACTGTTCCGCGACCCAGACGAAAACCACATTGCTCCTCCTGAATCTGAGATTCGACTCCCCGACGGACTCTCCTCTCCAGTTCCCCTAAGTAGACCTTCCCAGGGAGGCTGAGGAGTGTCATCCTCCTATAATTGGAACACACACTCTGGTCCCTTTTTTTAAAGAGAGGGACCACCACCCCAGTCTGCCAATCCAGAGGCACTGTCCCCGATGTCCACGCGATGTTACAGAGGTGTGTCAACCAAGACAACCCCACAACACCCAGGGCCTTTAGAAACTCCGGCCGGATGTCATCCACCCCTGGGGCCTTGCCACCGAGTAGCTTTTTAACCACCTCATTGACTTCAACCCCAGAGATCAGAGGACCCACCTCGGAGTCCCTAGGCCAGGGGTGGGCAAACCGGTCTCCAAGGGCCTCAGTGGTCCTGGGCTTTGTTCCAACTGACCCAGTGCAGATAGTTTTACCAATGAGGTTTCAGCAGAAATGAGAAGCACCTGACTGCAATCGACTGATTGCACGTGTAAAACAGCAGATTGGTGAAAAGGTGTCCTCTTAATGGGTTGCAACAAAAACCCGCACCCACTGCTGCCCTTTGTGGAATAGTTTGCCCACCCTTGCCCTAGACTCTGCTTCCTCATGGGAAGGCGTGTCGGTGGAGTTGAGGAGGTCTTCAAAGTATTCGGCCCACCGACTCAAAACATTCCGGGTCAAAGTCAGCAGCACCCTATCCATGTTATACACAGTGTTGGTGGTGCACTGCTTTCCCCCCTGATTTTCTGTCACTTCCATGTAATTTTAATATACTTCTGGGTCACTTCATGAAAATTCTGTATCATATCCTGTTGATTTTTTAGGCATTTCCGGGCTGCTTCCTGTTGACTTTAGGGCATTTCCAGGTTACCTGCTGTTGGTTTAGTGTCACTTCCACTTGGTTTTGGGAGGTTTTGTCTTGTTAACTCAATGTCTGCCATAGACGGTGCTAGGCGTTCAATCCATTTTGACTGGGAGGGGACGAATGAATGAATGCAACTGCAGACACGAAAGTGAACCAAGCACAGTAGTGCTTGCACTCCGATCAAACAATCACGAAGCATAGACTCCACCATCAGTTGACAAGACAACTCCCTCAGACTTTGCGCCACGCCTTTGGCTTGAAATATTTCTGTAAAATTAACGATAACTGCCCGTTTTTTTGCTTTTAACCAAGAATCTAGACTGTTTTACATTCATATCTATATAAATTCCACGATTTAAGCATTTATTTGCAAGAACTTTCTACTTAAAAAGCTCTTTGTTTTATGACGGCCGCCATGTTGGATTTTGTATCTCTACACAGTGGTGGTCTTCAACCTAAATAAGTTTTGATTGTTTATAAAAAATGCAAATTTTGCTTTTGTTGAGTAAAATTAAGACGATTCTGCATGTTTTCCTCAAGTATTAAGTTTCTGATGTGAAAATTGAGTGATTTATTAGCTGTTGAAAACTTGCACTAAATTAAAAAAAAAAAAAAAAAAAAAGTTGCTATTTTGAGCAAAAACTTATATGTAACATAGTGCTATTGATCCTGAAATTATAGGTGATTATCTCTGCATTCGGTGATTTTTGTGCATCTAGCGTAAAATTTGAAAATTCTATAGCAATTTTAAGTTTTGTTATACTTGTATAAAAAAATTATCTGGAATTTATTAGGGAACAATTTAGAATTTTTTGATGTTGCTGCTCATGGAGACTCATATATGCCTAAGGGAGGTCTCTGTTTTGGTTTTAGATCGCAAGCAGCTTTGGTTTTGAAAATATTTTAATATAAATTTTTGACAACAGGCCCCCTACAGATCGGCCCCGAGCCCCGTGTCCCGTGAACTGATAGTGAAGTCTTTGCACAAATTCACGGTTTTACCGTGCCAGTGTCAAAATAAAAGCATGTGATTTTGTGTGTATAGTAATAATGAACTATAATATGCCTGACAATATATCTGACAAAACAACCCTGCGAGCCTGATTGTATCCCCTGACGGTCAGCTTCCAGCCCGTAGGCTGCACATTTGATTTTTCTGGTGTAGACAGAACTGCATGAAAAAAAAATGTATTGTAGCTTTACATTCACTCATTGGCTGCCATTAACAGCGATAGTCGTCCAACATTTTGGACGGACTGAAAGAATTTTGATACATTTTCCCTTTCCTGGATTTAAATTCCACAGGGAAAAAACACAGTCGCTGTCTCAGAACTCCAGAGAAAGTGCATTTGTAATTGCTTCAATTATTTTTTATATGACTTTGGTCAGTGCCCTAAAGCTCTGCAAAAGATCGGACCCATTGTTCTGATGAATTCCTCGATTAATAACTACATTATGACTATAAAGGCTCAAATAAATCATTTATGTCTTTAAATGTCCAAAACGGGTCACTGTATTCATTAAAATGTTTCTAGATGTAGTCTTTCTCCAAGCAGCCACTGTGACTCATCTTCACATAAAAATAGCATTCATTCATTTCTCATGCAAGTACATGTATGTCAGTATTTTGAGCCATGTGTGACTCAAAGCACTAACCCATTCACCTCCTGCCTACAGTAGATGAAAAAGTAATGAAGAGCGGCTCAGTATGATTCCTTGCGCGAAGTTCAGAAAGTAATACAAAGAATATTCTAATACGGACAGTGTGCATTCACATTCTTTGGCAAGGAAGACGCGACAGAATACTGTAACAATCAAATGTTATCAAGCTTAGTAAGCAATCTGGGCCAAAACTCTTTCCCCAATCTCTTAGGAAGGTACTTTTTGAATACTTTGTTGTGCTTGGCAAGGAGCTCAGTTTTTTGAGGAGGGAAATCTATAATTGAAAATTATGATTTTGCAAGAGCGAAGCTTTGCCTGCCTCCTGTTCCGTCATTCATGGTTGTTAATGATGTCAACGGAGGACTGGCTTTTTCAAAATGTCAAGTGAAAGTGTTCCCCGAGGGTATTTCTTAATGTAGTGGCTAGTTGTGGATTGCCTATTTGGTACCTGGACCTTCATTGGGGAATTAGAATGCAATGCAACAGCGCGGAACTGTGGAAAACTAAAACGGTGAAAAAGACAGCTCCACAATCGACTGCTACATACTGTAGATTTAGGTCTTTTCACATTTTCAGCAATGTATTAAGAAAGAAATGTTACACTCATTCATTGCCAGCCATTTTCAGAGCAGCCAACTCTCAATTGTCATCCATTTTAGAGCACGCTGAATGATCAAGACCCACAGTGTACAGTGAAACCTCTAGTTACGAACATCTTTACATACAGAATTTTCAAGTTAAGGCACGCCTCAACAGGAAAATTTTGCCTCTAGTTACGAAAGACATTTCAGAACAAGAAAGGCAAAATACTATGGCTGGTACTCGCAGCTCCCAGAGTTTACATAACGTAACATTGCTGCTCTGCCATTGGCTATTGCCTAGCATTCCTGGCATCCAATTGGCTAAGAGGGACCTCTACTGTATGTGTGTATCCCAGGGTCCTCTTCATTCACTCCTCGTGTTCTGACAGCTTTAGATGAGTATGTTAACTTTTGTTCTATATTCTTGGTTTTTTACATTATGCACAACTAAATTTTATGCATTATGAAAGATTAATGTGTGAATTTTGGGTGGCTTGGAACGAATTAGGTCATTTACATGGAAAACGCGTCTACTTACAGAATTTTTAGGTTACGAAACTACTTCTAGAACCAATTAATTTTGCAAGTAGAGGTACCACTGTATTGACTTTTACGTATATAACGACTAGGGTTGGGCATCGTTTGAATTTGAACGGTTCCGATTCCGGTTCCAAACGATTCTCGATTCAGAGTTTCTTAATAGGCAGGGTAAAAAAAATTGCTTACTTTCAAAAAATTACTTTTGAATTATATGAACTTTCAATTAACTATGAATTTCTCACAGTGCTATTTTTAACTTGTGTGCAAATATCAGTCTTTGAACTTGAATATGATGAAGTTTCTTTCCACAGGAGTGCACTATCACAAGGATGTTTATTTTTCAAAAGCTCACGGAGAAAACATTTACATATGGTGGAAAGCACTCAGGTGACTTGAAGTTCCGCTTTAAGAGCCCCAATTTGGCCAAATTTGACAAATGTCCAATATGCACGTGTGATACATCATTGGAAAGCTTGACATCTCAATTTTCTGGGGGAAGAAAAATTTTGAACAGGAGGGCATTTTTTTTTTTTTTTTAATGTTTTTCAAACAGCAAAACCCTATCTGGAGGCAAGCGCACGCGAGAGCAGAATTACAGACGCCATGACTTTAACAAGATATTATCGCGTACTTACCTTGTTTCGATCCAAAATCTCCATGTAGCAAGTATCACTGAGTGTCAAGACATAGTTGTGAATGCCCACAGCTGGATTTTGGGGGATTTAATGTTTGAAACATGGCAATATAACAAGGGTCGCGATGCAGAAATCGCAGACATCAAGGAGTGGTTGAGATTTTCTTTTTCATATATTTACCCCGTTTTTTTAACTTTTTTTTTTTTTTTTTCCAAATTTTCTTTGTTTGGATCGATTATTTATCATCTAACATATCAGAGAAAATGCGACAGTATCAAAAAACTACAATTAAGCGATAGTTATGAGGTAGATATCTGTGACTTTTTTTACAGACGCCATTTTTTTCATTGTGACGTCATTTGTTTAAAAGTAAATAAAAATATGCGAGTGAATAATTTTTTTAAAGGCTTTTTTTTTTAATGAAATATTAGACATCAATTAATGATTCTAAGCTAAAAATGACAGACATTTTGAATAATAAATATAATTAATTACCTTAGTTTTATAGCTGGGTTAAAACAAAAGCAGTTTCGCGACATCCGTAAATGGGGGTTTTCATGGTAAAACGGACAAATTAAAAATAGTTCGGGGGCTTAATGCGCCATGAATCTGCTATGGCAGCATATAGACATGTTGTTCTATCAAACACAACATTTGTTTTGGCTTAAAGTACAGCAGTTCCTTTTAAAGAGGAGTGCAAGAGCAGAAACTGCTTTTTCAGTCATGTCTGTGTTTTCCGCAATATATTCCTTTGCCTTTGTTTTAGAGTGTCTTATGCGCAGGCATTTTTACATGTTATTGAGCTCCCACTAATGGGCTAACCTGGTGCAGAATATCAAACAAACAAACAAACAAACAAAAAAATCAACTTGTAAAACCCAGTCCTGATTAGCAGTGGGTACAGTATAAAATCAGAAACAGTTTTTGTTAAGAAAACTGGTTGAGAAATTTGAACGGTTCCTGGAAGATCGAAGTGTTAGTCCCGGATCCCATCGATGCCCAATGCCCAACCCTAATAACGACGCTACCAAATGAAAAAAAAGACTGTTCTTTCACCAGGAAAAAAAAGTTTAAATCTACTGTTTACTGTTCTTTAGAAACAAAGTAAAGAATATAGGTAGGTTTCATAAAATGCAGCCGTTTCACCCAGAAACCCTAACTTTGCTGATTTCTATTGAAATAGAGCATCACTGCCATCTATTGGTGGTTGTGCATCACTAAAGTTGTTCTAAAGCTTGAATTTTATGTCCATCGTTTATGTACATCCATTTTGAAAAACGTAACTGACGCTGATTGATCCACTTTCATGATTCTGCGTAAGAAATGGATGGTCGCAGCCGGCCAAACTTGAGAATAAAGTCTTCATGAGCTCGCACCAAAGCTTCCTCGTCGATGTAAACAGCAGGCCTAGTGGCGGTCACAACATACTGCACTTTCCTGAGGCTCCAGCCCAACACGTACATGAGCAGGCCGCACACGGCAGCCGTCGAGCGGCCCACGCCGGCGTTACAGTGGACGTACACGGAGTGACCATTCTCTAGGAGACCGTGAAGCAGGAATACAGCCTGTGGTAGCATCCTAATGCGACCTGTCGCCAAGAAGAAAATTCCCAAGTATCATGGAATAACTTTGTTATAACTATGATACAAGTTGTTTTTACTTCAAGGAGTACTTCATGCCCCCCACTTACCCTCAGTGCTCATGTCAGGCGTTGGGATCCAAACGTACACGAGGCCACAGCGGTTGTACAAATGCATCATGGTGTCTGGCGTCATCGCTTCGTCAAAGTTCTCCCTGCAGCCGTGGGAGTTGTTCATTACATCCCCCACTGTCTGGAAGTTCATTACTGCACTGATTCCAAGGTCGTGCTTCATCTTGATAGTCACATGTTCTAGCAGTCTAGGACAGCTGCCCAGCCAAAGCCTTGGGAGCACCCTGGGAGGGACAAACGGGGATGCAGTCAAGGTTTGATTTGGAAACTGGCTATCCAAGATAACAGCTTATCCCCGTTAGATTAAGACATCATTTTTTTTTTATGGGTTTCAATCCGAATTTAGAGTTTATTACTTCATAGCGCAACTTGCCGGGCAGCACTGTGGTGTGTAGGAAGAGATTCAACATGGTCACAAACAGATAATTTAAGCATGCTGCACACTGAGCGACACAAGTAAAATTGACGATCATGGCTAGAATTCGCATTTGTCAACTATTTGGTGCACACCAAGGAACAAATAGAACTGCAACCGTTTCAAATTTTAGGGCTCCATATGAAGTACAATCTACTACATCATTTTTGATTGAACCACAAAAACAAGGTGTGATTGTCAACTTAACCAGGGTATCGGCAGGGTCTTAAAAAGTCTTTAAAAGTCTTAAATCCAATATTTTGATTTAAAGGCCTTAAAATATCTAACATTATCCTAAAATCCCATAAAAGGTCTTAAATACAATTTGGAAGGCTCTCAAAAATCTATTGACGTTACATTTATTTAGAACTGGCATCAATTTCAGTCTCGCTTTTAAATGTTTTGATTTTTGAGCACGCTATATCGTAACTACAAAGCGGTGCGGTACCTGTCGGGAAGGGGGGGGGCAGCAAGTCACGAGTGACACAACCAGACACTGCAACAATGCAGGCTAGCTACTGTTGGAATTTAGTTCCCCCGGCCAAGACGCAAGTGGGAGCGGCGACAGCCGGACGAAATGGTGCTCCGCTGTTTACCGCCCCCGCGAGCCAAACCGGGAGGAAGCAAAACTCCGCGCGTTCTCTTCTTATTTTAACCCTTTGTACTGACTCCATGTTTCAAAAGTTTAAAGAAGACTCACCAAAAACAGGTTGACAATTTATTCGTCGACAATGGTCAAAAACAAGGCAAAAACAGATGACGGAGGGACCAATGCTGAATCCAAAGCAAGGCTACATAGAAAATGTGTCTGAGCAGCAAAATTCAGTCTTATCTCAGTGTCCAGTGTTTTTTAAGTCCATGGTGTAGGAGGCCGGGCCGAAGGTGTGTCCGGGCGTTGCTTTTGGGACCTTCCCTCTGTGGCCGGCTTTGGGCGGTTTAAGTTCGTGCGTGGATGGGACGTGGTTGCCACAGCGACCGACGCTGGTCTTGACGTCCCAAGCGCCCGCTATCAACTTTGTTATCCGGGCTGGCGCTACTTGTTTTAGGACAAAGCGCGCTGGTGTTTGTCCTTGTTCATTGTCGGGAGAACTGATTGCCAGAGTTGGTGCGTCAATCTTGCTCGTGACGCACACGTTGGGCTTCTGTGATAAGATGGCGTTGTGTATCTATTCTGCTTCTTTAAACTATGGTGTGCTATTTATTTTACATTAGGTGTGTTAGAGTAGTGCAGTCCTACAGTAAATATGAGAAATGATACTATTCCCTGATTAATTATATTACGTGTGTTCGAGTAATGCAAACAGTTAGATGGTGCCTACGAGAATCGGTACCATTTTTCCTTTTCCCCTCATGAGCACCGTTAAGGTGATTTACTTTACTGTGTTCAAGGGTACAGAGTGAAGTTTGCCTAAACTATAGTTAGATGAATGTGTTAGACTAATGCAAACAATTATATGGTGTGTGTGAGAACGGTACCTATTCCCTTCACTACACATAAAATGTCACACGTGAACATGTGACGGGAAACTATTGTGCATTTTCGTCTCTTTCTCGTCTCGTCAGAAGAAAACTGGCATGCGTCTATTGTTTTAGTCTCCCAAAACACTGTTTTAGCTCGTTATCATTTCGTCATCGTCATGAAAAAAGTGCTTGTTGACGAAATATTTCCGTGTCGTCATCGTTGACGTAAACAACACTGCTGTTAACCAACCAAAAGTTTACTTCAGGAGGAGCAAATATGTAATATTTTCGGCACAGTTTAACAGAAGCTACCAGCCAGTTCACGATTATATTAGCCGCTATTTAACGCTAATTGTAGATAAAAGTAAAGGTGACACAATGTCAGGATCTCTTCCTTCATTTCGACTGTAATAAATCATAATAAAAATCTGAATAATGACTGTACCACCCTGAGGCCACCTGCTCCCTGATTATTAGCATGAAGGATGAAATCCTAGCCTGAACTCAACCCGGTGAGTTACTGCTGAGGTGAGCGTGTATGATACAAGGTGCTACCCAAATGTGGGGTCTGAGCAAGTAATTGGAAAAGCTATTATTCGGCAAGCTACAAGGGTGCAGAGCGTATCTCTGAACTCGGAACACACGGGTCCTTGACATAAGCTTTGAGAGGTCCTCAGACGCATATTAAAAGCTAACGGTATCAGCCTGGACTGTGTTCTCATCCAAGTTAATGTAAAAAGACACTTGAGGCTCATGGGCTGAAACAGCAAACCCTATGTAGTGTCATTTCGAGAAACAAAACGTTTTTTAAGTACAAAGAAGTCGGTCTGTTTTTGCAACTGAAGATTGTAAACGATCAGGGTAGGTGATATTGTACATAGGGTGAGATATTAGCCTACCTAACTCATAAATCCATATCACAAACTTGTTTTCCTGGGTGTTCTTCTTGTACGAGAAGAGAGCGTTTTTTTATTTTTCTCTCTTTTTTTTTTTTTTAAACATGTTTTGAGTCTTTTCAGTGTGGGGGAACCTCTTGGCGAGGAGATTATAATCACCCGTGGACGATCTTGTGTTACCCTTTTGACAGCGAGCTATTACAACAAAATTGAAAAGAGCAAGGCTCAAACTGAAGAAGGCTCTAAGAAGCTAAAGAGGCCAACTGAGAGTGTCCTTTTAGGACTTAAAGATTTTTTTTTTCATACAGTGGTATGAAAAAGTATCTGAACCTTTTGGAATTTCTCACATTTCTGCATAAAATGACCATCAGATGTGATCTGATCTTTGTCAAAATCACACAGATGAAAATACAATATCTGCTTTAACTAAAACCACCCAAACATTTAAAGGTTTTCATATTTTAATGAGGATAGCATGTAAACAATGACAGACGGGGGAAAAATAAGTAAGTGAACCCTCTGCGTAAAGGAGACTTAAAGAGCAATTGAAACCAATTTTTACCAAACATTTTAAGTCAGATGTGTACCCAATCACTGATGAGTGGTTTAAAGTTGCCCTGTCCACTATAAAACACACACCTGGTAAGAAATACCTTGATGAAAAGCATTGTCTGATATGCATCATGGCTTGGTCAAAAGAGCTGTCTGAAGACCTGCGATCAAGGATTGTTGATTTGTATAAAGCTGGGAAAGGATAAAAAAACATCTCTAAAAGTCTGGATTTTCATCAATCGACAGTCAGAGAAGTTGTCTACAAATGGAGAGAGTTGGGCACTGTTGCTTCTCTCCCAAGGAGTGGCCGTCCACCAAAGATGACACCAAGAGTTCAGCGCAGAATACCAAGAGAGGTAAAAAAAGAATCTTAGAGTGTCTGCTAAAGACTTACAGAAATCCCTGGCACAGTCCAATATCTCTATGCACACATCAACTATATGTAAATCTATGGCCAAGAATGGTGTTCTTGGGAGGACTACACGGAAAAAGCCACTGCTGTCTAAAAAAAAACCATTGTTGCTTGTTTAATGTTTGCAAAAAGGCACTTGGACACTCCACAGAGATTTTGGCAAAATATTTTGTGGACTGATATCACCAAAGTTGAATTGTTTGGGAGCAACACACAACGTCATGTGTGGAGGAAAAATGGAACAGCTCACCAACGTCAACACTCCCAACATCCCCACCGTGAAGCATGATGGAAGGAGCATCATGATTTGGGGCTGTTTTGCTGCCTCAGGGCCTGGAAAACTTGCAATCATTAATGGAAGAATGAATTCAAACGTTTATCAGGATGTTTTGCAGGAAAACCTGAGGCCGTCTGTCTGACAGTTGAAGGTAAAAAGAGGATGGATGCTGCAACAAGAAAATGATTTAAAACACAGAAGTAAATCAGCTTCAGAATAGTTTCAGAAGTACAAAATACACGTTCTGGAGTGGCCGAGTCAAAGTCCAGACTTGAACCCCAGTGAGATGCTGTGGCAAAACCTAAAGACAGTGATTTATTCCAGACATCCCAGGAATCTGACTGAACTACAGCAATTTTGTAGAGAAGAATGGGCCAAAATTAGTCCTGATCGATGTGCCAGACTGATCTTTAGCTAGTGGAAGCGTCTGGTTGAAAGTTATTGCTGCCAAAAAGGGTGGGGGGGGGGGGGGGGGCACAAAATATTAATGTGATGGTTCACTCACTTATTTTTTTCAGTTCTGTCATTGTTTTGCATACAACAGTAACTACACTGTTTTTTAATCTGTGTGATTTTGACAAAGATCAGATCACATTTGATGTTGATTTTATGCAGAAAAGTGAAAAATTCCAAAAGATCCTTTTTCATACCACTGTAAATGGGGTAAGATATTAGCCTACCTAACTCATAAATCCATATCACAAACTTGTTGTCCTGGATGTTTTTCTTGTGAGAGAAGAGAGCCAGTTTTATTTTATTTATTTATTTATTTTTGACATATTTTTGGTCTTTTCCGTGTGGGGCAACTTCTTACAAGGGCGAGGAGATTAGAATCAGCCATGGACGATTTTGTGTTACCCTTTTGACAGCAAGCTATTACAACAAAATTGAAAAGAGCAAGTCTCAAACTGAGGAAGTCTGTAAGAAGCTAAAGAGGCCAACTGAGACTGTCGTTTTAGGACTTATAGAATTTTTTTTTTTTCATTTCATGAAAACATTGCAACTGGTCTTACATTAGTACACTACACCCAGCAGCAATTAGCATTAAAAAGTAAGAAAAAAATGGTGTTACAACTACCCTTGCATCATTCAAGGGCCATTAAATCCTCCTCCCGGCACTCGTTTTTATGTTATATATTCGGCCATACAGGAAAACTTTTTGTGGCTTTACTGGGGATATAATCCAGATAAATTAAACGATGGGATTTGGGTTGCTGTAGTGAGCACTGGTTGCCTAGTAACTTGGGAGCCATCTTTTTCCCTGAAATGTAAAACTGTTTCAATGGGCTCGCGAGGATTTCGCTGATGAGGAATATGATGTTAGAACTCGCGATGTCGGTTGGGCTGTTTCGATTGTTAATGTGCTGGAAGTCTCCAAACAATAACTGAAGAATGTGTATTAAAGTTTTCACCCGGAGGTTAAAGAAGCGGAGATGTTTTACCTGACCTGGTGTTTGGATGGAAGAGCAAGGCTTGGAAAAGCTGTTAAGTTGAATTTAAAACTGTAAGCATGATCAAGATTGTCTCACCTGGAGAAGTGCATTGCATTCTGACCAGCCACACTGAAGTAGAAGTTGGTGGTATGTTTCATCTCATCCGTGTGGCCCGTCTCCTCGATCCAATGGCAGATAGGGTGGCAGTAAACACCGTCTACAACGTTCTGCTCATCATAGCAGCATGTTCTGTCATGGTGAGGGCCATTGCCTATAGATAATGACATGTTACTGAGGTTATTTATACAGAATGAAGTCACAAGAATAGTGATAGTTTGCTAAATTAGTGATTATGCAGATTTTGCAAGAAGTAATTTTGAGAGAATTGGCGGTTACGTCTACCCTAGGTAATTTTCTGCCTTGTAATTTGGACGATATGAAACAAGATTAGTTTGATTTGATGTTTCGAATGCACAATTTACTGCTCTCAAACTGAAATAGAATATTAATGTTTGTTTGACTTGAATGTGTATAGAACTGTATGTTAAACCTCGGACTTTAAGACTTATAGGCTCTAATAAGCCACAATTGTTCTCTTTTTACTAAAATATGTTATTAGAAACACAAAAAATATTGCCATTGATTAAAAAATCTATAATATTTAGTACATGTTTTGACCTACGGAGGGCGCCATGTTTTATGCGTGCAATGGAGGCTCGGGGTGATTGTCACTGCCACTAGACGAACACTACCGAGTTACTCCAATTCCTTCTACGCGGTGAGACGTCCAACCAGAGATTGCGCTAGACATTTTCGTTGTCTGTCATTTTGACTGACAGGGTCATAAAAATCCGGTCATAGTCTATTTCTACCCGTCACTTAAATTTTTAAAATGATAATGATGACATATTCAATAGTATTTAGTTTTCATTCATTTTTAATTAATATTGTAACGCTTGCTTGGCGGCGAAAAATTAGACACGGAAGTCGTGGTATTTTTCTCCCTTTTTACTCTGTTTACCGCCAACAACTCCTCCAAAGAAAAAGGGGCAACGATATAGACCCCAATCACCAACGTCACACAATGATCTTAATTGTGGTTGTCAGCCCAAAATCTTCTAAATATATATTAAATGCATCTTACCAGATATAAAATGACTACTACATAGTCTGTGGTGATCATTTGGTGCCCAGATTTCTTGACCAATTACAGCAGTCCATCTCGCTCTCCTCTTCGGGTCTCTCAGAAAACGGTAGAACTTTAAGTCTCTCCGTCTATCTTCTCTGTTACAGCAACCAACCACCACACACGCCTTCACCATTTTGATTATTAATATTAACGAGCAGAAAAACACACCGTAATAGAAGGCATGTACGTAGCGGTAATGTGTAAACATGACGAGCTGACACACAATATGGCGGCTCCAGTCAGGGGGGCGGAGTTGTGACGTCATGTGATTGGGGTCTATACACAGGCGGCAATCTTGTCCATCAATTGGATGACGCGCTGGCACACCGGGTGCACCAATAAGAACCTCGCGTTGATGTGTCAATCACGGTGCCGCCGCCAAACCCCGGTGATGCTACAATATTCTGACAGAAGAGCCAGCAACGTCATGCATTAAGAGAGACAATAGCTAATTAATATGCTAACTCGCCACCCTGTGGTCTGGGGTGTGAATTGCAACCTGTCAAAATGACGGACGGACTTCAGTTTTTTCAGTTTTTTCACCGTTTTAAAAAACCGGTCAACGACGGAAAATATCCGGTTAACGCGACCCCTGCGTCCAACACATGCCCACATCGGTTAGAAGTGGCGAGTACTGACTATTTGTGTTTTTAGTGCGTCTTTTATTACCTTTTCATTGCCTCAAAATACTTTTTGCATGTGTTTCCCTCTCATAAGCTCTTTTAAGCATAGAGTTTTCTTGTGGTAGCTTTAAAGCAGATTGTTGATCGGTTGACCACATTAGTCACGTAGCATATTAAAACCACCTTCATTTGATATTACAACATTTAAGTATTTTCTTAAGGCATCTTTAGTATGTTCTGTCTGTATGCATCTAAACAAAACAAGCTGAAAGCGCACAGTGGTAATTTGGGTGTCAAATTCGCCTTTTGTAGCACGCTTCGCCGGTGTGGCACATTTTAGCAGAACAGTTTTTTTTCCTACTCTCTTCTCGTCTCACCCCATCTTTCCTGTTCATTTTGCTTTTGCTGCTTGTTCTATGAAATATCGACAGTGCTGTCATGCTCATTAATGTTCCTCTCGGGTTCAAATTGAAAGGGTTGAACAGATGACATGTTTTCAAGCAGATTGTTGATCCGTTGACCACATTGGTCACGTAGCATATTTAAACCACCTTTATTTGATATTACAACATTTAAGTATTTTCTTAAGGCATCTGTTCTGTCTGTATGCATCTAAACAAAACAAGCTGAAAGCGCACGGTGGAACTTTGGATGTCAAATTCGCCTCTTGTAGCACGTTCCGCCGGTGTGGCACATTTTGGCAGAACACTTTTTTTCCCTACTCTCGTCTCGTCTCACCCTGTCTTTCCTGTTCATTTTGCTTTTGCAGCTCTTTTTGTGAAATATAAAAGGTTAAACAGATGACATGTTTATGTCACTAGAGTCATACTCTGGAAGCCCGGCAGCTTAACCATGTAATGTCACCACCCTGCAATGCCAACAACAATGGTGACCTACTAGTTCATTTTACAAATTGTACAAAAACATCAATATCAAATTATTTTAACTCTTAATAACGTTTATCTTTTAAGAACTACACGCCCCTCTATCTGTGGATCCCTTTAAAGGGAAAGACAACACCTGCCATTAATTACCTTCCGGTAAAAACTTGAAGTATTTAAGTACGCAAATCGTAATTTTTTTTTACACTTCTGATAATGAGAAAACGAAAAAGGACACAGTTTACTGGCGCAGGCATTGTGTAATGTCAGTTATACCCGCGCACATACAAATAATATACTCGATAAAGGTGCATGTGATAAAAGGTATTAATTATGTGGATACCCAGGGGCGTTATCAGGGCAGGGGTGGGAAGTGCCCACCCACGGACACGCTCTGCCCACCCAAAGAAAACTGGATTTAGTACTAACGGCAGTCTGGGCACCGCGTATGGTATCCCATTCATATAGTACGGATGTGTTCTAGGTTTTAACCTTTGCATTGTTACCTCCTCTTTCACCTTAAAAAAAAAAGTTGGTTTTGTTCCTGGGGGCGCTACACAAATTTACGCATATTTTGATTTTTTTTAAATTTACATTTTATTAGAGTTTTCACCAGTGTTCACCTGGCTGTTGAGTTTGGTGAGTTTTGAAGCATTCTGAGGGGGTCAAAGTAGGGCTCAAAGCATTGGCGGGACAAAGAATGACTGCTACGGGGCGCTACATAGTGAATTTGGAAATTGTCTTTACACGGTATCAAAGATTGCACCTGTCTTGACCTGCCTGCCGATTTTGGTGCATTTTGAACCATTCTAAGGGGGGTCAAATTGAGCTCCAAGGGTCTGGGGAACAAAGAATAACTATAATAATAATAATAAAACCGAGGAACCACAATAGGTTACCTAAAAAAAAAAAAGTCACCTGCATGCCCATACTGTTCAGTTATGGATGTGTTCTAAGTCAAATAAAATCAAATCAACTTTTATTTGTTTAGAGCAAATCACAACAACAGTTACCTCAAGGAGGAAACAAAACATGTTTTTTTAAGGTGCAGCAGCCCTAAGCTGGATTTCAACCTACTTGAGCATTGTAGCCCCCCCCCCCCCCCCCCCCCCCCCCCACGTAAGACTAATACCCACCCACACCTGGCATCCTGGTAACACCACTGCCTTCAGGTAAAAACTCGAAGTATTTAAATCGTAATTTTTTTTTACACTTCTGATAATGAGAAAACGAAAAACGACACAGTTTACTGGCGCAGGCATTTTGCAATGTCAGTTATACCCACGCACAAACAAATTATATACTCAATAAAGGTGCATGTGATAAAGGGTATTAATGACGTGGATACTTATATTTGATTGGATGAAATATTACCGGCATGGATGAAATGTCTGCCCCCTTGTCAGGCTAGTTCCTGGAAATACTAGCTTTTATTTGCGTTTTCTGCACTATTATAAATGAGAAAAAAAAGATTATCCCCCCAAAAAATTTACCAATCAACTTTCTTTCCGCTGAGTTTGACATGATAAAGGCGTTTTTCCCCTCAAGCTTGGGAATAATACAAAAAGCAAACTACCATTGATAAAAATTTACGAACTAAACCCATTGATCGCTACTCATAATTCGATGTCAGAACTTTGCTTCCATCGTGTGGTTAAAGGGTGGCATTATATCATGTCAAGTGTTCATTTTTGTGGGTACATTTAATTAAATAATCTTTTTATATATTTTAATTTTGGAACTAGTTGTGTAGCTAATTTGCATCGTCGTGTACCTTCCCAAATATAATCGCCGTCCGTTCTCCGGATGAATTTGAACCACAGCGTGTCTTTAAAGGGCTCCCGCAGCCGCACGTCGCCGAGCCACAGACACGGCTCCTGGGTCGAAACCGAGGTCCGACACGCTCTCATTGGTACCGCTTTGTTCGGATCCCAGTGTCCCATTTCATCGCGCGAGCCCAAAATGAAGAGCTGGATGTTCGGCGAGTCCGCAGTGAGAATGACACCGAATCGGAACAACATGCTAGACATGATGAGCTTATCATTTATCACGGACTAGTAGTTATGTTTGCACCACTAAAAATAAACATTTGATATGGTGGTCTAGTGTTGACGGAAGTAAAGATGGGCTAGTTGTGGTAAGAAGGACAACTTTGATACATATTCAGTGAACTAAACAGTAGCGCTCTCTACTGGTGTCATTTGTAAATACGCCATTATTTTTTTTCAAAATGCATTTTAATTAATTAATCATAATGGCGTACCGCAAGCGACACGTCACTTTTGCTCATTTATATTCATGACGCTCGCAATTGTGGCTAGGTGAGTCAACCTCCCGTTTGTCCCCAATAGTAAATGAATGGAAATAGTGTACTAATGAGATGTTTACTGAGTTAAACCTACCAGTTCTGTCCGAAAATGATGTCCCTGGTGCCAAATTCACTGGTAAAGATGTGGAAGAACATAGAAATGTTCAGTTAAAGAGATGGCTTGAGTGTCGAGGGCTGAAACAGACAGTAAAAAGAGCTTAGCCGACCTCATCCAAAGTTAGCTTTTTTATCGACACCTTTTTCTTGTGTGCATTGCCTTACGACACTGACAGTTACATTCTCCTGTTTCAAAAATCTATCCTTTTTCCACCATATGCCCTGTATTTCTTATATATTATATCCTCTGGTTGTCTTACGTCTCTGACCGTTCTTGGGGGCAATTTACATTGCTATTTTTGTGTAGCGATCGCAAATGCTACCCAGTGACAGCCAACGAACACTTTTAATTTTTTTCATTAATAACAAATCCTAATTCTATAATTTATCTACACTCCCCCCTTACTCAAGATGTTTTTTACAACAGAAAATGTAACAGTGGCAGTCAGATACCATTTTAATTTTTTTCAGGTCAATTATTGTCAGACCGAAGCAGCACGGCAAAACGCCACGCTAAAAAAAAAAACAAAAAAAAGGAAAAATATCAAAATGGCTTACCTCTTCATCCTCTGAAGGACCATGGCCTCCAACAAAATGTTTACTGAAATGTGAATGGCTTCACATTGCTTGCGTTAAACTGGTCTTTTGGACGTCCGCGCAAGATGATCCATTCTTTACATTTTTTCCTCAGAGTTTTTGGTTTCGGGAAACATATGAAGAAAACATCCTTCATATGTCATAATGTCTAGAGTCGTTTCTACAAGTTCCATAGCAGCAGTGTTTGATCGGTATGTTCTTTTTTTTTTTTTTTTTTTTTTTTTTTAAAAGATTACCAGAGAAAATAAGCAGAAATAACATGGTTTGTATGCAAGGGCGTGTCTATAATGTCCCACATCCGTGTTACGATGGCGACATCACGTCTAAAAATAGCATTCGTGCAGTACGCTATTCACGTCATAATCGTTGTCCTATTTCGGCAATGATGAAAAAAAACCAGGCGGGGATGTGAATGGAAAAAAAGACAAAACGAGATTGCAATTCAACCACCATTTTATTCACATATTTTAGCACCACAATCAGTACTTTGAAACATTTACGATAAAGGACAGAAAAAGTGCAAAAAATGGCAGATTTTGTCCAGTGTTTCAGATTAAGGAAGAGCATGTCTAGTTTCATGGCCAAAAATATTTACAAAGAAAGATTAACAACATTAGGGTTCAAGCGTTTTGTAAAATGTCCAATTTTGTGGTGAAAACACAAAAGTAGGAAACAAATCATGCTACATCAACTTTAAGTGCTGAGCACCACAATCAATACTTTGGCAGATTTTGTCCAGTGTGATGTCTATTTTCATGGCAAAAAATAATTACAAAAAAGTAAGATTAACAATATTAGGGTTCAACTGTTTTGTAAAATGCCCAATTTTGTGGTGAAACACAAAAGTAGGAGAAAAATCATGCTACATCAACTTTAAGTGCTGAAAGAATTGACAAAAACTATGCAACAAACGTTTAGTTGATATATCGCTATAGGTTTACTGACTACCATAACACCCAAATAACTCAGTTTTAAACAATTGCCTGTATGCAGGACAAGTATTTCTGTCATCCAAAAGGAATTCCCTTCTTACTTAATAATACTGTTGTCCAATTGACTCGGATCCAAATATGTGTACGGCACTACAAGCTTTGCATTTCTGGCCTTGATGGATTCACTAAGACTTGACAACTCTGCTTGGAACTCCTTCATCATCTGCTTGACTTCACGCTCTTGGAATCTTTCCTCAGGATATGAACCCAAAGGCACCTGCAATCATCGCAAAACAGAGTCACGTAGATTTATTTCGACACTTTCCATACAGAGGCACGTATATTTATTATGACTATTTCCATAATCTAAAGAGGTTCTAAAGCAGACATGTCCAAAGTGCGGCCCGTGGTCAAATTTCATCCGGCCCCCAGCCTCTGTCATAAGATCAATAACATCTGGACCGCACACAGACTTAAATAAATTGGTCAGCGGTACTGCTACCAGCATATGAAGTCGCTTACACACTAAATGCTGCTCCTCATTTACCCTCTAAATGGCAGCAGCACTCTAAGCAACATTACCCCGTGTGACCCTTGACTTCCAATTTTCTAAAATGGCGACAATCAACAAAAAAAGAAAGTTGATTGCGACGGCCAATGCTTCAAGGATAGGTGGAACTTGGACTATTTCTTCACTAAAATACACAACAACTGTGTCTGCCTCATTTGGAAAGAGACAGAAGCCATTTTTAAAGACTTCAATGTGAGGCGATCTTACCAAACAAGACATGCTGATATGTATGACAAGATTACAGGGAAGATACGCAGCGAGAAATTGAAGCAACTTGAAGCTAGTTTAATTTATTTCGCAAGAGCCCGAGAGTCAAAAGAGAATGCCACAAAGGCTAGTTGCAAGATTGTTGAAATTATCAATTAAAAAAATAATGAGGCAAATGTGACACACAGAATGGCTTGCTAAAATTTGCTCATATTGTTCTACGTAAAAACATCAGCCAAGGTCGGCCCCCCACATTTTTATCACACCAAATCTGGCCCCCTTTGCAAAAAGTTTGGACACCCCGTTCTAAATAGCTTTCTTTGAGAAGTTACCAACGCTCAACTTACAGAATCGGAGTAGTTGAGCGTGAGCACATATAGAATGCTTGCGGTCCTCGCTGTCTCGCCAATGTTTGGGAGCGTCTCCAAAAAGGTCTCCTTAGTAGACTGTCCTTTAGTAGTTGGAGATGGCTTGCGCAACAACAAGGATCCGTTGGGGGTGAACATTTCGTAGTCAAACTGAAGTATCAAAAAGAAATCACTTAAGCTCACGCTAATTTGCAGAGTATGTTCACTTACTGTCCTTTTTAGTCTTAACTGCTGTTTTACCTGTCCATTGTTGACCGCTGCATGCTGAGCTGAAACGGTGAAGATCACCATGGTGATAAACTTGACTACTTCCTCAACGGTTTGGAAGGTCTGTGGACATCCTGTGACAAAAGATATCCACAATAAAACTAATCTGGATGCAAAGACATCGCGTTGACAAATTATTCGGTTTAATACCCGAGGAAGTTTTTCCTAAGAAGCAACGAGTGAATATCTCTTGAATCCATCCTTGGAGCTCGGAGTCTTTGACAACCTCGCTGTCTGAGGGATAGAAGTGTCCTACTACGGCTTTCACAAATCTGGCAAGTATAAACAGTTCGCAATCAGTCTCTCAGTTAGCGTCAGTTAGTTTTGATGGCTAAAATAAACCTGTGGATGATGTCCCAGAGTTTAAGGCCATCATCTCTGTAGTAGAAGTTGGGAATGGACTCGAGTCCTCGACTGCGAATGTCATCCGGTATACAGAGGGAGCTGTATGTGAGCTCATCTTGCGTTCGCATCATTAGCTCCATCGTGCCTTCAACTCCCATTGAACTCTACTCAAATCCGACATAATGCAAACATGGCATAAGTCCGGAATAAGAAGGCTAGAACCTGGGGTACAATGATTAGTCCAAAACTGAACAAAGTCATACCATTGCAAACGACCCAGATGGTCCCAGCAAAACTTCACGGGCCTGAGCATTGACATGTAGAATCCACCTGAAGTGAGGGATCAGCAACTACACAGAAAGGGACAAATGTATTTTGAAATTTTAAGCAGATTTCTAAGCACCTGCGTCCGAGATATAAATACCTGGATGAGCACTAACTATCTTCTACTTAACCCTGAAAAGACAGAAGTCTTTATAATAGGCCCGAAAAGTGTGAGAGACTCTTTAGCTGCCCAGATAGTCACTCTGGACAATGTAAGTGTAGCCTCCAGCACCACAGTTAAAAACCTAAGAGTTTTATTCGACCCTGACTTATCGTTTGAAGCTCACATTAAACAATCCTGCCGAACGGCCTTCTTTCACCTGCGCAACATAGCCAAAATTTGAAATATTTTATCTCAAAGTGATGCAGAAAAATTCATTCACGCATTCGTTACATCGAGATTGGATTACTGTAACTCCCTACTTGCAGCTTGTCCTAAAAGTTCTCTAAAAGGTCTTCAGCTAGTCCAAAACGCAGCAGCAAGACTTTTAACAGGAACCAATAGAAGAGAGCATATCACCCCTGTGCTCCAGGCCCTTCACTGGCTTCCAGTCGAGTTTAGAATTAATTTTAAAATCCTTCCTCTTACATTTAAGACCATTAATGAATTGGGGCCATCTTATCTCACCGATGCTCTGGTTCCATACCGCCCCAACAGAACACTCCGCTCTCAGAATGCAGGTCTACTGGTAGTTCCCAGGGTTTCTAAAAGTACTGTCGGAGCTAGAGCCTTTAGCCACCAAGCCGTTTTATGGAATCAGCTTCCAGCTAATATTAAAGAAGCCGAGACAGTCTGCACATTTAAGATTAGATTAAAAACGTTCCTATTCGACAAAGCTTATGGTCAGGCTAGTTGAAGTCGGAGTAGACTCACAGTCTAGTCTAAGCTGCACTAGAAGCTACAATGCTGGGGGAAGTACAGCCACTAAGTTCTATCTCCTTTTTCTCACTCTACCTACCACTTGTCTCACTTTATTTCTATTTTCCAATGTTAATATCTAGTTGTCTAGTGTCTTCATCACTAGTCACCCGGTGTCCCCTTTCCCCCCTCCACTCTGGGGAGGGGCTATTTTTCAGCTGCAGCCTCCTGACTGTCCGGACCCCTGGCTGGATGGACGTCCTTGTTGCTACCCCCGTCTCATCTGGCTAGATGGACCTCTTCTTGTTCCTTTACGCCACTGCATCTTTACGGACTGTAACTTGGCCTGCTAATTCCAATTAGCAGTCCTGGGGCTTTCTGTCTATCCGTCCTGGGAGTGGATCTCTCCTGACTGTGGTACTCCCCAAGGTCTCTCATTTTCTCCCAAAGACTCTGGAGTTTTTGGAGTTTTTCCTTGTCAACATGGAGGGTCTAAGGATGGGGGATACCCAGGACTTGAACTTTATTTATTCATCTTTGTTGCTTCATTTGCGGTTTCTGATTGTGTATCATATTGCCTCTGCAAAGCTCTTTGAGACAACCTTGTTGTGATCCAGGGCTATACAAATAAAATTGAATTGAATTGAATTAAGCAGTCACATTTTACGGACAGAATTCCTGGGCCATTTAGTGCCAAATGGGTTTTCAAGTTTAATGCTTCATCTCCATCCTCAAAGAGTTTCTTTCATTGGGAGAAGTTAGAGATAGGATGAGGAATTACTTCGAACAGTTTTGTCAGAACAGTTGCAGACAGTTCGTATTGAGATTGCAAACATTTGTGCAAGCTATACCTTGTAAATAGGATGAATTAGTGGGAAGTTGCGAACAAGGCTCACAGCCCAGGGCTCAGAGACAAAGTGGGTGTTCTTAAGGTGAGAGATGGCCTGGTGAGTCATCATATCAGCATTTTTGACAAATATCTTGGCTAGAAGCCAGTCAGTCTCCGAGTCACTAGGCAGGAAAATTGGATTTTCCGTCGAGGGTTGTTGATGTATCTGCCAAAACATTGTTGTACAAGGTGATAAGCTGATTTGTCAATCATTGACTATTAGTGTTAAACACTGTGAAATACCTGTATTGCAAGTGGTATCAGTTTTTTCTCCGGGTTCAGGTACAACAGACAGAGAGGAGCAGGTACTTGCAGATGTCCGCCATTATACGGCCTCCCTTGTATTCCACTCAAGATCTTTTGGTCATAGAGGAACATATTTCCTCTCTGTGGGACAGTGAGATGTTAACATTTCCCAGAAAACACCAGATTATTGTTGTTGTTGTGAATGATTAATGCAAGTCGCTGTTTGTACATACCTTAAACTCATTGTGCAGAGGCATGCCTACCTCCAAGTATGGCTTTACCATATCCTCGGTGACTGGGAAATTTGGAGGGAGTTCTGAACACTGTTTGATCAAACAGGGGTTAACCCCATTCAAGAACTGGGAGCCATAAAATTCGTCATCTTTCCAGTGTTCAGCAAGGTAATCTGAAAAAAATTGTTAATTCGGGGAATTTAGCAGCAAATCTTTATACGAGAACAATAGTCAAAGTACAGTTTTCAGGGTATTTGATGTGCGTTTGCAGTTAGACATAACCAGAGGTCGGTAGTAACACGTTACATGCACTCCATTACTTTTACTTGAGTAACATTGAGAAAAATGTACTTCGAAGAATAGAAAATAGAAAAAGCCATACTTTTTACTTTTACTTGAGTAGAATTTTGAAGGAAAAAACGCTACTCTTACTCCGCTACATTGGGCTGCACAAGAGTCGTTACATTTTTCATCTTTATTCGACATATTAGATTTTTTTTTTTTTTTTTTTTTGCCAGTGATGCCATGAGTAGCTCTACCAATTTCACCAATGAGACAGCGCAACAATAATCACATGACTCCATTATACATATGGCAGAAAACACAGACAAGACTGTAAAAGCAGTTTCCGCTCTTGCACTCCTCTTTAAAAAAAACTACAGTACTTTAAGCCAAAACAACTGTTGTGTTTGATAGAACAATATGTCTTTATGCTGTCATAGCAGAAACATGGCACATTAAGCCTCCGAACTATTTTTAATTTGTCCGTTTTACTCTGAAAACCCCGGTTTACAGACGTCGCGCAACCGCTTTTGTTTCAACCCAGCCATAAAAAGAAGTAATTAATATTTCTTATTCAAAATATCTGTCGTTTTTAGCGTAGAATAATAAATTGATGTCTCATATTTCGTTTAAAAAAAAAAACAATGACTTTTAAAAATTATTCACTCACATAAAATTTTAACCAAATTACGTCACAATGAAAAAAATGGCGTCCGTAAAAAAAATCACGGGTATCTACCTCATAACTATCGCTTAGTTGTACTTATTTTTTTTTGTTTTGTTTCTGTCGCATTTTCTCCGATATGTTAGATAAATAATTGATCCAAACAAAGAAAAATTGGGAAAAAAAGTTTATAAGGGTAAATATATGAAAAAGAACACCTTGATGTCTGCGATTTCGGCATCGCAATCCTTGTTATATTACCATGTTTCACCCATAAAATCCCCCAAAAATCCAGCTGTCGCCATTCATAGCTGTATCTTGACACTCAGTGGTACATGCTACATGGAGTTTTCAGATCGAAACAAGGTAAGTACGTGATAATGTCTCGTTAAAGTCATGGCGTCTGTAATTCTGCTCTCGTGTGCTCTCACTTCAAGATAGGGTTTGCTGTTTACAAAACTTTTTTTTTTTTTTTTTTTTTTAAATGCCCCCCGTTCAAAAAAAAATTTCCCCCAGAAAATTGAGATTTTAAGCTTTCCAATGATGTATCACACATGCATATTGGATAATTTTGAAAGTTGGCCAAATTGGGGGTCTCAGAGCGGAACTTCAAGTCACCTGAGTGTTTTCCGCCATATCAGACTTAAGCTTGCCATTCTATGATCACGCCAGCCTGTTCATTCACGTGGCATCATAGACTTCATAATGTATTGACGGGTCGGATCGGTCATGCACTGCGCCTCGCATTCAAGTAGGGGGCCGCCCACATCAAGAGGTGCTTTTCGCAAACACGCACGCAGCGATCTAACGCTGGATTTCTGTTGAAAAAGTATGAAAGCTGTACCGCATACAAACAAGGATTGTCTCAGGAGTGATTTGTTCGAGGATTCAAGGTAATTATTATATTTTTCGTACCATGCATGCATTTTGAAACGTGAAAAAACATCAATGGGAGAAATTAGCGGCTACTGCATTGGCGTCATAATTCGCAATATTTACATAAAATAAATGCTAACTTCACGTTTTTTTTTTAAATTGCTTTTAACTAAGAATCGAGAAAGTTTTACGTCTATATCTGTAAAGAATTTGGGGATTTTAGGCATTTATTCACAACAATTTTCCCCGGAAAAAGTCTGTTTACATCAGGCGGCCGCTAGCTACATTTACTTACAGACTAGCATTGTACTTTGACATATTTACGTAAAATAAATGCTAACTGCACGTTTTTTTTTGCTTTTAACCAAGAGTTGACACTGTTTTACGTCCATATTTATAAATAATTCAGGGATTTAAGCATTTATTCACAAGAATTTTCAACGAAAAAAGCTCTTTGTTTGTGATTTTACTCGGTCAGCTTTGATGGCCTCGCCAACATTGCAGGCCCCCTATTTATCGGCCCCGCACGCCGTTACCCGTCAATACATTATGAAGTCTGTGGTGGCATATTTAAAACACCTTAAAAAATGAAGTATTTGATATAGAGCGCCGCCCACAACATGACTCGAAAGCACGGATTTTAACCTCCCTCCCAATTTTTATTTGGCACTGATTGACCCCGGAAAACTGGAGATGTGATTCTTTTAATTTCATAATAGGAACTGTGAAGGAAATATTCACTCCACTAGAGGGCACTCTTGCTCTTTGGACAAATAATGTTTCATTTGTCTTTTTTTTTTTTTTTCTTTCGCTGGAATTCAATGATTTTTTTTTTTTTTTGTATTTCTTTGGTTTCATGTGGTTATTAATGGGTTATGGTATAGTACCATTATAACAACAGCTGAGAAGAAAAATACCATTGTTAAAAAAAATGTAGGCAGTTACAATGTTATTCTTGAGCATTCTTTTCACCAAGTACTTTTTTTGGATGACTACTTCAGTAATATTATTTTGAAATAACACTTTTCGAGTAAAATTTTTGGCCACTCTACCCACCTCTGGAGATAACCTACCTGATATTTCAGTTTTTCTCTCGCTGAACATTGTTGGTATGTCTTCAACTGCTTTCCAGCTTTCCTGAGAGCCGAGCATTCCCTTCATTTTGAGTTCAAAGGCCCTGAAGTGCAACCGAAATCAAATGTCTACACTGATAACTCAAAATTTAGTATCACAAAAACAATGGGAATTCTATAGATTTACCCCGAAGTTAAGGCCGATTCAAATTCCTTAATTCTGCTCTTTGACATGCGGATTTCAGCAGGGACGCTTGATTGACTAAAATTGCTGTGGTGGGGAATTTTTTCATTGGTCGAGGCCCACCTAGAAAGAATATATTCAGGCCAACTTGAATCTTGCATATTTTTGAATATACAAAAACTTACTGGAAATTGCTCTTTTTGAATTTCAGCTCATTTTTGCGGTGCTCTATCCACAAGGAGCGGTCATCTTCAAAAGCCTTCATGGCTGAAAATAGGCCATATATTTTATCATTTAAAAATGACAACATACGTACAGATTTATTCAAGAGGATATCAACCGGACCTTTTCCTCCTCTCAGCTCCACCACCTCACCGTTGGAAAGCCATTGGTAACATGGAAAAAGGAGGGTGTCTCCTTCTGGCGTGGTCACAGACATTTTTGTGCAAAACCACTCATCATCATGCAGGAAAAACCCCGAGTTTTTTTCTACCTTCAACAACAAAAGTTCCCCAAGCGATTCTTTGGTTTTAATGGTGTACGTGTCACTCTAGAATTAAAAACACAAGGGACAAAATACAGACAATGCATAGATTCATAAAACCCCGAATATTACAGACTTCTCAGGTTCAACTCACCGTCCCAGTCTTAAAATCAATGCCCCAGTTATCCAAGTCTGTTTTCTCACTCTGTTCTTTACTGCCGATCAAGGTGACGAGTATGTGGTCAAAGGTTCCAGCGCATTCCCTTCCACCGGTCGTTACTTCTACCTTGTACTCAGCCATGATCACAGGTTAGTAGCAACTGCAGTACAGAATGCCTTCAAACTTGACTTTTAAAAGTTCAGGTGGTTCTACCAGTTTCCAGTTATTTGCTGAATCTGATTGCAACTTAAGTCTCCTCCTCTGCAGTGGAGAATGATTTTAGGCACCACTCATATTTTCACCCTTAAAAAAGGTGTATCCTAACATTTCAACAAGCAAAGACATGTACGTATTTTTTATGTGTTAGTATACGCAAGTTTCGAAAGCCTAGCGTCAATTCCAATAAGCCCTAAGAGATAGTTGCGTTTGTACATGTCTGACAAACTGGCAAGACCTGCTTTTAAAAATGTTAGCAGCAGGAAGACGTTTTGGTTGAATCTGAAATCTTGGACTGGTCTTTACCAAATCCTAAGTGTTGCCACAAAGCAGAAATCAAGATCAACCAGCAGAGACTTTATTAACCAACAAATTTAATACACTTAATTCATCATGCCAACTCGTCAGTTTTATCTTAAATAGTCACACTATTTTCAGTGTGTCTGGGGTTCAAGTATGGATAGGGCAGCTGAAGCTCCTCGTTCCTCTTATCGATGGCATCGCTGATTGTGGACAATTCTGCTTGGAAATCTTCAATCATCCTCAAGACTGCAGGCTCGCTAAAGCGTTGAGGATACTGACCCAGCGGGACCTAGCCAAGACAAACAAAGCTGCCGAAAAGGCCCGACAAAAATGAAAGTCTTGCGTCAAACTCACAAAGTCATCGTATTTCTCGCTAAGAAGCCAAATAACAGACATGGTGCGTGATCCTGTTGACTTGTTGGGTAGAGTCAACAGTATGTCATCCATGGTAGCATTTCCCTTTATAGTTGGTGGTTCCAAATGTAGTAACACTGGACCATTGGGGATCCAATTTTGATAATCAATCTGTATTGAACAAACAGCATTGATCAAACGTGGACTTTAGACAGAAAACTCACTGTCCATTCACCTGTCCCATGTTGACTGAAGTATGTCGTTCTGACGTGGTGAAGATCATCATTGTAACGTACTTGATAAGCCCTTCAACATTTTCAATAGTCGATGGGAAACCTGCAAATCATGTACCAATACCTAAAGTAGTCTGCTTTTCGCCTCAATTCAACTAAAATAGTCAAATTAACAGTCAATACCTGATGCCGCGTTACCCAAAAACGCATAGTTGAAAATCTCATTAACCCATTCCTGGAGCTCCAAATCTGCAGACACATCGATGTCCAATGGATAGTAGTATGTCACCACTGCTTTGACAAAGCTAGAGGAAATGAAAAAATGCATATACAGTCCATGACAAAAGCCTTGTCGCTTATCCATTTTTTTAGAAACAATTGCTAATAACCTGGCTTAATTATTCAATTGGTTTCAGAAATGGCTCATATGAAAGCTAAGACCCTCCCAAATGATGTTGAATGTACAAAAATAAATTTGTTTCACTGAAAATTTTTTAGCATTTAATGAAGACATAAAGGTCCAATTTTGGCAAGATAAAAGTGTTGTCGCCTACAGAAAGTGTGAAAATTGAACAAAAAATGTACTTCAAATACAAAATTATGTTACATAACATGAGCGAATTAAGTAGTGGTGCTGTGAAATCCAAATTTAATATTTTGTATGACTACTATGGGCTTGAAGGACTGCATCCATGCGGTTCGGCAAGGATTCAAACAATTTATTGAGGAAGTCATCAGGAACATCAAAGAAAGTCTTGCATGCCTCCGAGAGTTCATCAAAATTCTTGGGTTTAGTCTTCCATCCTACCCCAGACATGCTCAATGATGTTCATGTCTGGTGACTGGCCTGGCCAGTCCTGGATGATCTTGATTGAAGTATGCGATGGAGCACCATCCTGCTGCAGAATTTGTCCCTTTTTATGGTTAGGAATGTAAGAGGCAGCAAAGATTTGTTGATATATCAGACTATTTTTGTTGCCTTCCACCCTGCAGACATCTTGCACACCCCGGCAAATGATTTTGCCACCACCAAACATCACTGTTTTGTGACAAAAGGTGGATTTTTCAGATGAGTCTTCCGTTGAATTACGCCACAGTCGCCGCTTATATTGCAGGAGACCTACTGGAGCCCGCATGGATCTGAGATTCACTCAGAAAACAGAAGTTTGGTGGTGGCAAAATCATGGTCTGGGGTTACATCCAGTATGGAGTGTGCGAGAGATCTGCAGGGTGGAAGGCAACATTAATAGTCTGAAATATCAACAAATCTTAGCTGTCTCTTACATTCCTAACCATAAAAAGGGGCAAATTCTGCAGCAGGATGGTGCTCCATCGCATACTTCAATCAAGATCCTCCAGGACCGGCCAGGCCAGTCACCAGACATGAACATCATTGAGCATGTCTGGGGTTGGATGAAAGAGGAAGCATATTAGCAATTGTTTCTACAAAATGGCGACAAGACTTTTGTCAGGGACTGTATACATCAAGAATTAAGGTGTTTCAAAATGTTAGTCAAAAGTAATGTTGACCAGTAAGCAGGAAGTCACCTGTGGATGACATTCCACATCCTTAAAGCATCATCTCTGTAATAATAGTTGGGGATGGACTCAAGACCTCTGGCAGCAATGTCATCTGGAGGACAGAGTGAAGTGTAGGTCAACTGGGACAGCGCCTTTCTCAAGAGCGGCAGTTGTGCCTCTGCTGAAATGGAAGTCTTCCAAAAGATTGATATTGATCAGTCAATTGAGAGGCTCAAGGCAACGTTGCTTGTTAAATGTCCAAAAGAGTTTCATACAATATCAAAAGTCCTTCCCGGGCCATACAGATAAGTCCGAGCTAGAGTATTCACATACAGGGTACCCCGATGATGAGGCATCAGTAGCTGGAAGACAAGGCAAAAATGACATTAAAAAAGTTACAGTAAATCACTTTCTCCTGCTTTTTCTTTTACCTTGTGCAGGGGGTGCACCATTGGCAGGTTGCGAAGTGTCGCCATTGCAAAGACCTCCGCTATCAAGTGAGTATTTTGCAAATGTTCGACTAAATAGCATTGCAAGGTGTCCACGTGTCTCACGTGCAGCTTCGCCAGTAGCCAGTCCGCCTCTGAGTCATTGGGCAGAAAAATGGGATTGTCCTTGGAAGGCTGCTGGCCAAGCTGTGGGTGAAAGAGGCTTAGTTGAATTCTTGTGATTTGATAACATGGCAGCAATTATAAAAATATGGTAGACCTGAATGGCAATTGGTAGTAATTTCTTCTCAGGGGACATGTAAAGTAGGCAGAGGGCAGGAGTCAGAGGAACGCGTTTACCATCCAGAACAGTTGTTGGCAGACCCTCCATGAGTTTGTAATCGACAATGAAAATGTTGCCATTCTGCAAAAGTCAATGTGTGCAATTACATTCTAAAAATTTCTTTCAGAAAATGAACGCCAATTATGTCACACCTTTAAAAGCATTTGTAGCAGTGACAAGTGTCTTTTTTTATACTTGACAGGTTGTGAGCTAGCTTTAGTCAACCAACCAGGCTGTCATCAGCCTGCAGTCACGCCATCTACTGCAGCTTACACAAGGAATCCGCCAACCTGTTTTCCAAGTGTGGTTACATATTGTTCACATAACAGTGATGCAAATTTGAGTCGACAGTAGGTGGTGTCGTCCAACATGGCGGTTTTATCAAATAGTTTAATTTGTATTCGTCGAATGTGATATTTGCATATACATCGTATTTCGCAACGCAATTTTAGGACGTGAAAATATACGCCAACTCCTTGGCTGACATTGATGTGTGATAAGCGTCCAGTCCATTTGAACTGGGAGGACTGGCAGTGAATGAATGTTCAAAAGGATTGCATGTTCACCAGAGGGGGAAAAAAATTAGTAGAACAATGAAAAGAGCCACATTATTGGACGACCAATAAATGGCACTTTGTTCCAGGCATGAAAATCTCACCTTTCGGCTGTTCTGAAGTCAAAAAGGGTGACCTACATGAATTGTTTAGATCCGAGGAGACAATTTTTAAGGGGGTTGGGAGTTTTTTTTTATGTCGGATGCTTGGTATGCAAGCTTGGAAAGCGGCACAAAGCCAAAAACCGCACCAGAGTGGCCAAAACTGACTAATTTTATCGTAACAAAGGAGGGTACACTGTTGTGTCCTGTCCCTTCAATGCCAAGCTTGGCTGCACGTCGGCCGTAAATGAACACCTAAAGCACAGTCACCCAGTTGTAATTTTGGAAGATGACAAGAGAGTTACAAGCTGGCAGATCTGAAGTCCATCTAAATAACGACATGTTTTAAGTTGCCAAGACTGTCGCGATATGCAATGAGTCCATTTATCGCACAGTAAATAAAAATGAGGGCGATAATTTTCAAGGCTGCGTTTTATAGCCGCGTGTGTGTGTGTGCATACATGCTGATGGCACATGAGACTCCAGTTCCATTAACAGATGTTTATTGGTCATCAACACGCCGTAGAATTAAAGTTCAGACATAAAAAAACATCTATGTTAAACACTGTAAACGTTAGCATTGCTACATTGAGGCTAAATGGGGGGGGGGCAAACTACTTTAGCCTGCTATAAAACATTGGCAGTCTTCTCCAAAATGCCAACTTGCAGTTAAAAGGTGACACTTCAAACATAAATTGCTGCTTAACAGCATTTGCAAACGAAAAAAAAAATGGAAAAAAAGATCTGACACCACATGCAATGACAAAAAGCTTTTTTGCGGAGTGTAAAGATTACAGTTAGCCGTTTAGTGAACGTTTCAAAATAAAAGCACGTCATGTTCGTCATATAAGGATTTCTGGAGTTAATCCCAAATCAGAATTCAGATTCTACACTAAGAATAAATGACACCCTTTATGAAAAATCGGATTAGCAATGAATAATCATTATACTATTAAATATAGTAGTATACTATAATATTAATGCTATTTTTTTTAAGAATTGTTTTGAATCATGTTGGAAAGGCGAAGTCAGTGTTCTGAATCCGTTCACATTCCATTCTTTTGCACTAGTTAATGCTATCAGTATTTTACCTCATTGTTTATTTGTGATTTATTGTTATTTACACGTTTATTTGTACTTTAATAAAGAATTTAAGTGTTTCAAAATGTTTTTGTGAATTAATAAGGGTCATCAAAAATTTCATTGCTAAATTAGTAAAAAAGGGGGGGGGAATTATTACATTAGTCGACTAATTGTAAAAATATTCGGCTGAATAATTGGGAGAAAATTAGTCGTTTGGAACAGCCCTAGTTATACAGTGTACCGGGACATATTTCCTTCCTCACCCTTCTCACCTGTTTAACCCATGACCCATTTTCATGCCTGTTGTTCGGGCTAAGTACCTCCATCTCTTTCGCTAGAGTTGTCCCATTGGCCAAAAATGGCTTCACCATTTCCTCTGTGACTGGAAAGTTGGACTGCAGCTTGGAGTAACGTCGGATCAAGAAAGGATTGACGCCGTTGAGAAACTGGTATGCGAAAAAGTCGTCTTTCTTCCACAGCTGTGACACTAGTTCTAAACAAAATCTATTAATTGGTCTTTTTTTGGTCATCTTTTTTATCATTGATAAAAATACCTGCAACTGTTGATTTTGTGAACCAGGAAACATTCTTCATGCTCTCAAAGTCTTCCCATAGTGACACATTATTTAGTAAGCCAGTTTCCAAGAGCTCATCTCTTCTGTATAAACAAATGATCAGTCTGTTAACATTGTTATCCCTCATTTTAGAACACCGTAAAGCTAAAAATACACTCACGCAAACTTCACCCTGTACGCAAACTCCCTGGCTTTTGAGTATGAGTAGCGTACTTCAGCTGGGAGGGAATTTGGGTCTTTGATATTTAGAATAAAAGCCATTCCTTCAGCGTACTCATCCCATCTGATGACAGAAAAGAGTAACAATGTTGGCCATCAGTCATTAGCCGAATTATACGGCGACTCACTTGTATGTCAACTTCTGTTGGACCAATTCCTTTTTTCGTTGTTCTTCAAGTAGCGGAAGGTAGTCTTCATATGCTTTTGTGGCTGCCAGAAAAATGACATTGTATCACATACCAGAGTAAAGACTTTCAGCTATCGACTCATCCCCGGAAATTGACTGCAATGGACGTCAAACCCATTTTAACTCGGAAGCCTTACAGCAATCACAGCTAGCACTTCTAAGGTAAATACACAGAATAAAAACAAGGCACCATATTTTTCGGACTATACGTCGCACCTGAGTATAAGTCGCACCAGTCAAAAAATGCGCAATGAAAAGAAAAAAAAAAAAAAGTCGCACCGGAGTACAAGTCGCATTTTTGGGGGGAAATTTATTTGATAGAATCCAGCACCAGGAACAGACATGTCGTCTTGAAAGGCAATTTAAAATACAATAGAGAACAACAGGCTGAATAGGTGTACGGTATGCTAACATTACATGAAGGTAGAAGTTAGATCGGGCTTAAAAAAATCCAGCCCGACCCGACCGGCCCGCAGGTATTAAAGCCAGACGCTGCCCGAGCCCGATCAATTAGCTTGATTTGCTTGCCCGAAAAAACCCGAAATTTTATGTTTTATTTGTAGGCACGAGCCCTAAAAACAACAAAATTTTACTTATTTTTTTGTGAGGACTCAGGAGAAGGAGGAAATGCGGGGATGCGATGCATGGTTGCGTTTTGTGTGATCACGTTTGTGACGATGAGGTGCATATATGCATAATAACAAATTAAAGCCCGTCTTTCGTAACGAATTCTCACAGTTAAATAAGACTAAGATGGATATCCAATAAACATTTACGTGTATCATGCTCAACTTTGATTGCTAGTGTACTGTTTCACCCCTAGCAATTAAACCGCACATTTCTGTGGTTTCAACAATAAAACCTCCACCTTAAGGGCAAAAACTATCACTACAAGGAGGCCTGTGCTGAAAGAAAGTTTGACATCTAGGGTGTGGCAAGTATTCATCCAAATTCAATGAAATTCACATAAGTGTCCATGTCCATGAATTTAAATCAGTGGTGTCAGTCAGCATGTTCTTTTTTTAATAACTGATAATACCACTTTTCGGTGAGGTGAGCAACATCCTTACATTCTTTAAGAGGGGTTTAATGACTTAGTGCAGTGTTTTTCAACCAGTGTGCCGTGGGAGATAAGTGTTCGGCGAGTTTTTTTTTTTTTTTTTACTTCGTCAGGCGGAGTTAGAGTAAAAAGAAGGAGTGGGTTGAAGTTTTCGGTGGTGTGCTGATGAGCAAGGTATGGCTTGGGTCATGTTCAAGAACTGCACTGATTTCTAGCCATCAGCCACCTTGCTGTCCGTGACGATGTGGACCCCATCACGTCTACTGTACATCATTTCATTAGTCTTGTCAATTGTCGATATACACGAAAGTGTCCTTTTCATTTAATCCATATGTGACAATAGTCAATATGGTATGACTGTGTTTTATTCCAACACATTGTCAAGGATAGCAAGGTGGCTGATGGCTAGAAATCCGAGCAGTTCTTGAACCCGACGCGAGTAGCTATCCAACAGCGCCATGGTGCCAAGCAAGCTTAAACGTCATCTCCAAATGAAACACCAGTCGCTTCAAAACAAGTCGATGGATTATTTTGTTCGCCTTCGTGAAAATGGAAACCGGCAACTTTTTGGAGAAAAACTACAAAGCCTTGTTGCCGAACTTGTTGCTAAATCGAAAAAGTCCGACTCTGTGGCAGACATTAATACTACCTCCCTGCAAAGCCATTGTCAGCGAGATGGTCGGTGGGTTGGGTTGTGTCACTCATGTGACGTGATGCGCGTCCCCCCGACCTCCCAGCCCCACACACAGGCTTAATCACCAGCCGGTGAGTAAAACTGTGCCCATTCCAGGCTCCTTTTGTGCAACATGTATCAGGTGCTGCTTGGTAAGTTTTGTTTTCTTATCTTGGCTAGATATGCCATGTTGCTTTAGCGTTTAAAGGTCTGTGCTTAGTGATCATCACACACTAAACTTGTTGCGTTAGCATGCCGTTTGCGTTAGCATTAGCATTAAGCATAGTGACTGCGTATTAAACTCTTGGAAAACATTTTACATACAGTTCGTGGCGTCCAGTAGAGTTTACTTGCAAATAATGTGCAGATTTACTGCAGAGTATGCATTATCATGAAAATGTTGATGTCTTTGTAGAACAGGGGTCATGAATTAAAAATCCTCTGGGTCTGAAATTAAAAAATTACAACAATCTCGGGTTCGGAAATATTTTTAATGCTTCTTTTTGCAAATGCAAACGTATCTTTACGTGGCCATGCTGATAATCACAACATTCAAAAATGTAAATAATATATAAAAGGTGCATAATACTAAAATAGTGCTTTAATTGAATCATTAAATAGCAACATAAGAGCATGTTCAAGACTTTTTTTTTTTTTTTTTTTTTTTTTTTAATTGTGGATGCTGACAGGGGGGACTTGCTTTATTTTTTTTTAATTATTATTATTTTTCCCATGAAGCAAAGTTTCAGCAAATGCACTCAATCTTTGACAATCGGTGCGTCACAGAAGGACTGTTTTGACCCAATACCCACGCTATTCTGAGGGAGCATTCATTTGCGCGTTGCTGTGCAGTGAATGAACGAACCATCAGCCTTGAGGTGCAATCATACTGAGCCCTTAATTTTTATATTTTTGAAATATTTTTTGTGAACGGATGGCAGAGTTCATAGGAAAACTTTGCGAAAAAGCTGCATGCTTCGTCTCATAGTGTCTTTTCAAATTGCTGCTCTTTACAAGCGCTACCGTCTCTAAACAGATGAGCCGTAGCGGTCTTGTGCTGCCGCCAGGTAAAATGAACAAAAATGTGTTGGTCTACTCCTCCTTAAACACTCCGTTTTCTGCATCAATCTTGCGTAGTTTTGAGCACGCCATTTGCCGTACCTTTTTCGCCTCTTCCTCCAACTTCATTCGGCTCAGTTTTTGGCTGTCACTCCATGGAGTCTGGAAAGCGAGTGTGAGACATGCTGTTCTAAAAATAACTTTCAAATGCTTCACTCCCATTGGCTGGCTCACGTGCCTCACCGCTAAGGTTTTTGTTTGTTGCCCACCTCCGCTCTGTAAACCCGCAGACAAAAATGATTTTTGTTGTTGCAACGTGTATTAGTCGCGACAGCTTGAGATCCGGTCCAGACAGCTTGGGGTCCGGAACCGGACTGAGGTCCGCGGTTCCGTGACCTCTGTTGTAGACTTTACAATTATGCGCTCGTCTGTCATGTTTATTTAAAATTGTTGGAAACCTTTTATTCATGGACTTAAACTTTTGAAGTTCATAGATGAAAACATTGAGAATTTGACTAAAACTAGACGAACACATTTTGAAATGACTAAAATATCCCAGATAGCGGACCGATGTTGAATAAATTGATTTTCCATCAAAATCATCAGCATGGTTGACGTTGAAATTTTCAACTATAAACAATGTTGAATCAACATTGCAAATACCGATGACACCTGACAGTGTTCTATGGTGTGTCAGGCAATGGTTGGGTTAACATTGTTTTACAGTTGATGAAATAATGTTGACAAATAGTTGGTTTTTGATTGACCGGGAAATATGATTGAAAAGTCATCGAATTATGGATGAGCGAGAGTTATAGTCAAAAAAATAGTTCTGCTCGTGGTTGAACAGGAAGACCACGTATCACCTCAAAGAACTCCACTGAAAAACGCCTCATTTGGATAGCCATATTCAAAGGTAAGCCTGTTGCTTTTCTTCAGAGCCTTTATCAGCAATGATGTCTTATGGTACAATAAACCACGTTTGTCATCAAAGTTTTACATAAAACTGTTTGCCTGACACAACGTGACAAAGTTGCCAAAATTGTTAGAAACTGCATTTGTAAGCCAAGACCTACTTAGCCTGGATGTTATCCAAGTAGAACTTAGTTCATGGAAAACAATTCTTTTTACAATTAAAGCGCTAAAATCACTCGATATGATAATCAAGCCTTGTTTAAACTAATTCATTGAACGCAAACACAGTGCGGTCATTTTTCCATCATAGCTAGCTAACTAGCAAGCTCTGTTCCCATATGTAGCCCTAATATGGTTTGGGATCGATTGAAAAACTCACTTCACCACAAAATACTGAAGTATGTTAAACTATCCCATGACACCCGTTAGAAATCCTTGATATGAATTAACTGAATGCCGTTTTGTCTTTTCAGATTCACTGAAGAGGCAGATAGAGATGGCCACGTCACAATAAGCATTTGCTGCTGTTGTGCAGAAGTGGCTATGTTATGTCCCAGACCCGTTGGTGGCAAAGTTGCTGCAAAGTTCATCAGACTGAGGAGGACGCTTAAGTTTGAAATAACTTTACTGAGAGTTACTGAAATCTAGCAAAGATTTTATTTTATTATTTATTCATTATTAAATTATTTGATTTTTTTTTTTATCGTTCATGTATATTTTATTAGTCTGCCCAGATGTTTCTTCTGTCTGTAAATAAAGCAGGACCTCCAAATGCGGGCGTATTTGAAAGCATTAATAGCATCATGGTTGAAAATGAAGGAAAACATAACATTGATTAGGTGTTGTTCCATTATTAGTAAAAATCAAAATGTCGTTTAGGTTTTGTAAGGATTTCAACGTTGGAACAACATTAATCGAGGGTCCAAAAGCAGTGTTGTTAATCTTACTTTAAGAAAATAATTAATTACAGTTACAAATTACTTCTCCCAAAAAGTAATTGTGTTAGTAACTCAGTTACCTGGATGTAAGAGTAATTAGTTACTTGGCAAAGTAACTGGTGATAATTTTCATGTTTTTTTTTTCCTCAAAAAACAAACAAACAAACAAACAAAAAAAACAACAAAAAAACAGGTCACACAATGTGAAGTTTAAAGGATTTTTGGGACAATTGACTCTAGCCCAATTCTTTACCCTAAACTTAACTAGTCACAACGGTTGTGAATCAACTGTTAAAGTTGTTAAAATTGCTCCGGTTATTGCATTAGTTCTCTTCTGTCTATTTTTGATATGTGTAAGTTTTAAAACTTTCATCATTTAAAGACCGATTTAAGTCAATATTTTGCCGATTTAGGAGCATTTTAGATAAAAAGTTACTTAGGTTGGCTAGGAAGGTTCTCTACAACAGAGCCTTCCTGAGAAATCTACTGCTTTAAGATGGCGGCTGTTTACTAACTCATCTAGTTCTTTATTATACATGTTACTAATGCAGCCTTGTCTGTCATTTTCATCTAGTTCTGTATCAATGATATATCGACCGAAGCGTCATGTGGGCGTAGTTTGTAGGCTATCGGATACAGTCAGGTATTATTGGAGCCACCTAGCATAGTAGCATCACGTTTGCAACGTCGTCACCCTCCCTTGCCTCGTCCCCACTCCTGCTCTGCCCTCTCATCTCCGTGAGTCAGTCTTTCTCTCAGACTTTCTCGCGTCAGTCAACCAACATAGTAACGCACGCCTTTCCCGCCTCAGTAACGGTAAGAGTGTTGCCAAGATTAGAAACGTAATTAGATTACTCACTACTGAAGAAAATAACGCCGTTAGTAATGCTGTTATATTCTAATGCCGTTATTAACAACACTGTGCAAAAGTGATGACGAATCAACGTCGGGTGTCAACGTTGATTCAACGATACAAGATTGACAGCGAGTGTTGATTCAACATTAACGTCTGTATGCTATCTGGGATGACTAAGACTAATAAGTATTTTCAACCAAAAAAAGACTAAGAAGAAAATTCAAATGCCTGCCAAAAACAACACTGGTTCGTTCAATGGCATTGAAACATGAGCATTCACAGCCAGTCCTCCTGTTTTATATGAATTGAATGTCAATCACCCTAACCCAGGCCAGGGGTGATTTCATTCAAACAAAACGAGACACCTTTTGACCAACCCAGGTGTCTTACAAGTGCAATCAGTTGATTGCAATCAGGTACTGCTTGTTTTAGCAGAAACTTCAGTGGTTAAACTGTCTGTGCTAGATTGGCACACCCACAGCATCCCTTGAGGACCGCTTTGGAGACTCCTGCCCTAAACCCAACACGATGGAGAGAAAAACAACTTTAGAGTGTTACTTGGGGCCGTAACCAGTTATTTGTGTTGCATTTATTTTTATTAAATAATTAACATTAGAAACATGAAAATAATAATGCTAATTAAAATAAGATTTTTTTTTAATGACGAAAAGTAATCCCTTTTCCTATAAAGGGTTAGTTTTTGAATAGCTGTCCGTAGCTCGCTGGGATAGGCTCCAGTACCTCCGCGACCCTCGTGAGGAAAAGCGGCATGGAAAATGAATGAATGAATGAATGAATGTCCAGTAGTGACCATTGTCCCTAAAAGGATGAATACTTTTAAGGATTGTAGAAACCCTCTGATGACAATGGAGAATACAGTAATAAGTTAACATTTCTAAGAAATAAGAGCTCCCTCTGCTGGCTTCCAAAAGACACGTTTGGTATACCTCATCATTTATTGCCATTGTTTTAAAACTCATTCACGAATTTGCAGATGGTACAAAAACAACCTAGGTATCAACGTTTTGTGAAATTTGATGGCGAACAAATACTAACCTCTGCCTCCTCTCAAAACCACAATTTCGCCACTTGACAGCCAATTGTAGCAGGGGAAGAAAACGTCATCGTCCTCTGGTGTCCTCACCACGGCAGTGGAACAGAACCACTCATCTTCCAATTCATGAAAAGGATCTTTTTCTACTTGCAGGAGGAGCAGGAATCCCAAAGTGAATGCAGTCGTCACTGAAAATCTTCCCACCTGCAAGTGAAAATATTCTTCAGACTAAAACTAGAAATGCAGTAGGTTATATGATACACAAAAAGATTCCAAATTGTTGAATTCAAGTCCAACTGTTTCATGTTTTCCAGGTTTATTCAACATACCTTCCCAGTTTCATTACCCAGTCCAGTACTGGTCAACTGTGTGCGGTTGGACTGACCTTCTGTGCCTACCAGACTGACAAAGACATTACTAAAGGTACCTGCGTCTAGCATGTCACCTGTTGTCAGTGTGAGTGTGTACTCTGCCATTTTACTACAATAGTGATACTTGTCAACAACATGCAGGTGCCATCAGTTCTGCGCAAGTAAACAGACAAAGTGTTAAAACCTGGCCTTTTAAATGACCCTGGTCCAACTCCTGTTGAGTAGACACAGGTGTGCCGTATTGGCTACTCAGGCCATGTCTACACTTAGCAGGGTATCTCACAAAATGAAGAACGTTTTATATAGTTTGGCCTATCATCCACACGCAGACGCACATTTTGGGCATTAAAAAGGAGTGTTTTTAAAAACTCCAACCAAAGTGATGATTTTCTCAAATTCTGCGTTTATTGCGTCGTCATGTGTACATTAATACCCGGAGGTTTACGTTTTTTTTTTAAAAACAGTTGTAACGTCACTGCCTGCGACAGAAAATGTGGACTGCGCTTACGCTCACAGAGGATTTGGAATCTTACAATACTTACAATAATTACAATTATAATTACTTACAATAATTTCTGGACTATAAAGCTCACCTAATTTAGGGTGACAAAACGTGTTCTTTTGCCCGGACAAGTCCTACTTTCACGTAGTATCCTCGTCGTCCGGGCAGGTTTTATAAATTCATAAAAATGTCCGGTTTTTATGATTTTTCACGGGACCAATTTGAAGAGAATCCCTCCGGCTGCTGGGTTGCAGCGCCTGCCTGCGATTACATGGCTCCTAGTAGTAGGGAGGGAAGAAGTCGTTCTTCTCGTTTTTGTTGGCAGTTTACCCCTATCATTGGGCATTACCGCCATGTACTGGGTTGATGATTTGGCCACAACGCCTGCCCAATTGTTAAGTTTTTTACGATAAATACGTCTATAATGGCAACTGTTGACTTCTGTCGGAGCTTTGACGGTAAAATCTCGTTTGGTGTCGCATCGTTGCGCTGCTGATGATTGTAAACTTCTATAGCAAAGTTTCATTTTTGCCTTGGCTAGATATCAGTAAGCTAACCCACGCTAGGCATTATGGGAAACATAGTTTTGAACTGCTTGTTGAATAGTTTTTCAGTTTATTTCGGTTATCGTTTGTGTGCAATGTAGATCATTGAGAATATCAATTGAATGGGAATAACAATTTTGTCAAGGGCAATTGTCATGATAGTAATTTATAAGCCTACTGTGTGTATGTGTATTGACTGGACTACATTTCCATGGGTCTGCATATATATATATATATATATATATATATATATATATATATATATATATATTAGGGCTGTCAAAATTATCGCGTTAACGCGCGGTAATTATTTTTTTGAATTAATCACGTTAAAATATTTGACGCAATTAACGCGCATGTCCCGCTCAGAAAGTATTCCTTTGGTAAGTTTTACAGCAAGACTTTTTGTGCTGTCCAACAGCGAACTCTTGTGGTCGCTTTGCGACATGGTTTATTGTTTTCTTTCCAGTTCATTATGGCTGCACGACGTCTCGGGCTGATAATGTTGCGCTTATATGATCCTTGGACAAGATTTGTCCGTAAGTATGGTTGTTGTAAAGAATGTACATATTATGTTAGTAAGTGAAATGTTATATTTTTTGTATGAGACGCTTTTTGTTTATGTATAGCGTGCTAAGCTAACGTTGTTGCTAATGCAATGCTTGTGTACTTTTTTTTTTTAGTTTTACGACGGTCTAAAGAGGACTATGGTTTGAGGCCATTTTATTAATAAATCAGATGAAAAAGGAACAAGTCTAATTATTAAGGCGTCGTTCACTAGCTTTCTAGCTTTGGAAAAAGTAGACGCTTCGGGAGTGAGGACAGCATAGACAGATTTAAATGACAGTAGAGTGAAATGCCCACTAGTCCTTTTGTACCGTATGTTGAATGTATATATCCATCTTGCGTCTTATCTTTCCATTCCAACAATTTAGATTACAGAATATATATATAATTTACAGAAAAATATGGCATATTTCATAGATGGTTTGAATTGCGATTAATTGCGATTAATTACGATTAATTAATTTTTAAGCTGTAATTAACTCGATTAAAAATTTTAATCAAGTAAATCACAGCTTAAAAATTAATTAATCGTAATCAATCGCAATTCAACCCATCTATAAAATATGCCATATTTTTCTGTAAATTATTGTTGGAATGGAAAGATAAGACACAATACGGATATACAGTATACATTCAACATACTGTACATAAGTACTGTATTTGTTTACTATAACAATAAATCAACAAGATGGCATTAACATTAACATTCTGTTAAAGCGATCCATTGATTGAAAGATATATGCTAATAAAAGTTATTGAAATTTTAGATTAAAACCCCTCTTAATGTTTTGTTTTAATAAAATTTGTAAAATTTTCAATCAAAAAATAAACTAATAGGTCGCCATTGTTGATGTCAATAATTACACAATTCTCATGGTCATAAAATCAGTCGCACCCAAGCGCTAGCAGAGGGCGACAAAACTCCAAAAAACACAAGTAACAAGTGCACATGACCCTTGTCATTTTAATCTGTTTGAGCGGGGCATATGCGTTAATTGCCTCAAATATTTTAACGCGATTAATTAAAAAAATTAATTACCGCCCGTTAACGCGATGATTTTGACAGCCCTAATATATATATATATATATATATATATATATATATATATATATGTCTATATGTATTATTTTTTTGTCATTATTTATTTAGTTTTTTTCAAACTGCATTTTTCCATCCAGAGTGAGGGGGCACACTTTAAATATATTAAAGTGATATAGGCATCTTTGAGTGAACTTCGAGTAAAATTCAAGTATCTTGAGGCCGGGCTGAGTGTCCTCTTTTTTGGAAATCAAAATATGGTCACCCTACTTAATTATAAACCGCACCGGCCAAATTGAATCTCTGCCTGGGCTGCCGGCCACGGGAATGGGGGGAGGTCGGGGCTCCGGTCTCACATCGCCCCACGGCGGCTCCTCGGCGTTCTCCTGCTTCCGACTTCCCCTCTCTTCTTTAACTGGGTATCAGCCCTGTGCTCCGCCACGGATCGCTGGCTGGGCGGCGTATCGGCTGATGTTGCCTGCTACAGCGGGGGACCCTGCCTTGCCCTGGGCTTGGTGGGCCGCTGGGGGCCCTTGGCGTGCCGTGTCGGCTGGGGGGCTGCGGCTGCTGTTCGTGGCCCGGGTGGGCGGACAGGGTTGGGGACGGGCGTTCCTTTGCTGGGCTGCGGGATGAGGGATGGGCTGCGCTGCCCCCCCCCCCTCCCCAGGGCCCGCCCTAACTTCCCTGGCTTGCTGGGTGGGGGCCTTGGCCCTGTGTCGGCGCCCGCGTGGCGTCTCCGCTCATCTGCGTGGCTGCTGTGTGCCTGGCGGGGCCCGCGTGCGGCTGGATGTTATTGGGCGCGCTCAGGCGAGGGGTCCCGGTGCCGGGGCGGCGTAGGGTCGGTCGCCAATGGGCTTACACTCACTAGGGATTCGCACGGTTACTGGGTTCTAAATCAAAGAAATGATTTGTGTACACTCTACCCCTTTCTATCACTTAGCTTATAGACTCCCCCACCTTCTTCCCCCTCTTTCCCTGGTCAACAGGCCCCCCACATGGTGTCAACCGGAAATACATTTAGCTGACGATAGCACCAACATATTAGTAGTTAGTGTAGTTAGGCGTTCAATGTATTTCTTGTTGTTGTGTTTCTTCACTTTCTTCTGTTGTTTCTTTTCTTCTGTTCCCCCATAACCCCTTCCTGTTCGCTGTTTTGTCATAATAAATGAGGTATGTTGAATGACCACAAAGGGAGTATGTCAGACTCTCATTGTGAAAAATTAAAACTGTTCAGACTATCCGGGCACTTAGACTTCCATTCTCCGTGTCAAACAGCTGAGCAGGACAGGTAAAAAATAAATAAAGAAATAAAATAAAAAATAAAAAACAGGTCACTACATTTGCAAAGATTTATAATCCACTTAACCTTGCCTTCTAAATTTGAGTAATAGCAGTTAACAGCTAGTGCTAGCCCTTACATAGCAGCTTTTCAGTAGCTTACTGTGGCAATTAAGTCCTCCGAGTGCCAGATGAAAACGGCTAATCAACGCTAGCATCGCGTTCTCTTTTCGTAGCAAATAGTGGATGCCCATCCAATTAAAAGTGTTTTTGTAGGAGCATATATTATCAGATGGATCCATGTTCATCTATAAAATGAGTGTGCGTTTCTGTGGAAAAGTAGACGCCGATTTTTGAGTTCCACGGCGATATCCAATTAAATGCCTAGTTTTTCCAGTCACTCACACCTTTGAATATGATACCACAGTTGTGGCTCTGTTGTACAATTAGCGTCTTCAGTGGACAAACTGAAACTCCGCTCACCGTTTTGGCGGTGCTCTTGAGCGTTTTATGGTCCACATCTTCAATCCTTGGTTCTCGTTCAGATGTTGGTGTCGCTTTTGAAAGCTAAGGTTAGAAAAACACTACGTATATCCATCTTGTTTCTTCTGTCCTCAGGTGGTTTTGGCTAAGCAAAGCAAATGACCGTCTGTAAGGTGCTAGTCACATGATCTGTTCGAAATTTAATTTTGACCCATTGTAAAATATATTTTTTGTTTATTTCATTCATTTCTGTTGTTTTATTACTTGCAACTTTTATAGACAACATTTTACCAGCAAAGTCCTAATTTTAAATTCATGTATTGGAAATACATTACATGCAATGACAAATTCGGCCACCGTGAGGGTGGGTATGGCCCTCCTAATCTTCGCGTATGGGGGGGCAGTATTTTAGCAGGAACCAATAACAAACCATATGTTAAAGTTACAATAGTAAAATGGAGTATAGGCTAAATATGCATCTGTGAATTACATTGTTTTTCAGGTAACTATAGCCTAAAAAATACAACAGGCTGTCAGGAGTTAGAATGAAAATAAAACACATTAGTCCCATTTGAGTAGAAGTCGTCGGCCCAGCCAAACTATGAAAAAAAATATATATATATGCGCGATTTATAATCTGGCAAATACGGTAATAATGGTTTGACTCGGATAAGGAGAAAGAAAATGAGGTAAAAATATACTGCAATTCACATTTTAGAAGGTAGTTCTTTAATTCAACCTATCATGAATGTGAAACAAATGAAGTCATTACTATACTTGGTAAAACAAAATCACACGATGGCTTAATGGGTCCACATTCAAACAATATATAGACCAACATTCATAGTCACACACAGCACTTTAATCATTTATCCAATATATGGTCTCCATGTTATTATGCATATTTTACTTAGCAGTAATACACTTTGGTGAGGTTTCACATCTAACCAAATGAGTCACTCATGTTGGCAGTAGTGTTATTTCATTAAGGCAATAAAGTGTACTGACAAAAAAATGGTGATGCGGTGATACTCGGCTTTCAGCTTAAAATTTTAAGAATGAATTTACATTGTGCTAAAACCTTTTACAGGTTCACTTAATTTAACCTGAAAACTCGATAGCCCATAAAATTTTGCAAGTACTGTATGTTGTTTCCTTCAAACTTTATTAATAGTTCCTGTGGTAGGACAAGTAATGCACCACATGCATTGTTTTCCAGCCATTTAGTGTGCTACATTTTCTTTTGGAGTGCATTTCAGGTACAGTGCTTTCATTTTCCTACATTCCCTTACTAAGAATCCTCGCTAGTGTTGAAATATTTGGAGAGTGCTAAAGTGCTAAAGGGACTCAGGACGTGACGCAGGCCGGGGAGGGGCACCGGCTTGGTCTGGCGATCCACCGTGTTGTACTGGCATTTCTTCAAGTGGTTCGACATGCTGGGGACGTCTGTGAAGCCCCACCTCAGCACTGGGCTGAATGCGGTGCTGAACCGCCATACCTGCAGCCAAACAACAAAAATATCTTACCATATGTATGTTAGGTTAATATAAAACTCTAAATCACAGGTGTCAAACTCGCAGCTCGTGGGACAGCTCAGGCCCGCCATGTCATTTTGTGCGGCCCGCAAAATAAATGAGGACATGTGCATCGACCGTTTCTTGTTAAAATGTTTAAGTGTACAATTGGTGCCCGGGTTATGACGTACTTGACTTAAGCGATTTTCGACGCCGGAGTCTCATCCGCCATTTTGTCCCCAGTTGTAGTTTTTTTTAGTCGCATAAAAAGTACCTTGTTGCACCTCACAGTATCGTATTTTTATGTTTAGTTTATTAATATGATGTGTTCCGTCCTCACTAAATGAAGTCGTTCAGCTTTACAGACTGCAAACAGGGCAATTGTGCTTTTTGAAATTTTTACTTCCTTGACTTATGACAATTTGTAAAGCTGTAACACACATACGTACACTTACTGTATGTTCAAAACAACAGGCATTGTAACCACACACTTGACACAAAACAATTGATGTTCAACCATCCATCTATTGTGATCAATATGTCAATTTAGTAGAATGAATTTGCCTTATTTGCCTAACAAACGTCCGCTATCTTAAATGCTACGAATGCTAACATTTTTAAAATTCTCAAAGCAAATCACGCACACATAACTCCACAAACAGTAGCTCTACACTAAATTGCAAATGCATACACCAACATATATTAGTTGAAACAACTTACAGCCTGATGTGGAACAAACCAGAGCGCATCTATCCTTTATCAATGTCAGACGTCTGAGTCTGCTCCTCAGTCATACAAGTTGACAGTCCAGCCAGACCCAATGCTGCCACCAGAGAGCAGTGTATCCTCCATCATTAAACATAATACAATACTTTTGGACTTTTTGGATAGTTATTTTGAGATTTAGTGTTACTTAAATTGTTCATTCTGGTTACGTCGCCAGCGTAGGAACGGAACTCTTTCCTAACCCGGGGTCTACCTGTATATAAAATTTCGGTATGCCAGAAAACAGAATATTTAGTGTTTTTTTTGTTTTGTTTTTTTTAATCTTGATTTTTTTTTTTTAATTTAAAAATAAAAGTAGAGGTTTCACCCTTTTTTTAATTAAGAAAAAATAAAATAAGAAAGTATTTGTATTTATGAGGCAAAAAAAAATTAGGATGGTTTTGAGGTCAACAATGCACAACAATTTATCGACTACCAATATAGTTGGCAGCCGTGGGCCATTTACCCTAAAAAATGTAACTGTTCCTTCCGAAACCAATGAATTTTGCTAAAAGTAGCCCAAATTTGATCAGCATGCCCAATGGATTTCTCTCCTGTAGGGATGGGTTTGACACCCTGCTCTAAATTGTCTAACAAATCAACCAGAAAAGAACTCACTTTATGTTTAACCTGCCAGGTTATGTGACCACTAGAGTCTTGCCTCCTCTCCCACCGTAGCTCTACAATGCCTCTGCTCTTGAGGAGACAGGCGCACACTTCTCTCATGGTCCGTGACACCAAAGACAGTTGGCACAGGCTGAAGCCATCAAGGAAACCAGCTATGTGCCTCAGTATTTCATTGGGGAGCCTGCTGAACTGGTCCGACTGGGAATCGCCTGATAATTTGGTATCTGGATGAGGAAGCACCCCGAAGGACCTCAGGTGCCTGTCGTGGACCACCTTCGCACCTGGCGCGCTGGGGTAAAACCTCCGCTGGGAGAAGGTGCAGCCATAAAAGGCTAGAGGGCAGCGGTGCTCCATCCAGCCATTGAGGCCAGCGTGAATGTCGCCGTGGACGTTGTTGAAATGCGAGGGAAATTCATCCCTGCGGAAGGACTGCGCGCACACAAAGGGGAACATGTGCTGGTAGCGGGTGCTCCTGGGGAAGTAGTAGTTGTTAATGTCCGCCTCGACCTTCAGGGCTTCCAGAACCAAGCTAAGGCGGAGAGTGTGGAAGGGGCTAGGGGACGAGATCTGCGGGGAAGCGTGATCGCAGGCGGACGCGGAGGCCATATCGCCGACCCTTGTGTTAGTGACCAAAACTGCTGCCGGGAATGGGAACGTCTGCGTTCCCGAGTGGACGTAGCCGTTATCCATGCAGAGTGTATCAGATATCCTCTTGCAGTCTTTGGACTCCTCTAAGCAGAAAATCAGGGCAGCTGTGATCAAGTCGATTTCTCCAAGTCCCACGAGGTCATCCTCCTGCTCCAGGTCAGAGGTGTCCACTGCTTTGTCCTGTGTCTTGGTTCCCCATTGATTGGCAGGGGTAGGTATCTGCTCTTGCGGTTTGTGGTTTTCCAGAGCTGGCTCCCTTTCTTGCAGCAAAGGGGACATCACCACATCCTGAGGAGTCACCAAGTCGTCTTGTGCCACTATTTCGAGGCAGGCTTTTGTTAATGAACTCGTTTCTTTCTCCATAGTCTCGTCTGCTGTTCGTATGTTTTGAAGCTGCACCAGTCCTTCCAGTTTGCTGGCCTGCAAAGCGGCTTCCGCTTTTACACCTTCAGCAAGGCTATCGGAAGAGTTTGAGCCACTAACCAACTCCAAAGCCGTGGCTAAGCTCCTCGCTGTCTCTACAGTGGCCTCATACAGTTTGGTGTACTGCTGTTCGTTCATTGCGTTTATACCGTTGGCGATGCGCTCTTTCCCCGTGGCCGAATGCAACTCCATCAGCGCGGACAACTCCAGTTCCGTCACTCTGACAATCCTATCCGGGGGGCTGAACCAGCTACCATGGACGGTGGGCGTGATGGCTATTAACTTGAGTGATTCCAGCAAAGTGCGCTGGTCCTGGAGGGCGAGGGCCATGTCCAGTTGCTCCGCCTCCTTCACGCCACGACTCAAGCGCTCGTAAGATGAGTAGTCTGTACAGCTGACCGGCCAGCGGTTCCACTCCATGGTGCAGCACACCACCCCAGCCGGACACAACGGCAGATGCGCAGATATCTGGTTGCGCATCATGTTGGCGGGACATCCGTAGGCGCTGTTCAAACAGGGCACCCTCACTAGCGGACATAGGAGGTTGTGTTCTTCAACTTTGCACAAGTGAAATACTGCGCCGCACACTAAATTACAGCCGGTGAGATCACAGGAAACGCCTGGCTGAGGTCTGACCATGCATCCTCGGTTGACACAAGTCATGCAGTGAGCATGCTCCTCAGCCATCTTGAGGGCCTGCTGAATAAAGGGACAAAGGTTTATTCATTTTCTATGAAGCTTTTCCTCGTTAGGGACAAAATTACCCAACTTAACAACATTTAAGATTATAAACAACTGCTGATGATTGAAAGTACAGAGTATGTAAATTTATATATGAACAGGGTGACTATATTTTGATTTCTAAAAAAAAAAGGACACTCAGCCCGGCCTCAAGATACTTGAATTTTACTCGAAGTTCACTCAAAGATGCCTATATCACTTATATTTAAAGTGTGCCCCCTCACTCTGGATGGAAAAATGCAGTTTGAAAAAAAAATAATGACTTAAAATAATGCAGACCCATTGAAATGTAGTCCAGTCAATACACATACACACAGTAGGCTTTGTGCCAACTAAACATGTTTATAAATTACTATCACGACAATTGTCCTTGACAAATTGTTATTCCCATTAAATTGTTCTCATTCAATGTTCTAGATTGCACACAAACAAAAACCGAAATAAAATGACAAACTATTCAATCAGCATGTTTCCAAACATAGCAGTTCAAAACTACATTTCCCATAATGCCTAGCGCGGTTTAGCTTACTGATAGCTAGCTCAGGCAAATTTCAAACTTTGCTATGAAAGTTTACAATCATCGGCAGTGTGCCGATGCGACACCAAACGGGATTTTACAGTCAAAGCTCCGACAGAAGTCAACAGTTGCCATTATATACGTATTTATCATTAAAAAAAAAAAAAACAAAACAGGCATTGTGGCCAAATCGTCAACCCAGTAGATGGCGATAATGCCTCATGATAGGGGTAAACTGCCAACAAAAACAAGAACTACTACTACTTCCCTCCATTCTAGTAGGAGCCATGTCAACTGCTGCCACCCAGCGGCCGGAGGGATCTCTTCAAATTGGTCCCGTGAAAAATCATAAAAACCGGACATTTTTATGAATTTATAAAACCCGCCCGGACCACGAGGACACTATGTGAAAGTAGGACTTGTCCGGGCAAAAGAGGACGTTTGGTCACCCTATATATTAAGTGCAGAGGTTGACTCAATTGATGCCGTTTGTCGTTTTATTTGAAACTAATAACTAGAAGTAGCCACAACAACAGTACAAAGTTCGAGTAAAGTACTTCCGCGACTACTCTCAATATGAGACACCATAATGATACATTCGCTACTTAAATGATAAATTTACATAAGCGGTCCTAACTTTTGCTGCCTTTCAAGTTGAGCATATAGTTCAATTTTATTTAAACTAAGCGCAAAGGGCTCATTAAAAGCTAAACTAATGTCGGTTTTAACTCTAAACTCGTTCAGATACTCACTTTTTTAAATCATGACCAGCGTCGCTAACCTTGGCTAACAACAACTAGCATTGTCGGAAGTTTCCCTGTTCCGCTCCATGCTAACTTGCGAAATAAAAACAACATCCGCGGACGGAGCGGGGAGTTGCTCACCGTTTCTTTTTCAAACTATGCGTTCGACTGGACAACAGTAAATCCAGCGGTGGGGTAGTTTGTGAAGGATTATTAATACACTCATCCGCTCCCGGACTTCCTCGTCTAAACGAAACGAGTCACGTGACCGGTAAAGTTATACTGGTTAACCTAGCTATTAACTTGTAAAATGCGAAGTACAATTAATCTTGAGATTTTTATTTATATTAATAAACCAAAAAAAGTTAAGTCCGCGCGTTAGTGTTATTTCGCAAATGCGAAAAATGTCGGGTACTGTTATCTTCTGTGATTGACGCGAAACCTCTCATTGATTTCCTTGGCCCGCTGTGCTGACACGTCAACAAGGGGGCCATCTTTGTCAGGGCAATAAAAAGCGTCTTGATTTTTGAGTGAAGAGACTTATATGAGGCTTTTGTTTGTGGACATGGGGTGTAGGGCATTTAAAATGTAAAGGAAGCCAGGATACTACGTGACGTGTTACTATAAAGTTTGAATTTTTATTTGACATTTTTGGGAGTATAAATCGTAAATATCACATACATAGATCTAGGTGTGGAATGCGCGCTGTAAACTGGACGTTGTAGCCGTTATTACTTGTCGGCCATTTTATATCAGTGCTAATCTAGTCTACGGAGCGTCTGCTTTGAAACAAGGACACATTTTCAGTCGATTTTTAAAGGGCTTGCTTTTGCGTAAATTTCAGAGATAAAGTAAATCAACCACTTGCTTGAAAAAAATAATAGATGTATTTTTTTCCCCAACATGCAGCCTGAATCAGCCACGTTATATACCGGCAGGTGACTGATGCAGCCGTCGAACACTTTTCGCATCTAGTTCTATATGTATGTGATATACTAGTCCTTCTAAAAAAATTAGCATATTGTGATGAAGTTCATTATTTTCTGTAATGTACTGATAAACATTAGACTTTCATATATTTTAGATTCATTACACACAACCAGTGTTGTTAATTTTACTTTAAAAAAGTAATTAATTACAGTTACAAATTACTTCTCCCAAAAAGTAATTGCGTTAGTAACTCAGTTACCTGAATTAAAGAGTAATTAGTTACTTGGCAAAGTTACTAGTGATAATTTTCATGTTTTGTTTTTTTTTTCCTCAAAAAAAAAAAAAAAAAAACAACAAAAAAAAAGGTCACACAATGTGAAGTTTAAAGGGTTTTTGGGACAATTGGCCCTAGCCCAATTCTTTACCCTCCACTTAACTACACACAAGGGTATTGCGATAACTAGATAGTAACCTTTGCTATGTGTGGAAGTCATTTAAAGTTGTGACTCAACCGTTAAAGTTGTTAAAATTGCTCCCGCTATTGCATCAGTTCCCTTCTGTCTACTTTCAACATGTGTAAGTTTTAAAACTGTTTCATCATTTAAATATAGATTTAAGTCAAGATTTTGCCGATGTAGGACTATTTTAGATTAAAAAAAAAAAAAAGTAGGTCCGCTGGGAAGGATCTCTACAACAGAGCCTTCCTGAGAGGTCTACTGCTTTAAGAAGGCAGCTGTTTACTAACGCATGTAGTCCTTAAACATGTTGCCAATGCAGCTGTGTCTAACATTTGCATCTAGTTCTATAATATGTGATATCTTATTGCCGTTAGTAACGCCGTTATATTGTAACGCCGTTATTAACAGCACTGCACACAACTGAAGTAGTTCAAACCTTTTATTGTTTTAATATTGATGATTTTGGCAAAGAAGTCAAGAAAATAAGAATCCCTGTCTAAAAAAAATTTGCACATTTCATCCGACCAATACAAAAAGTGTTTTTTAATACAAAAAAAGTCACCCTTCAATTAATTATATCAGCTATGCACTCAATACTTAGTCGGGAGTCTTTTTGCAGAAATGACTGCTTCAATGCGGCGTGGTATGTAGGCAATCAGGCCTGTGGCACTGCTGAGGTGTTATAGAGGCCCAGGATGCTTCGATAGCGGCCTTAAACTCATCCACAGTGTTGGTCAGGTGTCTCTCAACTTCCTCTTCACAATATCCCCCAGATTCTCTATGGGGTTCAGGTCAGGAGAGGTGGCAGGCCAATTGAGCACAGTAATGCCACGGTCAGTAAACCATTTAGCAGTGGTTTTGGCACTGTGAGCAGGTGCCAGGTCGTGCTGAAAAATGAAATCTTTACCTCCATAAAGCTTTTCAGCAGATGGAAGCATGAAGTGCTCCAAAATCTCCTGATAGCTAGCTAGCTGCCTTGACCCTGACCCCGCAGTAGACCAACACCAGCGTCTGACATGGCACCCCAGACCATCACTGACTGTGGGTACTTGACACTGAACTTCAGGAATTTTGGCATTTCCTTCTCCACAGTCTTCCTCCAAACTCTGGCACCTTGATTTCCGAATGACATGTAAAATTTGGTCAAATCTGAAAAAAGACTTTGGACTACTGAACAACAGTCCAGTGCTGCTTCTCTGTTGTCCAGGTCAGGCGCTTCTGCCGCTTTTTCACGTTCAAAAGTGGCTTGACCTGGGGAATGCAGCACCTGCAGCCCATTTCCAGCACACGCCTGTGCACGGTGGGTCTGGAATCTGCCCTTCTCCACAATCTGTCTCAGGGTGCAGTCACCTCTTGTGGTTGTGCAGCGTTTCATGCCACACTTTTTCCTTCCCACAGACTTCCCACTGAGGTGCCTTGGTACAGCACTCTGGAAACAGCCTATTCTCTCAGAAATTTCTTTCTGTGTCTTAGCCTCTTCCTTGAGGGTGTCAATTATGGCCTTCTGGACAGCAGTCAGGTCGGCAGTCTTGCCCATGATTGCGGTTTTGAGTAATCAACCAGGCTAGTTTTTAAAAGCCTCAGGAATCTTTCGCAGGGGTTTTGAGTTAATTCGTTGATTCAGATGATTAGTAGTTTCTTTAGAGTACCTTTTCATGACATGCTAATTTTTTTAGATAAGGACGTTTTTCTTGACTTTTTTTTTTTGCCAAAATCATCAATATTAAAACAATAAAAGGCTTAAAGTACTTCAGTTGTGTGTAATGAATCGAAAATATATGAAAGTCTAATGTTTATCATTACATTACAGAAAATAATGAACTTTATCACAATATGCAACTTTTTTGAGAAGGACTAGTATATGGTGTTATTACCAACTCAAAAGACGTCCTAATATAAATGGATATTTTGACGCTCTGAAGTCCTCAGGAAAAACAGTAGTAAGTTGTGCGACTATATTACGAGTTGCAATGTTCCATAGCTCCCACGCGAGGTCAGTGTTGTGCCGTTTGTGCAGGTGATGATTCCAATCACAAAAGATGCCGTTTTGCTAAAGACGTTGGTCTGCGTATGAACACTAGGTGGCGATAGGAAACTGCCTTCTGCTGTCTGCTGTCCTTGGTGCTGAAACTCAATTGACGCCCTCCTCGACCCCTCCCCATCCCGCAGAAGCTGTCACCATTCAAAATCCTCACAAGTCAAAGTAAGGACGCTCCACGTCATTCACGTCTGTTTGTTGCTGACGTCATTCATAGTTCTGAAATTGTGTACTGTCATATATGATTATTTCATTGGTCTAAATGCTTTTTCTCCCTCGTAACAGATATGTTAATGATGTGGGTGAGGGACATATGGAGAGAAGATGAGGCCAAGAGAAAGACTGAGAGTGGGGGCAATAGCGAAAGGGAGAAAAAAGAGAAAGAAAGTGAGGGTTCAGAGAGAAGCAAAAGACAATGCTTTAATTGGTGTAGGGAAAAAAAAGCTGTTTTGGAAGAGAAATGGTGTGACAGAGAGCTAGAGTAATAGAGACAAAACAAAAATCAATGGTTAAGATTCAGAAAGCGATCTACAGTTAAAAGAGTAAAGGAAAGAGATACAGATGAGGGAGAGTGAGTTCTGGTGAATGTCTGTGTCGAGAGGGAGTGAGAGCCATGGGGTGTGAGACGGCAACGGAAGATAGAAAAAGAGATGGGGTTAAAAGAGAGATGCTGTAAGAGATAGTGAATCGTTATATGTTAAAAGAGTGGGTGAGTGAGAGAACGCTACAGTGTGAGGAAGAGAGCTATGGTGTGTTTGTGAGAAAGCAAATGAGAGAGCTAGGGAGAGAGAGAGCGGGCGAGAGGAGAGAGCGAACCAGTGCGATAGAGCAACACGCGCTCAAGAAGACGAGGGAAGGAGGGCAAGCAGTATGTCTCGAGGATTCAGGTAAGTTTTGACGCTTCCCGACACCCTTTCGTCACATTTGCATGTACGCGAACGCCGGTGGGAAAAAACGCAAGGGAAAACTGGAGAGTCTCGCGTTTGAGGGCCACCTCGGTGGGGAAAAGGAGCCGATGAGATGCGGCGTGACAATTCCACGGACGCGTTTTTCCTCTTTGCGCTGTCCACAGTTCTGGAATTCGGCTCCAGTCTCAATGGAAGAGCCGGCGCCTCGCGCTCGAAATAAGCAGAGGACTGACATATGTGAAAACACGCGTGCTAAGGCAGTGGATGCAGGTGCGAATCTGGACCGAGGCGGCTGTTTTGTCATGTTGTCTCATTCAAACCATTTTCCTTGCTGTGTTCACAAGGCTTTCTGTATCACTATTCTGGAAGGCTGACACAAAAAAAGAAAAGAAAAAGTCAGAATTACATTCATGACTAGACATCAATGGCATTGAAAAATGAACATTCATAGCCAGTCCTCCCAGATTAAATGATTTGGATACCTCTTGTTGCTAAGTGAATGGCAGGCAATGAGTTAAATACCATGAATTAATAAAAATTGTTTACCAAAAAAAAAAAAAAAATCAACTCGAGTGTTTTTGTGGGCCATGACTAGAGTGTATTTCTATTTGTATTAATTTTATTAATTCATACTTTTTGTATTTATGGTAAATACAAAATAAATATTAATCATAAGAGAACAATATAATTATTATTGAGGTCTGATGTCAACATGTGTACACATTATATTTTGGGTCATGTAGGCCACAATATTAACTTTTTGTATACAAGTGTGCTCTACATGAGCCAAAATGTGATGTCCATTTGCAGTATGTAGATGCAAGGTCTTTATAGGGATAACTTAAAAATAACCCTGTCATGCATGAATTATTGTTTTATTGGTTTTTTTTAACCCATACTGGGCACTCATTTAACTCTTTGGCTGAAAGTGACGGCGCTATTCATTTGCCTCACCCAGTCACAATGGATTGGACGTCTAGTGCCGTCAATGGCACTGAAACGTGAGCATTTACAGCCAGTTTTTCTGGTTAATTGAACTAACGTTTAGCACCATCAATGTCATGCAATGAGTTAAATACAGAGGAAAAAACACCTTTAGATAATGAATTATATGAAAATATCACATAAATAAAATGATCATACAACCAAAAGGTTGTCATGTAAATGTGACATTATATGAAAAACGTAATAAGAAGTGAAAAAGATGAAAAAAAATTCTGTAGATAATGTCATGAAAAGTGTTAATTAAATAATAGAAAATGTGCTTAAAGGAGAAAGAGCTCATGTTCAAATAATACCCATGAAATTTCCAAAAGGTATGGTGTTAAGTGACTTTAAAGAAAAAGTGAAAGTGTGTTATGTAAATTCATAATTGGAGGCAAACAAGTCACAATATTAAGTGAAAAAGTCATGTTAGGCAAAGTTGAAAAACATAGATAATTAAAAAAGAAGTATTAAAATACTAATGTTTCAGAATATACGTATGTGTATTTTTATCATTCTGGGTTCTACTTCCGGTTTGAGCCGCAAATCTGTTTGACATGTGCAATAGCTTGCTTGAATGCAACGGCTAAAGTGTAAGTCATTGTACTTCCTATGGAAAACGACAATTGGTGTTTTGTTGTACTTCCTGTCTAGGCCCACGCACACGTGGCCCAGGTGTGGCATCCACAGGTGGCTGGGATAAACACGACCGCAGCTGCTATGCGCTCACCGTCGGCACACCCCCGCTAAAGATGGCTCCCCTCGCGCTGCTCCTACTTCCCGCCTTGCTCTCCCGCCTCCCCTGCCACGCCGCGGGCATCCATGAACGGGCCGCCGTGCCTCGCGGCGTCTCCCGCTTGGTGGCCCGCATGGACGGCGACGTCATCATCGGCGCCCTGTTCTCCGTGCACCACCAGCCGTCGGCGGAGAAGGTGGCCGAGCGCAAGTGCGGGGACATCCGCGAGCAGTACGGCATCCAGCGCGTGGAGGCCATGTTCCACACCCTGGACCGCATCAACGCCGACCACCATCTCCTGCCCAACATCAGCCTTGGCTGCGAGATCCGGGACTCTTGCTGGCACTCCTCCGTGGCTCTGGAGCAGAGCATCGAGTTCATCCGAGACTCGCTCATCTCCATCCGGGACGACAAGGACGGCTCCAAGTGGTGCGTAGACGGCCAGTCCCACTCTAGTCAACCGCCGCCCACCAAGAAGCCCATCGCCGGTGTGATCGGACCGGGGTCCAGCTCAGTGGCCATCCAGGTCCAGAACCTGCTACAGCTCTTCAACATCCCACAGATCGCTTACTCGGCGACCAGCATCGATCTGAGCGACAAGACACTGTTCAAGTACTTCTTGAGGGTGGTGCCCTCCGACACCTTGCAGGCTCGAGCCATGCTGGACATCGTGCAGCGCTACAACTGGACTTATGTTTCTGCTGTACACACTGAAGGTAAGCCCATTCACCCAACTCCTTTTTCACATTCTTACTAGATAGGATGGTTCATCCATGAATGTACGCCACATTGTTATGCTCCTGTCACAGCTGTACACAGACAACGGTGCTCTGTGAGCAGCCATGACAATTGCTATGCTCCTCTCCGCCCAGAAGGTTTTCTTGAAAATGAATTTTGAAAAAGTTTCAAAAGTTCTTCTCCATTTCCATTCCCGACACACAGTGTCCGACTCCCGGTTCCGCATTTATATTGAAATCACTCAAGTTTCCAGGGTGGATAGATGGTGTGGAAATCCAACTACTACAAGTAGTCCCTGGGTTACATACGAGTTCCATTCCTACGCTGGCGACATAACCCAAATTTCCGCTTAACTGGGAATTAACCCTTAAAAAAAAAAAAAACTACCCAAAAAGTCCAAAGGTATTTTATTTGGTTAACTCGTTTGCGCCCAAAAACGTATAAATACGTTCTATTTTTAATTGTTTCAGTGTCCCGAAGAAGTATTCATTCGTCTTTTACGTTTTTTTTTTTTTTTTTTTGACAAGAGGCATCTCTAGGTTCTGTTGCACCTAAACTGCAATGCACAAGGCTCAAAATTCATTTTAAACCAATAAAACTGGCCACTGGAGGGCAGTAGCCCATTCTGTATGAACTCATCTCGGGCCAAGAAAGGAAGTGAAAAAAAATAGTCAGAAAAGTTGAAGCGATCTTGTGAAGACGCGTGAGAATTTGAGAAAAATGTGGAGAACCATCGTAAAAAAAAAAAAAAAAAGGCAAACGACACTGGAGGAGTTTTTTGAAAAGAAAACGAAACCATCTTCAAAGAAGGATTCAGAAAAAATCTATCTTGATGAGACAGACGGTGACGGCCAGAACAGCGTCAGGTTCCACATGCGTTCTGCGGCGCTCACGTTGCGTTACTCCTGAGCCCGAGGTTGAAACCAACGATGACGATGATGAAAAAGATGAAAAAATGGAGACCGATCTTGCTCTGGACTCATCAGATTACTGGGAGCCACCTCATTCAACCGGGAGCAGCCGAGAGCCTTCCCCGTTGTTATGTGCGCAAATAATTCAACAGTTCAATAGTTTAGTTATGTGTAAATAAATTGTTACTGTGTGATCAAAAGCTCTATTTGTCTTGTTGTTTATGTTATTTTGTAGAACGAAAACATTATTCAGATGTTTGAGATGTCACAAAAGCGAAAAAAATAGCTGTGTTAAAGTCAAAGTTATATTTGAAATGTATGCTTTTACAAAAAGCTCAATTTCTCTGTTTTTTCATCAGAAATTGGAAAATTGCTCAAACTGAGCTATTTTCTAATGCTGATTTCAAAAGAATGGAAAAAGATATGAAGTCGTTTTTTTTTTTCTGCCGAAAGAAGAGAGTCTGATCTTTCTTTTGGTGGATTCCATGTTTATATAGCAATAGAACAGAATTTTCTGTGGGCCTTGCAAAATCAGTCAAAATCCAATAAAACGGCCGGTAGCGAAGGGCCTTGCTCCGGTGAAAATGGCTGGGAGTGAATGAGTTAATGATGGAGGATATAATGTCCTCTGCTGGAAGCATTGGGTGTGGCTTGACTGTCGCCTTGGCTTCTAGGAATGAGTAGGAGACTCGTCTGACATGAATTATAGACTTCATAATGAATTGACATGACACATTCCCCATTCACTGTGTCACGCCTTCCCTTCCAACACCCCGTTTCATTTATTAGCAGTCGGTCACATGCAGCGATCTAACGCCGGATTTAGGTTGAAAAAGTACGAAAGATTTACCGCATACAAACAGGGAGGATTGTCTCAGGAGTGATTTGTTCGAGGATTCAAATTAATTATATTTTTCGTACCAAGCATGCATTTTGAAACATGAAAAAAATCAATGGGAGTAATTAGCCGCTACAGCATTTGCATTATACTTCGCAATATTTACATAAAATAAATGCTTCCTGCACGTTTTTTTGTTTGTTTTGCTTTTAACCAAGAATCAAGACTCTTTTACGTCCATATCTATAAAGAATTCAGGGATTTAAGGATTTATTCACTAGAATTTTCAACAGAAAAAGCTCTTTGTTTACATATGGCGGCCGCTAACTTCCTTACTGACTAGCCTCATAGTTCGCAATATTTCCGTAAAATAAATGCTACCTGCACGTTTTTTTTGGGGTTTTTTTGCTTTTAACCAAGAATCCAGACTGTTTTACGTCCATATCTATAAAGAATTCAAGGTTTTAAGCATTTATTCACAAGAATTTTCAACGGAAAAAGCTCTTTGTGTTCAGAGATAGGCCCCCTATGAATCGGCCCCGTGCCCCGTGTCCCGTCAATACATTATGAAGTCTATGCATGGATATAGCACAGCTGCCCTCTCGTTTGGCCCACATAACACTGTCGTTTTTTTTTTTTTTAAGCTAATATATGTTTGTGTATGCATTTGTAATTAAGTTTAGAGCAACAGTTTGAAGAGTTATGTGTGAACGATTTGCTATAAAAATTGTAAATACATTAGCATTCGTAGCATCTAAGCTAGTGGACTTTTGCTGGGCAAATTAGGCTAATTTAATCTACTAAATTTACATTTTGATTAGACGAGATGGACGTTTGAACACCAACCGTTTTGTGTCAGGTGTTTTATTGTTAAAATGTCTGTCGTTCAGAACGTAAGTGTACATATGTGCGCTACAGCTTTACAAATTGTCAGAAGTGAAGGAAGGAAAAAGCTTCAAAAATCACAATTGCCTTGTTTGCTGTCTGTCAAGCTAAATAACTTCACCTTGAGTGAGGACAGAACATGTCAAGTTAATAAAGTTAAAAATATTGTCTAGTACAACAAGGTGCTGTTTACACAGCTTAAAAAAAAAACAAAACAACTGGAGACAATGGCGGACGAGACTACGGCATTGTAAACTCGAAGTCGAGTCCGTCGTAACCCGGGGACTACCTGTATTCTTGAAGTTATCTGTGCAACCCAAAGTGCAACTCATTTGGGATGCAAAACGACATTCGTTCAAGCATTCCCCTTGTTAATATTCCGTTAACTTGTAAAAAAAAATGGTTGAGGAGGCACCTCAAGGCCAAATGAGGTTGTGTTTGTTATTTACAAGAGGCTAATTATTAAATCTTTTCGGATTGGCCATTGAAAGTATGACATTGTGCGTTGGAGGATAGGTGCGGTCGTAAGACTTGTCCTCTCTTTAGAGATAGTCTCTAAACATTGACATTGATGGCATTCCTTACTCTTATGTGTTTTTGTATCAGATTTGCACATTTTCCTTGTACCTCAAATTTTGACACATAACACTAAGCCAAAAATCAAGCCAAGTAATCACTCATAATTTGGAAAAACATGAAAAATTATTTCTATAATTTTATTCTCGCAAGATTAGCACATTGCACAGCATACAGTATATGTAGCGTATACAGTGGTACCTCTACTTACAAAATTAATTGGTTCTGAAAGTAGTTTCCGAAACTGAAACTTCCATAAGTAGAGACCCGTTTTCGATGTAAATGCCCTAATGTATTCCAAGCCCCCCAAAATTCAGACATACCTCTTTCATAAAGCATAAAAATGCATCAATACAATATGAGACGGCCCTGTTTATAAGCTGACCCCCTCCTTTTCAAGACTCAAGTTTGAAAAAAGACTTTTTGAATACCAAATTAATTTTATACAGAAAATAATTACAGTAAATCTGAAACAAATGATTATAACAACATATTTGCGAGAAAAAGCATGTTATTTTGCCTCATTCAAATCTTAATATCTGAACATTTAAATATGAAAACTAAAGTGCAATCACATTCGAAAAATGAATGGCTTCTGGTTTTTGAAATGTAAATAAACCAATCTATTGTGATAAAACAACAAAATTGTAATAACTGCATTAACCATCAAAGTGAAGTCTAACTGTAACTGTAGTCTTGAAACAAATCTAAATAGGGAAAAACATTGCAATAAAATAATGCAAACTGGTTAAATTTGAGAGTAGCTGAGATCTGTCATGATAGAACATCGCTTCAATGATATCTGGCGCCATCTAGCGTCGTGAATGGGTATAATGTCTAGACCGCGAATATAAGATGACCCCCACTTTTTCAGTCTTATTTCGATGCAAAAAACACCGTCTTATATTTGGGCCAATACGGTACATTATTGCACAATAAACATAAAATGAGAGTTGTGCATGATGTAAAAACAAAGAATAAAGAATAAAAGTTAATACGGTCACATAAAGCTGTCGCAACACCTCATGGCCCGAGGGGCGAATAAAGAGGACGCTAGGATACACACATACAGTAAAGGTCCCTCTTAGCCAGTTGGATACCAGGAAGATGCTAGGCAATAGCCAATGGCAGAGCAGCTGTAGTTATGTTACCTTAAGTAAACTCTGGGAGCTGCGAGTAGCAGCCCATACTGTATTTTTGTCGTTCGTATCCTGAAATTTCTTTCGTAACAAGAGACAATATTTACCCGTTGAGTCGTGTCATTACCCGAAAATTCCATATATAGAGACATTCGTGAGTAGAGGTACCACTGTATGCAGATTAGCATATTTGTGTGCCGTGGCTCAGTGATAAAGTAGTCGTTCCACAACCCAGAGGTTTTTCATTCAATTCTCCACCCTGGTGGCCTACTCCAAGTATCCTTCAGCAAAATACTGAACCAAACATACAGTATCTCCTGGTGCCGCGTCATTAGTAGGTGAATGAGGATATTGGGGCTGCAGCTATCGATTATATACGTAATTCATTAATCTATCAATTAGTTAGTTCAAGTAATTGGATTAAAGTGTTTAATGTGTTGGAGAATAAATTGTAGCCTCTACAAAAACTTACAACTTTTTGTTGGTCTTAACGGAACAGCTGGATCCAGACACGTTTGATGAGTTATGTCATATTCACTGTTGCCACTAGAGGCCAGTGTATCCACCTAAATGAATAAAACTAAATGCAAACCCTTTCAACACAAACCATTACAACCAAGGGCGTAGGTTTGCATAGGGAGGGTAGGGACATAACACTACCAACTTTTCAGGATGCTCAAATTGTCCCCACCAACTTTTAAGCAACCTTATTTGCATCATATAATGAGTTCAGTTATATAGGAAATATAGATTGTCTTCCCATATGTTGTAAGAATAGAATGGACCCTACCATTATTAAGTGAATTATTTTCATCATGCATGTTCAGACTTACACTTACCCCTTTTCACTTGCTGAATGTGCCGGTCCATTCTTTCCCCTCAAATGCACGTTTGATTGATTTGCATTTATTTAAAATGTATTTATTATATGTACTATATATATGTACAGTGCCTTGCAAAAGTATTCGGCCCCCTTGAACCTAGCAACCTTTCACTACATTTCAGGCTTCAAACATAAAGATATAAAATTTTAATTTTTTGTCAAGAATCAACAACAAGTGGGACACAATCGTAAAGTGGAACAAAATTTATTGGATAATTTAAACTTTTTTAACAAATAAAAAACTGAAAAGTGGGGCGTGCAATATTATTCGGCCCCCTTGCGTTAATACTTTGTAGCGCCACCTTTTGCTCCAATTACAGCTGCAAGTCGCTTGGGGTATGTTTCTATCAGTTTTGCACATCGAGAGACTGACATTCTTGCCCATTCTTCCTTGCAAAACACCTCGAGCTCAGTGAGGTTGGATGGAGAGTGTTTGTGAACAGCAGTCTTCAGCTCTTTCCACAGATTCTCGATTGGATTCAGGTCTGGACTTTGACTTGGCCATTCTAACACCTGGATACGTTTATTTTTTAACCATTCCATTGTAGATTTGGCTTTATGTTTTGGATCATTGTCCTGTTGGAAGATAAATCTCCGTCCCAGTCTCAGGTCTTGTGCAGATACCAACAGGTTTTCTTCCAGAATGTTCCTGTATTTGGCTGCATCCATCTTCCCATCAATTTTAACCATCTTCCCTGTCCCTGCTGAAGAAAAGCAGGCCCAAACCATGATGCTGCCACCACCATGTTTGACAGTGGGGATGGTGTGTTCAGGGTGATGAGCTGTGTTGCTTTTACGCCAAACATATCGTTTTGCATTGTGGCCAAAAAGTTCAATTTTGGTTTCATCTGACCAGAGCTCCTTCTTCCACATGTTTGGTGTGTCTCCCAGGTGGTTTGTGGCAAACTTTAAACGAGACTTTTTTATGGATATCTTTGAGAAATGGCTTTCTTCTTGCCACTCTTCCATAAAGGCCAGATTTGTGCAGTGTACGACTGATTGTTGTCCTATGGACAGACTCTCCCACCTCAGCTGTAGATCTCTGCAGTTCATCCAGAGTGATCATGGGCCTCTTGGCTGCATCTCTGATCAGTTTTCTCCTTGTTTGAGAAGAAAGTTTGGAAGGACGGCCGGGTCTTGGTAGATTTGCAGTGGTCTGATGCTCCTTCCATTTCAATATGATGGCTTGCACAGTGCTCCTTGAGATGTTTAAAGCTTGGGAAATGTTTTTGTATCCAAATCCGGCTTTAAACTTCTCCACAACAGTATCTCGGACCTGCCTGGTGTGTTCCTTGGTTTTCATAATGCTCTCTGCACTTTAAACAGAACCCTGATACTATCACAGAGCAGGTGCATTTATACGGAGACTTGATTACACACAGGTGGATTCTATTTATCATCATCGGTCATTTAGGACAACATTGGATCATTCAGAGATCCTCACTGAACTTCTGGAGTGAGTTTGCTGCACTGAAAGTAAAGGGGCCGAATAATATTGCACGCCCCACTTTTCAGTTTTTTATTTGTTCAAAAAGTTTAAATTATCCAATAAATGTTTTTCCACTTCACGATTGTGTCCCACTTGTTGTTGATTCTTGACAAAAAAATAAAAATTTCATATCTTTATGTTTGGAGCCTGAAATGCCGCGAAAGGTTGCAAGATTCAAGGGGGCCGAATACTTTTGCAAGGCACTGTATATATGTAGTGTTTTACCTGAAGGAAGGCTCCATTTTAATTTATTTTTGCTATACCCTGACTGAGGTTTTTCAGTTATATTTAATATAATCCTTAATATTATCCTTATATTATTTTTTTTAAGAGAAAATTTATTTTTTGCATTCCTGCATATTTTAAGGGATTACTGACAGGTTTGTATTTATCGTGTATGTTAATATAATTTAACATATTTAAGCTATGTTCAAATAGTGCAATTTAATTTTGCTAATGAAATCCAGACATTTATTCTGGAAGTTTTCAAGTGTTCCTTTAGTAGTATTTGAAAACAAATTTGTGACTCGAACGGTGTATTGCATGAATCGATGCACGAGAAAATCAATGCATATTTATTTTGCGTTAAATCGTTTAGCCTGCGTTTAGTTCTGCAAAATCAAGAACTTCGCCTTTCGGCTCAGCTCCTTCATCACCACTACGGAGCGGTGCATAGTCCGCATCACTGCAGAAGCTGCACCGATCAGCCTGTCGATCTCCCGCTCCCTCCTACCCTCACTCGTGAACGAGACCCCAAGGTACTTGAACTCCTCCACTTGGGGCAGGATCTCATCCCCGACCCAGAGAGGGCACGCCACCCTTTTCCGGCTGTGGACCATGGTTTTGGATTTGGAAGTCCCATGGGCTCACCACCTGTTTAAGGGGCCAAAGGGGTCGGGTGTGTAGTGATTTGGGCGGCAGCCCAAGGCGGGGCCTTGGCGGTCCGACCCCTGGCTACAGAACCTAACTCTCATAAAATCGTGACATGTAAATCACGACTTTTCCCTCCTGTGTCATTTCTTTTTTTTTTCCTCAGTGTGGCCCTAAATACAGCCACATGGTAATCCTGTGCACGTCATACCAAACTGAGCTGGCACTCTCTCCTGGCAAACTGCTCATTTGCACAGCCCACGGTGTAATTACTGTGAGGAGGTGATTTGTGTCGACAGTGTCAGAAATACACACACGTGAGGTTTTCTGTAGTCAACACTCACGTTTCGATCGTCAATTAGTCTATTTATCAATGACATAAGCTCTATTTGTTTAGTTGTCAGGTACTAATGAATGATCAGGTCAGCCTCCACCATCATAGGCAAGTTGCCACACCTCCAACTGGCTCATGTAATCACTGTGCAACACCTTTACTGCCTCGCACAGTCGGAAACAAGTTTATTAAAGTCAACATGAAAGTAGTCCGTTCAACACCTCCACATATTTTGATTGAAAGCCCTTCCAAAAGCAGCATTACTAAAATCCAGCACAGCATTTAAAGAATAGTGTCATTTAAAAATAATGAGGCATATAATCATAAAAACAGCTCCTACGTTGCGCGTTTATGAGAAATAATCACAGTTCAGTTTAATGAGTGTCGACAATAATGACAGTTTTCTTGGGAAAAGTATTAATGCAGTTCGGTTGCCGTGGCAACAGTCGGGGCTGGCTGTGAAAAATGCAAGTGAAGTACCTGTGCGGATGCCACTGTACTCAAGCGGGCTGTCCACTAATGTGCCTGCTGGTCATCGTCTGACTCAAAGGATGGCATGTAAATATTTGTGAAAGTGGGAGGACGACACGCGACCGTTATAAACACCGTCAAAGCAAAATGGTAACATTACAGCCATTGTTTTTTTCATCAGTAGGATTTGTTTGGTTAATTTCTCCACGCGCGGGTGATTGGTTACGTGTGTTCTTATAATCCAGCGCCGCGGCTTTGTGGTCAATCCAGACCGTGACACGGCGGTCCACGTGGATGGAGAAGATTTAAGCGAGGAGGGAGGGAAAAAAAACAGCTTTGCTGGGCATGTTGATTGGGATGCGGGGCCACAGAGCAGACAAGACGCGCCTTGCCTTTGATTGCAGTGGCGAAAATCCCCCATACTCATTATCACAGGATCAAGTCAGGGCTAACAACACTGAGCCAGAGGCCTTTTTATATGGAGCGGGGACATGTGTTCGTGTATTCTAATTAGGGAGGGATAGCGGAAATATTAATAGTGAAGCAACCTCCTGATGTTGCTTTAATAGAACTAATTCGCTGCCATTAACTCGATAAAGTGAACCCATTTAAATACTGTAAAGCTAGAATAATAATCATAAAAATTAAATCATTATTATTTTACACAAAACTCCCAAAATGTGGCGGACAAAAGTATTGGCACCCTTTGAAAAATCCTGTGATGCTTCTCTAATTTGTGTACTTAACAGCACGTTACTTACCTGTGGTGGTGGCTAAATCACACTTGCAACCAGTTAAAATGGATTAAAGTTGACTCAACCGCTGTCCTGTGTCCTTGTGTGTACCACATTGAGCATGGAGAAAAGAAAGAAGACCAATGAAGTCTCTGAGGACTTGAGAAGCAAAATTGTGAGGAAGTATGGGCAATCTCAAGGCTACAAGTCCATCTCCTATGAACTGAATGTTCCTGTGTCTACCGTGCAAAGTATCATCAATAAGTGTAAAGCCCATGGCACTGTGGCTAACTTCCCTAGATGTGGACGGAAAAGAAAAATTGACGATTTTCCACAAAAGATTGTGCGGATGGTGGATAAAGAACCTTGACTAACATCCAAACAAGTTCAAGCTGTCCTGCAGTCCAAGGGAACAACAGTGTCAACCCGGACTTTCCGTCGGCATCTGAATGAAAAGGGGCTCTATGGTAGGATACTCAGGAAGACCCCACTTCTGACCCAGAGACATAAAACTTAGCCAAAACTTACCTGAGATAGCCAACATTGTTTTGGAAGAATGTTCTCTGGTTAGATGAGACAAAAGTAGAGCTTTTTGGAAAAAAGGCATCAACAGAGTTTACAGGGAAAAAAACCAGGCCTTCAAAGTAAAGAGCACGGTCCCCACAGTCAAACATGGCGGAGGTTCCCTGATGTTTTGGGGTTGTTTTGCTGCCTCTGGCATTGGACTACTTGACCATGTGCATAGCATTATGAAGTCTGAAGACTACCAAAAAATTTTGCAGCATAATGTAGGTCCCGGTGTGAGAAAGCTGGGTCTCCCTCAGAGGTCATGGGTCTTCCAGGAAGACAATGGCCCACAACACACTTCAAAAAGCACTAGAAAATGGTTTGAGAGAAAGCACTGGAGACTTCTAAAGTGGCCAGCGATGAGTCCAGACCTGAACCCCAAAGAACACCTGTGGAGAGATCTGAAAATGGCAGTTTGGAGAAGGCACCCTTTAAATCTCAGAGACCTGCAGCAGTTGGCCAAAGATCATTCAAAATTCCAGCAGAGTATTGTAAGAAACTCATTGATGGATACTGGAAGCAGCTGTTCGCAGTTATTTTGTCTAAAGGTTGTGCTACCAAGTATTAGGGTGCCAATACTTTTGTCCAGCCCATTTTCGGAGTTTTGTGTAAAATGATAATGATTTAATTATTTTTTTCATTCTCTTTTGTGTTTTTTCATTACAAGCGAAATAAATGAAGATATTACTACTAAAGCATTTGTAATTGCAATCATTTTCTGGGAGAAAATTAGCATTATCTGACAGAATTGCAGGGGTGCCAATACTTTTGGCCAGCCCTGTATATATATATATGCATAAATTAGGCTTGAACAATATTGGAAAAAAAAAAAATTGGAATATACTTTTTGCATTGGTTGCACTGGTGCACCAAACTTTTTTCTTAAGGTGCACCAGCACAAAATGTAGGTGCAGCCACAATTTTCATTGCATCACCTTTAACGCCATACTTTAATCACTCTCCATAACATTCATATAATTCATATGAGTGAATTCACTCACGCTTTGATGCTCACGCTGCTGAGAACAGCCTCTCGACAACGAATATTGACTAAACAATGATTAACACATTTGTGACTAAGATCGTAGAGCTACCGAGCCTTCACTCTCCAGATCAAAGCTACAAACCTGTCAATCACCGTTAACTTTAAGTCGCAAATGCCAGCTGCACTGGTGACCACGAAAAGCAGCAGGAGGGAGAGTGAGAGGCTGGATGAGCATGAAGCAGAAAAACTAGGGCTGTCAAACGATTAAAATTTTGAATCGAGTTCATCACAGCTTAAAAATTAATTAATCATAATTAATCGTAATTCAAACCATCTATAAAATATGCTATATTTTTCTGTAAATTATTGTTGGAATGGAAAGATAAGACACAAGACAGATATATATTCAACATACTGTACATAAGTACTGTATTTGTTTATTATAACAATAAATCAACAAGATGGCATTAACATTAACATTCTGTTAAAGCGACCCATGGATAGAAAGACTTGTAGTTCTTAAAAGATAAATGTTAGTACAAGTTATAGAAATGTTTTATTAAAACCCCTCTTAATGTTTCGTTTTAATAAAATTTGTAAAATTTTCAATCAAAAAATAAACTAGTAGCCCGCCATTGTTGATGTCAATAATTACACAATTCTCATGGTGCTGAAACCCATAAAATTTAAGATTTTAAATTTGAGAAGCAGATTTCTTGTGTTGTTCGGGACTGTTTTTATCAGCTTCGCCAGATTGCTAAGGTGAAATCTATTGTTTCACGCTCTGATATGGAAAAATTGATTCATGCTTTTGTCACAACTCGGCTGGATTACGGTAATTCTTTGTATGCAGGTGTCGGTCAGGCGGCACTGGCCCGTCTGCAACTTGTACAAAACTCTGCTGCTCGACTCCTAACTAGAACCCGCAGGCGTGAACATATCACCCCAATTTTAGCATCTCTTCACTGGCTCCCGGTACATTACTGAATACATTTTAAGATATTATTATTTGTTTTTAAATGTTTGAATAATCTTGCGCCGCCATATTTGTCAGAACTGCTTCAGCCTTACAGTCCAACCAGAACCCTCAGATCAGCTGACCACCTGCTTCTAGTAGTCCCGAGATCAAGGCTGAAGCTTAGGGGTGACCGTGCATTTGCGGTGATGGCGCCCAGGCTGTGGAACCAATTACCACTTACTATTAGACAGGCCCCCTCACTTACGGATTTTAAATCACGTCTTAAAACATTTTATTTTTCGTCAGCTTTTAATGTGCAATGACAGTTTATGACCTCGTCTTTTATTTATTTTATTTTATGTGTTTGTTTTATCTTTCAAAGTTGACTTATTTTGCTGTGTTTTGCTATGTAAAGCACTTTGGTCTCCTTGGCGGATTTTTAAATGTGCTATACAAATAAAGTTGATTGATTGATTGATTGATTGAAAATCAGTCGCACCCAAGCGCCAGCAGAGGGCGACAAAACACAAAAAAACACAAGTAACAAGTTGACATCACACTGTCCTGTCATTTTAATCTGTTTGAGCGGGGCAAATGCGTTAATTGCGTCAAATATTTTAACGTGATTAATTTAAAAAATCAATTACCGCCCGTTAACGCGATAAATTTGACAGCCCTAAGAATAACAAATATTTAACAAACCTGATCCTTTTCACCCAATTCCGATTCTCTGAAAAATGGCGCAAATGGCCCGATTTCCGATCACGTAATTGGATCGGGACCTAATATTTACACTAAAACACATATAGCATATTAGCCTGTAAAAATGCAAAAAATGCTGCATTAGATTATAAAACGTCCAATCCATTTTGGCTCGGAGGCCCCTCCCAGTCAAAATGGGTTTGACGTCTACCACCATCAAAGGTAAAATAGAAAAGAATAGAATAGAATAGCCCTTTACTGTCATTATACAGTTGTACAATGAAATATTGGTAGCCCATGATTAGATAATAAGGTGACAAATATTCTTACATCATGACTGGTTTCCTAAAATATTTAACTTAACACACGCCTAAAACATGTTCCACAGGGAACTACGGCGAGAGCGGCATGGAGGCCTTCAAGGAGCTGGCATCCCAGGAGGGCCTGTGCATCGCCCACTCGGACAAAATCTACAGCAACGCTGGCGAGAAGCAGTTCGACCGCCTCTTGAGGAAACTGCGCGAGCGTCTACCCAAAGCGCGTGTGGTGGTTTGCTTCTGCGAGGGCATGACCGTACGCGGCCTCCTCATGGCCATGCGACGCCTGGGGGTGTACGACGAGTTCCTCCTGATCGGCAGGTAAATGCAATTTATTGCGGATGGGAAATGGAAAACAAAGTGTTCCTGATGTGCGTGTCACCATGGCAACAAACAGTGAAGAAATAGCACTGGAAAAGGCTTTTAATTGTTTGCATCCAACACAATGCCAAAAGTCCATATCTGCCACATTTTTTATTTTTCATGTGATTGCTGTATTGTATGTGCATTTTTCTGGTAATATTTCATATTGGAAGAATGTCAAGATTGTCAAGGATAGTAGTAGGAAACCTGTGGCGTTCTACAAGGTTCAATGCTAGGTCCACTACTTAAATGGAGTGATTAGTTGGTGTTTTAGTGAGAGTTGCACTTAAGTACCGTATTTGCCCGAATATGAGACGGCCCTGATTATAAGACGACCCCCTCTTTTTCAATACTCAAGTTTGAAAAAAGACTTTTTGAACACCAAATTAATTTTTATGCAGAAAATAATTACAGTACATCTGAAACAAATGATTATAACAATATATTTGAGAGAAAAAGTACGTTATTTTGCCTCATTCAAATCTTAATATCTGAAGATTTAAATATGTAAACTAAAGTGCAATCACATTTGTAAATGAATGGCTTCTGGTTTTTGAAATGTAAATAAACCAACCTATTGTGGTAAAACAACAAAATTGCAATAACTGCATTAACCATCAAAGTGAAGTCTAACTGTAACTATAGTCTTGAAACAAATCTGAATTAAGGAAAAACATTGTAATAAAATAATGCAAACTGGTTAAACTTGAGAGAGTAGCTGAGATCTGTCATGACAGAACATCGCTTCAATGATATCTGGCGCCATCTAGCGTCGTGAATGGGTATAACGTCTAGACCGCAAATATAAGACGACCCCCACTTTTTCAGTCTTATTTCAATGCAAAAAACACCGTCTTATATTCGGGCCAATACGGTAATCCCTTAACTCCTGCACTGATGTAGGTAAATTAACAGAATATTGAAGAATTTTAGTGACAATTGTTTGGTGTTAGGTAAAAAAATAATGGTTCGTAGAAATCTTAGAAACTGTTCTTAGAATACCCAGAGCAGGACCGTGCAGAGGACAATGGAGGGGCATGTGCTCATAGATCAAAAGGGGCACAAGAAGAAGTTTTTACTACACCTTACAACGCCATAACTTCCATTTTAACCAGCTTTACATTATAATTGGCTGTGACTGTGTCAGACTTTTATTGGGAGGGGGGAATTGTGAATAGAAATCAACACTGTCATCAACACTTTTTGTCTGTGACCCAGTCAGTCTTTGCCTCTTTTCTTCTTTCAACCTCGACATCAAAACTTCCTTCTTCATCTGAGAACAAACCACATCAGGTGGTCACTGAGCCCCCAGCAGCAGTTTTTTTATGGCGGCTTAGCGGCGCGCAGACGCCTTTTTTTATTTTATTTTATTTTTTAAGTTGTTTTCGGTGTTCAAGTCAAGTACTCGGTGGTGTGCCTGTACAGTTGGCCAGCATACACATACGCACCCCCCAAAAAAAAGCCCAGTCAAAAGGGGCACTTTGGGCATGTAGGGGCAAAGGGGCAGGTGCTCAAGCACCCTCCGCCCCTCCCCCTCTGCACGTGCCTGACCTAGAGGGAGGCCTCAAAAAGTCACTCACTTTGTTTTTCTACGTCTTCTTGGTAAGGATACTAACTAAAATGGCTACTCTTTAGTTATTTATGAATTCAGAATGGAATACGGTCGGCAGGATGCTCAGTGCCTGACTTTTTTTTTTTTTTTTTTTTTTTGTGTCCGGCTTGTTATTAATTCCGGATTGATTAATTGGGGACTTGTTATTAGTTATTTCAGTTAACCTAAAGATAATAGTATTGCATTACATCTTGTTTCGGTACCAGGTTGCCGTAGTTCATTTGAACCAATGTTGTTTTTGGCAGCCCTTTTAAATTTCGTCTTCGTCTTTTGGATAATAATACTTCTTAGTTTTAGTCATATTTTTGTCATCTCAAAATGTGTTTGTCTTCAACTAGTTTTTGCTGACGACAACCCAAGACTAATTTTGCGTAGTTTTAGTCGACGTTTACTAAAAATGTTTTCGTCTGTAAAATTAAAAATTTTTTACTCCAAAAATAAATAGAGCACATATCGTAGCGTCAACAAGGACGACACCAACTTGGTGATAAAACGCACTCAGCCGAAAAACTGGACGCCATGAAGAGTGTGTAAAATAAGTTGTCCGAGAGTTTAAGAGGACGCTCACCGTTAGCATTAGGCTAATGCTATCGCGAATGCAATGCTAATGCTACAATACAAGTTACGTTTAGTGTGTGATGATCACTCGGCTCAGAGCTTTAAAGGCTAAAGCAACATTGCCTATTCTCTCTGGGCAAGATAAGAAAACAAATCTTACCGTGTGTGCAAGCCTTCAGAGGAGACACTGGCGAGTTGGAGGTGGGAGCGCAGCACATCACATGAGTGACACAACCAGTCACTGCTACGATCCAGGCTAACCACATATGTCATTCATTGTAAACGTGATGGAAACTTTTTTGCATTTTTGTCTCGTTTTCATTTCGTCAGACGAAAACTGGCATTCATCTCGTTATGTTTTAGTCTCCCCAAAACATGTTTTTAGCTCATTATCGTCTTGTCATCGTCATGGAAAAAGTGTTCGTTGACGAAATATTTGTGTTATCGTCATTGTTGACGAATACAACACTGATTTGAACTTGTTAATCATGGTTAAAAATTGCATGGGGATGCTTTGCTATGTTGGGTTGGTAAACATTCTGCTGATTTTTGGCATTTATAGGTCACTTCTTGTTTATTTTGGCTCTCTTAGGCTAGGTTCATACTGCAGGTCTTAATTCACAATTCCGATTTTTTTGTCATATCTGTTTGTTTGGCGTGCCCGTTCACTGCGTTTGTCCTTCGAGCCCGTTCAAGTATTATGCATGCACACTAATTCGCAGTAAACTGACTCGCAAAACAAATAATTACACACTGTGCGTGCACGACGTGCACGTCAGTTTGCCCCAACTTGGCCATGTAAGCAATACTGAAATATTGCTCATTTGGCACACAGTAAGAAAGGGAGCATTATCAGGCCTGTACTTTTCTTCATTGTATTTTTTTATGACTGTGGTCAAGCCTGCCTCCTGTGGTAAAAGCCAAGTTCAAGCTAGGCGCTAATGCTAATGAACAGCTACATCGCTACCGTCTTGTGTACTACTCTCGCTCTTTGTTGACGTAATTTCTATTAGAATCCCGATTTGGGAGACTTGACAGACCGCTGCCAAATTCCCAAAAAATGTGGCCCAGATCGGATTTAAAACACATACGAAAGTGACCCAGGTCGGATTTAGAATGGTCCATTTATATGCGACTTGTCCCATTCAGACCGTCAAGTTAATGCGTCACTCGAGTCGGAAAAACACGAAAAAAATCAGATTTGTGCATTAAGACCTGCAGTATGAACCTAGCCTTGTTGTTGATTTTGGGGCCTTTGCAGTCATTTTCTTTTTATATTTGCATCACTACTGGTTGATTTTGGGGCATTTTTTGGCCAATTCCTGTTCATTTTTTTTAACCAATGCATTAGCATAGAGCGTAATGATAACAGCACTTTCAGACTTCTGTACAAACGTAACATCACTGCAGTTAACTTTTAAACCCCTGGAGAAAAATTAACCCTTTCATACTATGTCGACAGGTTTTTACATTATTGAAAACTGTTGTTCCACAAGGCTCACTACTAAGTCCCCAGAGTTTTCCTAAAATTGTAGTTTTATTTAACATATTATATGGAAGTGCACAGATAAGATATTTTTCGAAAGATATTTTGGAGTAATATAGCAAATAAACTTTATAATATTACGTTTTTTTAGGGGGTGAGGGGGGGTAATCGATACAAAGGTTCTGAAAAACAGTGCATTGCGCGCCTATAATCCAAATAGAACCTCTCGTCTTGAGCATATCCACAAGGAGGTGAGATTACAAAAAGGAGCATGAGTGCTGCTATTCTGTCTCTCTGTTTATGTTGTACAACTTATATTTAATTCATCCCCGCATGTTTAAATTGCCGGCATTGGAAAGGCACTCATTCTTTTTCCATTGCGGCTTTTGAATTATCCATAGTGACGACACTCTCCGGTTATGAGTTCCTTTGCCGGAGTCCTCTTTTTCTCTTGCATCTATTGGAGATGGGCGGGAGTGTAGAGAGTGGTGTTGGAGGGGAGTGGGAAGTGGGTCTATAGTTTAGCTTTTTGTGGATGGTCTCTACGGATGGGCGACATGCTCGCTTCTGGGTCACAGAAAGAGAGAGAAAATAACATAAGAGATCTGAGTTGTGTGTGGAGACATATTTTCTGGTTTGAACGCTACTGGTTCTATTGCTCCAGTTAAGATGAAAGCTTTAATACATTCCCTGCCATTGGCGGCGATAGATGTCTAATCCATTTTGACTGGGAGGAGCTAATGAGGCGAAATGGATTTGACGTCTGTCGTTGTAAATGGGAGCTAATGAGTTAAGAAGAAGGAGTGGTGGTAAGAAATGGAGGACAGGTTTCCAACTCGAGGCCTGGGTGCAAATCTGGCCCACAATGAAATTGTACAATAACTTCGTTTCTCACTAAAACAAAATGTAGATAAAACCTTTTGTAGTCCTCAATGAATGAATGAGGGCGACAGGAATCAGAGAATATTAATAATATTAATTTTTTTCTTTATTTTTACATTTTTATTTAAAACTATGAATACATTTGAACAAAATAATCAGAGAATATTTATGTAATAATATTTATTTTTTTCTTTATTTTAAAATTTTTATTTAAAGCTATGAATACATTTGAACAAAATAAAGAATCAGAATATTTATGTAATAATATTTATTTATTTATTTTTACATTTTTATTTAAAACTATGAAAACATTTGAACAAAAGTATACAGTATAAACTGTTAAAAAATAACTAAAAGATATTTAGTATTTCTATTAAGAGTCGTGCAGAATCAAATTTACTCCATGACAGCAAAATTCTCCTAACCTATGATAGCCCAAAAACCAATAGATAACTGAGTAATCAAATATTCAGCATCAGTGCGATTCAATACTTATAATTTATAACAACTCTATGAAAGACATACACCTTATCGGCCTGCAAAATCCACATATAAGTCGCATTGGACTATAAAGCCGCAGGGTTCAGAGCGGAGGGAAAAAGCGGCTTATAGTCCGAAAATTAGGGTATACAAATGAACAATAAAAATGGAAAAAATATAAATATAAAAATATTTTTAAATTAAAAACAAATTACAAAAATAAATAAATAAGAATAAAATTACTCCTGAAGGAAAAGAGTCGATTTTTCCTTGTCACAGATTGTTTTATCCTTACAACCAACAGGAGATGATGACACAGAATTCAGGAATAAAAAAAGAACAAAGAATTTACACTTGAAGAAAAGACATGACATCCGGTACCGGGAAAAAGAAGGTGCTCCCAGCCTCTCTGTGCATAGCCCTTTTCTACCCTTCTAACTAGGGAGGTTCTCTCCCTTCCCCCATCTTGCTAGCACCAGGAAATAGTTTCCAGATGTGCCACTATTCAATGGCATACACTGAACAAAGGACAAAGAACTTGAATGAATGAATGAATTTATTGTCATTGTCATCATCATCAAAATCATTGACAGTTTCAGAGTGTGGAATTTTACCCGAAGGAAAGACGAAGACAGACAAGGAAAGACGGGCAGATGCTTATCGAAACCCGTCCCCCATGAGCCCGGGACACACAAACAGCATATTGTGTATCAGTCCAGTCATAATCTTCACATTTCGTTGAAAAGTCATTGATTGCCATGGATTTTCACATATTTCACATATTCAAGTGGGTTCATTGTATCAGTTGATGTCCAAGTAGGTGTAGGGAGGGAAAGCCGGGGGTGCTATGGAGGCTCGCGTCTGCTGTATCCGCTTCAGAAGATTAGTCATCATCCTCTCTTACCCGGTTTGCTCAAGCGAGTCTCTCGTGATCACGTAGCTCCGTGATTTTTGTGACCATTTGAGCGGCGGCATCACTTAGCGCTGCTTGTTCCTTCGTCACCTGTGACAATTTGTCGCCGTTGTGACGAGCAACCTCCAATATCTCGTTGAGTTGATTCTTCATCCTCATCGAGAATCGGCGAACCCAGACGGCACCAAGAAGCAACAGGAAGGCAAGAGCCATCAGAGAGCCGAAGATGAAGAGGTCCTCGACGTCCTCAATCTGGAGAGACGTTAAGCATAATGGCCTCCATTTTCCCCGGGCACCCTCCACATAACCAGACGTTAAGGTGTTGGCTGGACATGGGCGTTGGCTAGGTGTCGGTCTCATCGTAGAAAATATTTTATCCATAGAACTCAATGCCCAATCTACAAGTTCCATTTTGTAGCAGGTCAAACACGGCACTCTCGTTGCAATGGCAGCTCAGTAATGCGATTTTGCTGAAGGGCATATCCTAAGAGCAAGTGTTATGTCTTATTCTCTGACCCTGACATTTAAGCATCCTTTGCTGTGAGAAGCTCTTATCTGTGATGTGTGTGCGTTCTGAAGTTATGACAGATTTTGGTCAATGTACTGTTTTATTATATTTTGTTTGTACATTTTTTTGAAGTAACTTAATGAATTTATATTCGTTAGCGCTGCATCACATGTATTCCATAGGCGAGCCCCAGTGTTTACAATCGAGAACGATTTCATTGTAGTCCTAATGGTCTGATAGGAAAACAGTCTGTTTCCTCTCAGGTCGTAGGAGGATTCTTTTCGGTGGAACAATGCTTGCAGGTTAGTCAGGAGACTGTTTGTGTTGGCCTTATACATCATTTGAGCTATTTTGTAGTTAACCAGGTCATGAAATTTTAATAGCTTGCAATAACTTGTCTTATGATGGAGAATGCAATGTCCACTTATGATTATAGTGAATAAATGGAAATATATTTCTATACTCCTTAAACCCCTTTTAAAACTGAAAATTGCAAGTAATTGAAAAACAATAATAACAATGAAAAATAAGAAAATATTTACCATTAAGGGACTCCAAAACCAAGTTTTTTTTTTGGACAATTTTAAGTAGAAATGTCTCAAAACAATTGACTATCATTCAAACAATGACTATCAAAATAGTTGTCAATATATTTCATCAGCTATTTGGCATCTATTAATTAATTAATCCTAGCAGCTTTAATTGGAAGACATACGCGCACTCAGAAGGAAACCATATCTAAAATGACGAGTTTGTCACCCCGAAATCGAAATCGGGCCGTAATCAAGAATGTCCGTGTTGGGAGGCCTTGGCAGATGTCTTTGCTCTAATTAGTGTTTTTCCACGTTTTACAGTTTCCTTTCTGCTCATAAACAAAACTGAAGCTATATTCTCCTGCTTGGCTGTTGGCTACTGCGACCATATCTCAGGAGCTTGTGGTGACAAAGCAGTTACGACCCAAGTAGATGAGCGCATTTTATTTGTTTTTTTATAGCCGGTGGGAGACATTCACATTGTGGCTCAATGCAGCCAGCAAATAAGCTGCGTGCAAAGCGCTTTTGGAGAGCTTTTGTTTTCCGCCGTCGGGCGCCAGGCTGCTCTTCAGACGAGAGCCAGGTGTGCCAGGTGCTCGACCCGCACGCATTCAGCGCACGACCCACGGACCGCTCAGAAGCACGCAGTACATCCACTCTGCTCCGGAGTGTCTCTTGTCTTTTCCCTTTGTGGGATCTCGTTCAACATTTTGGTTCTGGTGTTTGCCGGTGTTTTTATAGAAATATATTGTCACGCAGTTGAGATTATTCGCCTTTAATAGGGCACTCGTTTAAGTGCTAGTGATTTAAAAATAAAATCAACTTTTTTGTTGGTGGGGACTACAACCGTTTGTTTCTCATGGAAATGTCCCAAAATCAAGTGATTAAAAAAATGCCCTGAAATCAACTGAAATTGATCCAAAATCAACAGTCCCCTGGAAATAACCCAAAACCAACTCATATTGACCTGTGAATGACACAGAATCAATAGGAAGCAAGTTAGAAAAGACTCAAAATTAACTGCAATTAACCCAAACTGCAAGGGCATAGGTTTGGTCTCAACATTGGTAGGGACAATATAACAGCATAACCTGCATGTACACTTTTTGCTCAGGATGTGACATTAATAAGACCAAACAGATTGGGTGAATGGGGGGCAGGGCTACATTTCTCACAAATATGAACCTAATATTAGGATAGGCTAAATCAGGGGTGCTCATTACGTCGATCACGCGAGTGTGGGTAGCTCGTGGCCTCCAAAACAAAAAAAATAGGGCTGTCAAACGATTAAAAATTTTCATCGAGTTAATTACAGCTTAAAAATTAATTAATCGTAATTAATCGCAATTCAAACCATCTCTAAAATATGCCATAATTTTCTGTAAATTATTGTTGGAATGGAAAATAAGACACAAGACAGATATATACATTCAACATACGATACATAAGTACTGTATTTCTTTATTATAATAATAAATCAACCAGACGGCATTAACATTATTAACATTCTGTTAAATCGATCCATGGATAGAAAGACTTGTAGTTCTTAAAAGATAAATGTTAGTGCAAGTTATAGAAATTTTATATTAAAACCCCTCTTAATGTTTTCGTTTTAAATGAAATTTTCAATCAAAAAATAAACTAGTAGCTCGCAATTGTTGATGTCAATAAGTACACAATGCTCATGGGTGCTGAAACCCATAAAATCAGTCGCACCCAAGCGCCAGCAGAGGGCGACAAAACACCAAAAAGCACAAGTAACAAGTGGACATTACACTGTGCTGTCATTTTAATCTGTTTGAGCGGGGCATGTGCGTTAAATGCGTCAAATATTTTAACGTGATTAATTAGAAAAATTAATTACTGCCCGTTAACGCGATAATTTAAAAACTTTTTTTTTAAATGTACATAGTTAATTATTGATTATGTTGTGTGTATGTTGTGTTGTATAAGCAACATATGAGGTCATACAGCACCCATCTCTCTGTAAGCAGCTTCTTGCTAATGTTTTTCTGGTTCTATAGTTTCCAGCAGAGTTCACTACATTTTTCACAGTTTAATTACCATTAACAGTAGAAAACACAAACAGTAGAAGACTTCTCTCTAAGCTGCTTCCTACTCGAGTTTTGCAAGTTAGCAATTTCACACAGTTTAATGTTATGCTAACTCTGATGCAGGTCGGACTTTCAGTAGCAAAATTAGTGGTGTGTTTCACACCTCCACAACATTGGTGTCTTTTTGAATAACTTACACAAGCTGCTGCTGGCCGAAAAATAACTTGTAATATCTCTCCTCTTCAAAGGGGGCGGAGGAGGCGGCCTGTTGTCGACATGTATTTCTGTTGGAGCTGTGTGAGTGTGAGTTGGGGGGGGGGGGGGGTCCAAGTCATCAGCCAATCAAACGTGCATTTGAAGGGGGGGGGGGGGGGGGGAATACACCAGCTGATTCAGCAAGTGAAAAGGGGGTAAATGTAAGTTTGAACATAATGAAAATAATTCACTTAATAATGGAAGGGTCGATTCTATCCTTAAAACATATGGGAAGACAATCTAAATTACCTGTATAACTGAACTCATTATATAATGCATATAAGATTGCTTAAAGGTTGGTGGGGACAATTTGAGCATGCTGAAAAGTGGCTAGTGTTATGTCCCTACCGTCCCTATGCAAACATGCGCCCTTGCCAAACTGAACAGGAAATATCCCGAGACTGACACTAAATCAACACGAAGTACCACTAAATATGTGAAAATAAACAAGAAATGAACCAAAATGGACAGGGAGTTACCCAGAATAACTATGAAGTGTACGAAAATCAATAGGGGGTAATGCAAAAATGCCCCAAAATAAACAGCACATGACCAAAACTAAAAGGTAGTGACCCAGAAATCCCCCAAAAATGAGCACAGCAAAAATTGACAGAAAGAAATTTCAAAAAATTAACAAGAAGTTACCTGAAATTGGACCAAAATCAAAAGGAAGTGGCCCAGAAGACTCAAAATCAACAAGAAGTGACCCACATTCAACAAAGTTTACCAAAATCATGAGGAGGTGACACAAAAATGACCTGGAAATCCCCGAAAATCAGCACGAACTGACCTAAAGTCAACAGGAAGTGACCCAAAATGAGCAGGAAGTATCCTAAGACTGACCCAAAATCAATAGGTAATGACCGTTAAATATGACAAAATGAACAGGACATGAACCACAATCAACAGGAAGTGACCTGCAAATGCCACAAAATTAACAGGAAGTGACTCAAACCCAACAGGAAGTGACGCATAAATGTCCCAAAATCAACAGGAAACGACTAGCAGAACAAAGCATCCCTATGCAATGTCTCCCAGGCATTTTCTTGTTCACTTAGTGTTTGTGAACATATTATCAATTTATGAATGCATCTATTAATATAAATTATGTTTATGATGAGTAATAAAGCATAATTATGTAATAATAATCAATGCTATTAAAGTTTAAACTTTGTTAAATTACCAAAAATAGTCACTTGCCCTATGAAAGGTTAATCCCTACTGAAATCGACATAGTGATAAAGATGATGGATGGGCCGAATGCAAATATATTCCACTTCACACTTTCCGATAAAATCAATAGACAACGTGCCAAATTGCGTCCGGTGTAAAATGTCTCCCACGTGAAGTCTAATGAAGTGTGCCTGTCTTCGGCAGGAATACATTATGATTTGTTGCTTTCGTTAGAACGCCTCATCTGCTTCATTACGGAGACAAATTGTTTGGCGTCGACATCAATGGAATACATATTTACAATGGACCATCCATTTATCACACTAAAAAAATGATACATAAAACAGCAGAAGGTGAATTGACTTTTAGGAGGAGATGTCTCCTGGACGGAGCAGACAGGGAGGCTTGGGATGTTCTCTGGTTGTCACATAACTATTTATAGAGATCTCATTTAACTCACTGACTGCCATAGACAGGGGTAGACGTCTAATCAGTGTTGTTTTTGGCAGCCCTTTTCTGGTTTTTGAAATGTAAATAAACCAATCTATTGTGATAAAACAACAAAATTGCAATAAGTGCATTAACCATCAAAGTGAAGTCTAACTGTAACTGTAGTCTTGAAACACACAGCGAATCATTTGACTCCTGCTGAGGTACATTATTTTCAATTAATTATACCCACCTGGACGGCACAAACTGTTCGTAAAAGAAGTTGTCCAACAGTTTAAGAGGAGTCCGCCGTTGGCATTAGCCTAACGCGAATGCTATGCTAACTTTACAAGTTACATTTAGTGTGGAATTATCACTCAGCACAGACCTTTAAAGTCTAAAGCAACACTGCATATTCTCTATGGCCAAGAAAACAAATCTTACCGTGTGTGCAAGTCTGCATGGAGACTGGAGAAGACACACTGTTGAATCGGGTAGGGAGGCGGGCGCAGTGCGTCACGAGTGGCACAACCAGACACTGCTATGAAGCAGGCTAACTAAACATAAAATTTCACATATTGTGAACATGTGACGAAAACCATTGCGCGTTTTCGTCCCGTTCTCATCTCGTCAGACAAAAACTGGCATTGGTCTCGTTATGTTTTAGTCTACCAAAACGCGAGTTTAGCTCATTATCGTCTCGTCATCATCATTAAAAGAAAATGTTCGTTGACAAAATATTTGCGTTGTTTTCATCGTTGAAGAAAACAATGCGTCCAATCCATTTTGACTGGGAGGGGCGGTAGCGTGTCCCCTCATCCCATCCCTGAAGGGCGGTTGATGGGGGCGCGGATGGTCTGGGGGACCACCATGGATCCCGGGGGGATGACGGCTGCCCACTTGCTGGCGCTGCGGGAGGAGGGATGGCCTGTGCTGGCTCGTCCCCCCCAGTTGGAGGCCCTGAGGCGGCTCCCGTACGGCGTTTCCACCTGTCTGCAGAACTATCACGTGTCTGATGGGATTCACACATGACTAGGTGCAATTAGCCACACTCAATTAGAGAAACTCTGTGTCAGGATTAGCGATCAGGCAGCATAGAATCGGATGCCAACATGTCCACACTCATAAGGGATTCACATAAATACTGGGTTCTACACCTCATATGGCTGATTTGTGTACACTTTACCCCTTCCAATCACTTATCTTTCTGACTCTCCCCTCCGCCCCCTCTTTCTCCTTGGTCATCACCCCCCCACCCCCTTGTGTCAACCAGAAATACAACTAGCTAACTATAGCACCAACATATTCATCATTAGGGTAGCCATTTGAAGTATTTCATGTTGTTGGAAAAAAAAAGGTTTCAGGTTTTTTTTCAGAGCATTTTCTGAAATACACGCAGGCACACTCACACATTAGGCTATACTGCTCTAACTCTTATGCCAATTAAAAATTTTAGATTTTATGATGACAGTAATGACACAGAGTAAAGCAAGCACATGCAGAAAAATAGTTGTGGCCATTAAACGGTCGTGTCATAGGCTACACTGTTGGATTATACTTTATGCTGAATACTGAGCTGATCCATTGTAAATTGTACCATCAGAGAAGTCACACAAACCCAGAGATACAAAAGAACACGACATACTGATCGCTAGGTGCAGTCCGTGCCAAAGGCACTGCTCCCGCATCCACAATTTATGAAATGTACCGTCAAACTGATGTAGGTGGCTCGTCGTCCTTCTCAAATCCAAAATAGTTCCAGACCACCAGCGTCCAGTTCTTTCTTCACATTATGAGAGTCGACTAATGCTATACTAGCCGTTTCACTATTATCCGACTCCCATCACGTTCACTTGTAGCGTTTGCGTACCAGTTGATAGCAACGTACTTCTGTTTGATTTTAGCCACGTGACTTCAAACGTAAGGACTGGCTGTACAGTCTTATAGGGGAATGAGCATAGCCGAACAACAGTCAAAGTGGGCTGAAAAGGCCGAACAACACACAGTCGAAGTGGGGTGAAAAGACTTTTAGATTTCGTTTCATTAAAAAAATCATTTATTGACATGGTCAAAATTACGTTGGTCATCTTGAACCATCTCGTTAACGGTAAATTTTCGATAAACCACTGCTGTAGAAGCAGAAATCATGTTTTCAGTTCCATGTCTGTCTGTGTGTTCATGATAATTTAAGAACGACTAAATGGATTCTTATCAAGCTTCCAGGATATGTTTATAATATGAAACGAAAGAGGTGATTAAATGTTTGAGCTCAAAGGTCACAAAGGTCAGAAAAGGAATTTCTGGTTAATTTATAATTTTATTTTATTCAAATGACCAAAAATAGTCAAATAGTCATGGTCTTGTGGTCTGTTGGACATTTTGTGTACAAACTAACAAAATTCAGCATGCCACATGATTAGCTAAATATATTTTTCAACTGTAGTTATTGTTTCGGAATTATATTTTTGGTATGTGAAAGGGATGTGAAGATATGTGAATTATTTTCTGGGTTTTGTATCAATGGTTCAATCAATAGTTGGATTAAAAAAAAAAAAAAAGATTAATCACTCAAACAAATTTTGAACTCAATAACGGTGCATTCACATTAGATCACAACAATAACTCAACACCTGTGTCTTTTTAACGGACGTATTTACAGATGCGGGAAAAAATGATGCTGGGTAAATAGCTGGCTAGTTCATTATTATGATGATAATAGTAGCTTGTTTTCATCGCATTATTAATAGCTTTTGGGCCATTGAATTTCTGTAACCTGGGCGATATGCTTACATATCCTGACACGCCAATTGGCAGAGTACAGATGGCCATTGACCTCTATTACATAATCTAACAACAACACCAGGCTAACAAAAAGAACCTTTCATAACAGCATTCACATCCAACGGGTGCCTTTGTTTTCCTTTTGCTTTGTTCTTGTTTGCTTTGGAGTTTTGAAGCACTTGCAGCCAACCCTGGTAAAATTTGTTTCATTTTGCTCCTATTTTAGAATTCCCTTCATTTTTGGGGCCTTTTTTTGTTCTTTTTTGGCGTTTCCTAAGTGCACGATTAACACCAACAATCCTACGTAGTGTCGCGCTCGCTAATGTGCGATGAGTCCTTCCTCCCGTCGACTATTCTTAAATGTTCATTCGCCACCTACTCAATTATCCCAGCACGTTGGCAAGCGATACCACAGCTTCTTGTCTCCGCTCGCCCTCCGAAAGCGTCGACAAGCAGCAGTCGTTTTTGGTTTATCATCCTGAGTGGCGGCGCGGAGTCGAACTCTGTCACGCCCGCTCCGAGGCGCTTATTACTAAACATCATTTGCATAAGCTGCTTTTCTACATGTAACACTATAATTTCAGCACACGCGGGATCTCCTTCCCAAACGTTCTTCTTCTGCCCTCGACGTGTATCAATGTTCTAGTTGTACCTTTTTGTAGCGCACTACTTTGACACTACACACCATTGGCAGGGGTGTAAGTGTCATTTTAGGAGAGCAACGAAAGCTGCCAACATGTATTGTGTGTTTGTCATAAATCATAACATAGCCGAGTTCTTGCTCTGAGCTTGAATACATGAAATATTCCAGAATGAGACAGAAAGGGAGAGTGGTAGCATGATGCATTTAGCGTCCTCTTTCCCTGCCATCTTCAAAGCTTTTATCTCCTCAACATCTAATGAGAAGCAAGCACAGGATGTGGAATTGCACCCAGAGACTTAACCAAAGTGGTTTGGCAAATGAAGATGTCCTGTATTGTGCCGAGCTATTCGCATTCTTAACCTACCTGTTTAGCAGTGACGGATGCGGATCTTTCAATGAAGGGAAGTTCAAAGTGTAGTATCTGCCTGTGAGTGCTTTGTGATGGTGGAAGGGCTCAGCGAAGCCCACTGCTCGGTAGGGAAAGAAACTAGAGTGCCAGAAGTCAAGTATCAAACACAAGTAGCTACAACAGAAAAAGAGGAGAGGCGGAGCGGCCAGACGAGCCCCTCCCATTGCCCATAGACTCCACAGACACACAGTGTCCGATGGGCGGGATAAACCCAGCCTTTAGCCAATGACTCGTCTCGTTTCACAGCGTCCACACTGTTTAACCCTTTAAAGTGCATGTGACACAAAAAACATGTTTATTTCATAATACATGCGGTATTTTATGCTCCTGAATGATATGGACCGCTTGGATCTGTGTGGAAGCAATCGCTATATTTATTTAGTTTTTTGAATCCCGCGCCATGAAAATGAGTGACTTCCGGTTTCGGTCTTGCATTGAGGAGGAGGGCGCTGTGACGTGTACGGTAGAAGACGTCCTCTTCACTATACAGCGTACTGTTGTGTATGAGGACGAAGGATTCAGCTGATTTTGCAGATTAATACGTTTATTTTTCGCATCACACCAGCCAAACGGCTGCAGAAAATTTATTCTGTAAGAGGGAGAGGCGTATGCGCCTTTTTGGACTTTCAAAAGGTTCCCATTCGCCGTGGATTAGAGATGTCCTGATCGATCGGGTCCGATCACGTCATTTTCAAAGTATCGGAATCAGCAATATAATATCGGCCATGCCTTTTTTTAATATATAAATTAATTCAATCTGTTGTGACGCTGTCTTACCCTCAAAGAGAGATAAAAACCGGCATTAATTGAGCAGAGTGAATTTGGGTAGCCTTTGAATCTGTTTCCCATTTAATTGAAACCTTGCAAACTTTCTTCCTGCTATTAGACAAGTCATGGGAAGCAATGTGGGGAAGAAAGATGGTAATAAATCATTGTCTAGCAATTAATACTTATTTCCTAAAGCACAGATGCTATATCCATTGTTAGCATGACTCACAGTCATGGTTTTACTTCCCATCATGGTTCCACTTTCCCATCATGCCTTGGGGCATGCTGCAGTATCTGAACTGAAAGCTCAACAAATACACTAGATGGCAGTATTTAGTCACAATACACAAAGTCCCAAGTCTTTCTATCGGTGGATCCCTCTCACAGAAAGAATGTTAATAATGTAAATGCCATCTTGAGGATTTATTGTCATAATAAACAAATACAGTACTTATGTACTGTATGTTGAATGTATATATTCGTCCGAGTTTTATTCATTTTTTTCTTAATGCATTGCCAACATGTATATGATCGGGAAAAATTATCGGGAATGATCGGAATTGAATCGGGAGCCAAAAAAAGCAATCAGATCGGGAAATATCGGGATCGGCAGATACTCAAACTAAAACGATCGGATCGGGAGCAAAAAAACATGATCGGAACAACCCTACGTGGATATTTACTGTGGGACCATTGGGCATACGAGGAAGTGAGTAAACATCTTGTTTTGTATTATGTCAAATATAAATACAGCGATTACAAAGTAAACACTACAAACTTTCTTTAAATAAAGGACTACTTACGTTTGATCATTGATAGGCATGTAAAAAGCTCTCCTCATGCACGTTATAGCAGCACGTTAGCTGCAAAACAACTGCCGCCACCCTCCTCCGGGGAACGAACTGTAAATTGCTCTCCGCCGGGCGGTTTGCCGATCCGCGAAGACAATCGACAACCCAGTCATCATGTCAAATAATCCAGGCTAGTTATGTGTGATTTTCCACGTGGAAGACTTTGAAACATCACTCGGTTCGGGTTAGCATGTCGGCTAGCTGTCACGCCTTTTGGTTTGTTTACATTCTCCAAAGCCGGGGAAGGGAAATTACATGTGTCCGATTTAGGTGTCATAAAATATCGTTCGGGAGGTGCGACAGTAAAGGTGAAGTCGACAGTTTTGACCATTATGGAGTAATTTTGCCATGTCGTTCTGAATAAATGCATTTTTATGATTTCATATTCCATTTAGCACAAGACTGTTATTTGTCATGACCATGCCATTTATTTAGCAATTGGGGAAAATACTTGGATAAAAAGAATATCCTCTAAAAATATTGAAGCAAAGAGACAGAAACAATGACATTTTGCAGCTCTCGTCGTCGCGTTTTCCTCGTTGTGAATAGTTCCCCCTCTACGGGCTGACTGGTCCTTCTCAAGCCATTTATATAGCTATTGGGGGGAAATACTTGGATAAAAAGAATATCCTGCAAAAATATTGGAGTAGAGAGACTGAAACAATGACATTTTGTGGCTCTCTTCGTCGCGTTTTCCTCGTTGTGAATAATTCCCCCTCAATGGGCTGAATAGTAAAACCGATGAGCCCAGTCTACCACTGACGTCATCCACCTGTTGGGGACGCTAAAGCCTTATAATGGTAGGCGTGGCTAACCGGCAGATTCAAAGACTAATTTCTCGTCATCTGTGCTTTGCTAAATTGTTGTATATCGTCGAATCGTCTCAAAATATGATTCTAATTCACATAATAATGCCATATAAGACTTTTTTTCTCATGTCGTATGCTCTTTAACACCTAAGCCTATTTTGGCCGAATTTGCATGCCTTTGATGTTGCCTTTATATTTCAAAGAAAAAACTGTTCACAATGGCCAAGTTGGGTCCCTTTTTCAGGATACCTTGAACTTCATGTCCAAACTGTTGTTTTCTTCACTGACAAACTTTAATCCACATTTTGGACCCAAAAAGACAAAAAAAATCCCAAAATCTTTTTTCAAAATTTGTAATGTTCAAGTCCCACTGACAACCAAACATGCTCGACCAACCGTTTTGAAGCTTGATAATATTTATTTAACTTGCTAGGATAAACATTCAATAGAAAAACATATGATTGAATAGTTTTATGTTTGACAATTCAACACAAACAGCAGCTATGGTCATAGGCGTTTTTGGCCTTCACATATACTATGGTCAAAACATGTTATATACAGTGCAAAATAGTGAGATTTTTTTAAAATATATTATCCAACACAAAAAGGGTTTGGAGGATATCTCTTTGTGAAGTTAGGTATTGTACACATCACCTTATCGAAGGTATATACTGTATGTACATGCAATCAAGCTTCTCGAACACACATCTATATAAAAATTGAAAAGATTCATAGTGAAGAAAAAATAACAAACGTTGAAAAAAAAGTATTTTCAAAAATATTGACAAGTAGTTCAGTTCAATTCAAATTTTTTTAAGTATGCGACCCAATAGTTTTTTTTTTTTTTTTTTTTGCACACTCAATAAAGTTTGTTTTTGAACATGTCACTAAGCTGCGTCACATACAACGTCACACAGCCTGCTCATCCGCCGTTTGCGCTCTGCTGTCACTTCTACTCGCCGAGACGCCGACTGATCCGAGGAAAACAATGATAAATAGAGCTCATCCTATTCCTTGAGTTGATGAAATAATGCATTAGCTTGCGCTAAATTTACTTTTCGATTCATTCTGCACGTTTCAAAGTCGCTCGCTCAATCCAGCCGGCCGTTGCTTGCTACGCGTGTCTCCTTTCCCTTAGTTGGCGCCTTGCTCGTCAATTTATTAAAAATGTTCACATTAGGTTCGTCCTTCTTGACATCACAACGGCTCTTGGGATATGTAGTCTTTTGTGCTGCTTTCGGTTTTGAAAAAAGGACAAGAAATGATGGAAATATGGAGATAGACACATGGTCCATGCAGCGTGTCAATGCATATTTATGAGTGCAATAATACTATAAAACTCAAATGACATTATCTCCCGTTTTACTTGGTCGATTGACATCAAATAAAAACTGGTGTGGACATCAACTTCCGTACTTTCAAACGAGAGCAACCAGGGGCACGTGGGTGACGTAATTACAGCGTTACGAGGCTTCAAAGATGATATGTGTAAATGTGTCGCATCCGACACATTCGGTGTTAAAGGGTTAAAGCAGTGGTCCCCAACCTTTTGTTTTACCTCCAATGGTGAAAGGTTTCTTGGCTTTAGCAATACGGTTCGCCATGAGGTACGATGCTCTCGGTGCATTTGCTTTTGTTGCCTCGTTTGCTAGCGTTTAGCCACATATTATGCAGAAAAGGTTGTAGGCTCCTCTTCTGGCTCAGCAGGTGGCCCTTTCCCCCGCAAAAAATAGCTGTCCTAAGACGTCGCCGCCCGCAGCGCACATCCAACAGCAGCTAACGTTGCTGTTTACATTGACTGGGCTGCAAACACCCCAGTAAGGGCGGCCAACCACAAGAGGGCGACATATACACATCTGTACTTGGATTAGTATAGCTGTGTCAAGAGGTAAATGCCAGATTGCGGTTGTTAACAAATGATTAATTATTTCTCTGCAGCCTGGTAGCAAATGCGCCACAGACCGATACTGGTGTTCTGCCAAAATCTCCTACATCGACGAAACGTCCCACATTAGTCGAATTTGACACCTAAAGTACTACCGAGCGCTCTAAACTTGTTTTGTTTCGATGCATGCAGGCAGAACGTACTAAAAAAATGCCTTAATACTTAAATGTAGTTATATCAAATAAGGACGGTTTAAATACGTACGTGACTAGTGTGGTCAACTGCTTCAAAGCTAACACAAAAAAACACAATGTTTAAAAGAATTATAGGGTAAAACAATCAAAAAGTATCTTTGAGGCAATGAAAAGGTTGTAAAAAACGAAATAAAAAAAAACAAAAATAGTGAGTACTCGCCGCTTCTAACCGATGTGCGCATGCGTGTGGATGGTTGCGCATGTGTGCGGATTGTTGCGCAAGCACGGTAAGCATTGTGTAGGACGTTTCGCCGCGTAGTAAGGAATGGCTGAACACCGGTCCATAGCCTGGTGGTTGGGGATCCCTGGTTTAAAGGACTGTGAAGCTTTGCATATGAATGAAAAGCAAGCCGCATCGTAACCAGTGATATGAAGCTAATTCTGAACAAAAGTTGAGAGCGTTGTAGCACATATATAGTCTAATGACATGAACACACAACAGTATACAGGTACATTTGATCATTTCATCATATTTTTTGACATTGTAGGGGAAGCTGAGCTTTGTTTGCAGTCTTAGAGCAATCACCACTGCTGTTTAGATAGCAACATGAAATTAATTAGAATTTTTAAAGCATTGGTGTCAAATTTGCACCCTGCTGGATAATTGTAGCTCCCAGGATAGTATTTCGTGGCCCTTTATTTGACATACAAGTTAAGTGGTTGTGCAGCCTGCGTGTTTTTGCCCTGGGCTTTATTTATTTATTAATTCATTCATTTTTCATTTTTTTAAAATCACAGTACAAACTAGCATAGCTTAGGTTAACTTAGACAAAGTTATCCAATCTTCGTGATGAATAAAAATTGAGAACATGAACAGTTGTTCAAGTTCATGTACACCGTTCATGTACTCAGTTGCTATTAATAAAGATGGCTGTGTTGTTTGTACTTTATTCTTTGTTGATATTAGAAACCTTTTTTTCACGATACTTTTATGTTGCACACACTCACCCAGACTATTTACTGATAATGATTCTGATGATACTGATTTTGGGACGCTTACTTTAAAAGGTTTGCATTCAGTATTAAGGCCGAGTTATACTTCCGCGTCAGACCTGCGCCGTCAAGGAAGACCCGAGTTGCGACCCTGCGCCGTAGCCTGACGCACTCCTCTCGAATTTTCTAACCTTCGCGTCGCGTAGACGCGTATGACGTGGCAGAAACGGACTGTGATTGGTCCGCTCAGACTGTTGTTTCCGGTTCAGCACGAGATCACCGCCATTGTAGAATAGAATCAAACATTATTTTCTACACGCAAAAATGTACCAAGCCGACGCGAGTATCATCGAAGAGCAAGTCTCGTCCAGACATTATTGTGATTGCCAAATGGCAAGGTCGGCAACTGAAAAAAAATGGAAGAACCACCGAGACGCGTGTCTTCGGAATAGAGTGGCCACACGAAGCGGTGACCCAGTGGCCAAAAACTGCCAACTTTTTATCACTTTATGTCGTATTTTTGGTTGGTGCACTTCATCATTTATTGTGTACATATGTTTGCTATGAGTCTGTGACTTATTTACGTGTCACACTTCAAGTATATGAAGAATAAAGCACAGATTTGTTGTCAAAAGAGTTGTTTTGATCTTTAATTTTCAATAACACACAGTTCACACACGATACATCATCACTGATTGAGAGTGCCTCGGTGCTTTTTACGATAACGTTAAAATCAAGGCTCCCAAAGCAGTTTGGGAAGTTCCATAGATGCCAGAAATCTGCTATGGCTTCCCACTGGCTGGTTGTAGGACACGGCAAACAAATCGGGCTGGAGGGCTTTGCAGACCTTGAACGCAGTGCTCGACGCCAGTTTGAAGCTAGCCGCCACAGCTAGCTCTCTCCACCCGAGTCTAAAACTCTCTGTGCGGCATCAAAAGTCGGCCAGACCGCCTCGAAACAGTCTTCTGCGTTGCCTGCCCCTCAATATTTGTATGTTCAATATTTATTCAATGTTGATGAGCAGAATATTTACTTTCAAGAGTTCCATCTTGCATTGTTTATTTTTTCTCCCTTAAACTAGACTAGCGGAAGTCAACAAGCATGTCCCAAAACCGTACAAACATAACGCCACACCCCTCTAGTGGCTTGGTGGTGAATTACAGAGCAACGCGTTCCCTCACCGCAGAACTATCGAATGTCGAATGACGCCGTAGTCGCTGCACCGTCACCGCAACACGGGAGTATAACTCAGGCTTTAGTGTAGTACTAAGATTTATCGCCCAAATATAGTTCAGTTGCGTGCTTTAGTAAATTAATGTTAGGCCTTTGTTTGAACAAAAAGCTTAAACTAATATTTTCCACTTTTGTGACCATTCATTCTTTTTCTGAGACGCTTATCCTCATTAGGGTCTTGGCGGCGGCGGAGCCAATCCCAGCTAACTATGGGCAGTAGGCAGGGTACACCCTGAATCGGTTGCTAGCCAATTGCAGGGCACAAGGAGACAAACAACCATACTCGCACACTAATTGTGCCAATTTAGAGTGTCCGATCAGCCTACCTTTTTGGACTGTGGTGGGAAACGGAGTACCTGGAGAAAGACCCACACAGGCACGGGGAGAACATGCAAACTCCATACAGGAAGGCCAGAGCTCGGGTTTGAACCTTGGTCGCTGAACTGTGAGGCGGACGTGCTAACCACTCTGCCACCGTGCCAACAATACTATTGGTCATTAAAATCAATGAGTTTGAGACTAACTACCACAACATACTCTGTTTATACCATGTATGTATCCAGGTTGAGTGTACGGTGCCTAAACTTTTGTGACTTCCTCCAACATGTTGACATTTCCGGCCCTCAAAATCAAGTCATAATTTACCGCATGGTTTTCTACTAAAAAACTCAGCTGGTCTGAAATCTAAACAATGCAAAACACCACCATCTGCAAGAATGGTAAATAGAGTCATACTTGTATTGCGCTTTTCCATCTTCAAGACCCTTAAAGCACTTCACACTTCATCCCAATCCACCTACTGATGACACAGCTCCAGGAGCAGCGTGGGGTTCAGTATCTTGATTAAGAATGCTTAGACAAGCTTATCAGGGTGGAGAATTGACCCGACAACCTCTGGATTCGGGAACAACTACTCTACCTCTGAGCCACTTCGTTAATCTGTATGCCATTATATTGGTCTAAAAACTCCAATTTCACAGACAAGCTGGGTGCGAACCTCTTCCTCTATTTGACAGATATATTCAGCTGTGTTTATCATGCAAGAACATGTTATCAAGTTCTGTTCTTTTTTTAGTTTACGCTGCAATAAAAGCAGCTTTGAGCACAGTATTTTTGCCGCCATCGCCATGGAGATGTTATTTGGGCTCATGACAGAGGGTTGGTGGGTTTGTCTGGCGGCGGATCTGTCACTCAATCTGTCAGCAGCTCCGCAAGAATATGGCAGATGTGTGGGAAACAGCAACAACAGAGACTGTAATTAGACATAAGGACACAATGGCAGTTACTACCAAAGCAATTGAACGTGTCAGAATATTTGACTCTTTTCTGATAATATTGGACAAAAAATATCGAGGATATTACCCTTTGTTTTAAAACAGTGGTATGAAAAAGTATCTGAACCTTTTGGAATTTCTCATTTCTGCATGAAATCACCATCAAATGTGATCTGATCTTTGTCAAAATCACATAGATGAAAAAACTGTGTCTGCTTTGACTAAAACCACCCAAACATTTATAGGTTTTCATATTTTAATGAAGATAGTATCCAAACAATGACAGAAGGGGGAAAATTAAGTAAGTGAACAATCACAATTAATATTTTGTGACACGCCCCCCCCTTTGGCAGTAGTAACTTCAACCAGACGCTTCCTGTAGCTGCAGATCAGTCTGGCACATTGATCAGGACTAATCTTGGCTCATTCTTCATGAAAAAACATCTGTAGTTCAGTCAGATTCCTGGGTGTCTGGCATGAATCGCTGTCTTTAGGTCATGCCACAGCATCTCAATGGGGTTCAAGTCTGACTTTGAGTTAGCCACTTCAGAACGTGTATTTTGTTCTTCTGAAACCACTCTGAAGTTGATATACTTCTGTGTTTTGGATCATTGTCTTGTTGCAGCATCCTTCCTCATTTTAGCTTCATGTTTCTGATAGACGGCCTCAGGTTTTCCTCCAAAACATCCTGATATACTTTAGAATCCATTCTTCCATTAATGATTGCAAGTTGTCCAGGCCCTGAGGTACCAAAACAGCCCCAAATTATGACGCTCCCTCCACCATGCTTCACGGTGGGGACGAGGTGTTGATATTGGTGAGCTGTTCCAATTTTCCTCCACAAATGACATTGTGTGTTACTCCCAAACTTTGGTTTCATCAGTCCACAAAATATTTTCTGTTGATTGTCCAAGTGCCGTTTTTGCGAACATTAAACGTGCAACAATGTTTTGTATCCTTTCCCAGCTTTATATAAATCAACAATCCGTGATCGCAGGACTTCGGACAGCTATTTTGACCAAGCCATGATGCACATCAGACAATGTTTCTCATCAAGACAATTCATACCAGATGTGTGTTTTATAGTGTGCAGGGCAGCTTTAAGTCACTCATCAGTGATTGGGCACACACTTGACTTAAAATGTTTGGTAAAAATGGGTTTCAATTGATCTTTAAGTCTCCTTTGGCAGAGGGTTTATTTACTCATTGTCCCCCCTTCTGTCATTGTTTACATGCTATCCTCATTAAAATAAGAAAAACTATCAATGTTTGGATGGTTTTAGTTAAAGCAGACACTGTATTTTCATCTGTGTGATTTTGACAAAGATCAGATCACATTTGATAATGATATTAGGCAGAAATGTGATAAATTCCAAAAGATTCTAATACTTTTTCACACCACTGTGCCACCATTTTGAACATTCCTCACAGTAGTAAAAACATCTTTGCTAACCAAATCAGCAGCACATACCATATCCTATAAAAAGCTGTACAAGTTAAAAAAAAAAAAAAAAAAGACCTCAGCGCCCCACCTCATTATTTCTTCGTTTCCTACCCGTGGTAACGCTATCCTCAGTTGACATAAAAAAAAAAAAAAAATTGAAAGTTTTTCCATTAACTACATGAACTTTTATCTTAACTCTCACGTAGGGCAATTAGTAGAGCCACCTTTCTCAGCCCTGGAATCCTTTCGCTTTCCTCTTTCTAAACCAACTCTTCCATGTTGGTCCTCCTGGGGGAAAGAGTGCATGTGATTAAAATCTCTGCCCTGCCGATTAATTCATGGCTTCATAAATATCCAAATGTGTAAGCCGAGTGAAAGTAGACCATTGGGAGAGAGCTGGGAAGTTATGTCACGAACGAAATCAGCAGTGAACAATTGCCAGTTAGCTCGTTCACCCACATTGACTGCGATAGACGTCCAATCCATTTGGACTGGGGCTGCCAGCCTCTCCCAGTTCAAACGGATTGGACGTCTATTGTCGTCAATGGCACTGGAACATGATTATTTCTCAAAAGTGAGGACATTAAATTAGTAAATACTTCCCACTGCTGCTTATTCTTCATAAAAAGTTTGAATTGACTCCCCAAAGTCAAAACTTTCCGTTATTTTGGGCCAAAAATGGATTCCGAACCGGCTCTTTAGGACTGCGGTCTACACATCTTGTCGCAAAATCAATCAGCTGCGCTTCAATTGCGTTATAAAGCCGCTCCTCAGGTATTTTCAACGCATATTATACCAGAATGGGCCCTCCGATAATTCGGCGTGACGCCGAAGTGTGGTGAAATTAGATTTTGTCTCACAATAGATGTCCCCCCGGTGGTCCGAAAAGAAGTGATGAGTTTCTGTGCCCGCCACTTTCAGTTCAGCGCCATCCTGAGAGAGCAAAGTGAGAAGATGTCATTTTTGCCTGGGAACACATCCATGTCTCCAGTGCCTCGTGAATTATTTGTGAAGTGCAGAGTTGCTTTTTTCTCCACTGTTTCTCCTGCACACCTAAAAAAAGGAAATCGGTCTCCGTTTTTAAGTCGAACGAACTCAAACGGAATTCACGGATGTTTGGTTGAACGTTGTGCGGTTTAATTAATTATCTGAATTACCATTAATCAGACCAACGAGGTTGGTAATATATATTGTGTCTAAAGTTTGGGTGTACGCGGATATTTGTGGTCAATAATATGAGCATATATGTTCGCGACACCAACTCTTTGCTACATTAATGTGGTTAAGGAGGGAAATTTGTATTGGCGTTCTATTGTGTGTTGTCTTGTGGCCACTAGAGCTCATTAAACGTTTTTTTCCTTTGTGAGTGAACTCAAACAAACAATATTACCTGTTTGTTGAATGCTCTCATTTGGCTCACATTCAAACTGTTCCAGTGTAAAAAGGTATTAAGATGTGAAAAAAGACATACTTAGGCTAGGTTCATACCGCAGGTCTCAATGCACAAATCCGATTTTTCTTCATATCCATTTTTTCCATTCAGCCCGTAAATGTAGTATGCATTAACACTAACTCGCAGTCCAACATGCACTGAGAAAACTGACCTGCATGTGCAGAAGCATAAAAAAAAATGACTACACATGCTGGATTTATGTCATTCTAGGGCGATCATATTTTGATTTCCAAAAAGAGGACACAAATACCAGACATAAATAATCTCCGTTTAGTCTCATATTCAAAGTTTATATGGATAGATCTTAGGCCTGCACAATATATCGTTTGAACATCGCCATCGCAATGTGCGCAGGACGTTCGTTTTTTTTTTTTTTTTTTTTTTGCCAACTTTTGTTTTGCTTCATAAAGGTAGCAATTTTGCAGACATGACTTCCTGGATCCCTTTTATACACACCAATCTTTATCATTCACAGATACAGTGGGGCAAATAAGTATTTAGTCAACCACTAATTGTGCAAGTTCTCCCACTTGAAAATATTAGAGAGGCCTGTAATTGTCAACATGGGTAAACCTCAACCATGTGAGACAGAATGTGGGGAAAAAAAACAGAAAATCACATTGTTTGATTTTTAAAGAATTTATTTGCAAATCATGGTGGAAAATAAGTATTTGGTCAATACCAAAAGTTAATCTCAATACTTTGTTATGTACCCTTTGTTGGCAATAACGGAAGCCAAACGTTTTCTGTAACTCATCACAAGCTTTTCACACAGTGTTGCTGGTATTTTGGCCCATTCCTTCATGCAGATCTCCTCTAGAGCAGTGATGTTTTGGGGCTGTCGTTGGGCAACACGGACTTTCAACTCCCTCCACAGATTTTCTATGGGGTTGAGATATGGAGACTGGCTAGGCCACTCCAGGACCTTGAAATGCTTCTTACGAAGCCACTCCTTTGTTGCCCTGGCTGTGTGTTTGGGATCATTGTCATGCTGAAAGACCCAGCCACGTCTCATCTTCAATGCACTTGCTAATGAAAGGGGATTTTCACTCAAAATCTTTAATACATGGCCCCATTCATTCTTTCCTTTACACAGATCAGTCGTCCTGGTCCCTTTGCTAAAAAAAAACATCCCCAAAGCATGATGTTTCCACCCCCATGCTTCACAGTGGCTATGGTGTTCTTCGGATGCAATTCAGTATTCTTTCTCCTCCAAACACGAGAACCTGTGTTTCTACCAAAAAGTTCTATTTTGGTTTCATCTGACCATAACACATTCTCCCAATCCTCTTCTGGATCATCCAAATGCAAATGAACCGCAGACGGGCCTGGACGTGTACTTCCTTCAGCAGGGGGACACGTCTGGCAGTAAAGGATTTGAGTCCCTGGCGGCGCATTGTGTTACTGATAGTAGCCTTTGTTACTGTGGTCCCAGCTCTCTGTAGGTCATTCACTAGGCCCCCCGGGTGGTTGTGGGATTTTTGCTCACCGTTCTTGTTATCATTTTGACGCCACGGGGTGAGATCTTGCATGGAGCCCTGGATCGATTGCTCCCACAGTTGAATTCTTTACACCAAGCGTTTTACCTATTGCAAATTCAGTCTTCCCAACCTGGTGCAGGTCTACAATTTTGTCTCTGGTGTCCTTCGACAGTTCTTTGGTCCTGGCCATAGTGGAGTTTGGAGTGTGAATGACTGAGATTGTGGACAGGTGTCTTTTATACCGATAATGAGTTAAAACAGGTGCCATTAATACAAGTAACGAGTGGAGCCTCGTTAGACCTCGGTAAAAGAAGTTAGACCTCTTTGACAGTCAGAAATCGTGCTTGTTTGTAGGTGACCAAATACTTATTTTCCACTGTAATTTGGAAAAAAAATTCTTTAAAAATCAAACAATGTGATTTTCTGTTTTTTTCCCCCACATTCTGTCTGTCATGGTTGAGGTTTACCCATGTTGACAATTACAGGCCTCTCTAATCTTTTCAAGTAGGAGAACTTACACAATTGGTGGTTGACTAAATACTTATTTGCCCCACTGTACTTTAGCCTGGATTAAACTGTATTTTATGAAAACTAGGGATGTCCGGATCGCATATTTTTGCACCCGAGTCCGAGTCACCCGATTTTTAGAATCTGCCGATACTGAGTCCCGATCCGATACCGAAAAAAGTTTGTTTTTTTCTTTGACGCTCATGCTGCCGAGACCAGCCTCTCACTTACACAATGAATGAGTTGCCACAGCACACTTCAGGCTGAGTACCAAGTTTAACGATGATTAACACATTTGTGCCTTTGATCGTAGCGCTACCGAGGCCTCTCTGGCCAGATCAAAACTACAAACCTGTCAATCATCGTTAACTTTAAGTATCAAATGCCAGCCGCACTGGTGACCAAGAAAAACAGTTTGGTCACACTGCTTAGCAGGAGAGAGGGTAAGAGGCTGTACGAGCATGAAACAGAAAAAAACCCGATCTTTTTCAACTGATTCCAATCCCCTGAAAAATGGCACGGCCTGCCCAATTTTCGATCATGTAAACTGGTTGGGACATATCTAATGAATAAAATGTGGTCACAGTGAATAACCAAGTGTTTCCAAGCAAAGCTATTTAAGTCACCTGGTGGAAATTCTTCTAATTTTAATATTGCACTATTAAATTTCAATAGAGCGCAAGCCCACAAAAAGTCACAATGTCAGTTTTTTTCTAATCTAGTTCAACCCTAATTGATAGAACGCACACACATACAGTCAGTTTGCCAAACTCTCCGCCATGTAAGCAATATTGGAAATACAGTACTGCTTATTTTGCGCAAAGAAAGAAAACTGAGCATTCTCCCCCTCAATTTAATTTTTTATGACTGTTATCAAGCCCGGCTCTTCCCTAAAAGTTCAAGCAAGACACTAACGTACAGCTCCATCGCTGCCATCCTCCGTGCCTTTCACTCTTTGCTGATGTAATTGCTTCGTGAATTCCGATTTTGGAGACTTGACAGTTTAGACCGCAGCTACATTCTGGAAAAATGTGGCCCAGATCGGATTTTAACCACATAAGAAGTGACCTAGATTGGATTTTAATAGTCCACTTTTACGTGATCTGTCCCGTTCAGACTGTCAAGTTAATGCCTCACTCGAGTCGGTAAAACACGAAAAAAATCGGTTTTGTGCATTAAGACCTTGGGTATGAACCTAGCCTAAGAGATCTAATATGATTTACTACAGTAGTTCTCATCTCCAGAAACGTATCGGCCATAAATCTTTGATTTATGCACCCACTGAATCTTTGTGATGTATAGTATATAACGTTTTAGAAATGCTTAAATTAAGTATCATTGTCATTGATTTGAATAGAGAAAGCTGATTTGAGCTAAGAGTGTTGTGATTTACGGTTAAGAAACACCTTCAGTAAAAAGCACTACTTCATGTTTCATGGTTCCCTGGGTCAGCATACCATACTGATTCTCAAGTCAGTGGGTAAATTAGATTGACTGAACAACACATGGGGCTGAAATCTGATTACATCGAAAAATGGCTCTTTGTATCTGTGTACTTTTTTTCATGTATGTACAGTCAGGAGCAGAAGTATTTGCACCCCTTGTGATTTTTCAAGTTCACCCACTTAGAAAATAGGTCAAGGTCTGACATTTCAATGAGAGATGCAGTTCATCTTATAGAGACATAATCTATAAAAAAAACCTCACATTGTATGATTTTTCAATAATTTATTTGAATTTACTAGGGTTTATAAGTATTTGTACCCCTGAGAAAATCAGCGCTAATATTTAGTGAAGAAACTTTTGTTTGCAACTACAGAGATCAGATGCTTTCTGTAGTTCTTCACCAGGTTTTCACATATGGAAACAGGGATTTTGGCCCATTCCTCCACATGAATCTTCCCTAGAGCTGGGTCTGTCGTTGAAAAACATGAAGTTTCAGCTCCATCCAAAGATTTTCTATTGAATTGGATTGAGGTCAGGAGACTGGCTAGGCCATTCCAGAATCTTGATATACTTTTTACGAAGCCAATCCTTCTTTATTCTGGCTGTCTGCTTCGGGCCATTGTCATGTTGGAAGATCCAGTCACGACCCATCTTCAATGCTCTAACTGAGGGAAGGAGGTTATTTCCAAAAATCTCTAAATACATGTCCCTGGTCATCCTCTTCTTAATACAGTGCAGTTGTAAAGTCCAATATGCAGAAAAACACCCCCAAAGTATCCCCATGCTTCACAGTAGGGACAGTGTTCTTGGGAAGGTATTCATCATTCTTCTTCCTCCAAACACTGAGTGGAATTAAGACCAAAAAGTTCCTTTTTAATCTCATATCAACACATCACTTTCTCCAATGACTCCTCTGGATCATCCCAAATAGTCATTGGCAAACTTAAAACGGGCTTAGACATGTGCTGATTTAAGCAGGGGAAACTTCTGTGCCATGCATAATTTTAAACCATGTCGTCTTAGTGTATCACCAACAGTAACCTTGGAAATGGTGGTCCCAGCTCTTTTCAGGTCATTGACCAGCTCCTCCTTTGTAGATCTTGGCTGATTCCTCACCATTCTTAAGATCACTGAGTCCCTACGAGGTAGATCTTGCATGGAGCCCCAGACTGAGAGAGATTGACAGTCATGTTTAGCTTCTTCCATTTTGTAATAATTGCTCCACCGGTTGATCTTATATAACCAAGCTGCTTGGCAATTGCCCCGGAACCCTGTCCAGCCTTGCAGAAGTCTACAATTCTTTCTCTGGTGTCTTTGGACAGCTATTTGGTCTTTCCCATGGTAGCAGTTGGATTATGACTGACTGTGGGGTGCACAGGTGACAATAATGAGGTCAAACGGGCGGTGGGTGGGTTGTTAATGTCATAATTATTAGGGTTGTTCCGATCATGTTTTTTTGCTCCCGAGCCGATCCCGATCGTTTTAGTTTGAGTATCTGACGATCCCGATATTTCCCTATCCGATTGCTTTTTTTTTTGCTCCCGATTCAATTCCAATCATTCCCGATAATTTTTCCCGATCATATACATTTTGGCAATGTATTAAGAAAAAAATGGATAAAACTCGGACGAATATATACATTCAAATTAGAGTACATAAGTAATGTATTTCTTTGTTATGACAAAAAAATCGTTGAGATGGCATTTACATTATTAACATTCTTTCTGTGAGAGGGATCCACAGATAGAAAGACTTGTCATTCTTAAACGACAAATTTGACTTTGTATATTGTGACTAAATATTGCGATCTAGTGTATTTGTTGAGCTTTCAGTAAATGATACTGTAGCCATGCAAGTGGAACCATGACTGTGCGTAGTGCTACCAATTGATATATCTTCTCTGCGTTGGGAAATAACACAGGGTGTTAAGAAAAAGATCAATTACTATCTTGCTTCCCACGATATTTCTAATCGTAGGGAGAGGGATTGTAAGGCTTTAGCCAATTAAAAAAAGGCTCCAAAGACTTCCAAAATTCACTCTACTCATTTTACGCTGCCTTTTAGCTCTCTATATAGGTAAAACGGCTTCATTACAGATTGAGCGCGACAATGCGTGAGTGGGTCGTGCAGCGCATGCATTAATTGCGTTAAATATTTTAACGTGATACATTTTTAAAAGATTAATTACCGCCATTATCGGGATAAATTTGATAACCCTACCTTAAGCCAAAACTAAAAACTCTGGATGAGTGTAACATGTTATGTCATTAACATTAAATACAATTAGAAAATTATTTAATTAAAAAAAATATATATATATATATATATATATTAAAAAAAGGCATGTCCGATATTTTTTTTGCGGTTCCGATACTTTGAAAATGACGTGATCGGACCCGATCGATCGGGACATCTCTCATAATTATTGCTGATAGGGGAGTGCAAATACTTCTGCTCCTCACTGTATGTTTGTATCCTAACATATATGGCTAACAAAGATGATCCTGAAAACATCCACAACCACTATAAAATGCCCTTTGCGATGCCAAAACAAAAAGCGAATCAACCAGAAGCACCTGTAAGTGCCTCCTGCCTCCAGATACGTGCTCCATTTCAGCTTTAAAAGGCCTAATCACACACCATCACTCGGCTTGTATTGTCTCACATTTGATTGCACCTTCCCTCCTTTGATGGACACTAATTATGGCCAGAATGGTCTGACCTACACCAACACACACACAGACAGGCGTGTCCTTATCTGTCACCCTGAACATCCCAAGTGCGCGTCTGTGGGATAATTGCTTCCGCGGTGAGTCATACCTAATTGGCGTGTAGCTGTCAGCGGCGCAGGTATTAAGGCAACGTCCCACAACGGCTCATGGAGAACGGGCAGAGCACTGAGGGCTTGTTTGTCTTTTATTTGCCCGTGTCCCGTCGCCTGGTGTTTTTCTTAACGCCTGCCGGTGGACTGCAAGTCCAAATGAGCTTGTTAGGTCAGATACAAGCTGGAGGAGTACTGGAAGCTAACAGTCACGGTGGCAGTGTCACTTTTGAGTTGTCTGTCCATTTTTAACAAGACACTTCTCAGTTTTGTGAGTGTCACTCTTGCTTTTTGCTTGACCTTTAATTAAAAAAGTTTCTTTGTTTTAAGATCATCCATCCATCCATTTATCCATCTGTCAGTCCATCTGTCCGTCTGTCCATCCAACAAGGAGAGCTGGTGTTTATCCCAGGTAATACTTTGGCCAGATGTGAGTTTCAGTAAGAAGTGAATTCTAACCGTATGATCTCTAAAATGTGTTTGAGATTTTATTCGTATACAGCGGTGTGAAAAAGTATCTGAACCTTTTGGAATTTCTCACATTTCTGCAAAAACTCACCATCATATGTGATCTGATCTTTGTTAAAATCACACAGATGTAAAAACAGTGTCTGCTTTAACTAAAACCACCCAAACATTTAAAGGTTTTCATATTTTAATGCTGATAGCATGCAAATAATGACAGAAGGGGGAAAATAAGTAAGTGAACCCTCTGCCTACGGAGATTTAAAGATCAATTGAAACCAATTTTTACCAAACAATTTAAGTCAGGTGTGTGCCCAATCACTGATAAGTGGTTTAAGGCTGCCCTGTCCACTATAAAACACACACCTGGTAAGAATTGTCCTGATGAGAAGCATTGTCTGATGTGCATCAAGGCTCAGTCAAAAGAGCTGTCTGAAGACCTGCGATCAAGGATTGCTGATTTGTATAAAGCTGGGAAAGGATATAAAACCATCTCTAAAAGTCTGTATGTTCATCAATCGACAGTCAGAGAAGTTGTCTACAAATGGAGAGAGTTTGGCACTGTTGCTTGTCTCCCAAGGAGTGGCCGTCCACCAAAGATGATGCCAAGAGTTCAGCGCTGAATACTCAGAGAGGTGAAAAAGAACCCTAGAGTGTCTGCTAAAGACTTACAGAAATCACTAGCACAGTCCAATATCTCTGTGCACACATCAACTATGTGTAAAACTATGGCCAAGAATGGTGTTAATGGGAGGACTCCACGGAGGGAATCACTGCTGTCTAAAAAACATTGTTGCTCGTATATGTTCGTAAAAAGGCACTTGGACACTCCACAAAAGTTGTGGCAAAATATTTTGTGGACTGATGAAACCAAAGTTGAATTGTTTGGGAGTAACACAACTTGCAATCATTAATGGAAGAAAGAATTCAAAAGTTTATCAGGATGTTTTGCAGGGAAACCCGTGGCCGTTTGTTAGACAGTTGAAGCTGAAAAGATGGATGCTGCAAAAAGACAATGATCCAAAACACAGAAGTAAATCAATTTCAGAATGGTTTCAGAAGAACAAAATACACGCTCTGAAGTGGCCAAGTCAAAGTCCAGACTTGAACCCCATTGAGAAGCTGTGGCATGACCTAAAGACAGCGAGTCATGCCAGACATCCCTGACTGAGCTACAGCAGTTTTGTGGAGAAGAATGGGCCAAGATAAGTCCTGATCGATGTGCCAGACTGATATGCAGCTAAAGGACGCATCTGATATACAGTAATTTAAAAAATAAATAAATAAAAAATTAAAAAAAAAGGGGGGGGGGGCACAAATATTAAATGTGATGGTAAACTTACTTATTTTTTCCCCTTCTGTCATTGTTTGCATACTATCCTCATTAAAATATGAAAACCTATAAATGTTTGTGTGGTTTTAATTGAAGTACACGTTTTTTTTTCATCTGTGTGATTTTGACAAAGATCAGATCACATTGATGGTGATTTTACGCAGAAATGTGAGAAATGCCAAAAGGTTCAGATACTTTTTCATACCACTGTATTCTGATTTTTTTTTTTTGCTGTTATTTGAATTGACTTAACAAAAATGTCTTTGTTTTATGATAATCTATCTAACCAACAGGCTTACAGGTTTTTACAGAATACTCCAATGTAAGGACTTCAACAAAGTAATTGCTCTCTTTCTCTATCCAGCGATGGGTGGGCTGACCGCGACGAGGTGGTGGAGGGTTACGAACAAGAAGCCAAGGGAGGCATCACCATGAAGCTGCAGTCCGCAGTGGTCAAGACTTTTGATGACTACTACCTGAAGCTGCGACTTGACACCAACACCAGGAACCCTTGGTTCGCAGAGTTCTGGCAGTATCGCTTCCAGTGTCGTCTGCCTGGCCATCCCCAGGAGAACAAGAACTACAAAAAAGTCTGCTCTGGTGAGAAATTGTTGCGACTTGAGTAATTTCACATTTTGAATGGTTTGAAACGGATGACAAACATGAAAATAGTTGAAAAGCGAAAATGGGTAGGGGAAGAAATGACAATATTTTCTGTTTTTTTCCCCTCTATTATTATTCCTTCCCTGTGCTCTCAAAAGGTGACCATGGTAAATTTTGTTATTCTTGTCGACACTGTTTGAATCACAAATTATTCAACCAGACATACTGACTTTGAATGGAGCAATACCCTCATAGATGTTACTCTACTTTCTCTTATTTTTTTAGACCTACAAGGTGGTAAGTACACTTTTCTACCAACTGGTGATACTTAAGAACCACACTGGGCACTCTGTGAACACTGTGACACTTCAATTTTAACTGATGCATTGGGTAAAAACCTACTGTTTTCAGATGATTTGATAGTTGCATCAGTTAAACTTGAAAATGGATGCAAAATACACCATTTCATCTCACTAACCACTGAGATGGCACCCTTTTTAGTTCCACTTCAGGGGCATGTGCCACTGAATTTTGTTTAAACCAAAGATAATCTGCCACAAAATCAACTTCCCCGAATCTGTAATCAGAATGTTTGGCCACGTTCTTATGCCCCTAAACAGGAAACGAGAGCCTTCAGGAAAACTACGTTCAGGACAGCAAAATGGGCTTCGTCATTAACGCCATATACGCCATGGCGCACGGCCTTCACGACATGCACAGGGAGCTGTGCCCGGGCCAAACGGGGCTGTGCGAGGCCATGGACCCCATCGACGGCAGCAAGCTTCTCGACTACTTGCTTAAGACGTCCTTCAGGGGAGTCTCCGGGGAGGACATCTACTTTGACCAAAATGGAGATACCCCTGGAAGGTAAAGAACCAGAAGGAGGAATGTGATCAGACTGTGAAATTCGCCTTTAAAATTTAGTAAACAAGATGTAAAAACTTTCTGCAATATCTTCTTTAGCTGATAATTTTCTTTGTATTTGTTTTCATAAACTATTCGCAAGACTGTGGCGTCAATCGACCCTTCCTACCCACTAGCAGAGGTGGAGAGAGTAGCCAAAAATTTTACTGAAGTAAGAGTAGCGTTACTTCAAAATAATGTTACTCAAGTAGGAGTAAAAGTAGTAATCCAAAAAATTTACTCAAGTACAAGTAAAAAAGTATCCAGTGAAAAGAATACTCAAGTAATGAGTAACATTTCGAGTAACTGCTTATTTTTGTTTGGATTTTTTTTTTTTTTCTAAATAATGTTTTTTTTTTTTCTCTTAGCACAAACTTATCTATATGAACTGTTGTTATAATGATGCTGTACGATAACCCATTACATAACCACATTAAGCCAAAGAAATGTTTTTAAAAATTAAAGAGAGAAAGGAAAAACAGTAATGAAGCATTATTTGTCCAAAGAGCATGAGTGCCCTGCCCTCTGGTGGAGAAAATAGTTCCTAATTTGCGTAGTGAATACTGTAGTGGTTTTCCGTGGTCAATCGGTCCAAATAAAAACTGGGAGAGACTTTTAAATCCGCAATTTCGATTCATGTTGAGGGCAGCGCTTCATGTCAAATACTTCATTCGTTACAGTGATTTAAAGACGCGTAATTGAACAGGCTTGCGTGGTCATAGAACGGCAAGCTTGCGTCTGATTGGTGTAATGGAGTCATGTGCTTATTGTTGTGACGTCTCATTGGTGAAATTAGTAGCGCTACTCTTGGCAATGGCATCTCTGGCAAAAAAACAAAACAATAAATCTAATATGTAGAGGAAAGAGGAAAAATGTAACGACTCTTGAGTAGCCCAAAGTAGCGGAGTACGAGTAGCCTTTTTTTTCTCACAAATTTACTCAAGTAAAAATAAAAAGAATGGCTTAGTAAAACTACTCTTAGAAGTACATTTTTCTCAAAAGTTACTGAAGTAAATGTAACGTGTTACTACCCACCTCTGCCCTGTGGCTTGCACAATATATTGTTTAAACATTGCCATCACAATGTGCGATTGCTGAATAGTCACATTACAGGATGTGCAATTCTTTTTTTTTTTTTTTAACATTTTTTAACATGTAAACTTTTGTTTTACTGCATAAAAGCAGCAAGTGTGCATAACCTTGATCCTGGATCTCTATTATCTACAGCAAGTCTGGATTAAACAGCATTATATAAATTAGGGATGTCCCTGATCAGATCACGCCATTTTTCAGAGAATCGGAATCATGTGAAAAGGATCGGGTTTTTCAATTTTTAAAAATGTATTCATGTTTTTCCTGCTTCGTGCTTGTACAGAGCCACAGCCTCTCACCCTCTTTTCTGCTAAGCAGTGCAACCAAACTGTTTTTCTTGGTCAGCTGGTGTTTGGTACCTAACATTAACAATGATTGACAGGTTTGTAGCTTTGATCTGGCCGGAAAAGCCTTGGTAACTCTACAATCTAAGGCAGTGGTCCCCAACCTTTTTAGTACCACGGACCGGTTTGTTGTAGGCCTTTTTTTCACAGATTAGCAACGGAATCAACCTTTTATAAACACTGGCCTCTCCTAAAACGTGACGACAAATATCCTTGATCGCTGGAATAATGAGTCCTCCAATTGTGAAAGGTTTCTTGGCTGTAGCAATACGATTCGCCACAAGGTATGATGCCTTCAGTGCATTCGCTTTTGTTGCATCGTTTGCTAGCTTTTAGCCACGTAATATGCAGAATGGACATGGTAGTGGGCTCCTCTTCTGGCTCAGCAGGTGGCTTTTCCCTGTAAAAAAAAAGCTGCTCAAAGACTTTTCAGTCATCTTCACTTACGTGTGGGCTTATTATTTCCAGGAACAAATTTGATGCACCTACTTTATTATTGAGGACAAGCCCACATAGAAATACAAAATAAATGCTAGATGCTAGCTCCAATGGACTTCAATTACAGTACGTCTTCCTATCCAGTTTTATTTTTAAATCTATTGACTAATCCAAGCAAAACGACCAGAAGTACTCCATCCTCCATTGCTGAGGTGTGCTGCCCGCAGCACGCAGCCAACAGCAACTAATGTTACTGTTTACATTGACTGACGCTGGGCTGCAAATACCCCAGTTTATAGCAGCTACCCACTTGAGGAGTGGAGATTTGTGTAGGTCTCGTACACAAATTTCTACTCGAATTAGTCATACGTCAAACGAGGCACAGGCCAGATTGGGGTCATTAACTCATTCACTCCCTGCCATTTTCACCGGTGCAACCCCTTTTGCTCCCGGCTGTTTTACTGGATTTTGACTGATTTTGCAAGGTCCACAGAAAATTCTGTTCTATTGCTATATAAACATGGAACCCACCAAAAGAAAGATTAGACTCTCTTCTTTCAGCAGGAAAATAAAAGTTTGTTCATATCTTTTTCCATTCTTTAGAAATCAGCATTGGAAAAATAGCTTTGTTTGAGTAATTTTCCAATTTCTGATGAAAAAAACAGAGAAATTGAGCTTTTTGTCAAAGCATACATTTCAAACGCAACTTTGACTTTAACATGGCTATTTTTTGCTTTTGTGACATCCCAAACATCTGAATAATATTTTCCTTCTACAAAATAAAAACAAGACAAATAGAGCTTTTGATAGCAAAGTAACAATTTATTTGCACATGGCTGGACTCTTGGGCTGGGAGATGGCGCTGTTGTGGCCGAGCCTGTCTCGGCGGACGGGGTGGGCTTTTCCCTCGTCACCGCCTGTCTCATCAAGATGGATTTTTTTCAGTCTTTCTTTCGTGGTGACCACTGCCTCGTGGCGGAGTTTGCCTGAACTTGTGTGGGGAATGTTGTGTTCCTGGGGGGGAACTGGTTTGGCCGTGCGCGTTTCCGGCTGGGTCGCGGGACACTGGAGAGTTGCGGGGGACACGAGCGGCCGAGCATGGCGGCGCGGGCGCTGCTGGGCGAGCAGCACGGACTCAATGGCATCGTCCGCTGCACTGGTGGTTCCGGTGGTTCTGCTCGGTCGTCCAGCACCTGGCATCCCGGGCGTCCTCCCGGTTGTTCTGCTCGGTCGTCCTCCTGGTCGTCGCACTTGGTCGTTCGTCGCCTGGCGTCCCCGACGTCCTCTCGGTCGTCCTGCTCGGACTTCCCGCGCCTGGCATCCTGGACGTTCTCCTGGTCGTCCATTCGGTCGTCTTCCGCAGGCGCCCCGGCCGTGCGGCCTGGCGATTTGTTCCGTTGAATCGGGTTGCGAGTCTTACCAAATGCGCTACTGCCCTCCAGTGGCCAGTTTTATTGCTTTAAAATGGATTTTGAGCATTGTGCTTTGGAGCTAAATTGCATCAGAACGTAGAGATGTCTCTTGTGAAAAAAAACTATAAATATGTTTTTGGGACACTGAAAAAATTAAAAATAGAACATATAAATGCGTTTTTGGGAGCAAATGAGTTAACAAATTATTTATTGTTTCTCTGCGGCCCGGTAGTAAATGCACCACGGACCTGTACCGGTCCCCCGGCCCAGTGGTTGGGCATCCCTGATCTAAGCCACAAACGTGTTAATCATCATTAAACTTGTAGCCCAGTCTGAAGTGTGCTGTGCCAATTCATTCATTGTGTAAGTGAGAGGCTGTTCTCGGCAGCGTGAGCGTCTAAGCGTGAGTGAAATCGAGTGGACTCACTCAATGAAGCGTTTAATAAAGACAAGCATTTTTCTACATTATTCTTGTTTAAAAATAATTCATATGAAGGTGTGACAGTGGTTAGCACGTCCACCTCACAAGTCTTGGATCGTGGGTGCAATTCCGGCTCCGGACATCCTGTGTGGAGTTTGCATGTTTTTCCCATGCCTGTGTGGGTTTGGTTTGGTTTGGTTTAGAAGGTGATGCAATGAAAAATGTGGGTGCGCCTATAATTTTGTGCTGGTCCACCTTAAGAAAAAAGTTAGGTGCAACCACTGCAAACAACGCAAAAAGTAAGTGTAGAGCCTTGGCAATTCATAGCCCAATGTTTTTTTTTCTGATATTGTTCGTGCATCCCAGAGAGCTGTTCAAGTTATCTGGCGAAAATTCTTCAATTTTTAATATCGTGATATAATATCGCAATATATCGCAACCCCCCCAAAAATCGCAATGTTTTTCCAATATCGTTCAGGCCTACTACCCGCTTCATTTACTTACTAATCCAAACAGACTTAGGTGAATTTTCAGCAACGACAAGCTACTCATCCACTGACTTGCAGCGGCTTTTCTTCTCCCAAATCGGTATCTTACGACGACTGCAGTCAGGCTGATCTCCAGTCGGAAACACCAAGATGTTAATTCTTATTCCATGAACGCAACACCTGCTTGCCAATTGCAATTTATCTGCCTGCCAGGCTCTTTGTGTTCCTCTGTGTTCATCACGGCCATATAGAAAATATCGAGCAGGAAAGGATGTAATTCGTTTAGACCAGAACCGATTTAGCGTCTCTTCCACAGAAGGGTGCAGTTTTCATCTGGCTTCAGTTGAATGGACAGCGTTTGACAGTCAAAAAGCTCCGCCGTGTCATTCCTTTGTCAGCCTTAGGTTAGCCCACGCATGCACTGGTTTGACTCGTCGCCGCGTCGTTCGAGTCGGTGTTCGCTTTTAAGTGGCTTCAGATAAAAGAAGCGTAACGGAATTGTTATCTTAAATTACCTGTCAGACACTCCGGCCTCATCTGTGTTCTCGACCTTTCAGGTACGACATTATGAATCTGCAGAACGTGGAGGACGGCCGCTACGACTACATCAACGTGGGCTCCTGGCACGAGGGCGTTCTGAGCATTGACGACAACAAACTGTGGATGAACAGCAGTGACATGGTGCGCTCGGTTTGCAGTGACCCATGTTCCAAAGGACAGATCAAGGTACGGAGGCTTGTTTGCCTTCAATTAACCTTGGCACGAAATGAGTTTGAGTAAACCAAAGCATCCGGAGAGGAAATCAATAGCCTTTAATGAAAGTAAAATGTCTTAAACTACAATATATGAGAGTATTCTAGAACTAAGGTGTGAGTAGTAACACCCTACACTATTAGCAGTGCTAGGTGTAATGCCATAGGGTGCTTGTAACCCCAGGGAACATGCTTTTTTGGGAGAAATTAGCAGCTACAGCATTGGCATTATACTTCGCAATATTGACTCAAAATAACTGCTAACTACACGTTTTTTTTGTTTTTTGTTTTGCTTTTGACCAAGAATTGAGACTGTTTTACTTCCATATCTATAAAGAATTAAGGGATTTAAGCATTTATTCACAAGAATTTTCACCGGATAAAGCTCTTTGTTTACATATGGCGGCCACCAATTTCCTTGCTGACTAACCACATAGTTCGCAATATTTACCTAAAATAAGTGTTAACTGCACGTTTTTTTTATTTTTTTGTTGTTTTTTTTTTTTTTTACCAAGAACTTAGACTGTTTTACATCCATATCTATAAAAATTTCAGGGATTTAAGCATTTATTCACAAGAATTTTCACCGGAAAAAGCTCTGTTTACATATGGTGGCCACTAATTTCCTCACTGACTAGCCACATAGTTCACAATATTTACCTAAAATAAATGTTGACTGCACATTTTTTTGTTGTTGCTTTTAACCAAGAATCGAGACTGTTTTACGCCCATATCTATAAAGAATTCATGGATTTAACCATTTATTCACAAGAATTTTCACCGCAAAAGCTCTTTGTTTACATATGGCGGCCGCCACATTGACGGACAGACCAGCATCGTACTTTGACATATTTCCGTAAAATAAATGCTAACTGCACGTTTTTTGTTGGTTTTTTTTTTTAACCAAGAATCGAGACCGTTTTACATCCATATGTATAAAGAATTCAGGGATTTAAGCATTTAGTCAGAATAATATTACCAGAAAAGCTCTATTTACATAGGGCAGCTGACACATTGACTAACAGACTAGCATCGTACTTTTGACATCTTTACTAGGGCTGTCAAACAATTAAAATTTTTAATCGAGTTAATCACAGCTTAAAAATTAGTTAATCGTAATTAATCGCAATTCAAACCATGCATAAAATATGCCATATTTTTCTGTAAATTATTGTTGGAATGGAAAGATAAGACAAAAGACGGATATATACATTCAACATACTGTACATAAGTACTGTATTTGTTTATTATAACAATAAATCAACAAGATGGCATTAACATTATTAACATTCTATTAAAGTGATCCATGGATAGAAAGTTCTTAAAGTTCTTAAAAGATAAATGTTAGTACAAGTTATAGAAATTTTATATTAAAATCCCTCTTAATGTTTTTGTTTTATTAAAATTTGTAAAATTTTCAATCAAAAAATAAACTAGTAGCTCGCCATTGTTGATGTCAATAATTACACCATGCTCACTAATGGTACTAACCCATAAAATCAGTTGGACCCAAGCGCCAGCAGAGGGCGCCAAACACAAAAAAAAAAAACAAGTAACAAGCGTACATTACACTGTACTATCATTTTAATCTGTTTGAGTGGGGCATGTGCGTTAATTGCGTCAAATATTTTAACGTGATTAATTTAAAAAATTAATTACCGCCCGTTAACGCGATAATTTTGACAGCCCTAATATTTACGTAAAATAAATGCTAACTGCACGTTTTTTTTTTTGTTTTTTTTTTGTGCTTTTAACCAAAAATCGAGACTGTTTTACGTCCATATCTAAAAAGAATTCAGGGATTTAAGCATTTGTTCAGAAGCATTTTCAATGAAAAAAATCTCGATTCCACTCGGTCAGCTTTGACGGCCACGCCAAGAATGCAGGCCCCCTATTATTTGGCCCCGCGCCCCGTGTCCCATCAATACATTATGAAGTCTATGGTTCAGGTTATACACTGTTCGATTCAAACCTTTGTTTTCAAAAACTACTAAAGAAACATTTTGAAAACTTCCATAATAAATGTCTGGATTTTATTAGAAAATTGAAATTGAAATATTTGAACACAAATCATATTAACGTACACAAGAATTACAAACTTGTTAATCTTCTCTTAGTTATCCGGGAATGCAAACACAAAAAACATTTGTCTTACTACCACTCAAAATTTTCTGTCTAAATAAATTAAATATCACAAAAAAACTTCTTACTCAGGGAGTAACAAAAATAAATCAAAATTGAGCCTTCCTTCAGGTAAAAAAACAACTACTCTTCTTGTCCACAAGCACAGCCAAACTCAACATAAAATGAAAGTTCCTTAGGGCTGCTTTAAAATCACATGAAAAAAATAAGAATGGACCGTGGAAAGAAGGGGGTAAACCTTAGTTCACTACATTTCTTACAGTTTAATGAACGTTAACAGTAGGAAACATACAGGAAGATAGATCTCTCAAAGCAGCTTCCTCCTCGAGTTTAAGAAATTCACACAGATATATGTTATGCTAACTCTGATGCAGGTCGGCAAAATTAGTGGTGTGTTCCCCAACTCCACAACAATGATGTCTATTTACATTACTTACAGTAGCTGCTGCTGGCGGGAAAAAAAACTTCTAATATCCCAGGTCTTCGCAGGGGGCGAAGGAGGCGGCATGCTGTACTGTATTTCTGTCGGGCTGTGAAATCAATGCGTGTGTATGTTTGGGGGAGGTTGTCAAGTCATTAGCCAATCAAGCGTACGTTTCAGGGGAAAAATGGACTGGCACATTCAGCAAGTGAAAAGCGGTCAATCTAAGTCTGAACATAATGAAAGTACAGTGGTACCTCTACATACGAAGTTAATCCGTTCCAGGACCTTGTTTGTAAGTCGAAATGGTCGTATGTCGAGCAGGATTTTACCATAGGAATACATTATAATTCCATTAATTCGTTCCACAGCCCAAAAACCTGCACTAAATCCTTAAAAAATACTGCTGGTGCTATTACAAATGGCAATTACACGTAGCAAAACAAATAAATTATAAATCAAAATTGGAATAATATAATAAAAAGAATAATAATAATTCCTGTAATAGTGTAACGAATCGGGTTCTAATAAGGCGGACGTTTTTTTTGTGTCCCTGAACGCACCGCGGGGCTGACGTGCCTGGACCGGTGAGCTTGAGTTTCACTTTCACTTTGAATGTTCTCTTGAGAACACCGTCAATTGCGGCAGACAGCAGGCGTTTTGTGTTGAATAAGTTGTGAAAGAAATGATGAAAACGTGGCGAAGCTGGCGATTTCTTTGGAGATGTTACCACAATAAGAATTGTCAGCTTAACTTATAAAGACTGGCGAACGATGGTCGGAGGAGGACCGTGGAGATGTATTGTTGAGCCATTTCACGGATGCCCACCCCACGCTCATATTTTTCTGTCATTTGCATCTTCATTTAGAAGGTAAGCATCAACTTTTTCCTTGTTTCACCACCTGTACCAACCTTTTCTGAAACCTGTGTTGATTTGTCACACAACAAAATCCGCCGTGCATTCGTCTGCGGTGCTGCCATTGTCGGCGTATTTCGAGCATGTCGTCGGATGTAGAAACAAATGGCGAGTCAAATTTTACGTTGGATGTCGAAAAGTTCGTGTGTCGAAGCGATCGTATGTAGAGGTACCACTGTACTGTAATTCACTTAATAATGGTCGGGTCAATTCTAGCCTTACAACATTTTGGAAGACAATCTAAATTATCTATATAACTGAAGTCAACATATAATGCAAATAAGGTTGCTTAAAAGTCGGTGGAGACAATTTCAGCATCATGAAAAGTTAGTAGTGTTAGGTCCCTATGCCCTTGGGTGAGAGACAGAGAGTCCCGAAAGTATTCCATACGTTAAAATCAGGGAATATAATAGTGTATGTAGTGCTATGCTTCATTGGAACTATGGTAGCGTCACTTTCAGATATTACTGACTTTTTTTTTTTTTTTTAAATTACTATTTTAACAAAAACCTGTTGAATGAAGCCAAAATTGCACTACTTATCGGAGTTCATAGACATTATACAATTTATAGTCAAGGTAGCGAGTGGAGGGGCAGATGAATACAGTTTTCTCTTCTTCCCAATGGAAGCGTAACAGAAAATAATTGAAAAGCATTGTTACAAAGTAACAGTACTCTTTCTCCGGTACAATTTGTGGATATTTTACCGACTTCGACAGTTTTTCCTAATATAAAAAATGCAAGACTGACTTTACACACACCCTTCACATCAATGAGAACGTGGGCATCATCAAAGCAGTTTGAAATGAGCTCGAGGGTTTGAGGGTGCCATGCATCGGTGATAAGCAACCATTCAAGTGCACAGCTCAGGTCCTCCATTGTTACTCCTCTCAACCAATTCCAATCAACTGGCCTCATCAAAGTGCAGTAGTCAATCCGCTCAAGAGGCGCTTCTATTCAAAGACGGCGTTGAAGTGGCTCAAACTCTGTAGCTTCCAGCATATATGTATATAATGCCAAGCCTCTGTTTCCATTGGCTGTGTTTCCATTGGCACTTTTGTCATTGTTTGAATGTGATGGGCCTTTTTTTGGCAGCCAGTCATCGTTTTGTTCTCCTTGGTAATCATCCAAAGCATCTTTGGCTGCTAAAGTGACTCTCGGCTTGTTTCTCTTTGTCCAAGGACACGTTGTGTACAAACAGGCACATTTGCTCTGTGTTTGGTTTTTCGCCAGTCTCTCTACCGTATTTCCTCAAATACTGGTTTAATATCATCCAGCAGGTAATAACAAATGCTGCACCGCCAATAAAAAAAACAGCTTTTTACCCCATTTTTACAGTTTTGATTTGTAATAACTTACTATTATACAAATAATTAATGTTTATGAGCGCTACTGTATGAAGAGAATATTTCATGAGGTATGCGTTTTTGAATGCAGTTTTTCCATATATGTGGCTAGGGTTGCCAACTGTCCCTTGGAAAATGGAATCATCCGGTATTCAGAAACTAAAGTATGCGTCCTTTATTGAGCTTTCAAGGGACGTGCTTTTTCCCTTATTATCAAACTAGCAAATAGTACAGTGGTACCTTGACATACGATCGTTTCAACACACAATCTTTTCAACAACCAACATAAAATTTGACTCGCCATTTGTTTCTACATCCGACGACAAGCTCGAAATACGACGATTTATGACAGCGCCGGAGTTTCTTGTTCGAGCAATCAACATGGGTTCCAAGAATGTTAGTGCAGGTGGTGAAAAAAGGAAAAAGGTGAGGCTTACCATTGAAATGAAGATGGAAATGATAGAAAAATATGAGCACGGTGTGCCCGTCGGTGAACTGGCGTGAAATTACGACCGTAGAATGTCTCCGATCTCGACAGTCCTCCACCGACCTTCGTTCGTCAGTCTTTGTAAGTTAAGGTGACAATTATTATGACTGTAAGATCGCCAAAAAATTGGCAGCTTCGTCAGATTTTTAATCATTTTTTTCAGAACTTCTGCAACACAACATGCCTACTGTCCACCGCAGCTGAACATGAAAAGTGAAAGTAAAAAGTCCTTTCTCACTCTGGCACATCAGCCACGGGGTGCATTCAGGTGCACCACGCAAAACACATCCGCCAATTATAACTATTATCATTCCAATTTGTATTCATAATTTATTTGTTTTGCTCTGTGTAATTGCTATTTGCAATAGTACCAGGAGCATTTATTATGGATTTAGTGTAAGCTTTCGGGCCGTGGAATGAATTATTGGAAAATACTGCTCGACATACGACCATTTTGACTTACAAACAAGGTCCTGGAATGAATTAACTTCGTATGTAGAGGTACCACTGTATCTTACTTGTAGAACGAACGCATACCGTAATGGTGCTTCACAAGAATATGCAGGGAAACACATTCCCCCACCGATCCTGCTTTTTGACCAATGATAATTCAAAATACCACTCCTCTCATTGGTCGAGGTACTGTCGGTAACGGAAGGCATCATAAGAGTGTGGGAGATGAGAGGTTTGAGTGAAGCGAGAGTAAAAAGCATGTTCAAAATGATGATCATTCGTTTTCTTTACGTACTTCATTTTTGCTAATTGTATTATATTTTTGAGTGGTCAAATTTATTATATTTGAAGTGATCATTTACAAAGATGTTATTGCTGAGGACCTTTGCACTTTACCTGAGAGTTTGTTTTAGGGCTGCAGCTATCGATTATTTTAGTAGTCGATTAATTAATGAACTAGTTAGTTCGAATAATCGAGTAGTCGGATAAGGAACATGAAAAATTAAAATATCTGAGCTGAGCCTCAAACGGTATGAAAAAATAAATAAATGAGGATCTATGTACAACAAAAGAACAATAGGGAATGGGACGTACTACGTCATTGTTTGGACCCGCCTCCATGCTGGCAATATAATTCACTTCCGGGCCGGCAGAGTCAATGCGGATTGTAACGTGTGATAGTGCTAAGCTAACTCTTTCGGTGTTTTAGAAAGAAAGTATGGGTGCTTTATTGTTGCGTTACCGGGTGCAACAGCGTCTCCTACGACAAAAAAAGGGGTGAGGAAAAATGGACTCACTTTTCACCGTTTTCCTGCATGGAGGACCAAATATCAGATCACGAAGGTACGACGGATGGCTGGATTGCAGCGGTTCGTCGGAAAAGCATTTCTTATGATCATATTTCTGCTGGAATGAGAGTGTGTTCCTGTCATCTCTACTCTTGTAAGTTGAACGATTTATCCACTTTTGGTTTCAATACGTTTTTGTTTTTTTACACCGTTGTGTAAATCTGCCTCGGTAGCAATGCTCGCCTACTACGACTCCCCTACCTGTTGTGTTCCTAGGTAAACCTGCTGACAACACATCCCGATTGGTCACCATCTCTCTTCTTGGATCATCTGACAAAGAAAATTTGTTCAATGGAGTGGTTCCATTTGTCCTGTGTCGGACTCAAACAAGCCCCTGCAGCAGACGCCATCTGGGTCTGCCCTTCTCGTCGATGAACTGCGGGCTTTTAACTTGTGAAAATGCAAGAACTTTAATGCACATATTTATTCTGCCTGGCTATTTAACTATGGCCAGTGACGTTTTTTTTTTTTTAACCACTTTGACAAAGACACCTTTCATTGTAATGTTGAATTTATATATTCTATGATTATTTTTAAATTATAATATTCTTATTTGCCCTTATGTAGACTTTAGACTGTCAATTCAAATAGTGTTGGAAAAGTTGCAATACCTAAAATAGAAATGCAAGAACTGTAAAGTACATATTTATACACCTTTATTTACCTAAGGCCACTGGATGTTTTTTAACTGCTTTGAAAAATACAGGTTTTGTTGTGATCTTGTATTTATATAGTATATAGCTTTTTATAATGTATTATGTATTATAATATTTGCTGCCCCCTGCCAGAGTGTGGGCCATTTTGTACTAAAATGATTTTAAACTGTCAGTTCAAATACTGTGTTGGAGACTAGTACTTGCAATACTTAAAATGGAAATGCAAGAACTTTAAAGCACATATTTATCCTGTCTGGCAATTTACCCAAGGCCAGTAAATAGGGTTTTAAACTGCTTTGACAAAGACACGTTTATTGTGATCTTGTATTTGTGTATTACTTATAATTATATAATATTTGCTGCCACCGTCAGAGGGTGGGCCTTGTTTGCACTAAAGATTTTAAACTGTCAATTCAAATATCGTATTGGAGAAATTGCATTACTTGAAATAAATCTATTGCAACTTATCAGTCCCAGTTCTTGTCTACAACACTGTCCAAAAATTGTCAATGCATATTCCAAATAGAATAACAAAATTAAGTCACCTGACTTTGTAATTATTACACCTGTTTATTATGAAGACCTGAAGTAAACAAGCAGTTAGTTTGTCAAGAAGTTGTTCAAGTCATGTTTTGGTATTCATATTTTATTGACTTTTCATAACACTTGGGATCGTGTTTGTAAGAGCAGCGCAAACTGAAGTTTCAGCGTGCACTCTTCGCCTTTCCAACCTCTCAACGCTCCGATGTGGTGCGCTTGACCTCAGAATAACCCAAGAAGAGATATGGTGACCAATCGGGATGTGTTGTCAGCATTTCATATGCAGGTTTTCCTAGTAACACAACAGGTAGGTGATGAGGAGGAGTAGGTTAGCATTGCTACCGAGGCAGATTTACACAACAGTAAAGAAAAAAACAAAAACAAAAAACGTATTGAAACCAAAACGGATAAATCGTTCAACTTACAAGAGTAGAGATGAGGGGAATACACTCTCATTCCAGCAGAAATATGATCATAAGAAATGCTTTCCCGACGAACCGCTGCAATCCAGCCATCCGTCGTACCTTCGTGATCTGATATTTGGTCCTCCATGCAGGAAAACGGTGAAAAGTGAGTCCATTTTTCCTAACCCCTTTTTTTGTCGTAGGAGACGCTGTTGCACCCGGTAACGCAACAATAAGCACCCATATTTTCTTTCTAAAACACCGAAAGAGTTAGCTTAGCACTACCACACGTTACAATCCGCATTGACTCTGCCGGCCCGGAAGTGAATTATATTGCCAGCATGGAGGCGGGTCCAAACAATGACGTAGTACGTCCCATTCCCTATTGGCTATCTTGCATAGCAAATGTCCGCTAGCTTAAATGCTATAAAATGCTAAAGTTTTTTTTTTTTTTTTTTTTTACAATACTCTTAACAAATGGTTCACTCATATAGACCCTACTCACGTGACGTCACAGCCACGCCCCCGCGCCATGATGTCCGCATACTCGCCATAGAAATGCATTAGCGCTTCGTAAATTCTTCCTATTATTGCACGTTTTACTGCTCGTCAACATTAATACTCAAAATGGTGAAGTCGTGTGTGGCGGTCGGTTGCAAAAACAGAGAAGATAGACGGAGAGACTTGAATTTTTACCGTATTCCGAGAGACACGAAGAGGAGGCCGCGATTGACTGCTGCAATTCGACGAGACAACTGGGCTCCAAACGACTACCACAGATTATGTAGTAGTCATTTTATATCTGGTAAGATGCATTTAATATATATTTAGAGGGTTTCGGGCTGACAACCACAATTAAGATCATTGCTAGGCTAATCGCCGACAACATACACGTATGTATGTAGTTAGTGCTATTGCTAAACCATATAAACATTAAAAGCCCTAGCTCCATTGACAAATGACATGAAATACATTAGACTTGACAGTGGATGTTAGCAAGAACAAAAGATTTTCAATTGAAAATTTCGTAACTCACCTTCCGAGCACAAGATTCCTGCCGAATTTTCGTGTACGAGGACGTGTTTCACCTAACCAGCAACGTAGCATTTATAAGCCTCCAAGCTCTTAAAGTTTTTCAAACTTTCGTGAGAATAGGCTGATTTTGTGTGGGTATCAGATGTCAGGCGAAGCCAGCGGGTCGAAAAACATCGATTTAGGCATCAAATACGGATCTGGCGAATGGATAAACTGAAGCTTTTCCACGTAATGCCTTTTATGCAACGGATCCAATGAGTTTACAGCGTCAGATAACACCGGGGCTTCCATGAATTGCTCTATAACTTGCTCGACTAATAGAAAACAATGAGAATAGGTCTGAAAAAGAGGTACAATATGGCGGCCGGAAACAGCGACACGCCCATTTTGTGACGTAGGTGAGTAGGGTCTATTCCCACAAAAAAAAAAAAACAGACTAAAAATACAAATATACCTATAAACTAAATTACGAACGCATTAAAAAACAATAGCTCAAACAAAAACTTAGCTTACGTTGGTCTTAACAGGGAGCAGTTGGATTCAGCCATGTGAAATGAGGCAGATCAGAGGGCAGTGACACCGACGGATAGTACGGGTTGATACTGTTGTACACTCGGACTCCAGGACAGCTTGAACTGGTTTGGATGATAGTCGAGGTTCTTTACCCACCATTCGCACAATCTTTTGTTGAAATCTCTCATCAATTTTGCTTTTCCATCCACATCTAGGGAGGTTAGCCACAGTGCCATGGGCTTTACACTTATTGATTACACTGCGCACGGTAGACACAGGAACATTCAGGTCTTTGGAGATGGTCTTGTAGCCTTGAGATTGCCCATGCTTCCTCCCAGTTTTGCTTCTCAAGTCCTCAGACAGTTCTTTGGTCCTCTTCCTTTTCTCCATGCTCAATGTGGTCCACACAAGGACACAGGTTGAGTCAACTTCAATCCATTTTAACTGGCTGCAAGTGTGATATAGTTATTGCCACCACCTGTTATGTGCCACAGATAAGTAACAGGGGCTGATAATTAGGGTTGTTCTGATCATGTTTTTTTGCTCCCGATCCGATCCCGATCGTTTTAGTTTGAGTATCTGCCGATCCCGATATTTCCCGATCCGATTGCTTTGTTTTTTTGCTCCCGATTCAATTCCAATCATTCCCGATAATTTTTCCCGATCATATACATTTTGGCAATGCATTAAGAAAAAAATGAATAAAACTGGGACGAATATATACATTCAACATACAGTACATAAGTACTGTAGTTGTTTATTATGACAATAAATCCTCAAGATGGCATTTACATTATTAACATTCTTTCTGTGAGAGGGATCCACAGATAGAAAGACTTGTAATTTTTAAAGGATAAATGTGACTTTGTATATTGTGACTAAATATTGCATCTAGTGTATTTGTTCAGCTTTCAGGAAATGATACTGTAGCCATTTAAATGTTGTGCCCAAATGCATGATGGGAAGTGCACCCATGACTGTGCATAGTGGTACCAATGGATATATCTTCTCTGCGTTGGAAAATAACATAGGGTGTGAAGAAAAAGATCAATTACTACCTTACTTCCCCACATTGCTTTCCCATTATATTTCTAATCATAGGGAGAGGGATTGTAAGGCTTTAGCCAATTAACAAAATGTTCTAAAGGTTGCCAAAATTCACTCTACTCATTATACGCTGCCTTCTAGCTCTATATATAGGTAAAACGACGCCATTACAGATTGAACGCGACAATGCGTGAGTGGGTCGTGCAGCGCATGCGTTAATTGCTTTAAATATTTTAACGTGATAAATTTTAATAAAAATTAATTACCGATAAATTTGATAACCCTACCTTAAGCCTAAACTACAGACTCTGGATGAGTGTAACATATTATGTCAGTAACGTTAAATACAATTAGAAAACGATTTAATTAAAAAATATATATATATTTAAAAAGGCATGTCCGATATTTTTTTGCCTATTCCGATACTTTGAAAATTACTTGATCGGACCCGATCAACATGTCTACGGATAATAACACAAATTAGAGAAGCATCACATGATTTTTCAAAGAGTGCTAATACTTTTGTACGGCCCATTTTTGGAGTTTTGTGTAAAATGATAATGATTTTTTTTTCATTCTCTTTTGTGTTTTTTCATTGCAAGAAAAATAAGTGAAGATAATACTACCAAAGCATTTGTAATTGCAATCATTTGCTGGGAGAAATTAAGCATTATCTGACCGAATTGCAGGGGTGCCAATACTTTTGGCCAGCACTGTATGTGACTAGGTAGGTAGCTAGCTATATTGATGCTAATGCTAAATGCACAGTTCGTCAATACACAATTGCCAGACCCACTCACTCAAAAGGACTTTGACCTAAGTTGCCGTCAATGTCAGCCATTAAGGTAAACACTTATGTTCTCACCAGTTTTGGGACTTACCCTGATTTTCCCCATCTGCAGCTGATCGTTTTGAGTCAAGCTTTACACTAAGTTGCCCTAAGGGAGGACGCATCCTCTCCTCACTTTGTTTCCTGACCCACTTATCACCCTGCTTTACATATCAGTGTGCCGCTAACAGCTGGCGCGGGTGCGGAATGCAAAAAAATCCATCGTCCTTGTCCTATAAACAGCGTCTTGACTTGATGAATGAGGACGCAGTGACATGAGTGTCCTATTTACGTTCGCAGGTGATCAGGAAGGGTGAGGTGAGCTGCTGCTGGATCTGCACCACGTGTAAGGAAAATGAAATAGTCCTGGATGAGTTCACTTGCAAAGCTTGTGAACTGGGATGGTGGCCTGCTGATGACTTAGCAGGTAGGAAACGCTAAAACACACAATAATTAAAATGAGGTGTTCGTCTTTCTATTCCCTCGCTTGTGCTCTTTGTCAAATGTGACCATCACTTGTTTTGACAGCTATCTATTGAGCTAAGCGCTCAATTCCCAGGTGTAAAATCTGATTTTTTAAAAGTGTAAAGCATCTGTCACTCACATGACGTTTGCTATTACTTGTTGTACCTTCATTTTGGGATGAGTGTAAGACGGTTTTTTGGTGAGTGAGAACTCATTTTGTGTGCGTTGAGAGTATCTTTCAATATATGAGTGAGGTTTTTTTTTTGTGTCTAAGCAAGAAGGTTTGCCGATGTCACTGAGATTATCTATTCGGCATGTACCGGTATGAGATTTGACCTAGGGCGTAGGTTTGGTGTCAACATTGGTAGGGACGATATTACCATAATGCACATAATGCACATAACGCAAACAATGATCCAAATAAGGGACAGCTAGCTTGACTTCGTTGTTCCTTGTGGAGGCTGGCCTGACCAGAGTTGTTTTGCAGGTTAGCAAGTTTAATGTTATGCTAACTCTAATGCAGGTTGGACTTTCAGTAGCCAAATTAGTGGTGTTTCCCCCACTTCCACGACATTGAAGTCTTTTTACATGACTTACAGTGGCTGCTTCTGGCCAAAAAATAAGCTTCTAATATCCCTCCTCTCCAAAGGGGGCAGAGGAGGCGGCATGTTGTCGACATGAATCTGTTGGGGCTGTGTGAGCATGTGTGTGTGTTTTTGTGACGGGATGGGGGGGGGGGGATTTAACTCATCTGCCAACCAAACAGCACATTCAGCAAGTGAAAAGGGGATAAATGTACCGTAATTTCCCGAATATAAGGCGTACCCATGTATAATGCGCACCCCAAATTTACTTGTAAAATCTAGGGGAAATTATTGTACCCGTTTATAACGCGCACCCTAATTTTAGCACCAATAAATAGAAGAATACAAGAAAACAGAGCTCATGTACAGATACAGAAATGTCATTTTACTGAATGGTGAAACACAGCACAAGCATAGCATATTGGTAGTTCAAAAACTTACTATAAACTGACAATATTTGCGGCAATAATATCATTTGACAACTTCTCCAACTTACCAGAATCTAGGTAAAAAAAAAAACAGATGTGACTTTTCTTTTAAAGGATGCTGTATAACTTGCTTGTTTCATCATGATGAATCAATGTTTCTTCCATGGATTGATACTGTAAAATGAAAGTGTGAACGTAAGTCGGAAATCTGAGAGAGCTCATCGCTGTCGACACGACGGTAACAATAGGAACTATTGTTATTTGGGTTTGAGTTTCCCGAGGGACAGATACAGTTGTCGGACACACACAGGAAGTCTGTGTTGTTACGTTTGTTATGGTCCGAGTTGCGGAGCTGCAATAAACGTTAACTCAAATGAGTTCAAGGAACTAAATTCTGTGCTTTATGAAGAGTGAAAAAAGCAGAATTTAACACAGACGAAATCATTCGGCCGATCAGAGTGAAGTATTACCGAAACAAAATGGTGACGTCACGTACCGTAATGATCGGCAACGGATCGCCGCATATGTTTCTTCAACACAACGTGGCCGTGTCAACAAAAAAAAATCGGTTTATATATAGTATATATATTTCTGTCTCCATCCATGTACCCGTTTATAATGCGCACCATGATTTTACAAGTTGATTTTGGGGAAAAAAAGTGTGCGTTATATTCGGGAAATTACGGTAAGTCTATATATAATGAAAATTTAATTCACTTAATAATGGTAGGGTCTATACTATCATGACGACATATGGGAAGAAAATCTAAATTACTTATATAACTGAACTCTTTATGTAGTCCAAATAAGGTTGCTTAAAAGTTGGTGGGTACAACTTGAGCATCCTGAAAAGTTGGTAGTGTTATGTCCCTGCCGTCCCTATGCAAACCTACGCCCTTGAATTTGACGGTATGATAACCTTAAGCAAAAATACAGTGGTTTCACGGTATCACGGTATTGCAATTAAAGCTCTAAAATGTGTTATTTTGAATTGTATGGGTTAAAAAAAACAATATAACAGATTTATTTTTTATTTTTTTCACAACATAGTAGCAAATTTGAACATTGTTAAACTGGTCTTTTGGACGTCCGCACAAGTTGATCCATCATTTACATTTATCCTTCTGAGTTTCTGGCTTTGGGAAACGTATGACCAAAACATCCTTCATATGTGGACGGTCGTAATGTCTAGTCGTTTCTACAAGCACCATAGCAGCAGTGTTTACTCGGCATGTTCTTTTTTGAAAGATTACTGGCAGAAAACAAGCAGTACTAGCATGGGTTATATGCGAGCGCGCTTCTATGTTGACCCCCTTCCGGTTTACGACTGTGACGTCACGCAGCCTTGCGGTCTAAAAATAGCGTCTGTGCGATAGGCTTTTCTTAATGAAAGTTAGTTTTGTGTTGTCATTTTTTTCTGGGGTGAGTTCGAGCATTTTGTGTGCATTGAAAGTGTATGAGAGATTTTTGGGTCAGCCTGAGCAAGAGTTTTGCTGATGTGACTGAGGTTGCTTGTAAGTGAGCTTTTCTGGGTGAGTGTGAGAGGTTGTCTTTTTTGGTCAGCAGTATAGATTTGCAACTAAAAGGTTTTCGGGGTGGGGGTGACTGCCAGTATCTCTTGTATGAGTGAATTTTTTTGGGTGTGAGGTTTTTTCTGTTTTGAAAGAGGCAAATGTACACTTTACACAAGCTGTACGTAACCTCGTAACACAGATCTTCTGTGCTTTTAGGTTGCCAGCCACTGCCACTGAAGTATCTGGACTGGGCCGATGTTGAATCCATGGTGGCAGTGGCGTTCTCCTGCGTGGGAATCCTCATCACTTCCTTTGTGACGTTCGTCTTCATCCAGTACCGCGACACTCCCGTGGTCAAATCCTCCAGCCGAGAGCTTTGCTACATTATCCTGGCGGGCATCTTCCTAGGCTACATCTGCCCGTTCACTCTGATCGCCCGGCCTACCGTTCCCTCCTGCTACCTGCAGCGCCTCCTGGTAGGCCTGTCGTCGGCCATGTGCTACTCGGCGCTAGTGACCAAGACAAACCGCATTGCTCGCATCTTGGCGGGCAGCAAGAAGAAGATCTGCACGCGCAAGCCACGTTTCATGAGTGCTTGGGCGCAGGTTATCATCGCTTTCATGCTGATTAGCGTCCAACTCACGCTGGAGGTCACCCTCATTATCCTGGAGCCGCCCGAACCCGTCAAGTCGTACCCAAGCATTCGCGAGGTCTACCTCATCTGCAACACCAGCAACCTTGGCATGGTGGCACCGCTGGGCTACAACGGCCTGCTCATCATGAGCTGCACTTACTACGCCTTCAAGACGCGCAACGTCCCGGCCAATTTCAACGAGGCCAAATACATCGCCTTCACCATGTACACTACTTGCATCATCTGGCTGGCGTTTGTGCCCATCTATTTCGGCTCCAACTACAAAATCATCACCACCTCCTTCTCCGTCAGCCTTAGCGTCACCGTGGCGCTGGGCTGCATGTTCACGCCCAAGATGTACATTATCATCGCCAAGCCCGAAAGGAACGTACGAAGCGCCTTCACCACATCCGACGTGGTGCGAATGCACGTCGGGGACGGCAAGTCGGCTGCGGCGTGCGGCACCAACAGCTTCCTCAACATGTTCCGCAGGAAGAAGCCCGCAGCTGGCAACGCCAAGTGAGTCCACTCTCGTTGTTAAGCGGACTGTTATTCCGAGTACGGTGGTGCCTTGAGATATTTTATTATACAGTCGTCCAATGACCAATGTTGGAGCAGCACAATGAATTAAATTGCAGCATATGGCGGAAAACACAGACAAGACTGAAAAAGCAGTTTCTGCTCTTGCACTCCTCTTTAAAAGAAACTGCTGTATTTTAAGCCAAAAGAACTGTTGTGTTTGATAGAACAATATGTCTGTATGCTGCCATAGCAGATTCATGGCGCAATAAGCCCCCGAACTATTTTCAACTTGTCCATTTTACCCTGGATACCCCCATTTACAGATGTCGCGCAACCGCTTTTGTTTTAACCCAGCCATAAAACAAAGGTAATTAATAAAATGTCTGTCATTTTTAGCTTAGAACAGGCATGTCCAAAGTCCGGCCCGGGGGCAAAATGCGGCCCGTGGTCAAATTTAATCCGGCCCCCAGCCTCTGTCATATAATCAATAACATCTGGCCTGCACACAGACTTAATAAATTGGTCATCAGTACTGCAACCAGCATATGAAGTACCTTACACACGAAATGCTGCTCCTCATTTACCCACTAAAAGGCAGCAGCACTTTAACCCTTTGTTCCAAATGCCACATTTGATACACCTAAAATTTCATGATTTTGAGACTAATTTAAAAAAAAAAAAAAAACAATGGATGCAAGTCAACACATGAATTTGCAGGTTCTATGAGAAAAAAAAACATGATTTAGCATGAGTTATAGATATTAGAGCGCTTATATTACACATATTCATTTTGACTTTTCGTTTAACAAATTTGAAAAAATGGTTTCATTAGGACCTTATTTTTCAAATTTTGGGATTCTCTGATAATTTCTCCATGTTGCAGGTATTGAAGGGCTACGCAACATTACCCGTGTGACCCATTACGTCCATTTTCTAAAATGGCGACAATCAACAAAAAAAAGAAAGTTGACTGTGACGGCCGACGCTTCAAGGATAGGTGGAAATTGGACTATTTCTTCACTAAAATACGCAACAACTGTGTCTGCCTCATTTGCAAAGAGAAAGTCGCTGTTTTTAAAGATTTCAATGTTAGCCTATATTACCAAACAAGACAGGCTGACATGTACGGCAAGATTACAGGGAAGATTCGCAGCGAGAAATTGAAGCAACTTGAAGCTAGTTTAATTTCACAGCAGCCGTATTTCGCAAGAGCCCGAGAGTTGAAAAAGAACGCAAAAAAGGCTAGGAGTATGATTGTTAAAATTATTCAAATTAAAAAAATAAAGCAAATGTGACACACTGAATGGCTTGCTAAAAGTTGCTTAAATATATTGTTCTACGTAAAGGACGTCAGCCAAGGTCGGCCCCCCACATTTTTATCGCACCAAATCTGGCCCCCTTTGCAAAAAGTTTGGACACCCCTGGCTTAGAATCATTAATTGATGTCTCATATTGTTTAAAAAAAAAAAAAAAAAAAAAACACTCTAAAAAATTATTCACTCCCATATTTTAAACTTTTAAACAAATTACGTCACAATGAAAAAAATGGTGTCTGTAAATAAGTCACGGATATCTATCTCATAACTATCGCTTAACTTGATTTTTTGTTGTTGTTACTTTTGTATTTTTTACGATATGTTAGATAATAAATAATTGATCCAAACAAAGAAAAATTGAGAAAAAAAGTTTAAAAGGGTAAATATATGAAAAAGAACATCTTGACCACTCCTTGATGTCTGCAAGTTCTTCATCGCGACCCATGTTATATTGCCATGTTTCACCCATAAAAGCCCCCAAAAATCCAGCTGTGGCCATTCACAGCTGTGTCTTGACACTCAGTAATACATGCTAAATGTAGTTTTTGGGTCGAAACAAGGTAAGTACGTGATAATATCTCGTTAAAGTCATGCCGTCTGTAATTTTGCTCTTGCGTGCTCTCGCCTCCAGATTGGGTTTTGCTGTTTAAAAAATAAAAAAATAATAAAAATAAAAAATGCCCTCCTGTTAAGAATGTTTCTTCCCCCAGAAAATTGAGATTTTAAGCTTTCAAATGATCTATCACACATGCATATCGGACAATTTTGAAATTTGGCCAAACTGGGGGTCTCAGAGCGGAACTTCAAGTCACCTGAGTGTTTTCCGCCATATACAAAAATGTTAACCCTTTAAATGTTATTCAGTTATTTAATTCAATTTAATATCTTTTTTACTGATTAAAAATAGACGAAAAAAATTGTGTTTTGGGGTTATGCTGGTATTTCTATTCATTTCATTGGGGAAAGATGATTTGTGATAAAAGTATACTAGGTAAAATCTAATCTCAAGGCACCTCTATACTTACTGTATGAACACTCAAATGCTACAGAAGGTTCCAAAGGTCAATTTTTTTATGAGCACTATCCAGGGTTTCACGGGTAAACTTGCACAACCTGGTGTTAAAGATGTCCACCATGTTTTGGGAAAAATGTAAAAAATTTAAAATTGTAGGTAGACAGGAAACTTTAAATTCTGTCTCTTATGTGTTATTATAAAGCCAGGTATTAACTTAAATATCGAGTCCTATCACTTGACACAGTTAAAATGTCGTTAAAATGTGTACTTCTCATACTCTATTATGGCACTGCTTTAGCCCGCGGTCCATATAAAGCACTGAGGAAAACCTTATCACTTATTTAGACTTGAGATTTGGTGTGATTTGAGATTGAAAAAGGGTGGAATTTTTCAGCTAATTTACATGAACATGAAGTTGTTTTAGGTAACGGTATTCAACAATTCAATTTCCTTCAATGGTTTCTTTATTCCCACTAATTCCAGTGGAACAATTTTGAAAGCAACCAGAATTTTGCAACCCTAGATGTGACTGTTAATGTTTCAAGTGATTAAACGAGGCAAGGTTTGATCATTAACTGCTAGCACTTTCAGTGTTAGCAGTTTTGGACGTCTATTGCAGTCAATGGCAGCGGATTAGGTAAAGCAGAGAACAGGAAATACTCCAGTTAAGTTTTTATTCAGAATTTTATAATGTTGCATTTGTGTCTCCCTGATTGCAACATTTGAGTGTTCATGTACAGTGGTATGAAAAAGTATCTGGACCTTTTCGAATTTCTGCTTAAAGTCACCATCAAATGTGATCTGATCTTTGTCAAAATCACACAGATAAAAAAACAGTGTCTGCTTGAACTAAAACCACCTAAACATTTATAGGTTTTCATATTTTCATGAGGATAGTATGCAAACAATGAACGACGGGGGGAAAATAAGTATATGAACCATCACATTTAATATTTTGCGGCTCCCACCTTTGGCAGCAATAACTTCAACCAGGCGCTTCCTGTAGCTGAAGATCAGTCTGGCACATCGATGAGGACTAATCTTGGCTCATTCATCTCGACAAAACTGCTGTAGTTCAGTCAGATTCCTGGGATGTCTGGCATGAATCGCTGTCTTTAGGTCATGCCACAGTATCTCAATGGGGTTCAAGTCTGGACTTTGACTTGGAATGTGTATTTTGTTCTTCTGAAATCATTCTGAAGTTGATTTACTTCCGTGTTTTGGATCATTGTCTTATGGCAGCATCCATCCTCTTTTTAGCTTCAACTGTCTGACAGACGGCCTCAGGTTTTCCTGAAAAATATCATGATAAACTTTTGAATTCATTCTTCCATTAATGATTGCAAGTTGTCCAGGCCCGGAGGAAGCAAAACAGCCCCAAATCATGATACTCCCTCCACCATGCTTCACGGTGGGGATGAGGTGTTGATGTTGGTGAGCTGTTCTATTACTCCTCCACACGTCTTTGTGTGTTACTCCCAAATGGTTCAACTTTGGTTTAATCAGTCCACAAAATATTTTGCCAAAACTTCCGTGGACTGTCCAAGTGACTTTTTGCGAAAATTAAACAAGCAACAATATACAGTATTTTTAGACAGCAGTAGCTTCCTTCATGGAATCCTTCCATGAACACCATTTTTGGCCATAATTTTACATATAATTGATGTATGTACAGAGATACTGTACTGTGCCAGTGATTTCTGGAAGTCTTTAGCAGACACTCTTTTTTAACTTTTTGAGTATTCTGCGCTGAACTCTTGGCGTTATCTTTGGTGGACGGCCACTGCTTGGGAGAGAAGCAACAGTGCCAAACTCTCTCCATTTGTGGACAACTTCTCTGACTGTCGATTGATGAACATACAGACTTTTAGAGTTGGTTTTGTATCCTTTCCCAGCTTTATACAAATCAACAATCCTTGATCGCAGGTCTACAGACAGCTCTCTTGACCTAGCCATGATACACATCAGATAATGCTTCTTATCAAAACAATTCTTACCAGGTGTGTGTTTAAGCCATTCATCAGTGATTGTAGACACACCTGACTTTAATTGTTTGGTAAAAAATGGTTTCAATTACTCTTAAGTCTCCTTAGGCCTTACTTTGCCCCTTCTGTCATTGTTTGCATGCTATCCTCATTAAAATATGAAAACATATAAATGTTTGGGTGGTTTTAGTTAAAGCAGACAGTTTTTTCATCTGTGTGATTTTGACAATGACCAGATCACAATGATGGTGATTTTATGCCCAAATGTGAGAAATTCCAAAAGGTTCAGATAATTTTTCATGCCACTGTATGATTTCAATCATATGCAGTACAATGCAAATCAAAACCCACATAAGTTTCAGATAAACAAACTGATCAATTGAAGCTAAATCTCCATGTTAGCTAGAGATGAACTATCTGTCTTGTTTGAATGACTTTGAGTGTTACACGTTGCACACATCAAGATATGGAAGTCTTAAGACTGACTGTTTTGAGTTTCACAGCAGTGACACAAGGATACTTACGTGTGTGAAGTAAGGAGTTGGGCTGAGCGACTATGTTTCCATGTTGTCTCTCACCCATGCTAAACTATGCTGTCCTCCTCGTAACCCCCTTAAATACGCAGCCTGTCGGCAAACGTTCTCGTGTCTCACTTCTCTGAGGGCTGCATTGGTGACTAATCGGCAAGTTCCTAGTTGTCTTGTTAGCTGGTGAACACCCTTGTTGATGATGTTTTGGGGCTTCACATAGGCCGACAGTATATTTAACCATAAAAACATAGTGATTGTCACCGGAAGAAACGGGTTGACTGTATTGTACATAAATAGTTCAGTTAATCATTTCCTAACTGAGCTCAGCTCTGGGGCGCTACAGGCCATTTTCCGACTTCTCGCACGGTGTCACGTGACGTATTGTCAACGTATTGCGCTGCAGCCCTCCAAGAAGCAGACGAAGGCCCCGCTGCTTCCGATTGACCGCGAATGAACCACCCATTTGACTTATCGCAGCATGAACGCCTCCGACTAATCACACTGCGTGCGCCAGCCCTACAACATTTGAGCACTAACCCCCTCTCAGGCAACGCTAATCGAGCGAGCGCATTCATTTTAGTCGACTCATTAAATCCGTGGAGCACTGTTCTTTTCATTTTCAATTGAGAACTGGAAAATTAAAAAAAGAAAACTGGAATTGACTAATTATTTCATTGTAGTTTAATTGTTTACACTTTTCAACAAAATGCTAGATGGCTAGTGTTGTGACTGACTACAGAAATACACACACAGTAGTAAAAGAGTTACTTGGCAAAGTAACTGGTGATACCTTTCATGTTTTTTTTTCTTTTCATTAAAAAAAAATTAAAAAAACAACAAAAAAGCAAAAAAAAAAAAAACAACATAGTAACCTTTGCTATGTTTGGAGGTCATTTAATGTTGTGAAGCAACCGTTAAAGTTGATAAAATTGCTCCCGTTTTTGCATTAGTTCCCTTCTGTCTACTTTCGACATGAAAAATTCAAAACTGTTTCATCCTTTAAAGATAGACTCAAGTCAAGATTTTGCCGATTTTGGAGTATTTTAGATAAAAAGTTGCTTAGTTCGCTCATAAGGTTTACTACAACAGAGCCTTTCTGAGAAGTTTACTGCTCTAAAATGGCGGCTGTTTACTAACGCTATGGAGTCTGTCATTTCGCATGCAGTTCTCTATGCATGGATATCTAGGCGTAGATTGTATGTTGTCGGCTAAGTCAGGTAACATTGGAGCCACCTAGCCTAGCATCGCTTTTGCTACAGCGTCTCAACAAACACTCTTCCCTCTCCGAGTCTCTGACTTTTCTCGCGTCATTCAACCATCGCATTGTCTCGTTGTAGAAACGGTGACCAAATCCGAACGGATGAAAAAAAAAACGTAATGCACGAAAAACGTGCAGATTTTGAAAGTAACGTACAGCGTACACACTTAAAAATGAGTGCTCACTTGTACAAATTACGACGAGACCGTACAATTTGACAGGTACGAATTATAGTGGACCGTCACAGTTAGGTAGTAGCACTCTGTAGCACGGGACGTCCAACTTCCAACTATCAGTGGTCAGGACAAAGCTGCTTTAGCGAAATCATCTTCGATGGCTTTGCGTGCCATTTCATAAATGTCGGGGATTACGTTGTTGGAGAAATATGTCCGCGAGGGAACAATGTAACGCGGGTCAGGCGTTGCAAATAAATTCACGAAGCCCGCCGTGTGTTTTTACTAGTGTCATCTTCGGGGTTGTCCTACCCTGAGAAAGTGATATCTGTGGGTGATGCCGGCTGAGGTGCCGGACTCATGTTATAAAAGTGTTGCCATTAACATGGGGAACAAGCGCTGAGCAATGCTTGCAATTTTTTTTCTTCAACATTTTCTCTCCATCCGCATTGTAGTCCACGGGGAAACCAAAATGTTGCCGCACCGCAGATTTGAAAGAAGCCGGTGCTTCCTCAAAATTCGGTCTCTCCACTCGCCATAGCTATTTGTTTTCTTTGTTGTTTCAATTTCACTTCGCTCGTAAGCGAGAGAGGGCGTTACTCGGCTTCTATTACACAGGTGCTTGACAGCGATCCGACATTTACTTGCGGGGCGGGAATTTCTCCACAGCGGTGCTTCACGTCACACACAGGCACACAGAGCTCGATCAAGCGTTCGGAATACATTAATTGCAAAACCGAAAAGGCGTGGTTCATAAACGCGTATTGAACCGTACAGGGCAAACCGTACGGTTCGGCTTTGAACCGCAAACCGTTGCACCGCAACTGTCTACTCTAGATATACAACTACAGAATGGGAGGTCGTCGTAGAAATGCATTGATTGTACTGTTAGCAATACATCTTGTTTTGTAGAGCTATATGTACCTTGATAATAGCGTATGACGTAGGTCGTCGCCCATCACATTTGTTCCCGGAAATAATTAGCCCCCACACTAGAATGACTGAAAAACAGACGTCTTTGGACAGATTTTTTACAGGGAAAAGGAACCTCACGAGCCAGAAGATGAGCCTACACCCTTGGAAAAAACAAAATCTATGCTACTTCCCAATCACTAAAGACCCACGAACTGCGAAGGAGTCGATCCGTGACCCGTATGTGAATAAACAGAGTGATTCGAGCATGTCTGTGCAACAGGAAAATCAGCTTGTAGAGATCGCAAATTACGGCGACCTTAAACATACATTTGAGACAACAACTCTACCGAGGTTCTGGATTAAAGTCATTTCGGAATATCCTGACATCGCTAGGAGAGCACTGAAACAAACGAAACAAGCTCAGGCCTCCCACTGATTCAGCGGGTGAGTTGTATTTTCCCTGCACTTAACACGACGGGGCTAAAAACAAATGTTATTTTACATTTGCTGTATTTTTCTGCCGCACATTGCAGGTGTTCTGACAAATTTGGCATGCGCGTAACGTTAAAAATGACCGCGAATTCAGCGATTGCAAAGTACAGACGAAAAACTTTCTTTAAAGAAAGGAATATTAACTTACAACTGCACGCAGCTCTCTCACTTAACGACTTCGCCGTGTCGTTAATCATTAATTTACGCCATTTTCGTGTTGCACATGTATGTTTATGACGTAAATAGTTCTTTAGCACTTTTGGATAACATTGAGAGTCCAACTGAATATAAAAGAGGGATTTTTTCACCGCCACAAAAGCTTTGGGGGCAAAATTATATTAGGGTGCAAAATTAAACAGAACATCGGTCCGGGAAAAAAAGACCCAAATCACACTGGTCCGTGGTGCAAAAAAGGTTGGGGACCCCTGCATTATAGAGTAGTGTGTATCAAACAGAACATAATTTTAATGTTTCACTGTAGGGACAGTGTACATTTCTGTGACTATTATTTATTTGACTGAGGGCCACACTTTTTTTGACAGAATATCAAAATCAGGGGACTTGAACTCTGAATCGGGTGCAAAAAATATGCGATTGGGACATCCCAATCAATTACAAATATTCTGATACTTATTTCAGATTAACTAGAAACTTTAGCCTAAGCAGCCAAATTCAAAACATCACCATATTTCTGACCTTTTTGACCTCTGACCCTTTCTTTTGCCATATCAGCTACCCTGCATATTTGAGCTAATTAAACAGGCTAATTCGTTATCAAGCTAGCGTGAAATTGCTTTTCTGACCTCTGATTTAATCATCTCTTAAACACTTCTTCTATTTCTTATTACAATCATATCCTTCATTTTTTTTTTTTTTTTTTAATTACTTATTGAAAATGGAAAGAACAAATAAATAGACGGATACCATTGACGCAGGAGTTTACAGAGGAATTGGGGAGATCATAATGCTGTGTGGAGCACATTATGAATCATCGAAGCTCCTAAATGTCAGCCATGTTGTCTTGTTGCTTTTTGGAGTGTCCGCCTTGTTTCCCTCCCCAGAGATGGTAACTTGAGTCTTTGTCTCGTTCGTAGTTCTAACGGCAAGTCTGTGTCATGGTCTGAATCAGGTGCAAGACACCCTCCGAGCGGGGGCAATGTGTGGCACAGACTGTCTGTGCATGTGAGGAAACAGGAAGCCGGCCTGAATCAGACGGCAGTCATCAGACCCCTAACTAACACGCCCGACCCCCACAGTTGTCAGCCCCCTGCCGCCACCGCTGCCCGCGACCTTGGCACAGACCCTCGCCCGCCCCCGCAAGAGCCGCCACCCTCTGCCCCGCCTGCTCCGTACACAGGCCCCCTGGTGGAAACTCACCGCTCGCACGCCCCGGCCCCTTCTCCTGGAGAGCCGTTGATCTTTACAGAGCTCCCTTTGGGGACACCGCTCGAGGAGGGGGTGTCTCCGGATGACCAGTTGGAACTTTTGCATGATTACATGTATGATGCCAAGGAGGTGGAAGCGGAGGGGCAGAAGCTGGTCCTGGAGGACACCCCGGCTTTGTCCCCACCGTCCCCCTTCAGAGACTCGGTGTGTTCGGAGGAGTCCGCCCCGGGGTCCCCCACCATGGAGTCCATACTGGGGGGTCCCCACTACACCGCTCAAGCTCTCCGAGACTTTGCACACAGCTCCTCGACACTGTGAGAGCAAAAAAAAAAAAAATGGTGCACAACATTTGACAAGCTTTGATTACTCCTATTTATTTGTTGATCGATGCCGACATTTTTGCTTGCTTGTGTTTGTCGTTCGGTGTCCGTTAAAGACACACGTAGAAGAACGTGGCTGTGTTCGGAATCACTCGTCATCCACGTTTCTAGGTACTGGTAAAGTGTAGTGGCTCCCACTAAATACGGGATTCATGATACATGCTACAAGATGATGGCAAAGCACTTTTCTATAAGACAGGGACAAGGCCTGACTAATTGAAGCTCCTCCCCACACTTCAACTTAGTTCCTTAGCACCAAGACACCATAAAATGGCACCACCAGCTCATGTTCATCAACTGTGTTATAATTTGGTGACCGGAGTAGTGTTGTGAAAGTACTTTACAATCACTAGACACTCGCTAATTAAAAGTCCTTTTAAATTGATTAGCAAGTAAGGATTGAGTGAGTGATTCTGAACATAGCCCATGTTTGAAGGGCTGTCAGCAAAAAAACAATAGTGCCAAAACTCTTCAGCTTTTCATGCCAAATTTCTTGTATGGTACCGTGCAAAAGTGTTGCAGTGGAGATTAACATTTGATTAATAGGGTTTATACTACAGTGATGAGTCACAGCATGGCTAAAAATTCTCCTGTTTTAGTGGTAACAGCAAACTTTTGCACCGTACTGTAAATAAAGCAAATCATTGTGTGATAAACCCTACTAAAAAGCTCAAAAACAGCACAAGGCAGTCCAAATGTGCACTTTTTTTGCCTTTGTTTTTTAAATTCACCTTAGCGATCACATCAGACCTCATTTAAATATACAAAGATGTTTTTTTTCTTAAAGTGCAGTAGGCTGCTTGGTTTTTCTGCTGCGTCTTGCGAGGTTTGATTGGCGTCAACACGGCCACTCGTCTTTTCTCTGCGCTGTAGGTGGACATAAGCCGTGCCAATGCAGGTTGTTAGAGCAAATTTGAGGCGTCATTTGATTTTTTTTATGCTGTAATGTCGTAAGAAGGCAAAAAAGTCATCAAAAATATACAAAAAAACAAAAACACAGTAATTGTATTTGTAATACTGTTACGCCATCTCTTGTTTTTTCACACAGGTGGTATGTTTGTAATACAGATACATGTTTCTATATTTAGAATGTCCAGTCTTTAAAAAAAGAAATTGAAGTTTATACAATTGTTTTTGAACTTTTAAGCTAACTTTGATCCTTTCAGTAAAAGTACCTGCAATTAATAGTTGCTTCTTGTAATGACATATTTAATTCCACCTTAAGTTTCTTCTACTTTAACAATAAGAATGCGCATTAAGTATAAGAATATACAGTACATGGTGCCGGTGTATTGTATTTCCAAATGTTTTCCAGTCTATGATAGTGATGGTTTTTATGTCTAAAAAGTATCAACGGAAAAACTCCGTGTTGAATAACAATAGAATGAGATAGGCCTTTATGTTTTGGACACGTTGAACGAGGCTGTACAATAAAAAAGACGGTTTATACGGACATGTTATTGGACATTTTATTTCATGTTTGCTAAGTTTGTGCAGTACTGTCGTGATACTTCCGGGTCATGTGACTCCAGGGGGCGGAGCAATACATGCCAGCCCGGGCCGTGATACGTCACGTCCTACTTTTCTTTTCAACTTCTCGTGCGTGAGGAAGAACTCATGACACACAAATACACCCACGCGCGTCCACTTTCATAAAAGTTGGGTTGCTGTATTCTTGCGTAGTTTGAGGCGAGCATGGCCGGCGGTTCGGTGTCGGAGTGCAAGGAGTACTTGTTCAAGGTGCTTGTTATCGGCGAGTTGGGCGTGGGGAAGACGAGCATCATCAAGCGGTATGTGCACCAACTCTTCTCCCAGCATTACCGAGCCACCATCGGCGTCGATTTCGCCCTCAAGGTCCTCAACTGGGACAGCAAGACGCTCGTTCGACTACAGCTTTGGGATATTGCAGGTAACGCACACACACGCAACATTAACTCATTGTTGCCATTGACGGTGATGGACGTCCAATCCATCTGGGGCTGGGCAGCGAATGAACGTTGCATTCCAATTCGAATGGATTGGATGTCTACTACTGATAAACTGATAGAAATTTACAAATGATCAGAAGTGGGTAGTAATGCGTTACATTTACTCAGTTATACTTACTTTAGTAACGTTTTGAGAATAAATGCCTTCTTAGAGTAATGTTACCAGGCAATACTTTTTACTTGAGTAGATATATGAAGAAACACTACTCCTACTCCACTGCTTACGCCACTACTTTTTTGTGTTTATTCTCCATAATGACTTTATAATTGCCCGAGATGCCGACAGTGGCCGTCTTTGTTTCACAAATGACAAGTCGAAACAATAAACACATGGTTCCACTATATCAATCAGCGTTAAAACAATGTTTTTTTTTCTCCACTAGAGGGCACTCATGCTCTTTGGATGGGTGATGTTTTATTTTTCTTGTCTGAATTCCATGATTTTTGTGCATTTCTTTGGCCTAATATGGTCATGCAAAAGGTTATAATACAATATAACCAATCAGTTAACAATTTTTTTTCTCCTCTAGAGGGCACTCATGCTCTTTGGATGGGTGATGTTTTATTTTTCTCATCTGAATTCCATGATTTTGGTGTATTTCTTTGGCCTAATAAGTAATAACAGTTCATATCGATGAAGTGCTGTGAAAAAAATATATACAGAACCATGATTTTAAAAAATTAAAAAAAGTCAAACATTGTAAGCAGTTACTCACAATGTTACTCATTATTTGAGTATTCTTTTAAACGAATACTTGTTTACTTGTATTTGAGTACATTTTTGGATGACTACTTTTACTTGAGTAATATTCCCAGATAGCAGACCGACGTTGAAAAGATGTTGGATCAACATTCCGCTGTTGATCTTATATCGATGAATCAACGTTACTTTAGCACCGTCAATTAATGTTGTTTCAACGTTGAAATCCTTACAAAACCTAAACGCTGAATCAATGTTATGTTTTCGACCAAAACGCCTGCTCATCCATAATTCAATTAAATACTTTTCAATCTCAATTTTCGGTCAATCATAAATCAACTATTTGTCAACATTAGTTCATCAACTATAAAACAATGTTAACCCAACCATCGCCTGACATACCATAGAACAACATTGTTTCAAAGTCACTTGACGTCGAACATTTTGTTGTCCACCATACTGATGATTTTGATGGAAAATAGACGTTTGTTCAATGTCGGTCTGCTATCAGGGTTATGTAGAAGTAACACTACTCTTACTTGAGAAAGGTTTTTGGCTTCTCTACCCACCTATGCAGATGATTGGACTATCATCGTCAGCGGTACTGAAATAGTAAAGATGAAATATGTCACATTTAAATCGAATTTGACATGTATTCTAAAACTACTACTACTTTGAAAACTACTTTGCCACTCTCATGGTCATGGCAGAAGATCATAATTGTCTGGAATGTAGGTCACGTTGTTATTATTATGCACTCAAGCACAAGAGCCAGCAGTCCAATATCCATTGGGCCCTAAGCATATTCTTGTATTATTTGATAACCCTCAATTGTATTACACACCTTCTATAAACTAGCGTTTTGATAATAGTATGATTTTCATGATGATTTAGCAAACTAAATATACAGGATAATGAAATTGTGTTTCCCTTGAGGATTATAATGTGTATTAAGGGTGCGGATTTTAATTGTTTTTATCAATTAGCACTGTAGCCCTGAACCTGAAAATTAGGTGGCACACAGTGGGAATGAACTTGCGAAGTAAATTGACATTTCCACTACAGTACACTATCGGAAGCAGTGTTTGCCAACAGCACATAGTTAAGATAAGAAAAAAAATCTCATAGTATGTTGTTTCTGTTCAACTCGTGCAGTGGTTCTCAATTATTTTCTGTTACGCCCCCCCATTTTTCTATAAAACTATTATAAGTACATCTCTGTATAAAATTGTGTCCTTGTTAAATTTAAAGAAAAAAAGTAATTTAAGTAACAGTAATTTAAAGTAACATTGTTTTGTTTGTAACAGAAAATAATCGATTGATTAATCGATAAACTAGTCACTTCGAATAATTGAGTAATCGGGTAAGGAACATAAAAAAATTCAAATGCCAAAACTGAGCCTCAAACAGTATAAAGAAAAAATTAAAAAATGGCTAACTTAAATAGCAAAAGTCCGCTAGCTTAAATGCTAAAAAATGCTAACTTTTTTTTACAATGCTCTTAACAAATGGTTCAAACACATATTCCCTCAAAAAATGGCTAAAAATACCTATAAACTAAATAACAAATGCATTAAAAAAAACATGACCTCAAACGAAAACTTAGCGTATGTTGGTCTTAACAGGGAGCAGCTGGATTCAGCCATGTGAATTATGTCATATTCATGGTTGCCACTAGAGGGCCGTGTATCCATCCAAATCAATAAAACTAAATGCAAACACTTTCAAAACAAACCATTTCAACGCCACTTTAATTAAACGAATACTCCAACTAGCTAAATTTAATTCATTTTTTTCCCTAATCGAATTACTCGAGTTAATCGATTAATCGTTGCAGCACTACTTAAAGCGCATAAGATTTTCTGAATTAAAAAAAAAAAAAAGTCACATCCTAATCGAATTACTCGAGTTAATCGATTAATCGTTGCAGCACTACTTAAAGCGCATAAGATTTTCTGAATTAAAAAAAAAAAAAAGTCACATCCAAACTGTAAACATACACTCAAGGTACATCAGGAAGAATAAAAATTAATGAAATCAATAAATAACAATGAATTCAAATTGATTAGCAACATCAAATCGGAAAACAAAAGTTAATAGAACAAAAACGACTGTGTCATTGAACAGAGGGACAATTTTTATTTTTGCTGCAGGCAGTATTAGCTCCGATGTAACACTCACAAAGCGGGACGATTGTTGGCAATAGTCGACACATTTTCGCAGAAAAAAATCAAGCGGATTATCAATGTGATTGAATTCTAATGTCTTAACGTCTTAGATGATTTGCCTTAATGCTGTCCACTGCCAATATTTTTAGACATAGCAGACATACTGGTCTTTCCTTGTCTCCCACAGTATTAAAAGTGAAGCCAAACGCTACATAAGTCATATGTCATATTTCCTCGTCTTAGCTCTTCATATTTCCTGCTCTTTGCTGTATGCTCTTGTTTGGTTAAAAAATACCGCGCACACTTTGAAAATGAGATTGCCAATGCTGCCAACAGAGTGGATGTGCAATTACTAGGGCTGTCAAACGATTAAAATTCTTAATCGAGTTAATAACAACTTAAAAATTAATTAATCATAATTAATAGCAACTCAAACCATCTATAAAATATGCCTTATTTTTCTGTAGATTATTGTTGGAATGGAAAGACAAGACACAAGACGGATTATACATTCAACATACTGTACATAAGTACTGTATTTCTTTATTATAACAATAAATCAACAAGATGGCATTAACATTATTAACATTCTGTTAAAGCGATCCATGGATAGAAAGACTTGTAGTTTTTAAAAGATAAATGTTAGTACAAGTTATAGAAATTTTATATTAAAACCCCTCTTAATGTTTTCGTTTTAATAAAATTAGTAAAATTTTCAATCAAAAAATAAACTAGTAGCTCGCCATTGTTGATGTCAATAATTTCACAATGCTCATGGTGCTGAAACCCCAAAAAATCGCACCCAAGCGCCAGCAGAGGGTGACAAAACACCAAAAAACACAAGTAACAATTGGACATGACACTGTGCTGTCATTTTAATCTGTTTGCGCGGGGCATGTGCGTTAAATGTGTCAAATATTTTAACGTGATAAATTTAAAAAAATTAATTACCGCCCGTTAACGCGATAATTTTGACAGCCCTAGCAGTTACATTTTATTCTAGTACGGCAAAAAAGTATGTTCCCCGATAAACAGCTAATGAGCTAATGTTTTTTTTAATGCAGTCATAATATACTTTATAGGTATATTTAGCCGTCTTAATGTGGGAATATGTCTTTAAACCATTTGTTAATAGCACTGTAAAAAAAAAAAGTTAGCATTTAAGCTAGCAGACTTTTGCTGTGTAAGTTAGCCAATTGTTCTTTTGTTGTACTTAGAGCCTCATTTATTTTTTTTAGGGCTGTCAAAATTATCGCGTTAACGGGCGGTAATTATTTTTTAAAAAATTAATCATGTTAAAATATTTGACGCAATTAACGCACATGTCCCGCTCAGACAGATTTAAAATTCAGTAGAGTGAAATGCCCACTTGGTAATTGTGTTTTATGGAGTTTTGCCGCCCTCTGCTGGCGCTTGGGTGCGACTGATTTTATAGGCTTCAGCACCCATGAGCATTGTGTAAGTAATTATTGACATCAACAATTGCGGGCTACAAGTTCATTTTTTTATTGAAAATTTTACAAATTTTATTAAAACGAAAACATTAAGAGGGGTTTTAATATAAAATTTCTATAACTTGTACTAACATTTATCTTTTAAGAACTACAAGTCTTTCTATCCATGAACAGAATGTTAATAATGTTAATGCCATCTTGTTGATTTATTGTTATAATAAACAAATACAGTCCTTATGTACCGTATGTTGAATGTATATAGCCATCTTGTGTCTTATCTTTCCATTCCAACAATTTATTTTACAGAATATATATATAATTCACAGAAAAATATGGCATATTTTATAGATGGTTTGAATTGCGATTAATTGCGATTAATTACGATTAATTAATATTTAAGCTGTAATTAACTCGATAAAAATTTTTAATCGTTTTAACAGCCCTAATATATATATATATATATATATATATATATATATATATATATATATATATATATATATTTTATAAGATCTAAAGGTTTTTTGAATGAAAGCAGTGAATTTTAATCATTTGACAGCCCTAATTTTTTTTAATACCGTTTGAGGCTCAGCTCAGGTATTTTAAATTTTTTATATTCCCTATCCGGTTACTCTGTATTCAAACTAACTATTCAAACTAACTAGTTCATCGATTAATCGACAACTAAAACGATCGATAGCTGCAGCCTAACAGTTTTACTACAATCCTTATTCGCTGACTGGGTCAAGAAATCATCTGATTCTGATATTACATCGCCAACCTTGTGAGCCCCCACATTCGTAACCAAGTACGCTCCCTTTGGAGCAGATGCGCCGTGTCAATAGGCCTTACTTGAATCAACCAGCCAGTCAACCAATTCGACATACTTGACAAGATTATGAATCATGCGTTTCTGTTTATGACATGCTTACCAAATTACCGAATCATTTTAAAAACAGTGTGACATTAACTTGATTTGTAGTGAATGAAAAATTTTCAGCGCCATTGACGGCGATAGAGCTATTTGACTGGGAGCGAATGATCGCTGCCAACCCTCCCATTAAAAAAAGATTGGACGTCTATCGCAGTCAATGACAACATTAAGAAGGTAGTCTTGTCATCAAGCTGTGTAAAGGAAGGATCTATTCATGTCCGTGTTAATCGCATAACGCGTCGGCATGAATGATAGTAATCAGCCTGAAGCCTCCTTTATCCTCAGTTGATATCCTCGCTTGCATAGCAATGCTATTGGTTAAGTTAGACGTCATACCTCATCATCCCCATCACAGGGTAGGAAATCTTTATGAGCTTTTATGAGCTGTCTTTGTTTTTAAATGGTGTACTTTTAATCATGTATAGCACTTTGAGTAGTAAACACGCTATATAAGTAAAGGCGTGATCGAGACAACATTGACGATTCAGGGTTGCCATGGCAATGTCGGATGACAAGCATCAATTATGTAGAAGCCGTGGTATTTTAAGACCAAATCAGGACTTTTTGCGGCTTAAAATCCAGTCCCTAGTTGTCCGTTTGCCCTTCATGTCATCTCAAGTGCGATGTGTACGCTGAGTGTTAGCGCAGGAATTCCTCACGTTACGTCAGGTCAGATGAAGGTAAGCGTGGAAAGCCAGCACGTTCGCGGTTAGCTCAAGGCTTTGCTAATCTGCATTAGAATCACATGGTTGTCATGTGCCAACAACTTCATACCTCCATGACTACAACCTTTATTATGGGGCAGTAAGGCATTTCTGCTGGCCGGAATACTATTAGAAGAATTTGCAGCTTCGCTGGATGGAACTGTTTCCAAGCAGAGGAGTCACTAAAACTTAGGAAATCCTTTCTCTCGCATGCGTTTACTATCAATGTTTAAACGCCTTAAAAATAAATGATATTTTTAATTAATCTTTGTTATATCATGATAATCTATAGCTGCTATTTTTAATAATGCGTTGCCTGCCAGAGGATGATCACTTAATGACTAATGTCTGTCTGTGCCATAACTACTTTATTAGTTATTGGACATACAGTAAATTATGCCTCCCTTGCTCTGATGACCTCAACATGTTTGATACTCTTAGCAATCATTTTTATTAAAGTTGTCCGGTAAGTTGGGTTGGGCATCGTTTGAAATTGAACGATTCCGATTCCAATTCCACGTTTCGATTCTGGTTCCGAACGATTCCCGATTCAGATTCTTTTAAGAGGCAGAACCAAAAAAAAAAAAAAAATGCAGTGTCCAAAAAATTGCATAGTTTATATTAAAGTCTTAACTCTCTGATGTTTTTTAAATTAAATGAACTTCTCACAGGGCTAATTATAACTTGTATATAAATTCAGTCGTTAAACTCGAGAATTTTTTTTACACTCGACGGTCAGGCCATCGAAATAAGGAATCGAAATTTAAAAATTCGAACAATTCCGGGAGCATCGGAGTGTTAGAACCGGTTCACATCGATGCTCGATGCCCAACCCTACCGATAAGCCATTTAATCAATATTTCGATATTATCCAACAAAAATCCGATACTGATGTCGAACCGATACCGATATATGCGGTCGTGGATTTAACATATTATGGGTAATTATGCCCAACTCATAGACTTCACTATCAGTTGACTGGACACAGAGTTCGGGGCAGATCCACAGGGGGCCTATTTTCAAAAACTTCAAATATTTTCAAAACCAAAGCCACTAGCGACCTAAAACAAAAACAGACACCTTTATTAGGCATGTACCGTATTTTTCGGACTATAAGTCGCAGTTTTTTTTCGTAGTTTGGCTGGGGGTGCGACTTACAGTTGTGGTCAAAAGTTTACATACACTTGTGAAGAACATAATGTCATGGCTCTCTTGAGTTTCCAGTTATTTCTACAACTCTGATTTTTCTCCGATAGAGTGACTGGGACAGATACTTCTTTGTCACAAAAAACATTCATGAAGTTTGGTTCTTTTATGACTTTATTATGGGTTAACAGAAAAAGTGATCAAATCTGCTGGGTTAAAAATATACATACAGCAACACGAATTAGTAATTTCTTGTGAGTGATTATTGACTTGAACAATCATTGACTTGAACAAGTCAGGAAAGTCACTTGGAGCCATTTCAAAGCAGCTGCAGGTCCCAAGAGCAACAGTGCAAACAATTGTTTGTAAGTATAAAGTGCATGGCACTGTTTTGTCACTGCCACGATCAGGAAGAAAACGCAAGCTATCACCTGCTAATGAGAGAAAATTGGTCAGGAGGGTGAAGATTCAACCGAGAATCACCAAAAAGCAGATCTGCCAAGAATTAGAAGCTGCTGGAACACAGGTGTCAGTGTCCACAGTCAAGCGTGTTTTGCATCTCCATGGACCGAGAGGCTGCCGTGCAAGAAGGAAGTCCTTGCTCCAAAAGCGGCACCTTAAAGCTCGACTGAAGTTTGCTGCTGATCACATGCACAAAAATAAGACCTTCTGGAGGAAAGTTCTGTGGTCAGACGAAACAAAAATCGTGCTGTTTGGCCACAATGCCCAGCAATATGGTTGGAGGAGAAAAGGTGAGGCCTTTAACCCCAAGTACACCATGCCTACCGTCAAGCACGGTGGTGGTAGTATTATGCTGTGGGGCTGTTTTGCTGCCAGTGGAACTGGTGCTTTACAGAGAGTAAATGGGATAATTAAGAAGGAGGATTACCTTCAAATTCTTCAAGATAACCTAATAATATAATCATAAGATCATAAGATAATCATAAGATAATCATAAGATAATCAGCCCGAAGATTGGGTCTTGGGCGCAGTTGGGTGTTCCAACAGGACAATGACCCCAAACACACATCAAAAGTGGTAATGGCATGGCTAAATCAGGCTAGAATTAAGGTTTTCGAATGGCCTTCCCAAAGTCCTGACTTAAACCTGTGGACAATGCTGAAGAAACAAGTCCATGTCAGAAAGCCATCAAATTTAACTGAACTGCACCAATTCTGTCAAGAGGAGTGGTCAAAGATTCAACCAGAAGCTTGCCAGAAGCTTGTGGATGGCTACCAAAAGCGCCTAATTGAAGTGAAAATCGCCAAGGGACATGTTACCAAATATTAGCGCTGCTGTATGTATTTTTTTGACCCAGCAGATTTGATCACTTTTTTCTGTTCACCCATAATAAAGTCATAAAAGAACCAAACTTCTTTGTCACAAAAAACATTCATGAAGTTTGGTTCGCCAAGGGACATGTTACCAAATATTAGCGCTGCTGTATGTATATTTTTGACCCAGCAGATTTGATCAGTTTTTTCTGTTCACCCATAATAAAGTCATAAAAGAACCAAACTTCTTTGTCACAAAAAACATTCATGAAGTTTGGTTCTGGTTTTGGTATTTTAATTTTTCATGTTCCTTATCTGATTACTCGATTATTCGAACTAACTAGCTCATCGATTAATCGACTACTAAAATAATCGATAGCTGCAACACTATTTGGGAGTTTAGCTCGCTGTATAGCCAGGACCGAGCCGTAGCGTCCTGGTGAGGACAGTAGATTCACATTTCGTTGTTCATGCATCATGTAACATTATTATACTGTACACTTATTCAGCATGTTGTTCTCTATTGTATTTTTATTTTAAATTGCCTTTCAAGATGACATATCTGTTCTATGTGTTGGATTTTATCTGGTAAATTTCCCCCAAAAATGTGACTTGTACTCCGGTGCGACTTATCTATGTTTTTTTTTCCTTTTTGTTGAGCATTTTATGGCTGTCGCGACTTATACTCAGGTGCGACTTATAGTCCGAAAAATACGGTATGAGTCTCCATGAGCAGTGACATCAAAAAATTCAAAGTCGTTCCCCAATAAAATCCTGATTAATTATTTTTTCATACAAGTATAACAAAACTTAAAATTGCCAAGACCACTGCTAGAACAATAATTAGAAAATGGAAGTAGCTAAACACAAACACGCGCAATCTCAATCAGTCCAATGTTAGATATCACCTCGTGGGGTCTTAATGATCCTTAGAAAGGTGAGGAATCAGCCCAGAACAGAACTACATGACAGGAGTGGGTCAATGACCTGAAAAGAGCTGGGACCACCGTTTCCAAGGTTACTGTTGCTGTACTGTTACTGTTACTTAGACGCCATGGTTTGAAATCATGGATGGCACGGAAGGTTCCCCTGCTTAAACCAGCACATGTCAAGGCCCATATTTAGTTTGCCTATGACCATTTGGATGATGCAGAGGAGTCATGGGAGCAAGTTTTGTGGTCAGATGAGAGTAAAATAGAACTTGTGGTCATAATTTCACTAATCCTGCTTGGGCCGGCGCCAGTGATTATAGCAAGAGAGAGAGTTCATTGCTAACCTCAGGTTAGGTTGCTGAATCAGTAATATTACGTAGTGTCTTGAGTTAGATGGACTTTTCTGTTGTTAGATCCAGTGTGCCTTCGTCAGAGGTGAGTAAATGAAGCCAATTGTATCGTTCTTATTCTTTTTTGATGAGATGTTACTACTTAGCACGGAACGCTAAGCTAGTTAGCGATTATGCTAATCAGTGTCTTAAGTGTCTGTTTGTATTGTGTTTAGGGGAAGCATGTTAGCACTTGAGTTACTGTTAGATAGTTAATTGTCTTTCTTTCTTTTTTTTTTCAAGCAACCACACATAAACCCATTCATATAACAGCTTAGTGTCCTTTCCACACAATGTAAAATGTCATAGAAGAGAGTGCTTTGAAATTGGATTTGGATTGTATTTATGAACAACTGTTTGATAAACTGATTGATTGCAGTCTGTCTACTTCTGATTAGATTTTTTTGTTTAGTTTGTATAAAGAAAATAAATGAATCATTGACACAATTTATATGAGTACTTTGCCCACAAAAAAAAAAAAAAAAAATCAGCAGTATGTTTCTTTATTTGAATGAACAGGACTTATGTCTGATTTGTGTACTGAGAAATTCTTTTTATGTCTTATACTCGGAACCCCTCGCGACCCTCGTGAGGATAAGCGGCTTGGAAAATAAATGAATGAATGAATACTCACACACAATGACCTGAACGGGACTGCTAATAGCTGCTGGCAAAAAATGATTATCAAATTAGTTGGCATCTAATTTATTAATCGATTTAATCGATTAGTTGTTGCAGCCTTAACAGCTACACAATGAAACAAAGGCAAACTCCTTCTCGTGAAATAATATACTGACTAACTCATTTTTAGGTTTCTAATCTCTCACCAGCACCTAGCTTGACTTCTTAATTGCATTAGATTTGACACACTTGACACCTTCATTACTATTAGATTTTCAATACTTTTCTTGTAGTTTTCAGTGTTGTTTTTGGCAGCCATTTTAATTTCCGTTTTCGTCTTAGTCTTTTGGACAAAAATACTGATTAGTCTTAGTCAAATTTTAGTCATCATTTTCGTCTTCCTGTAGTTTTAGTCAATTCTCAAAATGTTTTCGTCCATAAACTTCAAAAGTTTTAGCCCATGAATAAATAAATAAATACATAAAAGGTTTCCAACAATTTCGAATAAACATGACAGATGAGCACATAATATTAGAGTCTACAAGGACATCACCATTTTCATAATACATACTCAGCAGGACAACAAGTTATGTGCAATTAATTAAACTCACTTGGACGCCAGGAACTTATGTGAAATGTTTTCCAAGGGTTTAAGAAGACGGCGAGTCACCGCGCTAAATGCTAATGCTATGCTAACGCGAACGCTAGTTAGTGTAGTGTGTGATGGTCACTCAGCACAGACCTTTAAATGCGTACGATAGGAGAAAGAAAGTCTTACATAGGATGTGGTTTAGAATCATATTTTGAGACGATTCGACAGCAAAACGCAGATGACGAGAAATTAGTCTTTTAATCTGCCGGTTAGCCACGCCTACCATTATAGGGCTCTAGCGTCCCCAACAGGTGGATGACGTCAGCGTAATCACGATTTAATCTGATTTAGTATGCCGTCCATTGAGGGGGAATTATTCACAACGAGGAAAACGCGACGAAGAGAGCTGCAAAATGTCATTGTTTCAATCTCTCTACTCCAATATTTTAACAGGATATTATTTTTATCCAAGTATTTTCCCCCAATAGCTAAATAAATGGCATGGTCATGACAAATAACAGTCCTGTGCTAAATGGAATATGAAATAGTAAAAATGCATTTATTCAAGACGACATGGCAAAATTACTCCATAATGGTCAAAACTGTCGACTTCACCTTGACTGTCGCACCTCCCGAACGATATTTTTTGCCACCTAAATCAGGCTTATGTCATTTCCCTTCCCCGGCTTCGGAGAATGTAAACAAACCAAGAGGCGTGACAGCTAGCCGACATGCTAACCCGAACTGGGTGATGTTTCAAAGTCTTCGAAGCGGAAAATCACACATAACTAGCCCGGATCATTTCACATGACGACTGGGTTGTCGATTGACTTCGCCGATCGGCAAACCGCCCGGCAGAGAGCAATTTACAGCTCGTTCCCCTGCTACTACGGACAGGGAAACTCGCCGGGGAAGCAGCTGGACAATGAACGCCGAACAAACCGGCCGACGTCAGAGGAGCGTGTTGCTGCCAAATGGTCAACACGAGTATGGCAATAATGCTTTACTACACGGCGAAGTCGTAAACAGCGAGAGACTCAGTGGAGGAGGGCGGCTGCGGTTGTTGTGCAGCTAATGTGTATGAGGAGAGCTTTTTACATGCCCATCCATGATCAAATGTAAATAGTCCTTTATTTAAAGAAAGTTTGTAGTGTAATCGCTGTATTCGCGGCTATTTTTAACTCAAAGTTGCAATTTTTCATCTGTCGGAAAATTAGAACACCGGGCACATGAAGATGGGAATAAGCCGAGTATAGTGCTCTCCCGGCGGGGGGATGTGCGACAAGCTGCCAGTCGTCGGCAGAGGGAACAAGGAGCATGTCAGACACAAAATGCAAGCCCCCTACATATTAAAATGATCCTAGTATTTGACATACAAATACAAAACACGATGTTTACTCACTTCCTCGTAAGTCCCATGGTCCCACAGTAGTAGGGCTTGTTTTGGCCAATATTCACCGGTGAATGGGAACCTTTGGAAACCCCAAAAAGGCGCACACGCCTCTCCCTCGTATAGCTCGTAAAGATTTTTCAGCAGCCCTTTGGCTGACGTGATGCGAAAAATAAACATAATAATCCGCAAAATCAGCTGAATCCTTAGTCCTTCTCATACAACAGTACGGCTGTATAGTGAAGAGGACTCCTTCCTCCGTACACGTCACAGCGCCCTCTTTCTCAACTCGAGACTGTTGCTGGAAGTCACTCATTTTCATGGCGTGGGATTAAAAAAACTAAATATAGCGATCGCTTCCACACACGTCCAAGCGGTCCATTTCATTCAGGAGCATAAGATACCGCGTGTATTATGAAATAAACATGCTTTTTCGTGTCACAGGCACTTTAAAGGCTAAAGCAACATGGCATATCTAGCCAAGGTAAGAAAGCAAAACTTACCAAGCAGCACCTGACACATGTTTCACTAAAGGAGCATGAAATGGGCACAGGCTTATGCAACGGACCGTGTGTGTGAGGCGGGGGGTTCGGGGGAGAGGCGCAGCACGTCACATGAGTGACACGACCAAACACTGCTAAATGCTAAATCCATACAATAAGAAAATATCAGACATTGTGAATTTATGACTGAAACTATGGCAAATTTTCATTTCGTTCTCGTGTCGTCAGACGACAACTGTCTGTGTTATTTATTGTATGTGTATGAGTTATTGTTGTATCTCTATTAGGGTTGTTCCGATCATGTTTTTTTGCTCCCGATCTGATCCCGATCGTTTTAGTTTGAGTATCTGCCGATCCCGATATTTCCCGATCCGATTGTTTTTTTCTTCTCCTGATTCAATTCCAATCATTCCCGATAATTTTTCCTGATCATATACATTTTGGCAATGCATTAAGAAAAAAATGAATAAAACTCGGACGAATATATACATTCAACATACAGTACATAAGTACTGTATTTGTTTATTATGACAATAAATCCCCAAGATGACATTTACATTATTAACATTCTTTCTATGAGAGGGATCCACGGATAGAAAGACTTGTAATTCTTAAAGGATAAATGTGACTTTGTATATTGTGACTAAATATTGTAATCTAGTGTATTTGTTGAGCTTTCAGTAAATGATACTGCAGCCATTTAACTTCTGCCCAAATGCATGATGGGAAGTGCAACCATGACTGTGCGTAGGGGCACCAATTAATATATCTTCTCTGCGTTGGGAAATAACATAGGGTGTTAAGAAAAAGATCAATTACTACCTTTCTTCCCCACAGTGCTTCCCACAATTTTTCTAATCGTTGGAAGAGGGATTGTAAGGATTTTGCCATTTAAAAAAAGGCTCCAAAGGTTGCCAAAATTCTCTCTACTCATTTTACGCTGCCCTTTAGCCCTATATACTGTATGGGTAAAATGGCGCCATTATAAATTGAACGCGACAATGCGTGAGTGGGTCGTGCAGCGCATGCGTTAATTGCGTTAAATATTGTAACGTGATAAATGTAATAAATATTAATTCTCGCCGTTAACGCGATAAATTTGATAACCCTACCTTAAGCTTAAACTAAAGACTCTGGAAGAGTGTAACACGTTATGTCTGTAACGTTAAATACAATTAGAAAACGATTTAAATAAAAAAAATATATATATATTAAAAAAAGGCATGTCCGATATTTTTTTGCCGATTCCGATACTTTGAAAATGACGTGATCATCCCGATCTATCGGGACATCTCTAATCTGTATGCTTACCTGCTTGAAGTTTCCCCTTCTTAGGGGACAACAAACTTAAACTGAACTGAACTGGCATCCATCTCGTTATGTTTCAGTCTCCCAAGATACGTTTTCAGTGCGTCATCATGATGTTGTCATTGGAAAATTGTCTGTTGAGAAAATATTTTCGTAATCTTTGACAAAAACAACACTGCCTCTTATTTTACAAATATGTACATGTGAATGTTTTTTTTTCTTCCATTCCCCATCTCTTTTCATGCCGCCACAAATTTTGTTGGCTACAGTATTAAGGAGCACTTTGATCGTGTTGTCTGCGGCTTAATTGCCATCCACTGCCATAAAGCAATAAAACAATCATGTGCGTGGGTAATGTGTATCGCTATAATTTTGGTGTGGGATTGGCACTTTTAAGAAGTGGATTACCTTGACTAAATCCTCCTAGAAAAATTGGGTGTACGAGAGAGCTCTACTACTACTACTACTGCTGCTGCTGCTGCTGCTGCTGCTGCAATAAGGCCGCGTCTGGCTTGGACAGTTCCCATGACAACACCCACACGACGGCAAGCGTATCAGTGTAGAGCAACTATGGATAATGATGACATGGTCCCGCTGTCTCCCCCGCAGCAAAGTAACACTGCGCTCCCCGTTAGTATTAATGATGTTGGCAACATGTGACCAACTGTATTTGTGTCATTTGCCGTCTCATGTAGCGACCATGCGCAGTGTACGCATACTCCCACTGCCTTTAGTCCATTCCTGTTCTAATTGCGTTTGCAGCATATGACACTCGTTAGCGCTTTTAGCTGATCTAACTTTATTTATTCAGTGGAACAATGCGGTGTCTGTCTATTCACTGCTACCTCACCCAGTTGGCATGGATTTGACGTCTGTCGGCGTCAATGGCAGGGAGGTAGTTGTTATCCAAATAAAAACATCACGTACGCCCAAAAGGTCATGCTTGACAGACTTTTCTGTGATGTGAAGTTTGTGACTTGCGTGCTGTGTCAATACCCCACGTAAGCACTCGTGCGAGTACGCCAGTGTGTCAATAGAATCGCTCGATTGTGAGTCTTCTGAGACGTTCCCCCGAGGAGGACGTTCTGCCCGGCTGACGGCCTCGCTCTCATATTGATCGAGCGTTAACGACTGCATGTGTCACAAAATCAAAGAGAGCGTCCATCGCGGTTGCTCCCATTTAGTCACTGCTGCTTTTATATAAGCGTTCTTCAAACAAATAAACTCATTTGGCACACCAGTTACATCATCGTTGCTTCCGTTGAGATCTTCATTCTGTCCATTTATTGTATGATATCTGGATATGGAATCCATCAGCACTTCACACCACTGTGCCGTGTCCCTTGTGCATTCACCTGGGTTACGTGAGCTAAAATTAAACCACCAATTATGAGCAATTAGCATCAGGCCTTTAGGCCCTACAGTAATTTCGCTCCTAAACACCCTGCTCTGCGTCATACCACTGTATCCACTCGCCGGCATGGCCGCTAAGCACCTGCACCCAAGTGGGAAGTTGATACGCACAGTATGTTAGACAGTAAAATTGCTTTTCAAGCATGGGCAAAGAATGAGCTGTAAGATTGAAATCTGAAGAACAATAAGCTTTATTATTGTTGCCAAGTTAATTGAAAATTTGCCTCTTGTTTGCCGGTCGATAAACAGCAGGGACGGTAGTTGACAAACTCAAGATGGCACCTTCTTCTTTATAGTTCATTTGAGTTCATTTGAAGTCCATTTTAGTGAATAATCATGCAATTTATGCATGGCACAAACTCGAAATTACAAACATTTGAAACAATGACATATTAAAAAATCGATTCTGAGATATATCGCGATATCATGTAGGCCTGTCACGATAACAAATTTTAGTGTGCAATAATTATTCTCATAAATTATTGCGATATGCGATATTATTGCGCCCCCCCCCAATTTTTTTTTAAGCAATTTACAATAACACAGTGAGAATACAGTATATATTAATAGATCAAGTACACCTATTTAAACGTGATAAATATTTACTCTTAAATTCAAAAATACTTTTTAAGGAATCACAACTAAAAACAAGAGACCATGCCTTTTAAGTAAAAAACAACAATATTTATACCGCGCAGAAACGCAGATTAAATAAAATGTGGTTAAAAATTTTTTTTTAACTTAATAACTTAAGCATTTAGGCAAATGAAAACTTTTCCCGTCATAGCTTCTGCAATGGTGTTCCATAGGGATGCAACGATACAGTTAAGTCACGGTTCGGTACAATTTTTGATACGGGGGATACGATTCAATACATTTAATGCTCCGTAAAAAAAAATAATTTTTTTTAGTTTCGGTTTTTTTTTTTTTTTTTTTTTTGCTAACGAGCAAAAATTAAATTGCCATCATATAAACATGCATTTTACTGCATAATATTTATGTGCTTACTTCTTATTGATCTGAAAATATTTTGTATAAAAGTGCTGAGAACAATCTTTACTGTTTGTAAAGTGAGACAGGGCACACTGTTGATTGCTCCAGCTCTCTTAGCAGCTAGGTTTACTACATGAGCAAGACATCCTATTTGTGGTCCGAATCCATCTGTGTCACGTACTGAATTAACAATATTTGCAACATTATCTATAGTCACTGGTATGGATTGAATTGGCCTTCTTAACTTCCATTCAGTCATGACAGTTTAGAATTCGAATTGATGTAGTATATGGACTACGTTTCCCATAATCACTCTGGGCTCACGTAGCCAATGGCATGGGACGTAGCACATCTAGTTTGCCATTTCATGATATCTAGTGTGTGTGCGCATTAAAAAAGTTAGCAAGCGCCGCTGAAGTCACGTCTGCTCATTACTACACAACACCAGCATATGACAATCGACTTTCATAAACGGGACGAGTTTGAAGCACAGCGCTCTTAATTTTATTCAGCTGTTCGTTGCCAAAGCGAGGTTGTTCGTAGCAGCCAAGTCCCTAACAATGTTTTGGCGGACTTCGTTGTAAATATCCGCCGTTGTGCCGAAAAATAGCCGCCCCGCGTGAAATGTCACTCCTGATGGGAGCGCCCACACGTCAACAACACCGGCGCGCCGTAGATGGTCCACAGTCACTCCGGAGCACTGACGCGGCCGGTATACGTTGAACAATAGGATATAATGGGAACGATTGGCTCCGGCGCTAGTTTTTGCCGGACCTGGAATGAAGATGCATTTTGCGCAGTTGGTAACGAGGAATCCGAACTTTTAACAGCACGTCTGCCGCACGCCCGCACGCACGTGCACGCGAGGCGATAAATCGCAGCGGAAAAATTACCGCCTTCATTTTTATTTATCACGCGATAAATGGAATTATTGCATATTGCGACAGGCTTAATATCCTGTCACGGTTTTCTCATATATATTAAAATCCGTCTGTATTGATCCTTACACATGTTTTTAGTGGAAATAATTTGCTGGCTACACTTCTACTACCGTCCAATAGTTAGCCGCGCATAGCAATATTGCCTCGCAATCCGCTAAAGTAACAAGAACATAATACTTATCCGAATAGAGATTTGTGTACGTACGTGCGTATGTACGAAAAATATTTTTCCAACAGATCATTCATCATTCATTTTGAAATAATCATCTTCAAGTGTAGTATCGGGATTAATCTGGTTCGAATCGTGATCTGTAAATCGTGATACGAATTAGGAGTGGGAACCGCTTGGTACCTCACGATACGATATGATTTGCGATACAAAGCTCACGATAACGATGATCTGACGATATGGCGATAAAACGATTATCGATACATTGGTCAGGAAATCAATGATATTCTACAAACTAATAAAAAGAAAAACAAGCTTCTGCTGTAAATTGGAATGAGTTTATCACTAGTAGACGTCCAATCCATTTAAACTGTGAGGGTGGCAGCAAATGAACATTCGTTCATGTTCATTCGCTGCCATCCCTCCCACTTCAAACGGATTGAACGTCTATGGCCGTCAGTGGTAACCAATGCCAGGCAATGAGGTAATTTTGGGCCATTTAAGGCCATTTACCTGTTGATTTTCAGTTACTTTCTGTTGATTTTGGGGTATTTTATAGGTCACTTCCTGTTTATTTTGAGTTACATAACAGGCAGTGACTCAAACTCAACAGGAAATGACCTGTAAATGCCCTGAAAATCGGACAGAATGGCTGTAAATGCTCTGGTTTCAAATGAACGAGCGTTTCTCGTCTAAATGGATTGGGCCTCGAGCACCGTCAATGCAACCTTAGAGTTAACTGAGACACTATTATAGTGGAAGATTTTGGTAGCAACTTGTTGGTTTCTTTTTATTTTTTTTAGACATTGACACCTTTTTAAAACGATATCTTGATTCTTGGAAGGAGCATATCGATAGTTTTTGGGGATACAAAGTATCACGATATATCACCATTTCGATATTTTGTCACACCCCTAATACGAATCGTATCACCAGATATGAAGCAATATACAAGCCTAAAACAGGGTGGGGCAGAGCAACTTGCTTATTTAAATTTGGCGCCCTGAAGCGATGGTTGTTTTGAGGATGGTAGGGATGGACTAATTTGAGATTGTGGGGCTTAACATTCTGTTCTTAATGTGCATTATTTATTTTGTGTTTATTTTTCAGGAACCCCAGTGAGCATCATGGAGTGGAAAAAGTAGGAACGCACTTTCGCTGTAGAGGCATTTTTTTCAAGCGAGCAACAAAATCGCGTGGATTAAATTCCTGCACCACAGCTAATTATAGGGATGAAATTTCAATTCTTCGTCTTACAGAACGAGCAGACAACTCAAGAGCATATGTGTATTTGCAGGCAGACTGTTGGGGAGATCTCAAAACAGAGTATCTCACAGCATCAATGTTTCACCCGTTTCCCTGAAGTTGTTTAACCATGAAACAATCAACTGCCGGCCAGGAACACGACCACGGAGCGCAATATTGAAATGTCCATGGAATGCACATTGGAATGCGACAATTAAGCGACTGCTTGAAAAAAAAAAAAAAGCCTCAACAGCGAAAGGGCGTTCCAATTTCGTCCACTCTATGAGGCTCACTGGGGTTCCTGAAAAATTAACACAAAATAAATAATGCACATTAAGAACAGAACTTTAAGCCCCACCCTCTCAAATAAGGCCATCCCTACCATCCTCAAAGCAACCATCGCTTCAGGGCGCCAAATTTAAATAAGCAAGTTGCTCTGCCTCACCCTGTATTAGACGTGTATATTGCTTCATATCTGGTGATAAGATTCATATCACAATTTACAGGTTACAATTCGATCCAGATCAATCCCGATACAACACTTGAAGACGATTATTGCGATATTTGAATATCACTTGAGATAAAAACAAATCAAAATGGACATAAACCATAGGCAGAGTTTGACACGTTAAGAAACAAACTTAAGCCCCACCCTCTCAAATAAGTCCATCCCTACCATGCTCAGAGCAACCATCGCTTCAGGGCGCCAAATTTAAATAAGCAAGTTGCTCTGCCCCACCCACTTACATTATGTAACATAACATTAAGTACATGGCTAAATAACATTAGACTTAGCTAACACAGGCCAAGGTTAGTTTAGCTGGATGTCATCAAATTTGCAGACTGCTTGGTGCGCAGCATTGACACTTAGCATTTAGCATTTCAGCGTTATCATGTTAAAATAATAGCTAAGCTAATTGCATGTATACATGGAGCTAACGATAAATTAATAAATTTATATAGTGCATGCTAAAATTTAAAATTACAGTGGTACCTCAATTCATGAAATTTATTGGTTCTGGAAGTAGTTTCGTAACTTGACGCGTTTTCCATGCAAATGCTCTAATCCATGGGTGTCCAAACCTGTCCTCAAGGGCCGCTGTGGGTCCTGGTTTTTTGTTCCTACCAATCGAGCACAGACAGTTTAACCAATGAAGTTTGTGCTAAAACAAGCAGCACCTGACTGCAATCAACTGTTTGCACTTGTGAGAAACCAGATTGGTGAAAGGTTGTCCTCATGATGGGTTTGAACAAAAACCAGCACCCACTGCGGCCCTATGTGGAATAGTTTGGACACCACTGCATCCGTTCCAAGCCCCCCCAACTTCAGAAATAAATATTTTATAATACATAATAATGCATCAAAACATGTAACAAATGCATTTTACAATTAAAATATTGTACAATAAAAATAAAATCCGAGTTGTGGTCCCATTTAGCCAATTAGATGCCAGGAAGGAATGCCAGGTAACAGCCAATGGCAGAGCAGCTATAAGAATGTTACGTTCAGTAAACTCTGAAGCTGCGAGAACCAGCCATACTGTAATTTTGCCTTTCTTATCCTGAATTTTCCAGTTGGGGCATGTCTTAACCTGGGAATTCTGTATGTAGAGACGTTCATAGTAGAGGTACCACTGTACTATGTTGCACTACCTGATAATCTAGGAGCTAGTGTAGCATCCGACTAACATTTGAAGTCTAAAAACTGCATATTTAGCATTAGCATCTATAGGCCTACAATTATTCAAATTGGGCCTTTCAAAATAAAAGCTCATACCTGTTGAGCAGGCGACAGCTAGGACATGACAGCACAAATCTAATGCCAACATATATCCAGGAAAGTCTTACTAAAAACAGAAAATAATAGTCGCACCTAAATTTCAAGACAGCTGGATTAAGATTTCCATTCCATCCATAAAAGTTCTAACAGCAGCCCTTTAAGCAACCTCATCTGCTTGTGCTAATTCCATTGTGATGTATCGCCTCAGATGTTCTCACAGACAGGCCTATATGAGGAGAAAAGGCTTATTATGACTGCAGATTACTTCTCTGCACGGATTAGGCTCTCGGCATATTACGAAAAGTGGGTCACGTTTATTGGCAGAGGGAGTGAAATTGTTGAATTTTTTCCTCAACACTCTTCCGAATTCCTTACGCCGCAGGCCAGGAGCGCTTCGGGAACATGACGCGGGTGTACTACAAGGAGGCGGTGGGGGCCTTCGTGGTTTTCGACGTGACCAGGGGTTCAACGTTCGAGGCCGTCTCCAAGTGGAAACACGACCTGGACAGCAAGGTGAAGCTAGCTAATGGCGGTCCGATCCCATCGGTGCTGCTAGCTAACAAGTGCGACCAGAAGAAGGAAGGCTACAACAACACCACGCTCATGGACAACTTCTGCAAGGAAACGGGCTTCCTGGGCTGGTTCGAGACATCCGCCAAGGTGAGTCATTTGAAATGTCACATGTCAAGTTTAACAGTTTTTCGCCAACTCTGTATGGTCGTTAGAATGACGTGCACTTCCCCTTCATGGGGAACACGAGCTCGCTTCTGCTTTCTGTGGTGCAATCAAGCAGTTTACGCAATCCGTTGTCTTTTGTATTCAACACAGACTTTTTTAAAGACGACTTCAAGATGTTACCAGCCTGCCTTGGCTGCTGGGATATCATGTGACAGTGATTGAGAGAGGCTGCAATCCGTGTGCCATACAGGGTCATAGGTTATCTGGGAGATACGTAATTGTGTGACCACGTTTTTGAGCTGTTTGTTATTTCCACACGTGGTCTTTTCTTCTCGAGTCACTACGTATCATCAGATGGTGAGCTGGTTGAGAACTATGCAGAATCCAATCACACGTGGTTAAAATAAGTTCTTGGGAAACTATTATAAATTAGGTTTACATGACTAAGCACACAAGTATGCTGCTACATAATATTTTTTTCTCTACTTTTATTGGCCTTTGTTGTAGTCTGTGCTCTACTGGGTGTGTTATTATCCTCTTATATGGTCTTTATAGCATTTCGCAACCCACATATTTAATGCTGGCCTTCAGCACAGACAATACTTAGATGTCTGCATTGCATGCAGTTAGATATACACAGTATATTCTTTCTGGGCATGTGCCCATGCCAAAATATCACGGTTTCACAGTATCACGGTATTGCAATTTCGAAAATGTGTTACTTTGCGATATCTGAGTTTTAAAAAAAAATCTTTTTTCCATTGAACAGGATTTTTATTTTTCAAAACATATTACCAAATTGGTACGTAAGTATAATGTTAACTTAAAATACATTTTTAAAAATAACAAAATATTCTAAATACAATTAAAATAAATGTACAGTGGTACCTCTACATACGATCACTTCGACACACGATCTTTTCGACATCCGACGTAAAATTTGAGCCGCCATTTGTTTCTACATCCGACGAGTTGCTCGAAATACGACGACATGACAGCACTGCAAACGAACGCACGGTGGATTTTCTTGTGTGAGAAATCAACACAGTTTTCAAAAAAAGTTGATACAGTTGGAGAAACAAGGAAAAAAGTGATGCTTACCTTTGAAATGAAGATGCAAGTTATAGAAAAATATGAGCTTGGGGTGCGCGTCCCTGAACTGGCTCAACAATACAGCTCCATGGTCCTCTTCCGACCACCGTTCGCCACTATTTATAAGTTAAGGTGACAATTATTATTGTGGTAACATTGTCAAGGAAATCGCCAGCTTCGTCACGTTTTTATCATTTATTTAAGAACTTATCCAACACAAAACGCCCATTGTCTTAAGCAGTTGACCGCTCTCAAGAAAACAAAAGTATTATCTCTACCGCACCGACCTATCTCACTGAGACGTCACCTTCGCGGTGCGTTCAGGGACAGTAAAAAGTGTCCGCCATATTAGAATCCGATTCGTTACATTATTTACAGGAATAATTATTAATTATTCTTATTATTATTATATTATTCTGAATTATTTATTTATAACTTATTTGTTTTTCTATGTTTAATTGCCATTTGTAACAGTGTCAGCAGTATTTATTAAGAATTTAGTGTATGTTTTTAGGCTTTGGAACGAATTAATGGAATTATAATGTATTCCTATGGGAAAATCCTGCTCGACATACGACCATTTCGACTTACAAACAAGGTCCTGGAACGAATTAAATTCGTATGTAGAGGTACCACTGTAGTTCTTTAGGTGAGCCTAAACCCACAGTCACAGTTGAACATTATTAGCATCAAAACAAAAATAATTGAATTATTTTCCATGAAAAGCACGTGTGTATGACTCGTAAAATGTTTACATTATACACACACTCTCTTTCTCAACACAGACAGTTGCCAGAGAGAAAAAAAACCACCGCGTTTTACCACCGCTAGACACACTAAACACGCTGGAGTTAACTTTCATAGCTGACTCTCATGACGGTGTTTACTAACCTTTAATTTTGTATGAATGCGAAATCATGTTGGAGGTATTGCCTCCTCGGCAGCCACCCTCCGCCAACATGTTTTACATGTCGGTTGGCCCTCCTCCTCTAAGCCGCGGCCGTCTGTAACTCTTCTGTAACCGAAGTATTCCCATACCACCGATTTCGTTTTCTTCGATGGGGGAAAAAGTTGAGTAGTTTCACCTCCTCCAGCCATCATGTAGCACAGCTGACTCACAGACACTGCGCAACAACCGGTGGGGGAGGGTTGAGCCTTGCAGCTGCAAACGAAGAATTTCTTCATGCATTTTTGGCACATGAGAAATAGCTAATGCCTTAGGGACGGTATGAGGGGAAATTTTTGCGGTTTTGAAACCTTGACGTTTTCAAAGCACGGTATACCCTGAAACCGGTAATTGGCAGATGTCTAATTCTTTGAAAACAAAACATCTCCGTATTGCATTCAGCTTGAGTTTTTTTTTCAATTTTTTAACTTTGACCAAAGCTGTGTTGTTTTTGGCAGCCATTTTCATTTTTGTCTTAGTCTTTTGGACGATAATACTTCGTAGACTTAATCATATTTTAGTCATTTTAAAATGTGTTTGTCTTCATCTAGTTTATGTTGACAAAAACTCAGACTAATTTTGTCTAGTTTTAGTTGGCGTTTACTCTATATTTTCGTCTGTAAAATTTCAAAAAATTCACCCCAAAAATAGATAAATGAAAAAAGGTTTCCAACTATTTCGAATGAACATTGACAGACGAGCACATATGGTAGCATCTACAAATGTATCACGTGATAATATGTACTCAGCAGGTAAACAGTACATTATTTTCAATTAATTACAGTGTTATGAAAAAATATCTGAGCCTTTTGGAATATCTCACATTTCTGCATAAAATAACCATCAAATGTGATCTGATCTTTGTCAAAATAACACAGATGTAAAAACAGTGTTTGCTTTAACTAAAACTACTCAAACATTTATAGGTTTTTATATTTAATGCCATTTTGGCAAAATATTTTGTGGACTGATGAAACCAAAGTTGAATTGTTTGGGAGTAACGCACAATGTCATGTGTGGAGGAAAAATGGAACAGCTCACCAACATCGACACCTATTCCCCACCGTGAAGCATGGTGGAAGGAGCTTCATGATTTGGGGCCGTTTTGCCTGGACAACTTGCAATCATTAATGGAAGAATGAATTTAAAAGTTTATCAGGATGTTTTGCAGGAAAACCTGAGGCCGTCTGTCAGACAGTTGAAGCTGAAAGAGGATGGATGCCTCAACAAGACAATGATCCAAAACACAGAAGTAAATGAACTTCAGAATAGTCTCAGAAGAACAAAATACACATTCAAGAGTGGCCAAGTCAAAGTCCAGACTTGAACCCCATTGAGATGCTGTGGCATGGCAAGACAGCGGTTCATGCCAGACATCCCAGGAATCTGACTGAACTACAGCAGTTTTGTAGAGAAGAATGGGCCAAGATTAGTCCTGATTTATGTGCCAGACTGATCTGCAGCTACAGGAAGCGTCTAGTTGAAGTTATTGTTGCCAAAGGGGGGGCACAAAATATTACATGTGATGGTTCACTTACTTATTTTCCCCCTTCTGTCATTGTTTGTTTACTATCCTCATTAAAATATGAAAATTTATAAATGTTTGGGTGGTTGTAGTGAAAGCGCTGTTTTTTTCATCTGTGTGATTTTGACAAAGATCAGATCATATTTGATGGGGATTTTATGCAGCAATGTGAGAAATTCCAAAAGGTTCAGATACGTTTTGATACCACTGTATACCCACCTCGACGCTAAGAACTGTATGTAAAAAAAAAAAAAAAGAATAAATAAAATTGTAGTTTAAAAGGACGCTCGACGTAAGCAATAGCCTAATGTTAGCACGAACGTGAATGCTATGCTAATGCTATGAGTTACATTTGGTGTATAAGGATCACTCAGCACAGACCTATAAAGGCTAAAGCAACATTGCATATTCTCTGTTGCCAAGAGAAGAAGACAAATTTTACCGTGTGTGTCTCAAAACAAGCAATAGGGTGACTGCAGAGGACACTAGTTGGGGGGGTGCAGCACATCACATGAGTGACACAACCAGACACTGCTACGATGTAGGCTAACTATTACGGGTGTAACAGTACACAAAAATCTCAGTTCGGTACGTACCTCGGTTTTGAGGTCAGCTTTCTGAAAGAAAGAAGAAAAAAGAAGTCCTGTGCTAAAGAGAAAAGCAATCCCAATGACAAAGAATGTATTTTACAAATGAAATGCCTCAATGAATCATTTTTTTTTTCTTATGAACAGTTTTTGAAAGCTTTATTGGTGGATTTTCTAAAGTTAAAGCGCCACACAGAAATTAATAAATTTAATTGTGTAAGTAGGATCTGTGTATTATTCTTATTATTTAATTACAGGTGTTTTAGCTCATTTCAGTTTATTTTATTTAAATGGGCTATTATTTATTATGTGTTTATATTTTACAAATGTGATGTAGTATTCCTTTATATCGTATATTTTATGTTGTATAACTTTAGTTCTTATGTAAATATTAGTTCCTACTTGTTTTGTTGTGGTAGAAGGGTTTTGTATTGAACACGGGGTCGTGTTGGTTATTATTATAGCAGAGAAGACAGCAGTAAATCAACAAAGACAAGTCAACTGTGTCCCGATCTACCACTCAAGAGATCTGATGGACTCAAAAAGTGGGTTACGATTGCATATTAGTTTGAAAATCGACCGGATCCACCGTATTTTTACACGAGTGACTTCCGGTCTGCCCAATCCTAGCTACAGGTAGTAGTATTGACACAGGAGGGTCACGTCTCACGTCAAATATTAAACTCTGCCGTCCTTTTCGTGTGCGTCGTGTTGAGCCGCTTCTGGGACGCGTCTAACACGCAGCCGCACTGCGACTGTTGTGCATTGGCTGATTGACTTTAACGCCCGCGTTGCACTGCGTTCTCGCGGCGGTCACGTTGTCGCGCCGTTGACGTTTCTGGGTTATACTGTCCTACCGTGTTGGTCCTCATTATAGTAGAGAAGACGGAGTAAATATAATTTACACAAACAAACTGTAACCCGATCGACTCACAGCCTCGAAAAGTAAGGGTTACATTACGTCAGAAACTCGTTCGGTACACCACCGTTCCGAACCGAGCACCACGTAACGAAACGGTTCAATACAAATGCATATACCGTTACACCCTTATTAACTATACATAAAATGTCAGTCAATGTGAACATGTGACTGAAACTTTTGCGCATTTTAGTCTCGTAAGATGATTTGTGTTGTTATGTTTTCGTCACCCAAGACACTTTTTTAGCTCGCTATCGTGTTGTCATTGTCATGAAAATTGTTCGTCGACGAAATATTTTAGATATAGTCATCGTTGAGGAAAACAACACTGGACCAAAGACTTACAAACTCAGAATCGTTCTAATTTGTACTGTCAGTGAGTTAATTTCACTTTATAGGGCTAAAGTTATTCACTTGTGTTGATGTGAATATGCTTTAAAAAGTCACAAAAAAATTCCCATAAGTCACTACTGCAGAATGTTAGTGCTGACATAATTTGTTTACATACAAATCTATGACATAATAATCTTTCGTATTTCATCAATCAGACTGGAATTATACAAAACTGCAATACTCTAACGTTTTAAATGCTTAAACATCTTAGTGTCAGTGTCTTTCCACTCCTATTGTACACACACACGCAACCTTAACTCGGCGTCATGTGAAGAGTGAAACGTGGGCATGACGAGCAGGTCAGTCTTTGTTCGCGACACGGCGACCAATCGCTTCCATTGGAATGCCGCTACGTTTGTCCGCTGCTCGTCATGAGGGGAAGTGAGCAAGCCACTTCAGTCAGGAGGTTGTTCTGCTGCTTCCATGAAAAAAAAAAATGTTGACCATATGACTCGAGTCACATGCTCGGCATTGATCATGACTCTGAGCTTTGACCAGCAGATTGGAGTCAAGTCACAAGTTTTCATTCATAAACAATTATTGACTTGTCTTCGTGAATTACTCTATATTTTTCGAACATGCCCAGTAATGTAAAGGGGCAGGAAAAGACTATTAATATTCATTACTGCTTCAACTTACAGTGTGACAGCTTCTGGCTGCATGTGAAGGACGGGAGGGGAAAAAAATGTCTTTTTCATTTTGTCTCGGGTGGCCTCAGGCTGCCGTGGAAATCATATTCCAGCTGTTGTCTGAACACAACATTTCATCGAAAGAAGTACTGGAGTAACAAAACAATATTGTCTGGAACATTAATAAATTCTGACCATTTGTGAGTCACATTGACCCATTGTTTTCAAAACATAAACATTTTGTTAAAATGATCGCATATTTTTACACCAGAGTTTGAGTCAGGGCAGTGTTGTTTTTGGCAGCCCCTTTAATTTTTGTCGTAGTTTTTGGGACAAAGTTACTTATTAGTTTTAGCCATATTTTAGTTGTTTCAAAATGTGTTCGTCTTTGTCTAGTTTTAGTCGATGAAATCTCATGCAAATTTGGTCTAGTGAAGTATAATGGAGTCATGTGATTATTGTTTCGACGTCTCATTTGTGAAATCGGTAGAACTACCCCGGTAATACAACAGGCACGTCTCTAATCTTAGCATCGCTGGCAAAAAATAAATAAATAAATCTAATATGTTGAATGAAGAGGAAACATGTAACGACTCTTCTACAGCCCAAAGTAGCGGAGTAAGAGTAGTGTTTTGTCTTCACAATTCTACTCAAGTAAGAGTAAAAAGTATAGCTCAGTAAAAATACTCTTAGAAGTACATTTTTGTCAAAAGTGAATAAATATTTTAGTCAAGTAAATGTAACTGAGTACATGTAAAGCGTTACTCCCCACCTCTGCTTATACATTTAATACATCTTCAAAATCACGTGACTGAATCGGGGACATCCCTAAAAATGATTCCAATTATGTCGCCCTCTGCAGGACAACATTAACGTCGATGAAGCGGCCAAATTCCTGGTGGAAAACATCCTGGCCAACGACAAGGGTTTGCCGTATGAGGAGAGCAATGGAGACCGCATCAAACTGGATCAGGAGACTGTGACGGCGGAGAGCAAGCCGGGCTGCTGCTAACACTCAATGCATCCCACGTTAACAGGCTCACACAAAAAAAAACATACCCTTGACGTCGCCCCTTAAGTGCAAGCCATGGCGGGATTGTTTCGGGAAAGCTCCAGGAGGACTGAGGCTTTTTTTGACCTGCAGTTTTATTTTCTATTTTTTAATAAATAGCCAAATGCTTCATTAATGGCCTCCAAGATAGCGTCACAGTCTATCATCTATCAACAAACAACTACCGGTACTTTTTTTTTTTTTTTTTTTTTTTTTGAGCATTTACTCACCACTTTACAGTTAATCTCAGCCCTCAATACTTGAAGTTGGCTCATCGGCCGTGGACTTTGCCTGACGACAAGGGCTCAGGCTTTAATTATTACCGTAATTTTCAGACTATAAGCAGCTACTTTTTTCCCTCATTTTTAATCCTGCGTCTTATAGTCCAGTGTGGTTTATTTGCTTATTTATTTGGTTAACACAGTGCTTCTCAATTATTTTATGTTACGCCCCCCCCCCCCCCCCCCCCCCCCCGAGGAAGATGTAAATGTTCTGCACCCCCCCCAACTCTCTGCTGTCACTGTAAATATTCTGCAGTATCATTTGTCCATAAAATTCTTACTATTATACGTACACCTCTCTGTAAAATTGTATCCTTTTTAATATTAAAGACAAAAAGTAATATAGAACAACTTACAATAAAGTGTTAAAAAAAAAAAAAAAACTCACATCCTTACTGTAAAAATACATTCAATACATTTTTTGACTGTTTGATACTGAAAAATAAAATTTAATAAAATCAATAAATAATAATAAATTCAAATTGATTAGCAAAATTAAATCAAGAGGACTATATGCCAAACAATTAGACCGAAACAGCAAAAATTAATAAAACAAAAACGATAGTGTCATTGGACAGAGGGGCAGTTTTTACTTTTGTTGCAAACAGTATCAGCTCCTTTGCTATGGTGTGGGGTTATTTTGCACTGAGAAACTTGTTATACCACCTTATATGATGCTAACAGTGCTCGCTGCTTTAAAAGTGTAACACTGACAAAGCGGGACGACTGTTGGCAATATTCGGCATGTTTTCGCTGAAAAAAAAAAAAAAATCCTGCTGTCTGATGCGAACATTTTTAGACAAAGTAAACAGACTCGTCTTTCCTCGTCACCCGCTGTACTAAAAGTCAAAGCCAAATGCTACATACGCTTCGTCATATTTCCTCGTCTTAGCCCAGTACTTCTCAAATAGTGGGGGGCTCCTCCCCAGGGGGGCGCAGAGCGATGCCAGAGGTGGCGTGTGTGACCTCGTGGAACATGCTTTTTTTTTTTTTTTTTTTTCCCTACTAGAATAAAGTGTACTTGCACATCCACTCAGTGGGTGGCAGTGGCGGTCTCATTTTCAAAGTTTGCGCAGTATTTTTGAAGTAAGCAAGAGCACACGGAACTTGAAGAGACTCATGAAGAGCTGGATGTCATTTCACGATCGGGTAATGACACGGGAGACTGGAGAGCTGTGCGCCATTTTCGAAAGCTGTTTTCCGGCCGGACTCACGCAGCGACCCACTGTCTTCTCCGGTTCTCACGTGTCCGCCCGAGAAGTGCCATTTTTGGCTTGGGATCGTCACGACGACCGCCCTCACCTACGGTTCTCCCTCGGCCACCGAGAATGCGCTTTTTTCGGGCTGTTTGCCTTTTGGCTTTGACATTTAATACAGTGGTAGATGAGGAAAGACCACTGTTTACTGTGTCTAAAAATGATTATAGCGGACAGCCGGAAGCCAAATCAGTTAAGACGCCACTTAAACACATTAGACCCCAATCTCATTGATAAGCCGCATGGGTGTTTTTCAGCGAAAACGTGCCTAATATTGCCAACAGTCGTCCCGCTTTGTCAGTGTTATATCAGTAAACCAGTGAGCACTGTTAGCATGCTCAGTGCAAAATAATCCCACACCATTGCAAACTGGAGGTGATACTGTGAGCAGCGAAAATAAAAACTGTCCTTCTGTCCAAAGACACTTTTTTTTCCTTCTTCTATTCAGTTTTGTTTTTTCGGTCAAATTTTTTGGCATATTGTCCTCATGAGTTCATGTTTCTAATCAATTTGAATTTGTTATTATTTACTGATTTTATTTTTCAGTATCAAATGGTCAAAAATTTACAGTAGTATATTTTTACTACTAGTAAGTAGTAAGTATTTTTACAGTTTGGATGTGAAATTATAAAGTTAATGAAGTTATACTTTACAAGTTGAGCTCTGTTATTTTCCTTAATAGAAAAAAAAGGATACAATGTGAGGCAGAAGTGTACTTATAATAGTAATATTATAGACAAATTATACTATTTACAGTGGCGGCAGAGTTTGGGGGGGGCGCGAAAAATTTACGTCTTCCTTGGGGGGGCGTAACAGAAAATAATTGAGAAGCACTGTCTTTGCCTTTCATATTTCGAGTGCTCTTTGCTGTGTGCTCTTGTTTGGTTAAAAAATACTGCGCACACAATGAATGTGCACTTACACACTTACACTGGACTGCAATTTCACCGCTACGCCGATGACATCCAAATATGCATCTCCACAAAAACCATCTCACACAGCACCAAATCTACATTTCACAACTGCCTGAGCGAAATTAAATCCTGGATGCAACTTAACTATCTTCAACTCAACAGCAACAAATCGGACATAATCATCATAGACCCTACAGCTCACATCAAAAACAGTCAATTCACCCTTACCATCGACAACTGCACCCTCCCTCTCTCAACACACTCCCACAACCTAGGTATCATTTTCGACAATAAACTAAGATTCAACCAGCACATCAACCACATCACCAGAACTGCCTTCTTCCACCTCAAGAACATAGCCCGCCTCCGCCCCTCCCTCACCTACTCTGCTGCAGAAACCCTCATACATGCATTCGTCACCTCCAGACTCGATTATTGTAACAGCATTCTTTTCGCATCTCCAGCCAAACTCCTCAATAAACTACAATATATCCAGAACTCCGCTGCACGCCTTCTCACCCGTACCACCTACAGGAATCACATTACCCCCGTCCTTCAAAAACTGCACTGGCTTCCCATCAAACAGAGGATACATTTCAAAATCATCCTTCCAACATACAAAGCACTCAATAACTTGGCTCCTCCTTACCTCACGGACCTTCTCTGTCCCCACACCCCCTCCTTTCAACTCATCTAATGGAAACATTCTCGCACTGCCCCCACAAACAACACACAGTACTTGGGGGGAGAGAGCCTTCTCCGTTGCTGCCCCCTCACTTTGGAACGCACTCCCTAAAACCATCCGCACCCGTTCTGATCTTCCCACATTCAAAAAATTGTTAAAAACTCACCTTTTTAAACTGGCTTTTAATTTGTAATTCTTTTCTCTATTGTTTTGTACTGCCCACGTTGTGTGAGCTTTATTTATTTATTTTTTTCCTCAACTGTAAAGCGCCTTTGAGCACCGGTAAAAGCGCTCTATAAATAAAATGTGTTATTATTATTATTATTATTATTATTACACTTTATTCTAGTACGGCAAAAAAGTATGTTCCCCAAAGTCACATGCGCCATCCCCCGCATCGCTCTGCGCCCCCTGGGGGGGGCCGCCCCACTATTTGAGAAGTACTGGGTTAAGAGGTAACACTTTATTTGATAATAATTATGACATGACAAGCAGAAAGGAAAAGAAGAGGAGACTATCATGGGCATTAATGAATGCTAATGACCAGGGATGGGAATCGAAATCAGATTCCAATTCCGAAACGGTACCTAGTTTTTCAAGGCCTCGACATCACAATGAAAAAGCCTTAACGATCCCTTTAATGATTCCTAAAGACGCATATTGCGTTATGACGTGTTTTGTTGTGCAGACGCATTAAAACTAGCATGGTGCCAAGAACCACTCACTCCAAAGTTTGGCTACACTTCACCAGGAAAGAGGGTGAAAATGTAAGGTTACGATTAGGGTTGTTCCGATCATGTTTTTTTGCTCCCGATCCAATCCCGATCGTTTCAGTTTGAGTATCTGCCGATCCCGATATTTCCCGATCCGATTGCTTTTTTTTGCTCCCGATTCAATTCCAATCATTCCCGATAATTTTTCCTGATCATATACATTTTGGCAATGCATTAAGAAAAAAAAGTAATAAAACTCGGACGAATATATACATTCAACATACAGTACATAAGTACTGTATTTGTTTATTATGACAATAAATCCTCAAGATGGCATTTACATTATTAGCATTCTTTCTGTGTGAGGGATCCACGGATAGAAAGACTTGTGACTTTGTATATTGTGACTAAATATTGCCATCTAGTGTATTTGTTGAGCTTTCAGTAAATGATACTGTAGCCATGCCCAAATGCATGATGGGAAGTGGAACCATGACTGTGCGTAGTGCTACCAATTGATATATCTTCTCTGCGTTGGGAAATAACATAAGGTGTTAAGAAAAAGATCAATTGCTACCTTGCTTCCCCACATTACTTCCCATGATATTTCTAATCGTAGGGAGAGGGATTGTAAGGCTTTAGCTAATTAAAAAAAGGCTCCAAAGGCTGCCAAAATTCACTCTACTCATTTTACGCTGCTTTTTATCTCTCTATATAGATAAAACGGCGCCTTTACAGATTGAGCGTGACAATGAGTGAGTGGGTCGTGCAGTGCATGCATTAACTGCGTTAAATATTTTAACGTGATACATTTTTTAAAAAATTAATTACCGCCGTTATCGGGATAAATTTGATAACCCTACCTTAAGCCTAAACTAAAGACTCTGGATGAGTGTAACATATGTCTGTAACGTTAAATACAATTAGAAAACGATTTAATTTAAAAAATATATATATATATATTAAAAAAAGGCATGGCCGATATTTTTTTGCCGATTCCAATACTTAGAAAATGACGTGATCGGACCCGATGGATCGGCATCATCTCGAGTTACGATGGTTTAGCACGAGCATTGCAGCCGTAAACATAACAATGACAGCACGTAGGTTCAAACGCTCGAAAGTGTATCTTCGCTTCACGAGGAAAAATTAAAACAAAGCGACTTGCAGTCATTGCAAGGTGGAGATAACTGCATTGGGAGGGAATACGACTGTACTGTCCTCACCAAGACGCTAGGGCTCAGTCCTGGCTATGCAGCTAGCTAAACTCCCAAATAACGATGCAAAAGACGTTGGTATAATTTTCTGACTTTATTCAACCATCACTTGAAGAGTGAAACTAAAAATAGAAATGAAACAAATCAATTTCGTCCCAATAACAAACAGGTTTGCATCAACGTGAATCAGCGATGATTAGCTGCTAATACAGTAACAACAAACGGTTAGCATGCGTTCGCTAGCATTAGTACATCGTTCAAACCACTACACAACTGGATTTAAGTGTCCGATCGCAAGTGGAAACACACAATAACAACACAAAAGATGATACATACAGGCGGTGCCTCTCTAGATATTTTACAAACATTAACAAAGAATGTAGGCTTGTGGCAGTGTTTCCCTCTCTCACTCGCTCACTCGCTTGGATGCGGCACTTCTTCGCGTGTAAGCGCGCTCTTCTTCACGTGAGCGCGTTCTTCGCGTGAGGAAGTGCAAGGGCGCCCCCACTTGAGCGTAAAAGCGCCATAAAAACTAAAAGGCATGCATTTCAATATAATGGTCAAAAAATACACTTTAACACATATTGCAAAAGGCAGAACAACGACCTATATGCCAATGTATACCAATATTTTTTATTTTTATTTGAAAAATGTTTCAGTAAAATGTTACACATTATTGTGCATTTGCCACTTATTGCCACAGTTAACATCAAGGCTTTGGGCCTCTTTTGACCTCGTTTTGAGTTTGTAAGGTTGTGACTTCTGATTAAACAAACTCGATGCCAATTAGAGGTGTGCGAAATTTCCGTTTCTTAGATTATTCGTGATTCGGCCGTGGAAGATTCGAGAATGATTCACAAACATCCAAATTCCGATTACTGAAATGTGTCAAGTAAAGCGGAAGTAAAACACACTTCGGGACGCAATGAGGAACGGAGCGAGAGTAGCTAAACATCATGCTTGTCATTACCCGGACCCTCGGGTAATGCCAATGCTCAACTCTCGGCTCTAGCTCAACTCATGCCGTGAGATAAAAAAACAACAACATACCTGACTGCTGCCGACAGCTGCTACAAAATACAAAGTACGTCCACGGTAGATATCATATTTATATAGGACTAGATGCAATGTACAGAAAGCTAGATGCAGGCGTTAGTAAACAGCCACCATCTTAAAGCAGTAGACTTCCCTGCAAGGCTGTTGTAGCAAACCTTCCAAGTGAACCTAATTAACTTTTTATCTAAAATACTCCTAAATCGATAAAATATTGACTTGAATCTATCTTTAAAATAGTTATAAAACTTTCATATGTCGAAAGTAGACAAAAGGGAAATTATAGAATAACGGGAGCAATTTTAACAACTTTAACGGTTGATTCACAACATTAAATTAATTGAATGTAGTTTAAAGCTGCTGATACAGAAAGGGGATTTGAGTATATTATTTATTGTTTTTAACTGTTACCTTGATACTGAAACTTTTTTTTTTACAGTTTTTGTAACTAATGTACAAAACATTAAAAGCGGCTAATAGCGGGGGGGTGGGGGGGTGTAATCAATAATCGATTTATAATCGAATCGTAGCCTCTGAATCGTAATTGAATCGTTAGGTGCCCAAAGATTCCCACCTCTAATGCCAATCAAAACGTTTGTTCTTCTTTTCCCCCAAATTAGAATCGATTAGAGAATCGATAAAGAATCGAATCGTTAAGCAGTATTGATAATGGAATCGGAATTGTAAAAATCGTATCAATTCCCATCCCTACTTTTGAGATGTCATTAAGTGTCATCCAGCAAATTATGTCACCACTTCATTTATGCCTGGCTCGGATCTTTTACATCCATTCAAAAGTGAGATAATTTGCCAGATGACACAAAATGACATCTGTAAGTAAGTATTCGTTAATGCTCATGGTAGTTTCATGTCATAATTATGATGGTCTTATGACATTCTTATGGTGCCACTGTCAAATAAAGTTTGACCAAATACCATAACTAGTGATTAATGAAACAACCGGAACAGTAATTGAAGAAATAATTAACACGGAACATGAATTTTGATTTTCATTTACATCTGTAGCGCTACAATGCATGCTAAGAGGCATGTTAGACGACAGCAATGTTGACAACAGGTGGAAGCAGAAGTTGACTGTGTCCTCCAAGGGAGCAGTGATGGCCAAATGAAGCTTCTTGAAGCATTGAAACTTAGCAGCCAATTGGTTCAAAGCTTCATAGTGGTTCATTTGGTCTTATGACCGTCTTATGATGCCGCTGTCAAATAAAGTGTTAGCGGTTAAAATCTTATAGTGTAAATATCTCCTACAATAGTGAGGACAGCTGCAGCTTGTAGTCCAGTGCGGCTTATCTATGGAAAAATGCCGTTTTCTTGCGGCTTATAGTCAGTTGCGCCTTATAGTCTGAGAATTACGGTAACTCATTCACTGCCACTGACAGTGATAGTTATCAAATCCATTTCAATTGGGATACCTAGTCTTGAGTGATCATCTTCCACTCTTTCACCCTCTCGGTCAAATCTGATTGGACATCTATCGCCATCAGTGGCAGCCAACGAGTTAATATGATTAAGTTAGACAGCAAGGAGACACTTGCTGCCTTTTATTTGACTTGGTGTCAGACACTTTTGAGTGTTTTACACTGTGTACGGGTTATAAAGCCTTTTTTAGAGAAAAAAAAAATAAGTGCACTCTTGTTTATGTCGCTCTGTATTCAATTTGACTACTGCGCTACACAGTTAAGCATCAGCAGTGTTATTGTGCTGTTAGCACAGCTGTAAAAGTGATTTGTGTAGCTTTTCTGACATATTTTGCAGCATTTCCTCAAATAAATGCCTTAACAATTGAATGAATAAATCCCTCTTGACTGCTGTTTGAGGAAATAAAGATTTTGTTCACTCATTTCAATAATATACAATGTTTTGAACACTTATGGACGAACACTCTCTTTTAAGAAACTCAAAGTGGCAAGCAAGCGAAGAAATGTCCTGTATATTGTGCATGAATAATTGTTAGGTTTAAGTGAATAAACTTTTTAACTGATGTATATTGACTTCTGGTGTTTGCAAATGTTTTTATCATGTCTAGATTAAATTGTATTTATCTTGTGCATTGAAGTTGGTGTGGATTCTATGACAATACAACTGCATTGCTGGTATTTTCGTACCTTACTGATCATTATTGTAATGTATTATGATTTTTTTAATTGCAAAAAGTATTTAAAGAAACACTTGGTAACTTTGAAGTCTTTGGTCGATTTTAGCAACGCCGGTGGACAAAAGCGTTAGTGTTTTGTGTTAAGGAAGACTGCGTTTCACATGAGAACCAGCGCTGTGTTTCCCATGAGGACCAGCGGACACCCGTGCAGTTTCGTAAAATAATCAATCTCTGGGTCGCCTGCAGACAGATTAAACAACATTTCTGTTTCTAGCAACTGTGTGAAGGGGAATAGTAATAAGGTAACAAATCCAGTTGTGGCCAACCAATAGCATATGTGTGCTTAGTGTGGCTAACCCTCTCACCCCATCCGAACTCGTCAGCGCTGACAGGTTCAGTTGGGGGGGGGGGGTCACGCCTGCGAGTGAAAGCCAGGCCAATGTTTATTCTGTATATCCTGGTAGCCTGCCTTTTTTCCTCCTCAGACAAAGCTTTTGTCTTTTTTGTTGCTCTGCCCTCTTTGCAGAATTTGCACAAAAGCGTTCGCATCGACTTCCGTCTTTATAATGAATGGGACAAGGGCATAAGCGGAGTGTGACTTTTGGGGCAGGGGGGGCACAACATGTTGATGACCCCGAAACGCAAATATATATTTTTTTTTCAAAAAGAAAAATCACTTCAATCAAATAAAGATAAATTTCAATCATGGAAAGAAGTTTTTGAGTGTGAAAAAATATTTGAGATTGAAAAATTTGCATTTGAACACTTCATTTTTCATTGAAAGAGTTTTTTTTATTATGGGTAGGACATTTGTGTCTAAATCATTTAATCCCCCAAAAAGTTGCTTCAATCCCCAAAAATATTTTCAATCAAAGAAAAAAATCATTTGAAAAATAAAATTGCCCTCCCCCAATTTTTTTTTTGAAGGGGGGTGGAATTATAAGCAAAGCAAATGACCATCTAAGTTGCTAGCCGCATGATCTGTTCGAAAAATTATTATGACCCATTATAAAAATATTTTTTTCGTTCATTTTTGTTGCAGTTTTATTGCTTTACAACTTTTATATATATATAGGAAAGTCAACCCCCCGAAAATCCGCTTATGGAAAAGAGCAAAGTGACGTATGCCGTAACGCAGTCAGCACATTCATAGTTTTTTTGTGTGTGTTTTTTCTAAAACCCCCGTTTACAGACGTCGTGCAACCGCTTTGTTTCAACCCAGCCATAAAACTAAGGTAATTAATTATATTTATTATTCAAAATGTCTGTCATTTTTAGCTTAGAATCATTAATTGATGTCTAATATTTTGTTTAAAAAAAACAAAAAACTATCAAATTATTCACTTGCATATTTCAAACAAACAAATTACGTCATAATGAAAAAAAGTGTCTGTAAAAAAACTCACGGATATTTAACTCATAACTATCTCTTAATTGTTTTTTTTTTTTTTTTTTTTTTCTGTCGCATTTTTTCGATGTGTTAGATGATAAATAATCGAAAAGAAAGAAAAATAGGAAAAAAACGTTTAAAAAGGTAAATATATGAAAAAGAAAATCTCAACCACTCCTTGATGTCTGCGATTTCTGCATCGCGACCCTTGTTATATTACCATGTTTCACCCATAAAATTCCCTCAAAATCCTGCTGTGGCCATTCACAGCTGTGTCTTGACACTCAGTGATACATGCTACATGGGGTTTTTGGATCGAAACAAGGTAAGTAGGCGATAATATGTCGTTAAAGTCATGGCGCCTGTAATTTTGCTGTCCCGTGCTCTCACCTCCAGATAGGGTTTTGCTGTTTATTTATTTATTTTTTTTGTAAAATGCGCTCATGTTCAAATTTTTTATCACACGTACATATCGGACAGTTTTGAAAGTTGGCTAAATTGGGGTTCTCAGAGCGGAACTTCAAGTCACCTGAGTGTTTTCCGCCATATCGATAACCTTTTGTGATACAAAGTATCATGATATATCACCATTTCAATATTTTGTCACACACCTATCACAAATGTTATGGAAATATTTTATAAAGGTTGAAAAGTTACCTAGTGTTGCTTTACATGTACTGAACGTCTTAAAAATATGAACGGAACTTGTTCTTCAAACAAAATTTTGTCTAATTATACACCAGTCGGCTAAATATTGTCTGACTACTTTCAAAACCTAATTCTGACTTGACTAATGAGTTAATCTAGTCACTAAAAAACAAATAACGAGGATATAATTCCAAACAGCTGTTGTTTTTGTTTATTTTCGAAAACGAGCGAAAGGAACGCAGCCATACTTCCGCCTAGCAACTAAAGACGTCACAACTCAAGTCTCCGTCTCCGTTACCGTGACAACGATACAAACATTCCAACGCAAAACCGGAAAAGGGTTGCGTACGCACCTGTAGTAGGGAAATTAATTTAAATTAACGCTACTTTTATTTCTTTACTTCTTAATTTAACTGTTACGCATAAAGCCTTTAGTATTTAGTATAGTGTCTATCTGACGAGCATAACAAGTAAGTTTGACTTCACGTTGTGTTTAGTTGAATTATCGTGTGGCGCGTGAAATATCAACAAATTTCAAGCTAAAATGGCGCCGGTTTGGTTGAAAGCTAAAACTGTCTTAAATTCCACTTTTTCAGAGTACAGAAACGATATTAAAGTACGTAATACGACGGGGAGATTTGATGAAGCAGAATGTCAAAAGCACATTTGAGGAAAAAGGAGTCCACTTCCAGCAAAATATCCGACGTGCCAGCAGAGTGAGTTTGTGTTTTAATGTTTTAACAACATTAAGGAATCAAAACGGTATCAGAACAGTTCGTTGGTGCGACAACACTTAATTTTGTATTCTTATGTGAAATCATACATTTTTTTTCAGTTGCAGTTTAGTGCACAACTAATTAGAATTAAGAATGTTATTACTGGAATACTGATTCAAAATAGGTCACAATAGCAATAACATTTGGTGTGGCTGCTACATGACCTAAAATGTGATGTGAGCATCAGGTCGGAACTATAATATATATATTTTTTAATTATTTTTAGGAATAAACACAATGATGAATTGATAAAATGTTAATTTAACTACATTAAAGTGAAAAAACAACAACAGAAACACACTTGATACCCCCACTAACACGGATGTTAATAAGAAATAAAATAGCATTAATCATTTTTAAAAAATCATTCATTTTTTTACTTTTATGATTTTTTTAATGATTAAACATTCTAAAACACAATAAAAATAATGAAAATGTAGAGATCACAGAATATTTAGTTGTTCCATTTAAATTTTTTTATTTTATTTTTTAGTTAAACTTATTTTAAGCATTATAAAAATTAGAGAATATTTTATTTATTTACTAATTGCCTTCCATTAACACAGATAGATGTCCAATTCATTTAAAGCAACACTCGGTAACTTTTCAAACTTTATAAAATATTTTCATAATATTTGTGATATGTCGACTGACAACTAGTTAAATTACACCTCTTTTACATCTTGAGGGGGTCTGTGTCACTTTCACCGGCACTAATTAACTTTGTGGAGGGTGGTAGGAACCCTGCCACACAAGAAAAAAAAAAAACTACAAATGTGCTGACTGCGTTACGGCATACGTCACTTCACCCTTTCCCCATTCATTATAAAGATGGAGGAAAGAAGAAAATTGAAAGGGCGGCTGCCATAGGCGGAGTTTGACTTTTGGGGCGGGGGGGGGCACAGCATGTTGATGATCCCAAAACGCAGTGTCAGCAATAAAATTAACTTACAAGAATATTTATAATAATAAGTTGACAATGAGCGTTTTTTTGTTTCGCATCATTCTTGAGGGGAATTCTAAATCAGGTTGCCTAGGCAATACTTTTCGCTAAGATCATTATTAGTTGAATATGGTAGGCCCGCCGGTGTCGTGCCAATGTAGTTACACCAGTCCAAAATTGTATTCCCTGGGCGGAGCAATATGGAGGTAGATTTGTGTCTTTATTATTCAGTCCAAAAAAAAAGTTGCTTCAATAAAAAAAAGTTGCTTCAATTAAAATATATATTTTCAACCCCCAAAAAAAGGTTACATTATACATTTGAAACTAAAAAAAAAAATGCATGTGAAAGCTAGTTTGATTTTTTTTTTTTTACTTTTTTTTTTTGACTGAAGCAACATTTTTGATTGAAGTAATGTTGATTTGATTTGGGCCACATTTTGGCTAGGACATTTTTGTCTTTATTATTCAATCAAAAAATAAGTTGCTTCAGAAAATATGTTTTCAAAAAGAAAATCCCTTCAATCAAAAAAAAAACAAAAACATTTCAATCAATGAAAAAGTTTTTAAATGCGGAAAAATATTTGGAGATTGAAAAATTAGCATTTGAAAACTTAATTTTGTATCGAAAAAGTTTTCTTTGATTGAAGCAATCCTTTTTGTGTTTGGGCCATATTATGGGTAGGAAATTTGTGTCTAAATCATTTAATCTAAAAAAAAAAAAAAAAAAAAAAAAAAAAATTCAATCAAAGAAAAAAATCATTTGAAAAATAAAACTGCCCTGCCCTATTTTTTTTTCTTTTATTTATTTTTTTTTTTTGAAAATTAGACGGTCATTTGCTTTGCATATAAGTTGCTAGTCACATGATCAGTTCGAAGTCTAATTTTGACTGATTATAAAAATATTTTTGTTCATTTCATTCATTTTTGTTGCAGTTCTATTGCTTTACAACTTGTATATTTGTAGCAAAGTCAATTACATGCAGTGACACTTTTCGGCCAGCAGGGGGGGCCCGGCCTCCCCTTGAAATCCGTTTATAGCGGCTACCAAGATGTATAGAGTAAACATTGGCCCAGCTTTCACTTGCTGGTGTGACGCTCCCCTCCTTCCCCCAACTAAACTCGTCAGCGCTTACTAGTTCACACTAAGCCACCCGGTTGCTAACAGTCATATGCTATTGTTTAGCCACAACTGGCTTTATTACCTTATTACTTTTCATCCTTCATACAGCCGCTGGCAACAGAAATGTTTAATCCATTTGCAGGCGACCATCATGATTTTACGACACTATGTGGGTGTGCGATGGTCCTCATGAGAAATGCAGCGCTTGTCTTCATGGGAAACATAGTCTTCCTTAAGGCAAAACACTAGCGCTTTTTTCCACTGGCGTCGCTAAAATTGACTAAAACTGAAAAGTTACCAAGTGTTGCTTTAAACTGGGAGGAATGAAGGAATGAAGATATTTTCAATCAAAATAAGAGATAATACTTGTTTTTTTAAAACCCTTTTTTTAATTTAAAAAGTAAAATAAAACATGTTAAAATAATACTTTTATTTATTTATTACCTCGTTGCCAGCCATTGACAATGATGGACATCCACTTCATTTAAACTTGGAGGAATGGCTATGCTAATGCTTCAGTGTAGCCTCTCCCAGTTAAAATGGACTGGACGTCTAGCGCCGTCAATGGCAGCCAACACGTTCAATACTTCACGAACCCAATGTTTATCACTTCAGCCCAAAGTCAATTTCATCCTAAACTCTGATTTGTATTCCCTCCTAATTTCAGAGTATCTCCTCCGCCCACCACGAACACCGAAAGCCTAGACGACGTATGGCCCGAATGGAACGACGGGGACGTCTACAGGGAGAAATGGGACTCGGCCAAAGTGCCAGATGATCCAAAGGCCGCGGCCAAGGCTCCTGTTTCAAACGTAAAGAAGATTCTTAAACTTCAGCCGAACACAAATCGCATAATGTCATTATTATTATATATATTTTTTTACATTTTAAAGACTTTGTTTTACAGCTGTTCTTTGAGGATCCAGAGGGAAAAATTACCCTTCCACCTACTTTGAACGTGCACTACTGGAGGCGCCCAATAGAGTTTCTTGCCAACATGGTAAACCTTTTGACTTGACTTGAATTTGACTAAAATTCACACCAGATTACTCCAGGGGTGTTGGAAATCACTCACAGCAGGGAGTGCTGAGGATCTTTTTTAGTTGTCTCCCATTCAAAAACAGCCGTTTCGGTCCAAATTTGTCATTCTTGCGCGGTTTCTCCATACAAGGCGTGCACAGTGGCAGTACACACGCATAATATAATAGATAGTTTACGTACTACTACTAGGCTACTACAAAGACAGTGTTCTATTTCACCGACAGTGTGTGTTGGACTTTTTGTATTGGAAATGGAAGCGCCTGTGTATAATAATGAAAATCCTCGCAGGTAGACATCACAATGACAAACGCATTTGTCTTATATCTTCTGTGGGTGTTTATGTTCACTGGAAATGGTTTACAGTTAACTGTGTTTAATCCAACATTGAAAATGATAGTTTTGATTTTCTTTACAAAAAAAGTTACTAAAAGATCCTCGGTTTAACACCCTCTTGCTGGGTGGGGGCCGTGGCCCTTGGTTGGCGCCGTTTTCCGCTCGTCTGCGAGCCTGGTTGGCCTCGCGTGCAGCTTTTTGTGATTGGGCGCTTGGGTGGGGGGGCCAGGTGCCTGGATTGGCGGTGGGGCAGCGTAGGGTCGGTTGCCAACGGGCTTACACTCACAAGGGCTTCACACGATTACTGGGTTCTAGATCACAGTGCTGATTTGTGTACACTCTACCCCTCCCAATCACTTAGCTAATAGTCTCCCCCACCCCCCTTCTTTCCCTGGTCAAAAGGCCCCCGGTGTCCGGAAATGCATTTAGCTGACGGTAGCACCAACGTATGCGTTCAATGTATTTCTTGTTGTTCCTTTTCTTTTCTTTCTTTTCTTGTGTTTCTTTTTCTCTGTTCCCCCATACCCCTTTCCTGTTCGCTGCTTTGTCATAATAAATGAGGTATGCATACTCTCAATGTGAAACATTAAAACTGATCAGACCAACCGGACACTTACACTTCCATTCTCTGTGTCAAACAGCTGAACAGGACAGGTTTAAAAAAAAAAAAAAAAAAAAAAAATTGAGATGTTCCGATCGATCGGCATCTCGATCGATCGGGTCCGATCACGTCATTTTCAAAGAATCGGAATCGGCAAAAAAATATCGGCCATGCCTTTTTTAATATATATACAGTATATTTTTTAATGAAATCGTTTTCTAGTTGCATTTAACGTTACAGACATAATATGTTACACTCATCCAGAATCTTTAGTTTAGGCTTAAGGTAGAGTTATCAAATTTATCCAGATAACGGCGGTAATAAGTTTTAAAAAAAATTTATCACGTTAAAATATTTAACGCAATTAATGCATTAATGCATTGATGCACGACCCACTCACGCATTGTCGCGCTCAGTCTGTAATGGCGCCATTTTACCTAGATAGAGAGATAAAAGGCAGCCTTTGGAGGCTTACTTTAATTGGCTAAACCTTACAATCTCTCTCCCTACAATTAGAAATATCATGGGAAGCAATGTGGGGAAGCAGTGTAGCAATTGATCTTTTTCTTAACACCTTATTTTATCTCCCAACGCAGAGAAGATATATCAATTGGTAGCACTACGCACAGTCATGGTTCCACTTCCCATCATGCATTGGGGCATGGCTACAGTATCATTTACCGAAAGCTCAACAAATACACTAGATGGCAGTATTTAGTCACAATATACAATGTCACAAGTCTTTCTATCTGTGGATCCCTCTCACAGAAAGAATGTTAATAATGTAAATGCCATCTTGAGGATTTATTGTCATAATAAACAAATACAGTACTTATGTACTGTATGTTGAATGTATATATTTGTTCGAGTTTTATTCATTTTTTTCTTAATGCATTGCCAAAATGTATATGATCGGGTAAAATTATCGGGAATGATTGGAATTTAATCGGGAGCAAAAAAAAGCAATCGGATCGGGAAATATCGGGATCGGCAGATACTCAAACTGAAACGATCGGGATTGGATCGGGAGCAAAAAAACATGATCGGAACAACCCTAATAATAATAATAATCTGGGGTCGGGTCGCGGGGGCAGCAGCTTTAGCAGGGGAACCCAACTACCCTCTCCCCAGCCACTTCAATTTACCTATTTAAAAACCACCAAGGGACATTCATCTTCATTTTGGACCCCGAATTGAATTTTAGGAAATGTTTTGCTGCTTTTATAAAGGAAAAATCACTAACATGTCAACAGTCTAATTTTCCGTTCTAATAGCACCTTATTCAACGGGACCCGGTAAGCGACCAGGGTGGCAGGTGGAGTTATTTGCGAAAAAAAAAAAACTTTGTGAACATTTATATTTGATTCCAAAGGTAAATACGCTATTATTTTAATGTTTTATTTATTTATTTTTAAAGCACACAAAAGAGAATCTGCCAAAACATGTTTTCTCCCCAACACCAGGGGATGCTGCAGCATCCTCAGCAACCCCACTTCCCACTTTCCCACTTTTCACTGGTTTATCCCCCATTTATTACATTCCAGACGCCATTTATAAAAATGTTGTTTACTGAGTAGAACATTTTCCGTTGCAATGAATTGGTTTTCTCGTGAGTCACGAGTATTTTTTTTTAATGCGATTTTCCAGTTCAATGTGCAGCGGGCCTAATGAAGACAAGTGCTTTAGAAAATACAAAATTCCACTCCCCGCTCCAAATAGACGCCCGGCACTCATTGCACTTGAGTAAATAAACTCCCTCATCCTCCACATGAGGAAACACGGTCTTTATGGTTCCACAATGATCTTTTAATTGCAATGCTTTTCAGTCCCGCTTCCCTCAGTGCGAGACTGAGCAATTCCTGGAAGCCTTCTATTTTTTTCATTTTCTCTTTGAATAAGTCATTGCCAGATCGCAATCTTGCCTTTTCACTCCTGCTGTCAATAGAGTTTAATTAAATCCCTGCGACGAGGAGCCGAGGCCAATCGCGATCTCCAGTTCGCGTGAGGTGGCGTCTCGTCATCTCTCATTTCTAAAGCCTATCGCATCGACGGAAGCGTCGACTCATTGAGGTCGTCTCCCCCGCGTGAAACACGGCCACCTTCGACCCTCTGTTGATCTCTCTTGCCATCAACTAACACGATTGTTAATATTTAATTAGTCTTTCGTTGGAGTCTATTAAGGTGCTGGTAGAATGTTCATTGAGGATGTGGCAGTCCGGGGAGTATCACGATGAGGTTAGACCAGCGAAAGCCCCCACGGGGAAGTGTTAAGTAGGACACACATTGGTGTCGACTTTAAAAAGGTTACCTGTGACTGCCGCACTACTGTGTGTTGAACTAAAGCACATATTTGCACCCGTGTGCTTTATTCTAGACTCCCACAGTAGTGGAGAATACAATGACCTTTGATCTGGTAACCTCCAATCAACATTTGCTTTGCAGTGAGGTTAGTAAGCGTACATTTCAACTAATTGAATGGTTTATCCATGAGCTGTAGCTCTAATTTATGTACTCTTCTGTGCCCTAGGTGATGAGGTGGATTATCAGTGAGATTTACATCATTTGGAAAGTCTTTCACAACCCTGAAGCGCCAGAGCATCATGGTTGGAAACCTTGGGAACACATCTACTCGCTCTGCAAGCCGGGGAAAGGTCACGTGCCGCACTTTAACATCTATGGGAAATATCTGGTTCGACTTTTTTGGATGGTGAGTGTCAGTGGCTTTTGACCGAATGCAGATTTGTTAGTTCCCCCTACCTAAAAACAATAAGAAAAACTAAAAATCAGTTTTGATTATGTTTATACAGTGGTACCTCGACATACGATCCTTTCGACATCCGATGTAAAATTTGACTCGCCATTTGTCACGACATACAGTCATGGACGAAGTTATTGGCACCCCTGGAATTTTTTCCAAAAAATAAACAATTTCTCACAGACGTTACTGCAATTACAAATGTTTTTAGCATGAATATGTTTATATTTTGGATTTGCATTGGAAAAACACAAAAAAGCTGAAGGGAAAAAAACAAAATGTACACGATTTTACACAGAATGCACAAAATGGGCTGGACAAAATTTTTGGCATTCTTAACTCAATATTTGGTTGCACATCCTTTGAAAGAAATACCAGAAAGTAATCACTTTCTATAAAAACCAGCAAGTTTCTCGCACAACTCAGATGGAACTTTGGACCACTCTTCTTTCGCTAACTGTTCCAGGTTTCTCAGACTTAAAGGGTGGCTTTTCGCAACAGCAATTTTGAGATCTCTCCATAAGTTTTCAAAGGGATTTAGATACAGACTCATTGATGGCCACCTCAGAATTCTCCAGCGCTTTGTCTCCAACCATTTCTTGGTGCTATTTGAGGTAAGTTTTGGGTCATTGTCCTGTTGGAACACCCATGACCTCTGACACAGACCCAGTTTTCTGACACTGCAGCAAATTTCATAACTCCTTGCACACTGTCAAGGCACCAAGTGCTAGAGGCAGTAAAACAACCTTGAAACATCATTGAACCTCCACTAGGTTTGACTGTACGGACTGTGTTCTTTTTTTGTGCCTCATTCCTTTTTTTTCTGGCACTGGGTGCCTTGACAGTGTGCAAGGAGTCATGAAATTTGGAGACTATCAAAGTGTTTTGGGCTGCAATGTAGGCTGTAGGGTCAGAAAACTGGGTCTGCTTCAGAGGTTATGGGTTTTCCAACAGGACAAGACCCAGCCACGTCTCATCTTCAATGCCCTTGCTGATGGAAGGAGATTTTCCCTCAAAATCTCTCGATACATGGCCCCATTCATTCTTTCCTTTACACAGATCAGTTGTCCTGGTCCCTTTGCAGAAAAACAGCCCCAAAGCATGATGTTTCCACCCCCATGCTTCACAGTGGGTATGGTGTTCTTCGGATGCAATTCAGTATTCTTTCTCCTCCAAACACGAGAACCTGTGTTTCTACCAAAAAGTTCTATTTTGGTTTCATCTGACTATAACACATTCTCCCAGTCCTCTTCTGGATCATCCAAATGCTCTATAGTGAACCGCAGACGGGCCTGGACATGTACTGGCTTCAGCAGGGGGACAGGTCTGGCAGTGCAGGATTTGAGGCGCATTGTGTTACTGATAGTAGCCTTTGTTACTGTGGTCCCAGCTCTCTGTAGGTCATTCACTATTCCCTGTGTGGTTCTGGGATTTTTGCTCACCGTTCTATCATTTTGACGCCACAGGGTGAGATCTTGCATGGAGCCCCAGATCGAGGGAGATTATCAGTGGTCTTGTATGTCTTCCATTTTCTAATAACTGCTCCCACAGAGTTCTTTACACCAAGCGTTTTACCTATTGCAGATTCAGTCTTGTTTTTCGACAGCTCTTTGGGCTTGGCCATCGTGGAGTTTGGAGTGTGACTGACTGAGATTGTGGACAGGTGTCTTTTATATTGATAATGAGTTAAAACAGGTGCCATTAATACAGGTAACGAGTGGAGCCTCGTTAGACCTCGTTAGAAGAAGTTAGACCTCTTTGACAGCCAGAAATCTTGCTTGTTTGTAGGTGACCAAATACTTATTTTCCACTGTAATTTGGAAATAAATTATTTAAAAATCAAACCATGTGATTTCCTTTTTTTCCCCACATTCTGTCTCTCATGGTTGAGGTTTACCCGTGTTGACAATTACGGGCCTCTATAATCTTTTCAAGTAGGAGAACTTGCACAATTGGTGGTTGACTAAATACTTTTTTGCCCCACTGTATGCCTCACGGCTTCTTTAGCCGTTTTCTCACAATTCGTAATCTTATCATTTATAATAAATCCATTTACATTGACAAATGAACACACCTCGGTCACAGTCAGTGGACACCGTGTTAACCATAGAAAGCTAACAGATGTGTTTTCCCACTGACCGCACCCCGACTCAAGCATCACATTCTTTAATAGTCTTTTTTTTTTTTTTTTTAATCCTAATCCACATTATCACCAGCATTCTCTTTCTCACACTGTTCTTCACAATTTTTACAACTCCTCTTATCAGGGAGCTTTGGATCAAAGGCCACTTGAGTCAGAAGAAGCCTTTTGGAAATCAAGTATACACTTCTCCAAATCCAGTTGCCCTCGATTTAACCCTCCCTGGATAACCGTGGATGCCGGAGTTTTTTCACATGCACTACTCGTTCAGACTGGCTTTATTTTATGTTCTGTCCATTTGCGCGTTGGATTCTACCATCTTCCTCGGGGCAGTTTCTTGACAAGTGCGAGAGCAGTTAAGACTTGCATCACGTACTGCAGACGGGCGCAGCTGCGAACAGGTTATTAACGCCCGCGTGTGCACTGTTGTTGTCCAAACAGAACACCACCTCAGACAGGCCGGGACACCACACACTGTGCTGAAAACACAAACTCACTGTTTGAAAGTCCAGCAGAAGAATCTTTGCTTTGTTCATTCAGGGTTGCTGGAGGAAGATATTGGTTGATGATTCCATGCCCTTCGACATGAACCACAATCTGCTGCTCCCGGCGTCCAGCTGTCGGTCCGAGCTGTGGCCCATGCTCTTGGCCAAGGCGCTCATTAAAGTAATGAACACAAGGACTCTCAGTGGAGACGTCAACAGAAAGTGAGTGTGGCTCTTTCAGTATTTTGCATAAGGGTGCAGACATCTGATTCGGGAACTTAAAATATTGCGTGAAATTGCGGCCGAGGCTCAAAACCCAATGTGTTCTCCTCAATTCCACGCTATGCAATACTAAGCCACAGAAAAACATTTAAGAGTTCTGCTTTTTCCCCTCCTTCTTCCTTTTGTTTTCCCTTTTCTATTCTAAATAGTACGGTGGCTGAGAACTGTCATGCGAACTGCAAGTCCAAACACTTTACAAAATGATAAAAAAAAAAAAAAAAACACGATCCCCAAATGCCAAAGCACAAACCCCAATTGCCACAACACACACCAAAATGGCGTACTGCACGCATGCTATTTTCAGGCCGTGATGTCGCATCGTAAAGCGGAAGTGGAGGTGGGATATTATAGATCCGCCCTCGCATTGACATCATGTTAATTCTGCAACTTTTCTCCGGTAATCTTTCAAAAACGAACGTGCCGATCACGCATTGCATTTTTTGGAACTTGTAGAAACGACTCTAGACATTACGACATATGAAGGATGTTTTCTTCATACGTTTCCCGAAACAGAAAACTCGGAGGAAAAAATGTAAAGAATGAATCAAATTGCTCAGACTTTTAACGCCAGCTCGGTGAATCCATTCACATTTCATATGCCGTAAACATTTTGTTGGGTTGGCATGGTGTTTCAGAGGACAAAGAGGTAAGCCATTTTGATATTTTTAACTTATTTTTTAGCGTGACGTTGTGCCGTGCTGCTTCTGTCTGACAATGAATGACCTGAAAAGAATTAAAATGGTATCTGACTGCCACTCTTACCTTTTCTGTTGTAAAAAAACAGCAACTTTAGTAAGGGGGAAATGTAAATAAATGATAGAATTAAGATTTGTTATCAATGAAAATTTTAAAAGTGTTCGTTGGCTGTCACTGATTAGCATTTGCGATCGCGACAAAAAAACTAACAATAAAAATTACCCCCAAGAACGGTCATAGACATAGGACAACCAGAGGACATAATATATAAGAAAGACAGGGCTGGTGGTAAAGGATAGCTTGTTGAAACAGGAGAATGTCATTGTCAGTCGCGTAAGAAAAAGGTGTCGATAAAAAAGCGAAGGCTATGCTTAGGTCGGCTCGTTTTTTTCGTCTTTTTCAGCCTTCGACACTCAACCCATCTCTTTAACTGAACATTTTTATGTTATTCCTAGGGCTGTCAAACAATTAAAATTTTTAATCGAGTTAATTACAACTTAAAAATTAATTAATCGGAATTAATAGCAATTCAAACCATCTATAAAATATGCCATATTTTTCTGTAAATTATTGTTGGAATGAAAAGATAAGACACAAGACGGATATATACATTCAACATACGGTACATAAGTACTGTATTTGTTTATTATTACATTAAATCAACAAGATGGCATTAACATTATTAACATTCTCTTAAAGTGATCCATGGATAGAAAGACTTGTAGTTCTTAAAAGATAAAGGTTAGTACAAGTTATAGAAATTTTATATTAAAACCCCTCTTAATGTTTTCGTTTTATTAAGATTTGTAAAATTTTCAATCAAAAAATAAACTAGTAGCTCGCCATTGTTGATGTCAATAATTACACCATGCTCACTCATTGTATTAACCCATAAATTCAGTTGGACCCAAGCGCCAGCAGAGGGGGGCCAAACACCAAAAAACAAGTAACAAGCAGACATTACACTGTACTGTACATTTTAATCTGTTTGAGCGGGGCATGTGCGGTAATTGCGTCAAATATTTTAACGTAATTAATTTTAAAAAATTAATTACCGCCAGTTAATGCGATAATTTTGACAGCCCTGGTTCTTCCACATCTTTTCCAGTGAATTTGGCACCAGGGACATCATTTTTGGAGAGAATTGGTAGGTTTAGCTCTGAAAAAATCTCCTTCGTACACGATTTCCATTCATTTCCTATTTGGGACAAATGGTGGCGTTTCCCCCCTTAGCAACAGTAGCTAACGTCATGAATATTAATGAGCGAAAATGACGTTTTGCTTGCGGCACGCCATTGCGTACAACACGAACCCCAATTGCGTGCAACGCAAATGCAAATGGCTCGCAACACAATTGTAAATGGATCAAAACACGTACGGATACATTAGGGAAGTGGGGTGCTGAGAGTGCTGCAGCACCCCTTGGTGTTGGGGAGATAAAAAGTGTTTTGGTAGATTAAAAAAAAAAATCAATAAAATATTGAAAGAATACCGCATTATAATTTTGGGGATTAAATTTAGATGTTGAAAAGGGTTTTTAATGTTTTTTTTGTTAATAGCATGTTCACCACCTGACACCTTGCCTGCTACCACGTCACATTGAATAAGACTCTACTGGAACAGAAAAGTTAACTGTTGACAGAGGAGGTGTTAAAATGGCAATTCGTGTGCAATTAATTGAGTGTTGTGAAAAGTGGGTGTTAAACAGGCTTATTTATCACCGCATACTGGTCAATAACATCGGGAGGGAACCTTGACTCTTTCCAACAACTTGTAAACAAATATGCTCTGGGGAAGGCTGATTTTTTTTTTTCTCGATCTTCAACTACGCCATTATTTCAACATAAGCATTTTAAGTGAATGTGACAGACCAAGCTCAGGTGGGAGAAGGAGGCGGGAATAGAACTTTCGAATGAGGACTGGTTAAACACATGTAAAAGAGCGGCAACTAAAACTAGCTCTGCTTTATGCCATGAATTAACATGGAAGAACACTATGCATTTTTATATTCCACCAAGACTAAAGGAACTCCAAAGTAAAAATTTTGAACATGATAAATGTTGGAGGAAATGTGGATGTTCATCTGCGGGCCATTTCTATATCTTCTGGGAATGCCCCGAGATCTCGTCTTTCTGGAGAAATATAATGATGGTTGCTGTGAAGATTTTGTGTTTAAAACTAGAAGCGACTTTTAATATATTTTATCTGGGTAATATCCCAACTGGGCTTACAAAACGAGACCAGGACCTCCTACAGATATTACAAGCAAGAAAACAATAACTCGAAAGTGGTTAAAGGAAACACCACCTACTGTGACTGAATGGATGGGCATAATACACGAGATTTACATTATTGAGCGAATGACCTTCTCCCTAAGACACTCAGCTGAAAAAGATGAAAGATACTGGGAGAAATGGAAAATTTTTTCGCACTTTTGTGTTGTATACCTATAGACAAAGACCTAGATGCCCCCCCCCCCTTTTTAATGTACTTATTTTACTTATCTTTGTCGGTCATTCTGTTATATTTGATGCTCCACACTGATATTGCTGAAAACAAAACCTCAATGAAAACTAAGTTGGAAAAAAAAAAAAAAAAACAACTTAGGCTTATTGGACCTTTTAGTTTTTAAATATGTTTGTGTGTCATTGCGCCATCTAGCTGCTGGGATTTGCGTTATAATACAAGGGCACTTTTATGTCCAATACAAAAACTCCAACACACACTGTAGGTGAAATAGAACGCTGTCTTTGTAGTAGCCTAGTAGTAGTACGTACTGTAAACTATCCGGCATGCGTGTGGACCGCCATTGTGCCCGCCTTGTATGGAGAAAAAGCGCGAGCGTAACAAATTTGGACCGAAATGGCTTTTTTTGGATGGGAAAAACAAAATAAGATCCTCCACACCCCCCACTGAGTGTGACTTCCATCGCCCCTGCAAGAGGCTGATCCAGATGTAGATTAAATTTTACAGAAGTAGACATGACCACTATAACTCCTGCTGCCGCGTAACCACAGTTTATCACGTCACACCCATACATGTGCAGAGCTTGAAAATGTAAGTTACAGAAATTCGCTCACAAATTCACACTTTAGCATATATTGCTTTGTGACCATCTCTACGGTGGCAGCAGCAGGGCGGGAGTTGCAGTCCTCACGTCTACTGCCGTGGAATTTAGTTTACTTCCGGGTCATCCTTTTGCATTGGTGCTGTGGCTGGCTTTTTGCATTTGTGTTGCGAGCCGTTTACATTTTTGTTGCAGGCAACTGGGGTTCGTGTTGTGGCAATTGGGGTTTGTGTCGTGGCTATATGCTTTTTGTGCTGTGGCTACATGAAATTGTGCTTTGGCCAATTGGCATTTGTGCTGTTTTCTTTTGCAATGCGTTTTGGAATTGGTGTGTGTTGTGGAAATTTTTTTTGTACTTTTTTCTTCTTGAAAAGCGTTTGGACTTTGCATTTTGTCTGACATTTCTTGGCCAACGTAAAATAGGGACTCGGGGGGGAAAAGACATAAAGCAATAGTGTCAAACCGCTGGCCTGGGGGCCAGATTCAGCCCACCACATCATTTTGCATGGCCCGCGGTAGTAAATCCGATGCATCAACTTCATTTTTTTTTTGGGGGGGGGGGGGGGCAGATCCAAAAATCAGAGAATACTTTACTATTCATTTTTTTATTTTTTTTTATTTTTTTATTTATTTTTTTTTTTTAAAGAGATATTTCATTTTTTTTTACCCCTTCTGGTTTTCAATTAAAATCTAAATATGAAAAAAAGAATAGTTGTGTAAGTCCTTTTTTCAATTGGGGGGACAAAAAACCCTCCAAACATTTAGAAATGAATAAAAAGGAGAATATTTACTGTTTTCCAGACATTTCTTTTAACAAAAGAGGGGGAAAAAGTGGTTAAAATGCATGTAAATGGTGTCCAGACAATCAAAATAAATGACAATTGATTTGCTAATCGATTATTTAATTAACAAAGCATTACTTTATCTGCCATTGATGGTGCGAGATGTCCAATCCATTCGCCCCTCCCAGTCGAAATGGATTGGACGTCTCGTGCTGTCAGTGGCAGCCACACGAGTTAATGTTATCACAAACATATTTTTGGTTACCAACGCCACACAATTTGGCAAAATTCAGAAAGAAGCCTTTTGCTAAATTGGCAGAAATCAAAAGATTTACTTGTTTAGCTTCAAGCGTCAAGGGTGTGCAGGCATTCCGACAATTCAATTACCGTAATTTTCAGACTATAAAGCGCACCCGACTATAAGCCGCCATCCACCAAATTTGACATGAAAACGGCATTTGTTCATAGATCCGCACTGGGCAATAAGCCGTAGCTGTCCTCACTGTATTATGCAATATTTACACCAGAAGATATTAACCGGTAACACTTTATTTGACAGCGGCATCACAAGACTGTCATAAGACAGCACCATGAAGCTTTGAATCAATTGGCTGCAAAGCTACATTGCTTCACGTAGCTTTATTTGGCCATCACTACTCCCTTGGGGAAGACAGTCAACCTCTGCTGCCACCTACTGTCAACACTGGTGTCATCCAACATGCCTCCTAGCATGCATTGCAGGACTACAGATGTAAATAACAATCAAAATTCATGTTCTGTGCTAATTATTCCAGTTACTGTTCCAGTTGTTTCATTAATTTCTAGTTATGGTATTTTGGTAACACATTTGGCAGTTTAACGATTGACATGACACTGCTATGAGCATTAATAAATTCTTATGATGTGTGTCTTTTTGTGTTATCCGGCAAATTATCTCACTTTTGAAAAGATGTAAAAGATCTAGCTGGACATAAATGGAGTGTTGGAGACATAACTTGCTTGATAATACTGAACGACATCTGTCATGCGCATTTATTTAATGCCCATGATAGTGTCATCATCATGTCATAATTATGACGGTCTTATGGCAGTTTTAGGACGCAGCTGTTAAATAAAGTGTTACATATTAACTCAAATAAATCAACAAATAAAATGCACTGGGACTATATGCCGCAGGAATAAAAATGAGGGGAAAAATGTAGCGGCTTATAGTCCGAAAATTACGGTATTTGTAAACAAACGATTAAAAAAGTCAATATCCCATAGGAGTCATTCAAATTCACTTGTACTAAAGCATTTAAAACAAGCAACCATTCTTTGCTGACTCGACCAGACCTTGGTGTGACCTCGTTCCTGTTTAAGCTCAAGTCAAATTTGGTAGCATGTCACTGATGGAGCACTGTGCCGTGTGTTGAAGGTGCGTGTTAGTGTCCACTGAAGGTTGACCAACGGATTAATCTTTAATCAGAGACAAGAAACAAAGGGGACCCCTTTCACCGTGGTGAAGCATTCATAAGTCATAGTGGTTGTAGTTTTTCAATTTCTCTCCTGGGCAAAGTTGTATTTTCACCTGAGTTGGTGAACCCTAGTTCTGGCAACACTTCCTTAAGTGTCATGACTTTAGACCAGACACAGCAATTCCCAAGGGGACCAATTAGAGCGTATTGTGCCATCTGCTTCTACCGACACACACTCACTTGTCATACAGCCGAGTCCACAAGAGTGCTTGAAAATTCTCAGAATGCCAATATTTTAAATGTTGCTTCTTTCTTGTGTGGAAAAAGCACAATTCTGGATTTAACGCTTATAAAGTGACTTTTCTGTGGTTACAGCAGTCATCGTTGTCCCGACACTGATATGCTGATTGATATCTTTTTGCTGAGATTACAAAAAAATGCTATCTTTTAGGCAGTATTCTTATTCTTTTTAATATTCATGACTTCTCACTGGCACATCAAGCTTTCTTTGAAATATTTTTTTTGTTGATGGCATGCATCAAATTAGTTTCTGATCAATCCATAATGTTGCACCTGTACTTGTATCCCTTGTCAGTAAAATGGCGCAGCTCTCCGACGAAGTAGGCGAGTTTAACTTCATCCACCACCTTACCGGATGGATCCCGGAAATCAGTCCCATAAAGTAAGAGCCACACTTGTCCAGTGTACTGTTTCACAATTTTCTCTAGTCTTGCTCATCATTGTGTATAGACAAGTTTCCGAGGTACTTCCGCTTTACATCCGCATTTCTGTAAGCGACTTCAGTTTTCAAGTTTTTTACCATGGACTTCAATGGCACTGGAGTGGCATCTCTCACTAAAAACCCTGAAAAAACACAATTTGGAAATACTGCATCCTTCTGCCATATCAACATGGGAAGACAACATTAAGAAATGGCCGAGGGTGATCACACGTAAAATATTATCGTATTTTATTTTATTTTTCTATTAATTTTATAGATTGTGATTCATTGACCTGTTTTGCACATGCACCAATCGTTTTAGATAAAATAAGAAATGGAATCATGTTGGCCAAATGTTTAATTGTGATCAATATCTGCAATAAAAAGGATGTCATACTGTTTTTGTTTATATGTACATACCCTGTAGTATTTCCTTGTAATAACAAAATCCCTGTCATCCCTTCCTTCATTCAGCAAATGTAATACGTATAATGTGTAATTTCATCTCATTTTGGTCACTCAAGTGGTCGGCATGTTAATCTATACCTCACGTCAACACAGGATGACAGGTTGTTATAATTTTGGCCACGAATGATCAACGAAGTGATAAGAACAATCATACAATCTCATCTACGTCTCATCTACGTCGTGCTGAATCCAATTTATGGAGATTCTGTGGGTTCCTCTGGCTTGATTTAGCAGTTTTAACTTAGCAAACACACTGCTAACTTAAACCACAACTCATGACATTTTTTCTAAACCGGAAGTTTGAAGCAGAAATTTTCCAAGATGATGCCGCCCATATTTCGCTTAGGAAACTTGTCTATACAGTACAAAGATTCTGAAATCTAGTCCCCATTTTGATTGAATATTCTTTTCCTTCTTTAAAATGTCTTTGTCTCGCAATGCAACTGATTACATTTTTTTTTTTTTTAATCGTATTTTTCGTCTACATGGATTCACTGATTGAACAACACAATATACACAACCACAGAGGGATTATACAAAACTCTCAAGTGGCACATTAAAACTCCTCCAGCATTTAAAGACACTTAAGCCCCTTTCAGATTTATATCCCGGTAAATTCCCGTGTAATGTGATGCGGGATTTGATTTTGGCATGGTTTTCAGACATGGGGAGATATCCCGGGAATAACGTGGGTTGGACACTTTCACAGACTTGTCTGGTGTTGCCGTGTGGGGAGGGCGGCTGGCACGATTTTATTCCCCGAACATTACGTAATTTTTGGTCAGCATTGGCAATAAAATATACATTTCCAAAGATGGACGATGGGCTTTCTTCTTCGGCTTTACGATCCAGCCGCAATTTAATTTTGTTATGGACAGTGATCCCTGGTTTTCCGCAGTTAATGGAGACCAGAACCAGCCGCAAATAAGTGAAAAACCGCAAAGTATTTTTTGTGTGTGTGTTTGTTCAATGTATTCATTCAGATTTAGCATCGGAAGGAGATACATATACAGTTGTATGAAAAAGTATCTGAATCTGAATTTCTTACATTTCTGCATTAAATAACCATCAAATGTGATCTGATCTTTGTCAAAATCACGTAGATGAAAATACAGTGTCTGCTTTAACTAAAACCACCCAAACATTGATCAGTTTTCATATTTAAACGATGATAGCATGCAAACAATAACAGAAATGGGGAAAATAAGTAAGTCGACCCTCTGCCTAAGAAGACTTAAAGAGCATACGACACGAGAAAAAAAGTCTTAAATGGCATTATTATGTGAATTAGAATAATATTTTATAACGATTCGACTATATACAACAATTTAGCAAAGCACAGATGACGAGAAATTAGCCTTTTAATCTGCCAGTTAGCCACGCCTACCATTATAGGGCTTTAGCGTCCCCAACAGGTGGATGACGTCAGCGGTAGACTGGTCTCATCGATTTTACTATTCAGCCCATTGAGGGGGAATTATTCAGAACGAGGAAAACGCGACGAAGAAAGCCGCCAAATGTCATTGTTTCAGTCTCTCTACTCCAATATTTTTACAGGATATTCTTTTTATCCAAGTATTTTTCCCCAATAGCAATATAAATGGCTTGAGAAGGACCAGTCAGCCCGTCGAGGGAGAACTATTCAGAACGAGGAAAACGCGACGAAGAGAGCAGCAAAATGTCATTGTTTCTGTCTCTTTACTTCAATATTTTTACAGGATATTCTTTTTATCCAAGTATTTTTCCCCAATAGCTATATAAATGGCTTGAGAAGGACCAGTCAGCCCGTCGGGGGGAACTATTCACAATGAGGAAAACGTGACGAAGAGAGCAGCAAAATGTCATTGTTTCTGTCTCTTTACTTCAATATTTTTACAGGATATTCTTTTTATCCAAGTATTTTTCCCCAATAGCTATATAAATGGCTTGAGAAGGACCAGTCAGCCCGTCGAGGGGGAACTATTCACAATGAGGAAAACGCGACGAAGAGAGTGGCAAAATGTCATTGTTTCTGTCTCTTTACTTCAATATTTTTACAGGATATTCTTTTTATCCAAGTATTTTCCCCAATTGCTAAATAAATGGCATGGTCATGACAAATAACAGTCTTGTGCTGAATAGAATATGAAATAATAAAAATGCATTTATTCAGGACGACATGGCAAAATTACTCCATAATGGTCAAAACTGTCGACTTCACCTTTACTGTCGCACCTCCCGAACTATATTTTATGACACCTAAATCGGACATATGTCATTTCCCTTCCCCGGCTTCGGAGAATGTAAACAAACCAGAAGGCGTGACAGCTAGCCGACATGCTAACCCGAACCGAGTGATGTTTCAAAGTCTTCAAAGCGGAAAATCACACATAACTATCCTGGATTATTTGACATGACGACCCGGTTGTCTATTGTTGTTGCGGATCGGCAAACCGCCCGGCGGAGAGCAATTTACAGTTCGTTCCCCGGAGGAGGGTGGCTGGAGTTGTTGTGCAGCTAACGGGCTGCTGCTAATGACCATTAGGACAGCTTTTTACATGCCTATCAATGATCAAACGTAAGTAGTCCTTCATTTAAAGGAAGTTTGTTGTGTTTACTTTGTAATCGCTGTATTCGTATTTGACATAATACAAAACAAGATGTTTACTCACTTCCTCGTAAGTCCAATGGTCCCACAGTAAATATCCACGGTGAATGGGAAGCTTTTGAAACTCCAAAAAGGCGCATACGCCTCTCCCTCATACAGAATGATTTTTCTGCAGCTGTTTGGCTGGCGTGATGCGAAAAATAAACGTATTAATCCGCAAAATCAGCTGAATCATTCGTCCCCATACACAACAGTACGCTGTATAGTGAAGAGGACGTCTTCTACCGTACACGTCACAGCGCCCTCCTCCACAATGCAAGACCGAAGCCGGAAGTCACTCATTTTCCTGGCGCGGGATTCAAAAAACTAAATAAATATAGCGATCGCCTCCACACACATCCAAGCGGTCCATATCATTCAGGAGCATAAAATACCGCGTGTATTATGAAATAAACATGCTTTTTCGTGTCACAGGCACTTTAAAGAGCAATTGAAACAAATTGCTACCAAACATTTTAAGTCAAGTGTGTGCCCAATCACTGATAAGTGGTTTAAAGCTGCCCTGACCACTATAAAACACACACCTGGTAATGAATGTCTTGATGAGAAAGCTGGGACAGAATAAAAAAACATCTCTAAAAGTCTGGATGTTCCTCAATCGACAGTCAGAGAAGTTACACTCTACAAATGGAGAGAGTTTGGCACTGTTGCTTCGCTCCCAAGGAGTGGCCGTCCACCAAAGATGAAACCAAGAGTTCAGTGCAGAATACTCAGAGAGGTAAAGAACTCTAGAGTGTCTGCGAAAGACTTACAAAAATCACTGGCACAGTCCAATATCTCTGTACACATATCAACTATACTGTATGTAAAACTATGGCCATTAATGGTGTTCATGGGAGGACTCCACGGAGGAAGCTACTGCTGTCTAAAAATACATTGTTGCTCGTTTAATGTTCGCAAAAAGTCACTTGGACACTCCACAGAAGTTTTGGCAAAATATTTTGTGGACTGATGAAACAAAAATTGAATTGTTTGGGAGCGACACACAACGTCATGTGTAGAAGGAAAAATGGAACAGCTCACCACCATCAACATCATCCCCATCGTGAAGCGTGGCGGGAGCATCGTTATTTGGGGCTGTTTTGCTACCTCGGGTCCTAGACAACTTGCAATAATTAATGGAAGAATGAATTCAAAAGTTTATCAGGACGTTTTGCAGGACAACCTGAGGCCGTCTGTCAGACAGTTGAAGCTAAAAAGAGGATGGACGCTGTAACAAGACAATGATCCGAAACACAGAAATAAATCAACTTCAGAATGGTTTCAGAAGAACAAAATACACGTTCTGGAGTGGCCAAGTCAAAGTCCCAATTCATGCCAGATATCCCAGGAATCTGACTGAACAGTTTTGTAGAGAAGAATGGGCCAAGATTAGTCCTGATCGATTTGCCAGAAAGGAAGGGAAGCGTCTGGTTGAAGTTACTGCTGCTAAAGGGCGCCCACAAAATATTAAATGTGATGGTTGACTTACTTTTTCCTCCCTTCTGTCATTGTTTGCATACTATCCTCATTAAAATATGAAAACCTATAAATGTTTGATTGGTTTTAAAGCAGACTGTTTTTTCATCTGTGTGGTTTTGATGTTGATTTTATGCAGAAATGTGAGAAATTTCCACAAGGTTCAGATACTTTTTCATACCACTGTAAGACATGTTTTTTCAATTTTTTCCCTAAAGTATAAATACACATTTTTTAATGTGTATTAAGTCGCATTAGAAAATTTGGACTTCACACTGGAAAAAAAATACAAAACCAGATATGTGTCCTATATGGACAGAGAAATCGGAATTGGCCTACAGTGTGAACGTAGCTATGGAAGAAAATGAACAAAAAGTTTGCATTTTCGCGTTGAGGCCGCCGCTTTGGGTGTATTCAAGAGCATTATTTCCCTTAACTATGTAACTGATTGTCGAAATTCCTCCCAGCTACGTGTGCCGTAGAAAAACCTGGGAGTTCTTACAAGGCAGCATCCCGGAATTCATGCACAAAAGCCCCGAAAAACAGCAGCAGAAAAAGTCGAAAAGGATTTCTTCCCACAGCGATCACAGGAGCCAACGGGATATGGACAAAGGTAAATGGTCAGCTATACAAACAACACTTGTGCATATGTTGTGTCTATATATTTTCACCCTCCTGCATCCATAATTCACCAAGTATAGAGCATGTACAATTAATATTTCATTTTTTACGAGAATCTAGTGCTTGATTGGCGCTTGATTAGCAACGGGACACAGGAACAGCTTTTTCGTGTCGTTTGAAGTACCACTTCCTGTTTTCCTCGACTCATGTATTATGAAGCGCAGGGGTGGGTTCATCCTCATACGGCGGACTATAAATAAACCAGCAGAGGGAGTTGCGGCGGGGCGAATTGCCGTGCAGGGCAGAAGAGCCGCCCAAGTCAAGTGCGCTCCCCTCATGACGGCAACATCAAGATAACAAGATAATCGTCTTGTAATTGCTTGCATGCATGTGGGATGCAAATCTGCCAGTCTGTCATTATTCTATAATGACTACCTGTTATGTTGTTAAAGGGCAGCTGCTCTCGGCGTATCATACTGAATCCACATTCAGCCAACCGGCTTCAGTCTTCAATTCTTAATGCACTGCCAGTATATTAATCCGCCAGTGCTCTCTTCATGACTCTCCACAGTCTTTTTAAATTGACTTTTCATGTCCCTGAGCTGGTTTTCAAATGGCAGCTGGTCCGATACTTTGTGTGTTATCATAGACTTCATAATATATTGACAGGGGGCGGGGCCGATTATTAGGGGGCCTGTCTCCGTTAAAACTGACCGAGTGGAAACACAGACCGAGCTTTTTACGTTGAAAATTCTTGTGAATAAATGCTTAAATCCCTGAATTCTTTATATATATGGACGTAAAACATATTACACACTCGATTCTTGGTTAAAAGAAAGAAAACGGGCAGTTAGCATTTATTGTACGCAGATATGTCGAATGTGCTGCTCGTCTTTAACACTAGAAAACCCAGCAGAGGCCGACTCGGCCTTTCCCAAGACAAATACTCCTAATATTCCCAAGCAATAGCCGACTTGGCCTCTCCGACGAAAAAAACCCAAAAGTGCTTTTGAACTAGCAAGTCGTTGTCCGACAGACAGCAACCATTCATATTCACAAATGCAACCACTAGACATACATGGTATGCGGCCCAAACATTTGTGTCAGTTCAAGTAAAGCTACATTTATTTAATTACATTTATTTATGACGTTTGACACTTTTTACATATTTTTTAACACACTTCTCCTATACTCCACACACGACAGAAAAAATGGCCCAAATGCGTACATTGTTTTGAAGGAGGAAAAAAAGCATCTTAGAACTGCAATTGAACGTAAAGCAGGAATTGTGTCTATAGTTTAGACGGACTGAATCAGGGGCATGGAGCATTAATTGTGGTCATTGTGTCTGAAGTTAATGTATGTGTAGTGGTTGCATTTCAATATGAACGGCTGTTGTCTGCCGGTCAACGACTTGCCAATTCTAAAGCACTTGGGTCATTTTGGCCACCTCTGGGTTTTCTGGGAAAGAGGCCATATTGGCCATTGCTTGGGACTAGCAGGAGTACCAGAATTCTCTAAGAATTCTAGTGTTAAGCCACTGTGGTGCCGTCTTATCACCACAAAGAGCATTTTACGTTGGAAATTCTTGTGAATAAATGCTGAAATCCCTGAATTCTGGATGGATATGGATGTAAAACAGTCTCGATTCTTGGTTAAAAGCAAAAAAACGTGCAGTTAGCATTTATTTTATGTAAATATGTCGAATGTGCTGCTAGTCTGTAAGCCACCGTGGCGCCGCCTTAACACAAAGAGCTTTTTACGTTAAAAATTCTCGTGAATAAATGTTTAAATCCCTGAATTCTTTATAGATATGGACGTGAAACAGTCTCGATTCTTGGTTAAAAGCAAAAAAACTGGGCAGTTAGCATTTATTTAACATATATATGTAGAATCTTACTAGTCTTTAAAGCCTGTGTGGTGCCGCCTTATCACCACAAAGAGCTTTTAACGTTGAAAATTCTTGTGAATAACGTAAATCCACGAATTCTTTATAGATATGGACGTAAAACAGTCTTGATTCTTTGTTAAAAGAACTGGGCAGTTAGCGTTTATTTTACGTAAATAGTATGAATTATGACACCAGTGCCCTAGCAGTTAATTTCTCTCATTGCTTTTTTTCACGTTTCAAAATGCATGCATGGTATGAAAAATATAATAATTAGCTTGAATCCTCGAACAAAGCACTTCTGAGACAATACTTCCTGTTTGTATGCTGTACAGCTTTCGTACTTTTTTTAAACCTAAATCCGGCATTGGATCAGTGCATGTGTTTAAGAATAACTACAACCGACTGAAGCGGAGAGTGGGACGGCCCCCTACTTGAAGGTGTGGCGCAGTGTCTGGGGAATATGTCCCGTCAATATCATTATGAAGTTTATGGTTAGACTTCACAGTACTATTAGATCAACTTCTTCTGATGTTTGGGTGAATGCCACTCTCAAAGAACCCGTTTTTTATGCATATTTTTCAGTTAAAACCAAATTGGTGGTGTGCGCCAGCTTCTATCCCAATCAGCTACGTGACGATCCCTTTACTTACACAAAAATGGTATGTTTCACCTCTCTGCTATTTAGAAAAAGGAGTGTTGTTTTACAGCATATTGTGCTGAGCGTTCAAATGCTTTTGTAAAAAAGTATGAAGGAATTTTCGGTACACCTTTGGTGAAGTTAGAGCAAAAAAAGTTCCAGTGTTCAGGGAACAAGATATTAAGGGAAATTATCAAGGATGAAAAATTGTGATTTCAGTGCTATGAAATTTAGACTTTGCTTACACGTGCTTTTTATGGAAAATAATTCAATGATTTTTGTTCTGATGGTAATAATGTTGAGCTGTTGCTGTGGGTTTAGGCTCATGTTCAATGGGGAAAAAAAAAATTTTTTTTTTGTTTGTTTAACCTAGATGTCTCAAAGTACACATTTTAGAGCTGTAATTGCAATGTGAAACCATGATATTTTAGGTTAAAGGTTATTATACTGTCAGAATATCATACTGGCACATGGCTAGTACTCCCAAGAAGGCTAGTGCAGGTGGTGAAAAAAGGTGTCACTTACCATTTAAAATAAGATGGAATATGTCTACTATCTCGACGGTCCTCCTCCGACCTCCGTTCGCTAGTCTTTTTAATGGTTAAGGTGACAAATATTATTACTGCAACATCGGCAAAGAAGTCTTCGGATTCTTAATTTATTTTAGAACTTGGTGCGTTCAGGAACAGCATGCAAAACACAACCGCCACAATACAACCCGGTTCGTTAAATTACTTATTATTATTATTCCGTATTTTATTTATAATTTATTTGTTTTTCAACATGTAATTGCTATTTGTAATTGTATCTGCTGTATTTATGAAGGATTTGGCATTGGTTTTTGGGCTGTGGAACGAATTAATCGAATTGTAACGTATTATAGGAAAATCCCGCTCGACATATGACCATTTTGATTTACAACCCAGGTCCTGGAACGAATTAAATTGTTATGTAGAAGTCCCACTGTACTATATATTAGGGCTGCAGCTATTGAATATTTTAGTAGTCGATTAATCGATGGACTAGTTAGTTCGAGTAATCGGATAAGGAACATAAATAATTAAAATACCCGAGTTGAGCCTCAAACAGTATAATTTTTTTTCTTATTAAACGAGGATCTATGTACAACAAAAGAACAATTGGCTAACTTACATAGAAAAAGTCCGCTAGCTTAAATGCTATAAAATGCTAGTTTTTTTTTTTTTTTTTTACAATTCTCTTAACAACTGGTTCAGACACATATTCCCACAAAAACAGCTAAATACACCTATAAACTGAATTATGAATGCATTAAAAAACATGAGCTCAAACAAAAACTTAGCTTACGTTGGTCTTAACAGGGAGCAGTTGGATTCATCCATGTGAACAGAGGCAGACCAGAGGGCAGTGTATCCACCCTAATCAATAAAACTAAATGCAAACGCTTTCAAAATAAACAATTACAACGCCACTTTAATTCAACGAATACTCGAAGCAACAAAATTTTATTCGAATACTTTCTCTAATCGAATACTCGAGTTAATCGATTAATCGTTGCAGTACTACTAAATATATGAATAAATACCGTTTTCTTGTAAAATTGATGGGTGCAGCTTATAGTCCTAAAATTACCATGATTAGTTTAATAATTTTCTGAACTTTTGCTCTTCTAAAATGTTTGTTTTCCTTTTAATTGTTTCACCCCATCTTTTTCATGCAACATTATTGAGATTCTTAATCGTAAACTTTAAGTCTCATAAAATGCTTTTTTTCTTGTATAGTCATGACTGTGTCATACACTTTCTGCCAAACTGTTTCCATTGATTTAATATCATACAGGCCGATTCCTCAGAAACCCTCCGTCGCTATAACCTCTGTTATAGCCACAGCCACATCGTCTTGTTGACCCAGACCCGAACCTGCTCCTTGGAGGTACCGACCCAACCTCCGCCTGAACCGCCGTGGAAACTGATCCGCAAGCAAAAAAAGAAGCCTGTGATCACCGATGAACCACAGTGTAAGCGGGAGAGAAATAGAACACAAGGGGGAGGGGGGGGGGGACACAGAGGCGTATATCAAACCATTTTGTGAAATACTTTGATACGGTGTAGGTGAATGTCACGGATAAATACAAGTAGAGAGCAAAGCAAATACTACATCAGGAGGAGTTGTGCATGAGAGGTTGGAAGATAGCCACACTATTTCAATAGAATGTCTGACATCATTCATGCAAGAAATGTGATAAAGAGTGGGCGTGTTGTCTTTTGTGTTTCTCCTTATCACAGTTATTCCTTTGCCCGAACCAGAAGAGTTCATTGGTGTTGCCAGCCCCTTCATCGACCAGTGCGTTAAGAGCCCGCCAAGCCCCACGACAGAGCGGTGTGTGTGCGCTTTGAAATATTTTTCAAGGATGAATCATATCTGCCATCTTATTCATTTAGCTGCTTTGTAGACACAAAGTGACGCGTGACTCATCTCTAGACGACACGGCGAATGTCTTAGCGTATGATGTGCTTGTGTCATGATGCAGTATACTCACACATGATATGCATTTTTTGCGTCAGGGTGGACAAGAAGCAGCCCCCGTTGGAGCCCATCCCTGAGGGATCGGAGAACGAAGGCCGGGAGGCTCAGGATCCGGAAGCCACTGAAACTGATGTCAACTGTGAAACCATCGTTGAGGAAGTCGAGGTACTTCTAATATTAAATCTTCAATCCAACATGCGCATATTAACTTATTTGCCATTGATGGCGCTGGATGTCCAATTTAGACTGGGACTCCCAGTCAAAATGGATTGGACGTCTGTTGTTGTTGATGGCACTTAATGAGATAAAGGGACAAAAAACACCTTTATCATGTGCATCCTAGCGGAGAGAATACAGGTAGTCCCCAGGTTACGACAAACCAGACTTGCGTGATTTCGGTGCAGGAGTCTCATCTGCCATTCTATCTTTAGTCCTTCTATTGTTGTTTTGTTTTGTTTTGTTTTTAGTCGTATAAACTAGGGCCGCAGCTATCGATTATTTAATAGTCGTTTAATCGATGAACTATTTAGTTCGAATAATCATGTAATTATATAAGGAACATAAAAAATTAAAATACCTGAACTGAGCCTCAAAATGTATAAAAATTAAACAAATGAGGATCTAAGTACAACAAAAGAACAATTTGCTAACTTATATAGCAAAAGTCCGCTAGCTCAAATGCTATAAAATGCTAATGGTTTTTTTTTTCTTTTTCTTTTTTTTTTTTTTTACAATGCTCTTAACGAATGTTTCAAACACATATTCCCACAAAAAAATGGCTAAATATACCAATAAACTAAAGTACGAATGTATTAAAAAAAGTTGGCTTATGCTGGTCTTCACAGGGAGCAGCTAGATTCAGCCATGTGAAATGAGTTATGTCATAAGCACTGTTGCCACTAGAGGGCAGTCCGTCCGTCCATCCATCCATCCTTGTCTAAAGGTTGTGCTGCTAAGGGTGCCAATACTTTTTTCTGGCACATTTTTGGAGTTTTGTGTAAAATTATCATGATTAGTTTTTTTTTTTCGTTGTCTTTTGTGCTTTTTCATTGCAAGCAAGATAAATGAAGATATTACTACCAAAGCATTTGTAATTGCAATCATTTTCTGGGAGAAATTGAGCATTATCTGACAGAATTGCAGCGGTGCCAATACTTTTGGCCAGCAGTGTACTATGCAAAATGGGCTTGGTTGGAGGCACCTCTTCTTGCTCAGCAGGTGGCCTTGACCCCATAAAAAATCCAACAGCACCTAAAGTTACTGTTTACATTGACTGGCGCTGGGCTGCTATAGGTGTGCAAACACCCTCGTAATTACAGCCAACCACTAGATGGCGACCGATATAAATCTTTACGTGGATTAGTCTATATAGTAGACAGGGATATTGATGTGTCAAGCGCCAGAGGCCAAATTGCAGTCGTTAATAAATGATTTATTTCTCTGTGGCCATCCATCCATCATCTTCCTCTTGCTCCGGGGTCGGGTCGCGGGGGCAGCAGCTTTAACAGGGAAGCCCAGACTTCCCTCTCCCCAGCCACTTCAACCAGCTCCTCCGGTGGAATCCCAAGGCGTTCTCAGGCCAGCCGGGAGACATAGTCTCTCCAGTGTGTCCTGGGTCGTCCCCGGGGCCTCCCGCCGGTGGAACGCCCCTCCAGGGAGGCGTCCAGGAGGCATCCGAACCAGATGCCCGAGCCACCTCAGCTGGCTCCTCTCAACGCGGAGGAGTAGCAGCTCAACGCTGAGTCCCTCCCTGATGACTGAGCTTCTCACCCTATCTCTAAGTGAGAGCCCGAACACCCTGCGAAGGAAACTCATTTCGGCCGCTTGTATCCGGGATCTTGTTCTTTCGGTCACGACCCACAGCTCGTGACCATAGGTGAGAGTAGGAACGTAGATCGACTGGTAAATCTAGAGCTTTGCCTTTAGGCTCAGCTCCTTCTTCACCACTACGGACCCGTGCAGCGTCCACATTACTGTGGACTCTGCACCGATCCGCCTGTCGATGTCTCGCTCCCTCCTACCCTCACTCGTGAACAGGACCCCAAGATACTTGAACTCCTCCACTTGTGGCAGGATCTCATCCCCGACCCGGAGAGGGCACTCCACCCTTTTCCGACTGAGGACCATGGTCTCTGATTTGGAGGTGCTGAGCTTCATCCCAACCGCTTCACACTTGGCCACGAACCGTTCCAGTGATAGTTGGAGGTCACGGCTTGATGAAGCCAACAGCACCTATTCATTTGCAAAAAGCAGAGATTCAATGTTGAGGTCACACAACCGGACCCACTCAACGCTTCGGCTGCGCATAGAAATTCTGTCCATAAAAATTATGAACAGGATCGGTGACAAAGGGCAGCCTTGGCGGAGTCCAACCCTCACTAGGAACAAATTCAACTTACTGCCGGCAATGCGGATCAAACTCTGACACGGTCGTACAGGGACCGAACAGCCCGTACCAAGGGGCTTGGTAACAGGACTCCCCGAGGCACACGGTCGAACGCCTTCTCCAGATCGACAAAACACATGTAGACTGGTTGGACGATCTCCCATGCACCATTGAGGACCCTGCCGAGGGTGTAGAGCTGGTCCATTGTTCTACGGCCGGGACGAAAACCACACTGCTCCTCCTGAATCCGAGATTCGACTTCCCGACGGACCCTCCTCTCCAGCACCTCTGAATAAACTACCGGGGAGGCTGAGGAGTGTGAGCCTTCTATAATTGGAACACACCCTCTGGTCCCCCTTCTTAAAAAGAGGAACCACCAGCAGTGGCGCCTCCAGAAATTTTTCATAGGGGTGGCCAGATGGGGCCACTGAAAATCTTGGGGTGGGCAAAACTAAAAGCCATAATTTCAGGTTTTCATGATATTATTGCAGTAAAAAGGTCAGGGGAAAACTATCAGAAAGACTTAAGGACACGGCTACTGATATACTTTGGTGTATTGTGTAATATTTGATATTACTAATGATTTAATGTGCATAGTCCATAACTGTCCAGTCAACATTTTGAGTTCCACAACAATTCTGTTTTATTGTGTTATGTATATACAAGGCATAAGGTGTACATTTACCTAGGGCTGTCAAACGGATTAAAATTTTTAATCGAGTTAATCGCAGCTTAAAAATTAATTAATTGTAATTAATCACTAATTAATCGTTAATCTCTAAAATATGCCATATTTTTCTGTAAATTATTGTTGGAATGGAACGATAAGACAAAACGGATATATACATTCAACATACTGTACATAAGTACTGTATTTGTTTATTATAACAATAAATCCACAAGATGGCATTAACATTATTAACATTGTTTTTGTGAAAGGGCTCCACGCATAGAAAGACTTGACTTTGTATATTGTGACTAAATATTGCCATCTAGTGTATTTGTTGAGCTTTCAGTCAATGATACTGTAGCGACTTAACTGTTCTGCCCGAATGCATGATAGGAAGTGGTGCAACCATGACTGTGTGTGGTGGCTGCAAATGATATATCTTCTCTGCGTTGGGTACACTACAGGCTATTAAGAAAAAGATCAACTCCTGTCATTCTTCCCCACGTCGCTTCCCACAATATTTATAGTTACTGTGGGAGAGATGACAAAGCTTTTGCCAATTAAAAGCACGGCCCCAACGAATGCTTGTATCTACTCCACTCACTTGACACTGCCTCTTATCTCTGTATATAAGTAAAACGGCGCCATTGTAGGCTGTCTGCGGCAATGCGTGAATGAGTCGTACCGCGAATGCGTTAATTGCGATAAATATTTTTATGTGATTAATTTTTAAAAAATTAATTTCCACCCGTTAACGCGATAAATTTGACAGCCCTACATTTAACAAAACAAAATAAATGCATTCATTTGGGATGAAATGCATAACTGATGCTACAACAATCTAACGATATACTGGCAAGCGGGGTGGCCAACCAATTTATAGGGGTGGCCGTGGCCACCCCTGGCCACCCCCTGGTGGCGCCACTGACCACCACCCCGGTCTGCCAGTCCAGAGGCACTGTCCCTGATTCTCTGTGGCCTGGTAGCATATGCGCCACGTCCGCAGCCCGGTGGTTGGGGACCACTCAACTAAGAGACGAGCTTTATTTGATGGGATGAGGTAAAATTGCTACATTAAACTGTTTTGGGATAATAGATTGGCAATTATAAGCCTTATGGGGGCATCAATTACCATTCGCGACGGGGCTCATATCCATTTGTGGGATTACTCTAAGACACACTGTTTTCTTATCACTGCTGCAATAATGCTATCCCTTTTCCTCTATTTTATTCTACCATTTTTTCTATTGTATAATGCAATTACTGTATGTTTATTAAGCTATACTATGATATTGTAAAGTGGTAATTTTCTCATTAAAATATTTTTTGAGGAGGCTTAAATGGATTAACGGCATTTCAGTTCATTTCGGTGGCATTCAGTTGCAAGCGTGGTCATGAGACGGATTAAACTTGTATCTCAAGGCCGCACTGACTGAATTTTTTTGAACAGTTAAGCACATTTCCACTTATCTTTTAAATCTGAGCCCTCAAAAGTCTTTTCTTTCTCTTGCATCCAAGTCTGCATCCAATCATGTAGGCTTTCAGTGTCAGTGACAACAAGGCAGCCATCAACCAATCTCAAAGTCACTTCTGTTGTCCCCCAGCCAGGCCACTAGTGACCAGGGGCGCATCTGCGCCAACGAGCGAGCCAGCAATAGATGGGGGGGACTCGGGCGGTGGGTTGACAACAACAACAACAGCGGCAGAGCGAAAAATAAGGAGGCCAGCGCTGTGGCTAATGAAAAGGAGAGCGAATGAAAAATAGGGAGAATCAGCCGAGCAAGAAACTGAGATGTAGAAATAGAATCTCTGGCGGGTGGCGCTGGTGAGAGGTGGCATATCGTGCAGATGGAGGGGGGGAAAAAAGGAAAGCAGTGCAATTAGAGGGTGAGCCATCAGTGTCTACGTCTCCTGAGGGCTGAGGGGACTTGGCGAGGGGGGGGGCTTTATTATTACACATCACTCTCAGAATACAGACGAATATAGTCTTGATGAATCGCTCTTGTGTAACTGGGACCAGTTCTAGCGAGGTTACACCAGGGCAGCACGAGCACAAGCTGCCGTTTAGCGCGTGTGCGTCACAATTTAATGTGAGAAGGCCTTTTTTTCCCTTTTTTTGCCGCTTTGACCCATCCCTCTGTTTCTGTCAACTCCTGCCAAAGGAATCAAAATCTGCGCTGAGCCCCCCCGTCAGGATTAAAACAGAAAAGATGGTGGTGTCACATGATGCTCCTAATACCCCCAATGGTTCTTCCCCTCCCTGTTTGAATGTGCTTTCAAGAATTAGGCCCCTTATGCAAGCACAGCGCCTTAACCTCGACTATTCTCGGAATGTAGTTAATCACTGAAGGTCTCCTGTACTGTTCCGTTTACTTCGAAGGCCGTCGCGATCCAATAGATAAAGATTTGATTTGGGACTCTTTCTTGAATTCAAGATTCGGAAAACGTCAGTGAGTGGAAAATATAAAATTTAGAGGAAGTCACTCAGGGAGAAGAGACTTAACTCTGCTGCTTGTGTCAAATAAAGCTCCAGGAAGTCTGGGATTAAAGAAATAGTCTCTCTTCCAGTTTTCAGTCCAGGACTGTGATTTGTTCACAAAAAATAGCTTTCTAATCAGGAGGCAGCAGATTAAAAACACAGGAGTCTTGCATGTGAGATCTGTCACGGAAGACCAGCAGCCTGTGAGTGGACAGGACAAACTAAGCAAACATTTGTTAAGCAAACATTTGTTATTTTTACAACAGGGTATATATTATGCATTTTTAATCACAATTGAAACATTTACTTGACAAAATCTTGAAAAAAATCCATGAACTGCTGAAATTAGTAGGTGCCCATTAGGGAAGCAACGATACAGTTAAGTCACGATTCGATACGATTTTCGATTCGATTCAATACGTCTAATGCTCTGAAACAAAAAATACAAGTCTTTTTTTGGGGGGGTTGTTTTTTTATTTTGCTAACAAGCAAAACTAACAATACCTTCATGAAAACGTGTTATAGTGCATAATATTTATGTGCTTACTTCGTACCGATCTCAAGAAATTTTGTATAAAAGTGCTGATAACAATCTTTACTGTTTGTAAAGTGAGGCAGGGCACAGGGTTGATTGTTATTACTCTCTTAGCAGGTATGTTTACCACATGAGAAAAACATTCTATTTGTGGTCCGAGTCCATCTGTGTTACGTACTGAATTAACAATATTTGCTGCATTATCTATTAGAGGTGTGCGAAATTTCCGATTCATAGATTATTCGCGATTCGGCCGTGGAAGATTCGAGAACGATTCACAAACATCCAAATTCCGATTATTGAAATATGTCAAGTAAAGCGGAAGTAAAACACACTCAGCGCGCCGCGCGGTCTTCGGGATGCATTGAAAAACGGAGCGAGAGTAGCTAAACATCTTGCTTGTCATTACCCGGCCCCTCGGGTAATGCTAATGCTCAACTCACGGCTCTAGCTCAACTCATGCTGCGAGATAAAAAAAACAACAACATTCCTGACTGCTGCAGACAGCTGCTACAAAGTACGTCCACATAATGTTATTTATATAGGACTAGATGCAAAATAGACTCTACTAGCATATGTACAAAAAGCTAGATGCGGGCGTTAGTAAACGGCCGCCATCTTATATGGTAAATGGTGTTATACTTATATAGCACTTTTCCACCTTTCAAGGCGCTCAAAGCGCTTTACAAGCAGTAGACTTCCCTGCAAGGCTGTTGTAGCAAACCTTCCAAGCGAACCTAATTAACTTTTTATCTAAAATAATCCAAAATCGGTAAAATATTGACTTGAATCTATCTTTAAGATAGCTTTAAAAGTTTCACATGTAGAAAGTAGACAAAAGGGAAATTATGGAATAGCGGGAGCAATTTTAACAATTTTAACGGTTGATTCACAACATTAAATTAATTGAATGTTTATTTATTTAAAGTGCTTGTGACACGAAAAAGCATGTTTATTTCATAATACACGCGGTATTTTATGCTCCTGAATGATATGGACCGCTTGGATGTGTGTGGAAGCGATCGCTATATTTATTTAGTTTTTTGAATCCCGCGCCAGGAAAATGAGTGACTTCCGGCTTCGGTCTCGCATTGAGGAGGAGGGCGCTGTGACGTGTACGGTAGAAGACGTCCTCTTCACGCTGCAGTGTACTGTTGTGTATGAGGACGAAGGATTCAGCTGATTTTGCGGTTTAATACTTTTATTTTTTGCATCACGCCAGCCAAACGGCTGCAGAAAAATCATTCTGTATGCGGGAGAGGCGTATGCGCCTTTTTGGAGTTTCAAAAGGTTCCCATTCACCGTGGATATTTACTGTGGGACCATTGGACTTACAAGGAAGTGAGTAAACATCTTGTTTTGTATTATGTCAAATACAAATACAGTGATTACAAAGTAAACACCATAAAATTCCTTTAAATAAAGGACTACTTACGTTTGATCATTGATAGGCATGTAAAAAGCTATCCTCACGCTCATTAGCAGTTAGCTGTTAGCACGTTAGCTACACAACAATTCCAGCCACCCTCCTCCAGGGAACGAACTGTAAATTGCTCTCCGCCGGGCGGTTTGCCGATCCGCAAAGAAACTCGACAACCGGGTCGTCATGTCAAATAATCCAGGCTAGTTATGTGTGATTTTCCACTTCGAAGACTTTGAAACATCCCTCGGTTCGGGTTAGCATGTCGGCTAGCTGTCACTCCTTCTGGTCTGTTTACATTCTCCGAAGCCGGGGAAGGGAAATGACATATGTCCGATTTAGGTGTCATAAAATATCGTTCGGCAGGTGTGACAGTAAAGGTAAAGTCGACTGTTTTGACCATTATGGAGTAATTTTGCCATGTCGTCTTGAATAAATGGATTTTTATTATTTTATATTCCATTTAGCACAAGTTATTTGTCATGACCATGCCATTTATTTAGCAATTGGGGAAAGTACTTGGGTAAAAAGAATATCCTGTAAAAATATTGAAGTAGAGAGACAGAAACAATGACATTTTGCCGCTCTCTTCGTCGCGTTTTCCTCATTGTGAATAGTTCCCCCTCGACGGGCTGACTGGTCCTTCTCAAGCCATTTATATAGCTATTGGGGAAAATACTTGGATAAAAAGAATATCCTGTAAAAATATTGGGAGTAGAGAGACTGAAACAATGACATTTTGCAGCTCTTTTCGTCTCGTTTTCCTCGTTCTGAACAATTCCCCCTCAATGGGCTGAATAGTAAAACCAATGAGCCTAGTCTACCGCTGACGTCATCCACCTGTTGGGGACGCTAAAGCCCTATAATTGTAGGCGTGGCTAACCGGCAGATTAAAAGACTAATTTCTCGTCATCTGTGCTTTGCTAAATTGTTGTATATGGTCGAATCGTCTCAAAATATGATTCTAATTCACATAATAATGCCATTTAAGACTTTTTTTCTGGTGTCGTATGCTCTTTAAGCCTGTGAGGCTTTTTATTTTTTATTTATTTTTATACAGTTTTTGTAACTAATGTACAAAACATTAAAAGCAGCTAATAGTGGGGGAGGGGCATTAATAATCGATTTATAATCGAATTGTATCCTCTGAATCGTAATCGAATCGTTAGTTGCCTAAATATTCCCACCTCTATTATCTATAGTCACTGCTATGGATTGATTTGGCCTGTTTAACTTCCATTAAGTCATGGCAGTTTTTAATTCATCGATGTAGTATATGGACTATGATCACTCTGGTCTCACGCAGCCAATGGCATGGGACTTGGGGGGGATCTAACGTAGCACATTTAGGTTGCTATTTGATGATATCTAGTGTGTGCGCGTGAGTGTTGTCGGGGATTAAAAAAAGTTAACAAACGCCACAGAAGTCCCGTCTGCTCATTACTGCACAACACCAGCATTTGACAATTGACTTTCATAAACAGGACAAGTGTGAAGTACAGCACTCTTAATTTGCCACTCATTGTTCATCATGTAACCGTGAGTTAGCTCTGTGTGACCTTAACCTGTTTGTTGTCAAAGAGAGGTTATTTGTGGCAGCCAAGTCAGCAACAACATATTGGCGACTATGTTGTACGTACAGTGGGGCAAATAAGTATTTAGTCAACCACTAATTGTGCAAGTTCTCCCACTTGAAAATATTAGAGGCCTGTAATTGTCAACATGGGTAAACCTCAACCATGCGAGACAGAATGTGGGAGTTAAAAAAGAAAATCACATTGTTTGATTTGTAAAGAATTTATTTGCAAGTCATGGTGGAAAATAAGTATTTGGTCAATACCAAAAGTTCATCTCAATACTTTGTTATGTACCCTTTGTTGGCAATAACGGAGGCCAAACGTTTTCTGTAACTCTTCACAAGCTTTTCACACACTGTTGCTGCTATTTTGGCCCATTCCTCCATGCAGATCTCCTCTAGAGCAGTGATGTTTTAGGGCTGTCGTTGGACCTTCAACTCCCTCCACAGATTTTCTATGGGGTTGAGATCTGGAGACTGGCTAGGCCACTCCAGGACCTTGAAATGCTTCTTACGAAACCACTCCTTTGTTGCCCTGGCTGTGTGTTTGGGATCATTGTCATGCTGAAAGACCCAGCCATGTCTTATCTTCAGTGTCCTTGCTGATAGAAGATTTTCACTCAAAATCTCTCGATACATGGCCCCATTCATTCTTTCCTTTACACAGATCAGTCGTCCTGGTCCCTTTGCAGAAAAACAGCCCCAAAGCATGATGTTTCCACCCCAATGCTTCACAGTGTGTATGGTGTTCTTCGGATGCAATTCAGTATTCTTTCTCCTCCAAACACGAGAACCTTTGTTTCTACCAAAAAGTTCTATTTTGGTTTCATCTGACCATAACACATTCTCCCAGTCCCACTCTTCTGGATCATCCAAATGCTCTCTAGCGAAAAGCAGACGGGCCGGGACGTGTACTGGCTTTAGCAGGGGGACACGTCTGTCAGCGCAGGATTTGAGTCCCTGGCGGCGCATTGTGTTACTGATAGTAGCCTTTGTTACTGTGGTCACAGCTCTCTGTAGGTCATTCACTAGGTTCCCCCGTGTGGTTCTGGGATTTTTGCTCACCGTTCTAGTTATCATTTTGATGCCACGGGGTGAGATCTTGCATGGAGCCCCAGATGGAGGGAGATTATAAGTGGTCTTGTATGTCTTCCATTTTCCAATAATTGCTCCCACAGTTGATTTTTTTTTTTTTTTTACACCAAGCGAAGAGTGAAGTGTTACAGAAAACGTTTGGCCTCCGTTATTGCCAATAAAGGGTACATAACAAAGTATTGAGATGAACTTTTGGTATTGACCAAATACTTATTTTCCACCATGATTTGCAAATAAATGCTTTATAAATCAAACAATGTGATTTTCAGTTTTTTTTCCCCCACATTGTGTCTCTCATGGTTGAGGTTTACCCATGTTGACAATTACAGGCCTCTCTAATCTTTTCTTTATCTAATCTTTGATTAAATACTTATTTGCCCCACTGTATCTGTAAAGATAGTCTTTATTTTATTATGTACGAGTGGGGATATCATATCCGCTCACCCAAAATGCGGCCAAAGAAGGAATCTGTACGATATTGAAACTGGCAAGCCGCGTTCTTAAGTTTCTGTCTTTGCTCACGTGCAATAATCCTCATGCGCCACAGCTCCCACCTTTCATGCAGTTTGGGGGAGCAGTGGAGGGGCGGGCTGTTAGCGGCAGAGTTTGTTTATTCAAGGCAAAGCCGCGCCAGACATTTTAGCGAGAGAGACGACAAAAATAAATTCGGAAAATACATTTTAAGAGCTTTTCATTTGGATCAAGTGTTTTTGCTTATTGGATCAAAGAGGGCGTATCGAACGGTTCAGTATAAAACCGAGTATTGTTGCATCCTTAGTACCCTTGATAGCCTAACTTGCTAGCATATGCTTGTTTTGTGTTATGTTACATATTACATTACTGATTTAATTTTACACTTAATGTTACATGAAAGCATGTGCTTGAAAGGAGGTTAAGTGTTGCTCCCAATCACAAGGCTTCTTTTCTGTCCGAGTCCCCCTACTTATTCAAATAAGAGGTGACTCACACACGTTCACGCACACATTTTGTGAGTCATCTGAGTCTTGCCCAGGAAGCTTGTGTTGTCATCCAAAGCTGAATAAGCTGTTGGACCTCCACCAGGGTTGCTAGTCTCTGCTACTGAAGAGGATCTGTTCAGATGAAGTGTTGTGGCAATTTTATATGACTCAGTCTCCTGCGTAAATACTAAGCTAAAATCAACATACTCTAAAGTACTTGATTCGAATGATTGTTTTTCTTAATTTCTAAAAACCCCATGAATTATTGTGGCATTGTGATGATTAAATTAGGGATGTCCCAATCCAATCACGCCATTTTTCAGAGGATCGGAATCGGGTGAAAAGGATCGGGTTTTTGATTACTCAGATTCGACCTTCACTGCGCTACGCCTTCAAGTAGGGGGCCATCCCAAAATCCGCTTCAGTTATTCGCAGTCGGTCGCAGCGAGACATGCAGCGATCCAACGCCAGATTTATGTTGAAAAAGTACGAAAGCTGTACTATATACAAGCAGGAAGGATTGTCTGAGGAGTGATTTGTTCGAAGATTCAAGCTAATTATCATATTTTTCATTTTTTTAAATGAGAATTTTCAACGTAAAAAGCTCTTTGTTGTAAGGCTGCTGCCACATTGTCTAGCAGACTACCATAATTCTTTGACATATTTACGAAAAAATAAATGCTAACTGCACGTTTTATTTTTTATTTTTTTGCTTTTAACCAAGAATCGAGACTGTTTTACGTCCATATCTATAAAGAATTCAGGGATTTAAGCATTTATTCACAAGAATTTTCACCAGAGAAGCTCTGTTTGCAAATGGCGGCCACCACATTGAATGACAAACTAGCATCGTACTTCGACATATTTATGTAAAATAAATGCTCACTGCACATTTTGTTTGCTTTTAACCAAGAATCGATACTGTTTTACGTCCATATCTATAAAGAATTCAGGCATTTAAGCATATTTTCTCAAGAATTTTCAACGAAAAAAGCTCTTTGTCCGTGATTCCACTCGGTCAGCTTTGACGGCCATCCCAACAATGCAGGCCCCCTTTCAATCGGCTGCGCGCCCCGTGTCCCGTCAATATCATTATGAAGTCTATGTTAAAAAAGTATATTTATCTTTTTCTGCTTCATGCTCGTAGAGTGCCACAGCCTCTCTCCCTTCTTCCTGCTAAGCAGTGCGTCCAAACTGTCCAGCTTGCGTTTGGTACCTGGTACGTAATGATGATTGACAGGTTGTTAGATTTGATCTTGCCAGAGAAGCTTGGTAGCTATATAATCAAAGGCACAAATCTCGTAATCATCTGTAAACTTGCATAAGTGTGCTGTAGCAACTCATTGTGTAAGTGAGAGGCTGTTCCCTGCAGCATGAGCATCAAAGCGTGAGTAGACTCACTCATTGAAGCATTTAATAAAGGCAAGCATTTTTATACGTTAGTCTTGTTTAAAAATAATTGACATTATGAGGCGGGACGGTGGTACAGTAACATTTTTGGAACTTTTGTTAGATTTTTTTTTTTTTTCTTTTTTCTGTATCTGATCGGGACACTCTATCTGCAGATTCTCAAAATCAGGTGACTCGGACTTGGTTGCAAAAATATGTAATTGGGACATCCCTAGATTAATTAGTAACTTGCTATTTCAAAAATACCTGTAAATTATCTTTGGCAATTGAACCTTTCAATTTCTCAACTTGCTAACACGCAATATGGTGAGAGTTGTTAATGGCTTATCAGGGTAAATAATCATGATATCGGAGCAATTGTGTAACAGCTCCCACCCCCGAAAAAAATTTACATACTAAACACCAACATAATAACTCTTCATCTGTTAGTGACAGTCAGAGTAAATTAGCAGCACCATTCCCTGGTGGTGTTGTCGAACAGCAGCAGGGGAGGAGCAGCTCTTGTCACATTAAAACCATGTCTGCTGTCCTGTGGTGATCGGTGGGGATGCCGCACCACCACAGCTGTCACGGAGTCACCAGAGAAGTCTGCGGCGCGTCTCTGGGGCGTGCTTCCGGATGCTTTTACAACTCAACTGCTCACTCCTTTTCTCTCTCTCTCTTTCCGTCCCTTCAGGTTCCTGCAGAGGACAAGAAGAAGGACGATGACGCTGTCTCCGTTGGTAAACGCTGCCGCTTCACTATTAAAAGTGTCTGGATTTATTTCTTTTGGGAAGTGAAAATTTGAGGATAACTGGATCTGTATCTAGTACAGTGAATAGTTACTGTACACTGTTCTTAGTTGACAAATACTAGTATATAGTAGTGCTGGTCTCCCTCATAGGGTGTCCCTTCAGTAAATAAAGTTATTCATAGTCATATAGCATACTATAATTAGACATATGCTGATTACCGGTTTCAAGGTATACCTTGGTGTGAAAACATCACGGTTTCAAAACCGCAAAAAATTTTGTGTCATACTGTCCCGAAGCTATTAGCTATTTTTTATGTCCCAAAAATGCAGGGATAAATCCCTCGCTTGCACCTGCTTGGCTCAACCCTCCCCCACCAGTTGTTGCTCAGTGTCAGTGAGTAAGCTGTGCTACACCATGGCTAGAGGAGGTACAACTCCTCAACTTTTTCCCCCATCAAAGACGACGAAGTCGCTGGTATGGGAATACAGAAAAGTTAGACAGCCGCGGCTTAGAGGAGCAGGGCCAACCGACATGTAAAACATGTTTGCAGCACAGTTGCACTACCAAACAGGCAATACCTTCAATATGATTTCGCATTTATACAAAATTAAAGGTCAGTAAACACTCTCATGAACGTTTTCCACCAGCTATGAGAGTTAACTCCAGCGTGTTTAGTGTGTCTAGCGGTGGTAAAACATGGTGTTTTTTTCTCTGGCATTTCTTTAATAAGAAAGAGTGTGTGTACAATGTAAATATGATACGAATCATACACACATGCTTCTTATGGAAAATAATTTATTTTTGTTCTGATGGGAATAATGTTAAACTGTGGCTGTGGGTTTAGGCTCACCTAAAGGACTGCATTTGTTCAAATTTTATTTAGAATATTTTATAATTATTTTTCAAATTTATTTTAACAACATTATACTTACAGTGGGGCAAATAAGTATTTAGTCAACCACTAATTGCGCAAGTTCTCCCATTTGAAAATATTAGAGAGGTTTGTAATTGTCAACATGGGTAAACCTCAACCATGAGAGACAAAATTTGGGGAAAAAAAAAACAGAAAATCACATTGATTTTTAAAGAATTTATTTGCAAATCATGGTGGAAAATAAGTATTTGGTCAATACCAAAAGTTCATCTCAATACTTTGTTATATACCCTTCGTTGGCAATAGCGGAGGCCAAACGTTTTCTGTAACTCTTCACAAGGTTTTCACACACTGTTGCTGTTATTTTGGCCCATTCCTCCATGCAGATCTCCTCTAGAGCAGTGATGTTTTGGGGTTGTTGTTGGGCAACACGGACTTTCAATTCCCTCCACAGATTTTCTATGGGGTTGAGATTTGGAGACTGGCTAGGCCACTCCAGGACCTTGAAATGCTTCTTACGAAGCCACTCCTTTGTTGCTCTGGCTGTGTGTTTGGGATTGTCATGCTGAAAGACCCAGCCACGTCTCATCTTCAATGCCCTTGCTGATGGAAGGAGATTTTCACTCAAAATCTCTCGATACATGGCCCCATTCATTCTTTCCTTTACACAGATCAGTTGTCGTGGTCCCTTTGGAAAAAAACAGCCCCAAAGCATGATGTTTCAACCCCCATGCTTCACAGTGGGTATGGTGTTCTTCAGATGCAATTCAGTATTCTTTCTCCTCCAAACACGAGGACCTGTGTTTCTACCAAAAAGTTCTATTTTGGTTATATCTGACCAAAACACATTCTTCCAGTCCTCTTCTGGATCATCCAAATGCTCTCTATCGAACCACAGACTGGCCTGGACGTGTACTGGCTTCAGCAGGGGGACACGTCTGGCAGTGCAGGATTTGAGTCCCTGGCGGCGCATTGTGTTACTGATAGTAGCCTTTGTTACTGTGGTCCCAGCTCTCTGTAGGTCATTCACTAGGTCCCCCCGTGTGGTTTTGGGATTTTTGCTCACCGTTCTTGTTATCATTTTGATGCCACGGGGTGATATCTTGCATGGAGCCCCAGATCGAGGGAGATTATCAGTGGTCTTGTAGGTCTTCCATTTTCTAATAATTGCTCCCACAGTTGATTTCTTTACACCAAGCGTTTTACCTATTGCAATTCAGTCTTCCCAGCATGGTAAAGGTCTACAATTTTGTCTCTGGTGTCCTCCGACAGCTCTTTGGTCCTGGCCAGAGTGGAGTTTGGAGTGTGACTGACAGGTGTCTTTTATACCGATAATGAGTTAAAACAGGTGGCATTAATATAGGTAACGAGTGAAGCCACGTTAGACCTCGTTAGAAGAAGTTAGACCTCTTTGACAGCCAGAAATCTTGCTTGTTTGTAGGTGACCAAATACTTATTTTCTTTAAAAATCAAACAATGTGATTTTCTGTTTTTTTTTTTTTCACATTCTGTCTCATCGTTGAGGTTTACCCATGTTGACAATTACAGGCTTCTATAATCTTTTCAAGTAGGAGAACTTGCACAATTGGTGGTTGACTAAATACTTATTTGCCCCACTGTATGTTCATGTTCGTTTGCTAATGTTTTGAAAAGTAAAAATCCTGTTCAATGGGAAAAAAAAAAAATTAACCCAGATTTCTCAAAGTAACACATTTTATAGTTGTAATTGCAATTCCGTGAAGCCATGATATTTTAGCTTAAGGTTATCATACCGTCAGAATCTCATACCAGCACAAGCCTAACTACAATTATGTTTCTGTTGTATTAGGTTTTTCCCATTCCTTTGTCCTTTCTTTCTTTTGAAGGGCTTTTATTGGCCAACCATATACAATTTGAACTCATTTGGCTTCTATTGACAGTGTGAGACGTCCAATCCATTTTGACCGGGAAGGGTGAATGAACATTTGTTCAAACTCGATTCTGTGTGTCCAAGCAGCTGAACAAGGAAGGGAAAAAAATAAACTAACATTAAGCAGAATGTTTTGGGGGTTGAATGCTAGCACGCCACTGATTTTATTACAATTACACAATTTCAAGGTTGAATTCTCATATACAGTAAATGACATTTAACTTAACAGGCAATGTTTTCAAAACCATTTGCCATTCTTCAGAAGAACAACACTTTAGTTTTGACAGTCAGTGACAACAGCTATCATCTGTCAGAAATACTGCCTGGACTTCAATAACACCATTTTACAATGCAGTAAAAGCTGACATTTTGTTCTTCAGTCTAAATGACACCTCAAAAGGGGGTACAAAGTCCAACCGGCAATTTCCAGATTTAACGGCTGGCCCATTCTGACTACTTGAAGTAGAGCATTAAAGTGCGTACGACAGGAGAAAAAAAGTCTTAAATAGGATTATTATGTGAATTAGAATCATATTTTGAGATGATTCGACTATATACAACAATTTAGTAAAGTGCAGATGATGAGAAATTAGTCTTTTAATCTGCCGGTTAGCCACGTCTACCATTCTAGGGCTCTAGCGTCCCCAATAGGTGGATGGCATCAGCGGAGTCACGATTTCATCCGATTTAGTATGCAGCCCATTGAGGGGGAATTATTCACAACGAGCAAAACGCGACGAATACAGCTGCAAAATGTCATTGTTTGTCTCTCTACTCCAATATTTTTACAGGATATACTTTTTATCCAAGTATTTTTCCCCAATAGCCAAATAAATGGCATGGTCATGACAAAAACAGTCCTGTGCGAAATGGAATATGAAATAATAAAAATGCATTTATTCAAGACGAAGTGGCAAAATTACTCCATAATGGTCAAAACTGTCGACTTCACCTTTACTGTCGCACCTCCCAAACAATATTTTATGCCACCTAAATCGGGCTTATGTCATTTGCCTCCCCCGGCTTCGGACAATGTAAACAAACCAAGAGGCGTGACAGCTAGCCGACATGCTAACTCAAACCGAGTTACGTTTCAAAGTCTTCAAAGCGGAAAATATCACACATAGCTAGCCCGTATCATTTCACATGACGACTGGGTTGTCGAGTGTCGTCACCGATTGGCAAACCACCCGGCTGACAGCAATTTACTGCTCGTTCCCTGCTACTACGGACAGGAGATTTCACCGGGGAAGCAGCTGGACAATGACCGCTGAAAAAAACGGCCGACGTCGGAGAAGTGTGTAGCTGCTAAATGGTCAACATGGATATGGCAAAATAATGCTTTACTACACAGCGAAGTCGAAAACAGCGAGAGACTCAGTGGAGGAGGGCTGCTGCAGTTGTTGTGCAGCTAACATGTGCAGCTAATGTGTATGAGAAGAACTTTTTACATGCCCATCCATGATCAAATGTACTGTAAGTAGTCCTTGATTTAAAGAAATTTTGTAGTGTTTTGTAATCGCTGTATTGGCGGCTATTTTTAACTCAAAGTTGCAATTTCTGATCGGTCGGAAGATTTGACAGAACACCAGGCAAATGAAGAGGGGAATAAGCAGAGTATAGTGCTCTCCCGGCGGGGGGACGTGTGACACGCCCCCGGTCGTCGGCCGAGGGGACAAGGAGCATGTCAGACACAAAATGCAAGCATCCTACAAATTAAAATGATCCCAGTATTTGACAATACAAAACACAATGTTTACTCACTTCCTCGTAAGTCCCATGGTCCCACAGTAGTAGGGCTTGTTTTGGCCAATATCCACCAGTGAATGGGAACCTTTTGAAACGCCAAAAAGGCGCACACGCCTCTCCCTCATACAGCAACGTTCTGCAGCCGTTTGGCTGGGGTGATGCGAAAAATAAACGTATTAATCCGCAAAATCAGCTGAATCCTTAGTCCTTCTCATACAACAGTATGGCTGTATAGTGAAGAGGACTCCTTCCTCCATACACGTCACAGCGACTCTTTCTCAACTCGAGACTTGCCGGAAGTCACTCATTTTCATAGCGTCGGGTTAAAAAAACTAAATAAATATAGCGATCGCTTCCACACACATTCAAGCGGTCTATTTCTTTCAGGAGCATGATAAAACACTGCGTGTATTATGAAATAAACATGCTTTTTTGTGTCACAGGCACTTTAAGTGCTTATTCCATCAGAAATGCAGATGTTTTCAATCAAAATCTTGGAAACGTGACTGAAACCCAGGTAGTTTAACATCCAACACTAAATTTTTCCACCCTATTGTGTTGTTTTTTTGTAAGCAATTCCCATCAGAAAAGTATGCCGTTTCATTTTTTGCTTAGGATTTGTTTCGCCCACTTTTCACTGCGTCCATCTTCCTCTGTACGCCTCCTTTAGTTGGCCAAGACACATGCAACAAGACTATGTTGAAATGATGCCTTAAGACAGCGGGCCAGTTTTCTCTGCCCTCATTCAGTTGCTTAGTAACACCTGCAGGTTGAGTGAACGGACAACCGTTCCTTAGCATCAGAGACTCTGTTGCTGTGTGTTGTATGAACGTTTGTCTCATTGCATTGGGTGTGTTTGTGCACATATGTCTGTACAGCGCAGATTCCAGATGCCTTGAGTTAAAGTGGGAGTAAAGGTGTCATTGCGTGGGAGTCGGGCCAATTCCAGTCACTGTGTTTGAGATAATGATTTGATGATAGCTTGCACAGAGTCTCTTAAAGGGAAGGCATTTAGTTGTGTGAGTTTTCACATATTTAGCATTAAAATGAAGATTGCGAATGTTGTCAATAATAAGTTTCAAACTAAAGCTGCGCATCTGTTGTTGTCCTGTAAAACTAGCTTTGCTTTAAGCTTGATTTCTAAGTTTTACTAATAGGAAATCCGTAATTGCTATTAGTTTTGACGTGCTACAGCACTAATATAGTATAATTGGAATGGGGGAGCATTAAGAATTAATGTGCTGATGCTGCGTAAAGTTAACTCTTCAAGATCTAGTTTTCCAACCGCTGTTGTCCTACCCAAAATGGCCGTCAGCTACTCACACCGCCAAAAATAAAGGGGTACTTGTTGCCCTTCCCAGATTATGATGAAGTTCCAATCATGTGGTGTCCAATCGTTTTAATGAGATCACCTGTGGAGGTCCAATCCATTTGAGAGGGCTGCCAACCCTCTCGAGTCATATAGATTGGAAGTCTAGCACCTTCAATGACAGCCAGTTAGTTAAGCCATTAAGCAAAGACTTTATATTCGAATCCGTATGCTGTAATCTTTCAAAAAAAAATTGTATTTGTTCAAAAAATGTATCCGTACGGCATTAGCATTGGTGGATAGAACACAGCCATGAATCGGTAATCGGGAGTCAAAAAATGGCATCGGTGCAACACTAACTGCGTAACCCGAATTTCCGCGTAAAGAATTGACCCTTTAATACCCCTAAACACCCCCAAAATCTCAAAATAACTACCCAAAACATGTATTACATGTCATGCTACTGTCCTCACTAAGACGTTAGAGCTACCATATTGGCCCGAATATAAGACGGCCCTGATAATAAGACGACCCCCTCTTTTTCAAGACTCAAGTTTGAAGAAAGACTTTTTGAACACCAAATTAATTTTTATACAGAAAATAATTACAGTACATCCGATTCAAATGCTTACAACAATATATTTGAGAGAAAAAGCATGTTATTTTGCCTCATTCAAATCTTAATATCTCAACATTTAAATATGTAAACTAAAGTGCAATCACATTCGTAAATGAATGGCTTCTGGTTTTTGAAATGTAAATAAACCAATCTATTGTGATAAAACAACAAAATTGCAATAACTGCATTAACCATCTAAGTGAAGTCTAACTGTAGTCTTGAAACAAATCTGAATAAGGAAAAGCATTGCAATTAAATAATGCAAACTGGTTAGACTTGAGAGTAGCTGAGATCTGTCATGACAGAACATCACTTCAATGATATCTGGCGCCATCTAGCGTCGTGAATGGGTATAATGTCTAGACCGCGAATAAAAGACGACCCCCACTTTTTAGGTCTTATTTTAATGCAAAAAACACTGTCTTCTATTCGGGCCAATATGGTAAGTCTTAGCTAGACAGCAAGCTAAACTCTGAAATGACAATGTCAGACGTCCCTGTGGTAAGCTGACTTTTTTTCAGTTGCTCATTACATCAACACTTGCAGAATGAAACTCGGATAAAAATGAAATTAAATCAGTTTCATCTTCAATAACAGCAGTTCGCGTTTATAACTAGCTGCTGATACAGCAATAACAATCCATACAAACGATTAGCATGTCGCAGGTAGCGTCCGCACATCATCAAAAGCAATCACATAAGCTTTCCCCAAGCATTTGACCACAATTGAAAACACACAATAAGCACTACAAAATGTGTTAATAACAGATGTTGCCTCTGTGGGTGTTTCACAAGCAACAAATGTACGCGCAGGCTTGCAGCTGTAGTCATTTCCCCCTCTCTCTCACTTGGCTTCTCTCACTTGGCTGCTCTTCTTCGTGGGTGCAAATGCAATTTTCATTGTGTGTGCCCATGCGCTCTTCTTCGTGTGCGCAAATACTTTTTTCATCGTGTGTACATGCGCTCTTACGGGCGTGTGGAAGTACTACCTGCTCTACGCAAAATTAAACCAATTCATAAAATTAAACAAGTCAACATTATTTAAAAAAATAAATAAAAAAAAGATTGGAAAGACTCTGGCGTATATATATATATATATATATATATATATATATATATATATATATATAATATACGACCTGACTCGTCGTAACCTGGGGACTTGCTGTGTGTGCGTGTATATATACTTGAAGTTCCGCTCTGAGACCCCCAACTTGGCTAAATTCCAATATTTTCCTCTAGGTACAGTGGGGAGAACAAGTATTTGATACACTGCCAATGGGTTTTCCCATTATTACAATATTACAAAGGTCGCAATGCAAAAAATGGCAGACATCAAGGAGTGGTGGGGATTTTCTTTTTCAAATATTTACCCTTTTAAACTTATTTTTTCCCAAATTTTCTTTGTTTGGATCGATTATTTATCATCTAAAATATCAGTGAAAATGGGAAATTAACAAAAATTACAATTAAGCGATAGTTATGAGGTAGATATTCGTGACCTATTTACAGACACTATTTTTATCATTGTGACGTAATCTGTTTAAAATAGTTTAAGTTTAAAATATGCTAGTGAATAATTTTTTACTCTGATTTTATGGGTGAAACACTGTAATATAACAAAGGTCGCAATGCAAAAATCGCAGACATTAAAGAGTGCTCGAGATTTTCAAATATTTACTCTTTTAAACTTTTTTTCCCCAATTTTTCTTTGTTTGGATCGATTATTATCTGGGTTGAAACGAAAGCGGTTGCTCGGTGTCTGTAAACTGGGGTCTCCAGGGTAAAACGGAAAACTTAAAAATAGTTTGGGGGGCTTAATGCGCCATGAAACTGCTCTGACAGCATATAGACATATTGTTCTATTAAACACAAAAGTTCTTTTGGCTTAAAATACAGCAGTTTATTTTAAAGAGGGGTGCAAGAGCAGAAACTGCTTTTTCAGCCTTGTCTGTGTTTTCCGTCATATACAGTATATAGCACATTAAACTGAATCTCTCAGATTTTTCTTTTTTTTCCCCCCCAGATCTGCCCTCTAGTGTAATAAAAGAACCCATAGTCAAACCCATATTACCAGAAGTTTGGATGGAATTGGAGGACTTTCCAAAATGTTTCTGGTAATACACACACTCATACTTAGTTATGCAAAGAAAGCATGGCCATGAGACCTTTACATTTTTGCATTCTTTTCCCTGTAGTCGCTTGTGGGTTTTCCATAACCCAGACACGTACCCACACCAATCGCAGAAGTCTCATCTGAAGGTACAAACATCTAAAATTTGGATGCCATGGGATATAATGTCCAGACTTTGAAAACCCATACAAGTAAAGTTAAAATGACAATATCTATTGACACTAACACTAATCCCCTAATGCCCACCCTTATGAAAAGTGTTATCTGTTAGTGTCATGAGAAAACTCTCCAGGTATTTTTGCATATCTGCTTGGATAGGGAAGATTCTGCTTTTTATTCCAAGCACGTCTGCGTCACCCCTCCCACCTTCCTTGTCGTCTCCTTTATCACTGTTGTTGCTGCCCCTCTCCTTGTATTTTGCTTTTGTCTTGTCTATCTCGCCTGACTTACTCCACTCTCCTACCCTTCCTCAAGCCTCTCTTCCATTAAGCTATGCCTCTATCAGTTGATCTATCATCCCCTCACTGTGGCTTCCAGTGCTTCTTTTTTCTCCCTTGTCTGCCTTCCAACTGATAAGTTGCCCCGTGCGTGTGTGTTCTAGTGTTCCTATGCGCGAGGGACTTACTACTTTTGCGTGGACAGCCTGCATCCTTCTCAGATTCTCATCAGTTTTTCTGGCCTGCTTCGCTGGGCAGGACTGGACAAATGTAAGAAGTCACGTGCATGTAACCCTCACATAAAACTACATTTATAAAATGATAAGATTCATTTGAACTGCAGTGCTTTGAGATAAGAGTTTACTCAGGAGTTTTCAGATGTTGGTTGATGGACGATAAAGGATTTGACAGTGATTTGGAGTAATATTCAAATTTGGTTATATGTTGTTTAAGCTTAATTTAGTATGTTTAATAACTGACACTTATTTATCAATAACTGACGCTTATTTATCCTGTAGTTTTCTATTTTATTGTTTTCATTTGTATAATCTTTGTTCCAGAGGTGGGTAGAGTACCCTAAAATTTTACTCAGGTCAGAGTAGCGTTACTTCTAAATAATATCACTCAAGTGAAAGTAGTCATCCCAAAATTTACTTAACTACAAGTAAAATCTCAAGTAATGAGTAAAATTGTGAGTAATTGCTCACATTGTCTGTTTTTTTAAAATAATGGTATATTTTTATCTCAGTACCACGTCATCTATATGAACTGTTATTTTTGTTTTGTACAATAGCCCAGGTCCCCAACTTGCTGGCTTGAAGCCACATATTATGCAGAATGGACTTGGTTGTAGGCTCCTCTTCTGGCTCAACAGGTGGCCTTTCCCCATAAAAAAAGCTGTCCAAAGACGTCGCCACCTGTAGCCAACAGCAGATAATGTTACTGTTTACTGTAATTTTCAGACCATAAGGTACGCCTGATTATAAGCTGCCACCCAATTGAATTTTTAGAAAATTTGTTTTTGTAAAAAAAAAATAAAAAAAAAAGGCTAATTCATTTTTTGCGCCATGTTAATGCCTCCTCTGTCAATAGTTACTGTAATTTTCAGACATAAGGCGCACCTGTCTATAAGCCGCCAATCGCCATTCACCAAATTTGACACAAAAATTGCATTTTTTCATAGATAAGCCACACTGGACTATAAACCGCAGCTGTCCTCACTGTATTATGGGATATTTTCACCAAAAGATATTAACCGGTAATACTACTGTATATTTGACAGCGGCATCATAAGACTGTCATAAGACTAAACCAAACACTATGAAGCTTCATTGCTTCAAGAAGCTTCATTTGGTCATCACTGCTCCCTCGGGGGAGACAGTCAACCTCTTCTGCCAACTGCTGTTAACACTATTGCCGTCCAACGTGTTGCAGCACTACAGATGTAAATAACAATCAAAATTCATGTCCTGTACTAATTATTTCTTCTGTTACTCTTCCAGTTGTTTCATTAATTGCCAACTCTGGTATTTGGTAACACTTTAGTAGCAGAGTAAGAGTAGTATACTATACTGTGTAGCATACTATACTCAAGTAAAAGTAAAAAGTGTGGTAAATCTACTCTAAGAAGTACATTTTAGGTAAATGTAACGGATTAATGTAATGCGTTTCTACCCACCTCTGGTTTGTTCTTTGTCTCTCATTAAATAAAATTATTCTCCAAATTGCGATTGTAACACTCCATTGCGACTTACACTTTTTTTTTTTCCGTTGTGCATTTTTTGGCTGGTGCGACTTATACTCCAGTGCGATTTATAGTCCGTAAAAATACAGTAAATTGGCTGTGCGCCATAGTCTATTAATAATATAACCCTGCATTTATAGTAGCTGTTTGTATGAAAACCACTTGATAAATATAGACCACTAAGTACGGGATTAACTCAGGGTGTCCTTGTGCGCCACCAGTTCATTGTAACCGTTCATAATCTTGAAACATTTTATGTTGGTACCGTCAAGTTCTCCCTGTCATTTTATAACACCTTTAGTGACATTTTTTTAAGAACTTTTTTTTACATTGACCACACAGTAACTTTGGCACCATTTAGAATGCTGAAACTCAGGAAACAGATCAACAACCTTATTACTAAGCTATTGAATCCTAATTGATGCTGACAGGCGTCCAATTTATATGGGCTGGCAGCTGAAACATGATCATTTAATGCTAGCTATCCAAGTTAAAATGGATTTGATGTCTATCACTGTCAATGCCTTTGAATGAGTTGAAAGCATTTCCATTCGTTTCAGTTGGGAAAATCAGCGTGGTCGCGGAACAAGTTAAATTCGCATCTCAAGGTACAAGTATCAATGACAGTCTCAAGCGTATGTAAGTGAACATTGCCCTCAGTGTGTGTTCACACTCTTCTCATGTCAGCAGCTCGTTGCCCCGCCCTTCTCCAGGCTGCACCGTTCCACTGGAAGAGCAGACAATGTCAGCAACCTATAGTTACCATTGAGACCAATTGCTCCAAAGCCACCATACTTAACCTACCCTCAGGGTAAGGACATTGTGTTTTCACACTCCACATCAGACCACTTTGTGAAGAATACCTGAAAAAAATCTCCCAAATTGAGGTCACAAGCACTCTTGGAAACTCAAAATTCAGGCTCGTCCTTCTCTTGAGAATAAATATTTTTAAAAATGCCAACGAGAGGCAATTTACAACTGTCCACTGTACATTTTGTTCACGCTTTCGCATCATAATCTTGAATTAGCTCAGCATCACAACACAAGAGCTGCTAAATGTGGGTCTTTAATGCAACTGACATGATCCTGTTACTTGAATGTATGCCTTTTTGTCACAGATTACTGGAGAGCTTTTCATTTTAAAAAATGACAATATTTAAGCCTTTTTTTTTGCTTGAGCACAGATGAACGTCTGCCCACTGTCAAAACTCCAAGCCATAGGTGTCAAACTCGTAGTTGGGTTTTCCTTCGGAGGGCCATTTTGTCAACCAACAAATTCATTTTTTAAAACTCATTTGGCTGCCCCGAAAGAAAAACTGATGCTTGTATATACATTGGGATCTCTACATACGAATTTAATTAGTTCCAGGACCTGGTTGGTAAATTGAGATGATTGTATGTTGAGCGGGATTTTCCCTTCAGAATACATTATAATTCGATGAATTTGTTCCAAAGCCCAAAAATCTACGCTACATCCTCCAGCATGGCCGAGAACCAAAAGTGTTATTTGCCATGTGGCAAAATGGATTTTGCCATGTGGCATTTTTTTCGCCAAGTGGCAAAATGGATTTTGCCACGTGGCATTTTTTTGCCATGTGGCAAAATGGATTTTGCCATGTGGCATTTTTTCTTTGCTGTGTGGCAAAATGGATTTTGCCATTGCCATGTGGCATTTTTTCTTTGCCATGTGGCATTTTTCTTGCCATGTGGCAAAATTGATGTTGCCATGTGGCATTTTTTCTTTGCCATGTGGCAAAATTGATTTTGCCATGTGGCATTTTTCTAGCCATGTGGCATAATTGATGTTGCCATGTGGCATTTTTTTGCCATCCATACCATACCATACCATACCATACCATACCATACCATACCATACCATACCATACCATACCATACCATACCATACCATACCATATGATTTTGCTATGTGGCAAATGCCACTTTTGGTTCTCGCTTTCTCTTAAATCCTGAATAAATAAATACTGCTGGTACAATTACAAAAAGCATTTACACATAGCAAAACAGCTAAATTATAAATGCAAATTAGAATAATATAATAATAATGTAATGAATTGGGTTTTAAGGTGGCGGTTGTGTTTTGCATCCTGTTTCTAAATGCACCGTGTGACTGACGAGACAGACAGGTGCGAAAGAGTGATAAGTTTTTACTTTCTCTTTTCAAGTTGTTGGCTGCGACTACGGCGAACAGTAGCCGTGTTGTGTTGCACGAGTTCTGAATAAATTATTTAAAAACTTGGAATCCTCAAGCTTCCATTGAGGATTACAGAAATTTTAAATTTATTCTATCAAGAAACATAACTCGATGCACATCATTTACTTTTGCGGACCACATAAAATAATGTTTTGGGCCAGATCTGGCCCCTCGGCCACTAGTTTGACACCTGTGGTGTCAGTAAAAAGAAATAGCCAATATGTGTAGTTAAATGCCATCGCCTGAACAATGAGAAAAGTGTGTAAGTTTTACAGCCTCTTTTATTTTGTCATTCTCATTGAACACACTATCTTTTTTTGCCGTCATCCAGAGGAGCTCATCTGTATGTGGCTCAGTATGTCCCAATTAGTTTGTTCTTTGCAGTTCAGACATGCTGTCCTGCCTTGATCATTTAAAAAAAAAAAATCAGCTTTTATCATCTCACTGTCTATTCCAGTGTACATTCTACCTATCTTCTCTCACATGTGTTCACTTCAGCGTCGTCCCAATTTTGAATGCCGTCTATTCTATATAGCGCCTGCCGGAGCTCATCCGACAAGTTAGGATGCGATTGCTGAATTATGTAAAGCTAATGGAGCCGTGGAAATGGAGTTCCACTTTTCCTCAGGTCTGACCAGACAGTGAACCCGGCTTGGTGCTTGGAAGAGCACGTCAGGCTGCTGCTTCTTTGATTCCGCGTCACCGCAAACATGTTTCAAATCATCGCGCGACCTCGAAAGTGGAACACGGTTCATTTTGTGGAAATAGCTGCTGCAGGGTTTCAACAAATAATGAAAAAGTTTTGTAGCGAATGACGACCACTTGTTTCCTCTCCCACCTTCAGGCGCCATGTTTTGTCCTTCCACACGTACGCAGAGCTGGCCTACCATGTGCACCTGTTTAGCAAAACACCTTTCTCCTTTGGCGACGAGGAAACCATCATGTCGCTCTGTACCAAGGTGAATCACGCTAGTTCTTGTTTTAACGACCTGAAAATTAATATTTGTGTAAAAGTACAATCATCTAACAGAAAATAAAATGAGAAGACGTTTGGTACCTTGCAGAATATTACTTCATGTATCCGTCAATTTCTGATTGTCAGTAATTTTGAGCATTTTAACAGATTTTCAAGACCCACATGATGTTGTGATCTATACAGTGTATCACAAAAGTGAGTACACCCCTCGCATTTCTGCAGATATTTATCTTTTCATGGGACAACATTGACAAAAAGACACTTTGACACAATGAAAAGTATTCTGTGTGTAGCTTATATAATAGTTTATTTATTTTCCCCTCAAAATAACTCAAAATATAGCCACTAATATCTAAACCCCTGGCAACAAAAGTGAGTACACCGCATGGGAACTACGTACATCCCTAAATGTCCAAATTGAGTACTGCTTGTCATTTTCGCTCCAAAATGTCATGTGACTCGTTACAGGAGTGCTGTCAGCATTTCTGCAGAGACTAAAGAGGTGGTGGGGGGGGTGTCATTCCCACCACCATGCTTGACTGTAGGCATGACACACTTATCTTTGTACTCCTCACCTGGTCGCCACCACACATGCTAGAGACCATCGGAACCAAACAAATTAATCTTTGTCACATCAGACCAGAGGACATGGTTCCAGTAATCCATGTGCTTTGTTGACATGTCTTCAGCAAACTGTTTGCGGGCTTTCTTGTGTACTGTCTTTGGAAGAGGCTTCCTCCTGGGGTGACAGCCATGCACACCAATTTGATGTAGAGTGCGGCGTATGGTCTGAGCACTAACAGGCTGACCCCCCCACCTCTTCAATCTCTGCAGCAATGCTGACAGCACTCCTGTAACAAGTCACATGACATTTTGGACAGAAAATGACAAGCAGTACTCAATTTGGACATTTAGAGATGTACGTAGTTTCTAAGGGGTGTACTCACTTTTGTTGCCAGGGGTTTAGATATTAATAGCTATATTTCGAGGGGAAAATAAATTAACTGAATTATATCAGCTGCAGACAGACTACTTTTCATTGTGTCAAAGTGTCATTTTGTCAGTGTTGTCCCATGAAAAGATATGCTTAAATATCTGCAGAAATGCGAGGGGTGTACTCACTTTTGTGATACACTGTAGTTATATATACACCAATTACACCAAATGAAAGACTAGACTCTCTTCTTTCACTGGGGGGAAAAAAATGAATGTACTGTAAAAGAGTTGTCTGATATTATCGGTCGGCCGATAAAAGCATTTTAGAATGATATGGGATAATATTGGGGACAGTGCCTCTGGATTGGCAGACCGGGGTGGTGGTCCCCCTTTTTAATTATAGAGGGATCACACTCCTCAGCCTCCCTGGTAAAGTCTATTCAGGGGTGCTGGGGAGGAGAGTCCGCCGAGAAGGCAAGGCAAGGCAAATTTATTTATATAGCACAATTCAACACAAGGCAATTCAAAATGCTTTACATCACATGAAGATCATAAAAATCACATTTAAATCAACACAACATAGAAACGAAGACAAAATATCGCATTTAATCACAGAATAAAAATAAATAAATAAAATAAAAATAAAACAAAAACTACTACAAATAATAATAATTGAAATCAGCAATGGAGATAAAAACAAGAGGAATAGAAAGCAGGTAGATTGAAATATATAGACAGTTATAGATATGCAGTGCTAAACAAAAGCGTTTTTAGCCCTGATTTAAAAGAGCTAACAGTTTGAGCATACTTCAGACGTTCGGGTAACTTGTTCCAGAGGTGAGGAGCATAATAACTAAATGCTGCCTCACCCTGAAGTTGAATCTCGGATTCAGGAGGAGCAGTGTGGTTTTCGTCCCGGCCGTGGAACAGTGGACCAGCTCTACACCCTCGGCAGGGTCTTCGAGGGTGCATGGGAGTTCGCCCAATCAGTCTACATGTGTTTTGTGGATCTGGAGAAGGCGTTCGACCGTGTGCCTCGGGGAGTCCTGTGGGGGGTGCTCCGGGAGTACGGGGTGCGGAGCCCCTTGGTAAGGGCTGTTCGGTCTCTGTACGACCGGTGTCAGAGTTTGGTCCGCATTGCCGGCAGTAAGTCGAATTCGTTCCCAGTGAGGGTTGGACTCCGCTAAGGCTGCCTTTTGTCACCGATTTTGTTCATAATTTTTATGGACAGAATTTCTAGGTGCAGCCGAAGCGTTGAGGGGTCCGGTCTGGTGACCTCAGCATTGAATCTCTGCTTTTTGCAGATGATGTAGTGCTGTTGGCTTCATTAAGCCGTGACCTCCAACTCTCACTGGAGCGGTTCGCAGCTGAGTGTGAAGCAGTTGGGATGAAGATCAGCACCTCCAAATCCGAGACCATGGTCCTCAGTCGGAAAAGGGTGGAGTGCCCTCTCCGGGTCGGGGATGAGATCCTGCCCCAAGTGGAGGAGTTCAAGTATCTCGGGGTCTTGTTCATGAGTGACAGTAGGAGGGAGCGGGAGATCGACAGGCGAATCGGTGCAGAGTTCGCCTTACTGCAGACGCTGCACCAGTCCGTAGTGGTGAAGAAGGAGCTGAGCCGAAAGGCAAAGCTCTCAATTTACCAGTGACCGAAAGAACAAGATCCCGGATACAAGTGGCCGATATGAGTTTCCTCCGCAGGGTGTCCGGGCTCTCCCTTATTGATAGGGTGAGAAGCTCGGTCATCCGGGAGGGACTCGGCGTCGAGCTGCTACTCCTCCGCCTAGAGAGGAGCCAGCTGAGGTGGCTCGGGCATCTGGTTCGGATGCCTCCTGACACCTCCCTGGAGAGGTGTTCCGGCCATGTCCACACGCTGGAGAGACTATGTCTCTCGGCTGGCCTGGGAACGCCTTAGGATCCCGCCGGAGAAGCTGGTTGAAGTGGCTGGGGAGAGGGAAGTCTGGGCTTCCCTGTTAAAGCTGCTGCCCCCGCGACCCGACCCTGGAACAAGCGGAAGATGGATGGATGGATGGATGGATGGATGGATGGATGGATGGATGGATGGATGGATGGATGGATGGATGGATGGATGGATGGATGGATGGATGGATGGATGGATGGATGGATGGATGGATGGATGGATGGATGGATGGGATAATATTGATGTATATATGCATGTTGCCTTCAACGTGAATGTTGAAGCCTTTTTTGCCTTCTGCCTTTGTACAATGGCTGGTCACAGCTTAGCATTAGCATTTTGGAGTCGGGCAATATCGGGATATCTGTTATCAGTTAAAAATTATCGGACAACTTAATACTGTAAAATTCCATTATTTGCAAATTAGCAGTAGAATGTGGGTTGATTCATTAAAATTCAGCTATTTCTTCCAGAATCCCTCATCTCGACTCACAAATTGGCCTGATCAGAAAGTAAATATAATGCATTGCTGGTATGAAATATTTTCCATGCTTGGAATTTACAGTGAAGCTGCATCAGTACCCAGATGGAGAGTTTTATTGATAATGGTGCATCAATACCATATATTTGGCTCCTGATTTTTATTGATTTTGTGGCTATTTTTACTTAATTGCTGAATACCAGTGGTGGATGACTCACTTTTTCTTTTTCAAAAGTACAGATACAAGTGCAAAAAAAATACTTTAACAATACAGTCAAAGTACAAGTATCCAAGAAAAAAAATACTCGAGTAAAAGTACAAAAGTACTTGCTTTAAAGTATACATACAGATATCCGAGTCAATATTTAAAGAAATAACCAGAAAATTCATTGAGTGCTCAGTTTTAATACTTGCAGAATGGAAAAAGCAATAATACAATATCACTGACTGCACTGTAAACAGTACAACAAGCTCAAAAACTCCCAAATTTAGCTTAATGGCAGATTGCAAGCAATTATCCGGTGCATACTGTCACCTTCTGTACAAGAGTGTGCAGCACTCATCTAAAGGCACGTTGCTTTCACTAGCCACGTTTACATGCTGACTTTTATTCATACCGATTCAAATCATTCCGAATGGAAATTTCACATCAGCTGTTTACATGTCACTTCATCTATTCCGATCCAGCGTTTACATGTGACTGCCTTTATTCCTAAAGGACGTTTGACAACTGCCGTCTGACACGCGCAGATTAATCAAAACAAAGCGTCACATTGCAAAACATGGAGATCGATCGTCAGATCAGCTGCTGTTTTAACTCTTCGAGTGGAAACAAAACTTCAGAATGACACGCCGTTCATTTAAAAAGTTGTGTGGGTGCGCTGTGCGTGTGCTTGGAAGCCATGTTGCAAGTGACGTTACTTACGTCATCAAGTGACGTCACCACGTCAGTACGGGGCATGTGCAGAAAGAACGCAACCAGACACCATTGCGCTTCCCTGTTTACATGATATAATTTTACTTCCAATCGGTTTGGGAAAAGGAATATTCCACCCCTGTGAAACGGAATGAAATTCCATTCGGTTTGGGCCTGTTCATTCCGAATGAGGTGTTTATATGGAACACATTTATTCGGTTTGAACAAATATTCCGATTGTAATTGGAATATTTGGCTCCATGTAAACGAGGCAAGTGTTGGTTTTTATTAGTCAATATCTTGTTCACCTGCCTAATCTTGCTTGTACTCGTGTTGCTGCCTCTAGTGCTCAATTACGGTGCACGGGGCTTATCAATTGCACCCGAGGCACGAGAACGAAACTATCAGTTCATAATGAGAAAAAAAAAGAAACCAAAAGTTTCATGTAACGCAGGCAACAATTTGAAAATGAGTAGAGTAAAAAGTACAGACACGTGCTATAAAATGTAGTGAATTAAAATTAAAAATTACCACTTCATATTTGTACTCAAGTACAGTTAAAAAAAAAAAAAGTACTTAAGTAGACCTATAGTAACAAAGTACTTTTACTCCTTTACATTCCACCACATTCCCTGTCAGATGAATAATACACATGGAGATGGCAAATATTCACAGTCTAAAAGTAACTACATCACTTTATTATTTGAGTGTTGTGTTTATATTGTGAGCTTTCTTATCTTTATCGCTTTATTCTCCATGATTTGCCCTTGAGCCATACAAAAACTAAATAAAAAAGAACTCGCGGTTAAAGGAAAAACACTCAGATTATGAATACAGTGATCCCTCGCTACTTCGCGCTTCAAACTTCGCGCCCTCAGTCCATCGCAGTTTTTTTTTTCCAATTAAAAAAATTAATAAATACAGATGAGCCGTCCCGAGCCAATCACGGAGTCCCACTCTCCCACTTTCTCCTCTTTGTTGGTCAAGCAGTGCACTGGAGTTGCTTATTAAAGTTAATGATGATTGACAGACGTTTTATATATATACTGTATATATATATATATATATATATGTATATATGTATATATATGAATGGAAGTCTAAGTGCCCGGTTGGTCTGAACAGTTTGAATGTTTCACATTGAGAGTATGACATACTCCCATTGTGATCATTCAACATACCTCGTTTATTATGACAAAGCAGCGAACAGGAAGGGGTTATGAGGGAACAGAAGAAAAGAAACACAAGAGAAGAAGAAAAAAAACCACAAACAACAAGAAATACACTGAACGCCTACACTAACTACTAATATGTTGGTGCTATTGTCAGCTAGATCTATTTCCGGTTGACACCATGTGGGGGCCTTTTGACCAGGGAAAGAGGGGGTGGGGGGTAGGGTAGTCTATAAGCTAAGTGATTGAAAGGGGTAGAGTGTACACAAATCAGCTCCGTGATCTAGAACCCAGTAATCGTGTGAATCCCTTGTGAGTGTAAGCCCGTTGGCAACCGACTCTACGCCGCCTCATCGCCAATCCCGGCACCGGGACCCCCACCTGAGTGCACCCTATCACATCCAGCCGCACACAAGACGTTTTATGTTTGATCTTGCCACAGATCCTTGGAAGCTGAAGCTTCAAAGCGCCACATGCGTCAATTATTGTTTAACACATTAAAACAGTTGCTGTGGCAACTTAATGTGTGTTAGTGAGCAGCTTGAGCGGATTGGAGTGGCCTCACTCAATGAAGCATTTGATAAAGACAAGCATTTTTCGACTTTATTCCTGTTTAAAAATAATTAGGAGGGACAGTAACATGTTTAAAACTTATCATAATTATTACATTTGAAGTGCCTAAAATTAATTATTATTATTAATTATTAATTATTATTATACTTTAAGAAAAAAGTGAAAAAAAGGACTTATATGTGTCGCCTTCCAATACTAAATCTTAATCAATACATTGAACACACACCCAAAAAAAAACTAGGGGTGTCAAACGATTAAAATTTTTAATTGAGTTAATTACAGCTTAAAAATTAATTAATCGTAATTAATCGCAATTAATTGCAATTCAAACCATCTATAAAATATGCCATATTTTTCTGTGAATTATTGTTGGAATGGAAAGATAAGACACAAGATGGATACATACATTCATCATACCGTACATAAGTACTGTATTTGTTTATTATAATAATAAATCAACAAGATGGCATTACCATTATTAACATTCTGTTAAAGCGATCCATGGAAAGAAAGACTTGTAGTTCTTAAAGATGGCATTACCATTATTAACGTTCTGTTAAAGCGATCCATGGATAGAAAGACTTGCAGTTCTGAAAAGATAAAGGTTAGTACAAGTTAAAGAAATTTTGTATTAAAACCCCTCTTAATGTTTTCGTTTTAATAAAATGTGTAAAATAATCAAAAAATAAACTAGTAGCCCGCCATTGTTGATGCCAATAATTACTTACACAATGCTCATTGGTGCTAAAGCCTATAAAATCAGTCGCACCCAAGCGCCAGCAGAGAGCGACAAAACTCCGAAAAACAGAAGTACACATTTCACTGTGCTGTCATTTTAATCTGAGCAGGGCATGTGCGTTAATTGCGTCAAATATTTTAACGTCATTAATTTAAAAAATGAATTACCGCCCGTTAACGCGATATTTTGACAGACCTAAAAAAAACATATTTTTTTGTGGTGGGGGCGCTAATGCATGGTTTTTCAATTATCGTGGCGGGTTATGGTCATCATTAACCGCGAAAAACTTGGGATCACTGTACCAGTGACTTCAGCACTGAAAAGATGTTGAATAAAATTGAGTGAATTGATTCTTTCACTGTGAAGGAGAATTATGGGTAAATTTAACTTGGTCATGGACATACATTTTTTTAATCAAAGTTTTAAAACAGGGCCTTAATGTCAAAATACCTCAGGAAATGTTTTATTTGATCATTTATCCTTGATTTAACCAACTTCAACAGCAATTGAAACAGATGACATTCACACAGTATTAATACAACAATGGAAAACCTGATGAAAGGCTCTTTGATATATTGCATCTTGTTTTATCACAGGAAAGTCTTCGTTTCTGTGAGATGTCAAAATCAATAATGCGAGCTTTGTCCAAATTGGTGATTTCCTTTCACGACCGACACGGCCACAAGCCTCAAATAAGACACAGCCTGGAGGAGGCTTACAGTCCCAATCAAGGCCCGTTGGAAAACTGGCAAGCCGAAAAGGTTAGTTTTTGTAACATAATTTTTTTATCTCCTCGCATTTTAAAGTATTTGTACTGGCCCTCAGGTTTTCAGCTTGGCTGTCTATCATGTTCTGTCCGACGCCCTGGGCAGGGAAATGACCCCGCAGGAGCGCTTTGCTGTGATGGCCCTCACTGCTGACCCTACACTGCTGAGTAGGGCACGAAGGCCACGCTTCTATGCATGTAACATGTCCTTTCTATATTGTTGCGTGTTCCTTGTACAATGGAATTCTAATGAAACATTAGATTTACATTGTGTGGGTGTCAAGAAATGTCTAAGCATGCTCTATTGTGATTTGCAAGTTTGTAGACAAGGTTAACTCATTGCCTGCCATTGACGGCAATAGACCATAGTCCAATCCATTTTGACTGGGAGTTGCTGACATTGAATGATTACAGCCCTCCTAGTAAAAATGAAATGGACGTCTAGTGCCGTCAATGACAATTAATTAATGCGTAATTTACAAGTATTTTTTAAATACTAAGTAACTATTTTATCATTATCATTATTAAATTTTCAAAACATGTATTTATCTCATTGACTGTCCATAGACTTCACTTACAGTTGACGAGACACAGGGGTCGGGGATGATCCATCGGGGGGCTATTTTAAAAAAAAACTTCAATTATTATCAAAACCAAAGGCGTTAGTGACCTAAAACCAAAACAGGCACCTCCCATAGCCATATACGAGTCTCCATGAGCAGCGACATAAAAAAATCCAAAGTTGCTCCCTAATAAAATCCAGATTCTTTTTTTATACAAGTATAACAAAACTTAAAATGGCTATAAAATTCTCAAATTTTACGCAAGATGCAGAAAAATCAACAAATGCAGAGTTAACTACCTATATTTTCAGGATCAATAGCAAAATTTAACATATCATACACAGTAAGTTTTTGCCCAAAATAGCAATTTTTTTTTGTTTATTTACTGCAATTTTTCAACAGCTACTAAATCAATTTTCACATCGGAAACTTAATACTTGAGGTAAGCATGCAGAAGCATCTTAATTTTACTCAACAAAAGCAAAATTAGCATTTTTTAAAAATCCAATCACAACTTATTCAGGTTGAATTACGCTATTTTTTGTGGATATAAAATAAAACATGGCGGCCGTCAAAAAACAAAGAGGTTTTTAAGTTAAAAATTGCAAATAAATGCTTAAATCGCTGAATTTCTATAGATAAGAACATAAAACAGTCTAGATTCTTGGTTAAAAGCAAAAAAACGGGCAGTAATTGTTCATTTTATGTTAGTATTTCAAGCCAAAGTTACAGTATTGTGTAATCCAACATGGCGGCTGTCACGAAACACACAGCTTTTTAAGTTGGAAAATTCTCTAAATAAATGCTTAAATCGCAGAATTTCTATACATACTAACGTAGAACAGTCTAGATTCTTGGTTAAAACCAAAAAAAACGGGCAGTTGTCGTTCATTTTATGTAAATATTTCATGCCAAAGTCACACTAATTTTATTCATTGTTTTTTTTTTTTCCCCCACAAGTGCATGCATGGTGCTATTTAGTATAATAATCCTGCAAATAAATTCTTAAATCGCGGAGTTTCCATAGACATAAATGTAAAATGGTCTAGATTCTTGGTTAAAAGCAAAAAAACGGGAGGTTATTGTTAATTTTACGTAAATATTTCAAGCCAACGTTACTCCAATTTTATCCATTTTGTTTTTTCCCCAGAACGTTTCAAAGTGCATGCATGGTGCTATTTAATATAATAATTACCTTAAATCCTAGACCAAATCATTCTTGAAACACTCCTGCCTGCTTGTATGCAGTAAAACCTTCATCCAATTTCCACCTAAAACAGGCGTTAGAACGCAGCGTGTGTTTGAGTTTATCACAGTGAATAGTGAAAGCCACCTCAATGCTCTATGGGTCGGCCCCACGGGAAGGCGTGGTGCAATGTCTGAGGGAGCTATCTTGTCAACTGATGGTAGAGATGGTGAATCATGTTAATTCATGTATATATATATTTATTAGGGGTGTCAAACGATTAAAATTTTTAATCGAGTTAATTGCAGCTTAAAAATTAATTAATCGTAATTAATCGCAATTAATCGCAATTCAAACCATCTATAAAATATGCCATATTTTTCTGTAAATTATTGTTGGAATGGAAAGATAAGACAAGATGGATATATACATTCAACATACGGTACATAAGGACTGTATTTGTTTCTTATAACAATAAATCAACAAGATGGCATTAACATTATTAACATTCTGTTAAAGTGATCCATGGATAGAAAGACTTGTAGTTCTTAAAAGATGAATATTAGTACAAGTTATAGAAATGTTATATTAAAACGCCTCTTAATGTTTTCGTTTTAATAAAATTTGTAAAATTTTCAATCAAAAAATAAACTAGTAGCCCTATTCTGTCCTCAATGTGTGTGAGTACACAAATTGACAGATAGCGAACATAAGTTCCAAAAAGAAATCAGACGGTGTGGCAAAGAAAGTTGCATGGGCTTTACTGAAGTCATCTCTTTTTGACAGGAGCACGTTTCTTGTATTTTTGTAAAACTGAAAATAACAAGGCAATGTGTCAATAACTTGCATAAATCACAAATAACATAAAATGTACACACACGTGTCCATTTGAGCAGTAGCACTAGCCAATTAGCTCACAAGCATCTAACAATGTAACTGCATTTCACCATATATGTGAACAAATTCAAATACACATCATCAATAACTATCTAATGCTCATGAATATAAACAAAGGAGGAATATAACTCATGCATGTATTAAACACAAACAGTGTGATGGGGCTATGAGAACTGCCACTGATACTGGATGCGGACGTTAGCTGGTCTGAATAGCACTGTCTATTAGTGTGAGTTCGCGTCGACATATAATCACGTCAGAAAAGCGCGCCGAAACCCAAATAATCAGCTGCACTGAATCGCCAGCAGAGGGCGACATTACGCCACATAACATATGCAAGTCACACCTAAGCGCCAGCAGAGGGCGGAAAAACTCCATAAAACACAATTAACAAGTTGGCCTTTCACTGTACTGACATTTAAATCTGTCTGAGCGGGCCTAGTGCGTTAATTGCGTCAAATATTTTAACGTGATTAATTTAAAAAATTAATAAATGCCCGTTAACGCGATAATTTTGACAGCCCTAATATATATATATATATATATATATATATATTAGGGGTGTCAAACGATTAAAATTTTTAATCGAGTTAATTACAGCTTAAAAATTAATTAATCGTAATTAATCGCAATTAATCGCAATTCAAACCATCTATAAAATATGCCATATTTTTCTGTAAATTATTGTTGGAATGGAAAGATAAGACACAAGATGGATATATACATTCAACATACGGTACATAAGGACTGTATTTGTTTATTATAACAATAAATCAACAATATGGCATTAACATTATTAACATTCTATTACAGCGATCCATGGATAGAAAGACTTGTAGTTCTTAAAAGATTAATTTGAGTACAAATTATAGTAATTTTATATTAAAACCCCTCTTACAGTTTTCGTTTTAATAAAGTTTGTAAAATTTTCAATCAAAAAATAAACTAGTAGCCCGCCATTGTTGATGTCAAAAATTACTTACACAATGCTCATGGGTGCTGAAGACTATAAAATCAGTCGCACCCAAGCGCCAGCAGAGGGCGGCAAAACTCCATAAAACATGACAAGTGAGCGTTTCACTGTGTACTATCATTTAAATCTGTCTGAGTGGGGGCATGTGCGTTAATTGCGTCAAATATTTTAACGTGATTAGTTTAAAAAATTACCGCCCGTTAACGCAATAATTTTGATAACCCTAATATATATATATTAGGGCTGTCAAACGATTAAAATTTTTAATTGAGTTAATTACAGCTTAAAAATTAATTAATCGTAATTAATCGCAATTAATCTCAATTCAAACCATCTATAAAATATGCCATATTTTTCTGTAAATTATATATATATTCTGTAAAATAATTTGTTGGAATGGAAAGATAAGACACAAGATGGATATATACATTCAACATACGGTACATAAGGACTGTAGTGGGCATTTCACTCTACTGTCAATTAAATCTGTCTATGCTGTCCTCACTCCGAAGCGTCTACTTTTTCCAAAGCTAGACAGCTAGTGAACGACGCCTTAATAATCAGACTTCTTCCTTTTTCATCTGATTAAAATGGCCTCAAACCACTGTCCTCTTTAGACCATAGTGAAACTACAAAAAAAAAAGTACACAAGCATTGCATTAGCAACAACGTTAGCTTAGCACGCTATACAGGTTCACTAAACATAAACAAAAAGCGTCTCATACAAAAAATAGAACATTTCGCTTACTAACATAATATGTACATTCTTTACAACAACCATACTTACGGACAAATCTTGTCCAAGGATCATATAAGCACAACATTACAACGTAGGTGTCAGCCCGAGACGTGCAGCGACCACAAGAGTTCGCTGTTAGACAGCACAAAAAACCTTGCTGTAAAACTTACCAAAAGGCAGAATACTGTCTGAGCGGGACATGTGCGTTAATTGGGTCAAATATTTTAACGTTATTATTTTTAAAAATTAATTACTGTGCGTTAATTACCGCGTGTTAACGCGATAATTTTGACAGCCCTAATATATATATCTATATATATATAATTAATCACGTTAAAATATTTGACGCAATTAACGCACATGCCCCGTTCAAACATATTAAAATGACAGCACAGTGTAATGGCCACTTGTTACTTGTGTTTTTTGCCTCCCTCTGCTGGCGCTTTGGTGCGACTGATTTTATGGGTTTGAGCATCATGAGAATTTTGTAATTATTGACATCAACAGTGGCGAGCTACTTGTTTGTTTTTTTGATTGAAAATTTTCTTAAAACGATAACATTAAGAGGGGTTTTAATATAAAATTTCTATAACTTGTACTTACATTTATCTTTTAAGAACCAAAAGTTTTTCTATCCATGGATCGCTTTAACAAATGGTAATGTTAATGCCATCTTGTAGATTTATTGTTATAATAAACAAATACAGTACTTATGTACAGTATGTTGAATGTACTGTATATATCCATCTTGTGTCTTAATATAATATACAATAATATACAGAAAAATATGGCATATTTTATAGATGGTTTGAATTGCGATTAATTACGATTAATTTATAAGCTGTGATTAACTCGATTACAAATTTTAATCGTTTGACAGCCCGAATATATATTCCATAAAGTTTAAATGTGCAAACATTTAACTACGATAATTAGATGCATGTTTAACATTACATTAAATATTCTCTATTATTGTTCTTTTTATTGCTCCTCCTCAAAAGTTTGTGAAGAGTTAAAAACCCCCGCAACATGGATTGACAGGCTTCCAACAAAGGAGGAGGTCAACGCAGCGATTGTTCTGCAGGCTGCATTCAAGGGACACTTGGTGCGAGATGTTCTCAAACACTCCAGAACTGGTAAAATTTTAAAATGTCAAGGTCCTCCTCAAACACTTTGTGTTATCATTTCAAAAGGGCCAGTTACACTCTTGTGTTGTTGCTGTGTCTTTTCTCATTGGGAATGCTGAACAGGCAGCAGCCAGCAGCATCTGCACATCTGTCTTCATGAGGAGAGTCCAATGTACTGTCCAAACACATAAAAGCATGTACTCGGCACCGTCTGCTTCCTCTGGTCACAGTTTGATCCAGCCTGGTGGCATGTATTGAGCCTCTGAGCAGAGGATGAGACTGCCACTCTTTGTAATACGTTCTGACAGACCGCGGGTCGCTACTGTGCTAATACATACTAGACACACTAGAAGACATACACGCACACCCTGTGGACATTCTGGGTGGGTTGGAGGCTAGGCTATATTTCATTTTGATATTCCCATATTGTATATCATTTCACTGTCAAGGTAAACATGGCAATTTAAGAGGAATCACAGAAGCAAGACTGCCTTTTTCTTCATGGCCCAAGGTCTGAAGGTCTTTTAAAGGCACAACGAGAGACAATGTCACACTCTGAATAACATGAACTGGAATAGAGGTCAGACAATGCTTTATTGTTTATCAGGACCGTACTAATAAGGTTGAGTGCTTTTTTTTTTTGTTCGTTTTTTACAACACAATTCACATTGCAAACTCCATCTGTCTGGGTTACAGCATAGACATAATAGAGCTGTTGCTGTTTGCAAGCATGAGCCATTGCACACAGCTTTAGTTTTGTGGGAAAATAGACAGTGGAACCAGCGAAGTTGAACAAAATCCATACGGTGACTCTTCCATGCTTGACGTCTTGATTGTTTGAAATTCAAAACTAAAATGTCTATTTCCCAATTTCTAAAAAACAAACTGCTAAATAATATCTTCAGGGTTTGCCCCATTGTTTTATAAGCCTAGCGGCAGTGTTGTTTTTCATCTCAGCTAATCTTTTGAGCGAATATACAGTGGGGCAAATAAGTATTTAGTCAACCACTAATTGTGCAAGTTCTCCCACTTGAAAATATTAGAGGCCTGTAATTGTCAACATGGGTAAACCTCAACCAGGAGAGACAGAATGTGGGAAAAAAACCCAGAAAATCACATTGTTTGATTTTGACTACTCAAAATGTTTTCGACTGTAAAATTCAATTTTAGTCGAAAAATAAATATTTCCAACTATTTCAAATGAACATTGACAGACAAGCGCATATTGTACCATCTACAAGGACAACGAAAACTTCGTGATAATAATACACACTCAGCAGGAAAACCGTACATTAATTTCAATTGGTTATACCTACCTGGACGCTACTAACTGTATGTAAAAAAAATAGTTGTCCAAAAGTTTAAGACGATGCTCGCCATGCTAAATGATAAAGCTAATGTGAATGCTATACTCACACGACGACACATTTAAGCCCCTTTCAGACAAGAATCCCGGGAAGGTAAGGTTACCCGGGATTTACACGTGTCATGGCTTTCAGACACTGGGGGGATGTCCCGGGACTTACCCAGGTTGAGCACTTTCAGACTTCTTTTGTGTTGGCGATTCAACGCTCTCTGTGTGGGGAGGGCGGCTGGCGCGATTTTATGACCCAGACATTACGTCATTTTTGGTCAGCATAGGCAACAATATACTAAGCAACCCCAAACTTTTGAATCATAGTGTACATGATGAAAAATCCCATATGATACACTACGGTTCAAAAGTTTGGGGTCAACTGTAGTGTATTTTGTTGCCTATAGACCCTACCCACGTGACGTCACAACTCCGCTCCCCTGAATGGTACCGCCCAATTGTCCGTCAAAACATAGTGTTAACCTGTTACGGCTACGTACATTCCTCCTATTTACGGCGTGTTTTTCTGCTCCTTAACATTAATAATCAAAATGGTGAAAGCGTGTGTGGCTGTTGGTTGCACTAACAGAGAAGATGGAAGGAGAGACTTGAAGTTTTACCGTATTCCGAGGGATCCAAAGAGGAGAGCGAAATGGACGGCTGCAATTCGACGTGAAAACTGGGCACCAAAAAATCACCACAGACTATGTAGTAGTCATTTTATATCCGGTAAGATGCATTTAAGATATACTTAGAGGGTTTTGGGCTGAAAAAATAACCACAATTAAGATCATTGCTAGGCTAATCGCCGACAACATACACGTATGTATGTAGTGAGAGTGCTATCGCTAAACCATATAAACATTAAAAGCCTTAACTCCATTGACAAACGACATGAAATACATTAGACTTGACAGTGGATGTTAGCAATAACAAAAGATTTTGAATTGAAAATTTCGTAACTCACCTTTCCAAGCACAAGATAGATTCCTGCCGAATTTTCGTGGACGAGGACCTGTTTCACCCAACCTGCAACGAAGTATTTATAAGCCTCCAAGCTCTTGAAGTTTTTCAAATTTTCGTGAGAATAGGCTGATTTTGTGTGGACAAGATAATTGTAAATATCAGCGTAGCAGATGTCAGGCAGACAGGGCGAAGACAGTGGGTCGAAAAACATCGATTTGGGCATCAAATATGGATCTGGCGACGAACGAAGCTTTTCCACATAACGCCTTTTATGCAACACATCCAGTGAGTATACGGCATCAGAAAGCACCGGGTCGTCCATGAAATGCATTGTAAATTCCTCGATCAATTGAAACCAATGCTAATACAGAGACAAAATGACGGACAAGTGGGCGGAACCATACAGCGAGCACGTGGTTTTGTGACGTCGGTGGGTAGGGTCTATACTGACCCAAAATGACATAATATCCGGGTTATAAAATCACGCCAGCCGCCTTCCCCGCACAGAGAGTGGTGTAAAACACATTTCCGAAGATGGACAATGGACTGCCTCTTCCTCGGCTCTACGATCCAGTAGCAATTTAATTTCGTTATGTTTCCAGTTTAATTTAGCAATTTTCAGTTTGCCATGTTGATAATTGCGATGTTTGTTTCCTGCTTTTCTTCTTACTGCGAAGAAAGAGGAAATGACGATCGGCCTGCCATGATATTTACGTCATCAGCCTTCGCGCTGTGACCCGGGAATTCAACTGCTGTTTTCACACATGCCGCGTCCTGGGTAAGTCCCGGACATTATACTAGGACGCAGCTGTAAATATCAGTGTCACCTCCGTGTCAGTTGACCTGGGAAATTGCTTTCACACATAAGGGCTACCTGTTTAAATCCCGGGAATTAACCGGAGTTCAGGAATGTGTGAAAGGGGCTTTAGTGTGTGAAGTAAAATTGCATATTATCTCATGCCAAAATAAAACAAATCTTACCATGCTTGAAGCACATCCTAACACTGAGGATGGGGAGTGGGGCAGCACCTCTCACATCAGTGACACGACTCGCGTAGAATATGAAAATCTATTTGAACATATGACGGAAACTGTGGTAAGTAATAAAGCTGACTTTGACTTTTGATTTTCATCTCAATCTGGCATTCGTCCTAGTATGTTTTACTCTCCCAAGCCATCATTTCATCTCGTCATCATCACGTTATCGTCATGGAAAAAATTGTTTATCCACGAAATATTTTCGATATCATTATAGTTGATGAAAACAACAGAACTTGGCGAGAAGCAATGCTACAAAAGAAAGTATAAAAAAATATACATATTTCAACTCTATTTTTAAATCGCGTCTGGTGATACTGTATGTTTGTTATATATTCAATATGTGAACAAGCCTCTCCCAGCTGTCGAAGTTTTGCTTGTTTGCTAAAACTGTACTTCAAGACTGTGCCTTTTTGTAAACCTCTATGTTTAAGTATTGGTAAGGCCTATAATAACACATCACATCTTAACCTGTTCTTAATCATCTTTTGTCCGGAAATTATCGGCCGATGCTGCCTTGTGTGCGCCAACCGGGAAGGCGGAACTTCGCGCGTTCTCTTCTTATTTTAACTCTTTGTACTGACTCCCATGTTTCAAAAGTTTAAAGAAGACTCACCGAAAACAGGTTGATAATTTATTCGTCGACAATGGTCAGAAACAAGGCAAAACCAGACGACGGAGGGAACAATGCTGAATCCAAAGCAAGGCTAAATAGCAAATGTTTCCGAGCAGCAAATCTGTTTTATCTCAGTGTCCAGTGTTTTTTAAGTCCGTGGGCCGGCCGAAGGTGTGTCCAGGCGTTGCTTTGGGATCATACCTCTCTGGCCGGTTTCGGGCTGTTGAGGTTTGTGCGTGGATGGGACGTGGTTGCCACAGCGACCGACGCTGGTCTTGACGTCACAAGCGCCTGCCATCAACTTTGTTTATCCGGGCTGGCCCTACTTGTTTTAGGACAAAGCGCGCTGGTCTTTGTCCTTGTTCGTTTGTCGGGAAGACTGATTGCCAGAGTTGGTGCGTCAATCTTGCTCGTGGCGTCCACGTTGGCGTTGTGTATCTATTCTGTTTCTTTAAACTATGGTGTGCTATTTATTTTACATTAGGTGTGTTAGAGCAGTGCAGTCCTACAGTGAATATGAGAAATGATACTATTCCCTGATTAATTATATTATGTGTGTTCGAGTAATGCAAACAGTTCGACGGTGCCTATGAGAAACGGTACCATTTTTCCTTTTCCCCCTCATGAGCGCCGATAAGGTGATTCACTTTACTGTGTTCAAGGCCACTGTGTGAAGTCTGCCTAAACTATAGTTAATTAAATGAATGTATTATATTAATGCAAACAATTATATGGTGTGTGCGAGAACGGTACCTTTTCCCTTCAATATACATATTGTAAACTGTGATGGAAAAGTGATTGCGCATTAATCCCTTTATGGTATCGTTTTACTATTACTACATTAGAGCTGCATCGCTATTGGGCTCATGTTACACAAACCCAAGCAACGCTTGTCAGTATAATTTCAAAATCCGTGTCATTCAAACATTTTTATTTAAAATATTTTCCCCAAAAATAATGGTCCGCCAGTGGGCTTCTCTGTCAGCAGGCTTTGCATGTTTTCTGAGAAAAACCCTGAATTTAACTAGCATCAATGCTTCATGAACAACATTAATGAACGGAACGGGCCAAATATGGGCCGCATGCCATATTTTTCCTCACCTAGCTTTTGAAACTCACTAGCTAAACTCATCTTCGACTTTTGTGGCATATTTTGGTTCCGCTTCATGAATTGAAATGACGAACAATGTATTCATTAGTCAAATGCAGCTGTAAAAGTTGTCACTTAAATTGAAAATGTATTCATTAAGAGAACCAATCAGCCTTTCCTCCAGCAGAACAAAAAGGAATTTAATTGTTTCTTGCTTGACATGCTTCTTTTTTCCCCACCCGTGTTATTTTTTTTCACCGCACTCACTCTTCCTGTCTCCCTCAAACCTCCCTCGAGTGATAAATATAGTAGGTCTTCATCTCTCAGTGGCCTGCCTTGGCCCCAATGTATCACTTTCAGAGCGGAGGCCATTTTTTAAAAAAGACAAGACCTTACACTCATTAGTGAAGCAAAACAATGTGACACCTGTGCGTGCACAGCACGCGGACACACTGTTACATGGAGTTACAGTAGAAAAATGCTGCTTTCACTCAGTCGGCGAGGCAAAATAGGCTTTCCGCCGAAAAGTAGGTCAGCCCCAATAAATGTTTCATGTATTGGCAATGTGCATTGTCTTTCATCTTTAATCGTACGTTGCCTGCGTTGATGCGTTCCTCTTGTCGTGCAGGCACAATGGAGAGCCTCCATACGTCCCCAGTGCTTTTAGAAATGTGGTCCAAGGTGGAATGTGACATGGAGAACAACGGCTTCTCCTTGCTCCGGTAAATAAAGGTTGCATACGTCAATTTTTCACTTTTTCAAATCTTATCCACAGCAGCGAGACTATTAGAATGCTGCAGCCCTGCTCTTTACTCTCTTATGTGTTGTACTGTACTTTATATTTGATATCCTTTCATCCTTCTCTGCCACACACCCAGAATTGGCTCCCTCTCCTGGTTGTTGCGGCCAGGCGGGGAGCATTTTCCACATTGTGTTCCATCTTTTTTCCCAGTGGTACCATCTGCTGTTTATCCTTACGTCGTTCCAACGAGCTCGCAGCGTCTGCCATATGACCCACCGCCCGGGGAAGTATGTTTGTGCATGAGCGTTAAAGGGCCTGTTTCATCCGCGTACGGTGGATGTGGTCATTGCGTGTTTCAACTTTTATGATTATGGAACCTCCCGAGTTGCATCATCATCTGTTCTGCTGCTTTTTTTTTGTTTTTTTTTTCCTCCAGATTGCAGGATGTTTCCCTTGTGGGAAATAGAACTAGCATTATTTTTCAGAGGCAGACTGTCTACAACTAGATGTGCATTCATAAGCCATCCATTTTCCTAGTGATTCCCGCCTGTTTAATGGTGGCTGAGAGGCTGGAAACACCATGGACTGGTCGCCAGTCATCGGTCTCAATATTTTAACATGGAATTAGGCTGCCAACTAGGATTGCCGCAATTAATCGACTAATGGATAATTCATGGATTAGCAAATCTACAACTGTTTTGATAATTCATGTTAGGGATGTCCCGATCCGATGAAATCGGGCCGATCGTGCCATTTTTCAGAGGATCTGAATCGGGTGAAAAGGATCGGGTTTTTGGTTTAAAGGGAACCACGGATAGAAAGACGTGTAGTTCTTAAAAGATAAACATCAGTTAAAATAATTTGATATTAAAACTAGTGTTGCACCTATACCATTTTTTTGGCTCCGATACCGATACCTGGCTGATACTTTTTATTGCGTACCTGGTATGGGTGACAATTAGAGATGGATGCCGATCGATCGGTTCCGATCACGTCATTTTTAAAGTATCGGAATCAGCAACAAAATATCGGCCATGCCTTTTTTTAATATATATATATTTTTTAATTAAATCGTTTTCTAATTGTATTTAACGTTACAAACATAATATGTTACACTCATCCAGAGTCTTTAGTTTAGGCTTAAGGTAGGGTTATCAAATTTATCCCGATAACAGCGGTAATTTTTTAAAATATGTATCACGTTAAAATATTTAAAGGAATTAATGCATGCGCTGCACGACCCACCCACGCATTGTCGCGCTCAATCTGTAATGGCGCCGTTTTACCTATAGAGAGAGATAAAAGGCAGCGTAAAATGAGTAGAGTGAATTTTGGCAGTCTTTTGAGCCTTTTTTTAATTGGCTAAAGCCTTACAATCCCTCTCCCTACGATTAGAAAAATCATGGGAAGCAATGTGGGGAAGCAAGGTGGCAATTGATCTTTTTCTTAACACCTTTTATTATTTCCCAACGCAGAGAAGATATATCAATTGGTAGCACTGCGCACAGTCATGGTTCCACTTCCCATGGATTTGGGCGTGGCTACAGTATAATTTACTGAAAGCTCAACAAATACACTAGATGGCAATATTTAGTCACAATATACAAAGTCACAAGTCTTTCTATCCGTGGATCCCTCTCACAGAAAGAATGCTAATAATGTAAATGCCATCTTGAGGATTTATTGTCATAATAAACAAATACAGTACTTATGTACTGTATGTTGAATGTATACTATATTCGTCCGAGTTTTATTCATTTTTTCCTTAATGCATTGCCAAAATGTATATGATCGGGAAAAATTATTGGGAATGATTGGAATTGAATCGGGAGCAAAAAAAAAGCAATCGGATCGGGAAACATCGGGATCGGCGGATACTTAAACTAAAACGATTGCGATCGGATCGGGAGCAAAAAAACATGATCGGAACAACCCTAGTAAATAGTTGATAATTTTTTTTTTAAAAAAGGGTAAAATCCTGTATTTTTCATTTGAAATGTTAAAATTATTATTTTTTTAAAAGCCAGTAATACAAAGTCGGAGCACATGATTTACTTTTGCAGGCCGCACAAAATGACATGGTGGGCCAAATCTGGCCCTCGGGCCTCACGTTTGACACCTGTGTTTTAGGTTATCAAAAAAAATTTTGAATGTTGGTTCATGAAAGAGTGAAAAAAAAACAATTGTATGGATTTGTGAAAAAATAAAATGCTGTATTTGCCAAATTTGGACATAGTTTTTGTTGTCTGGGCACGAAGAAAACAAATGGATTCAATTGTAGTGTCAAAAAGTGTTTTTCTTTTCTGTACAGGTACATGTTCGAGCTCTCCGACAGGGAAACCATAGTCTACCCATGTCAGCTGGATGAATGGACCAAAGTGGTCTTCACCGACTACTCTGTCATCCTCCCGGACAAGGCCAACTCTTGGATCCTGGTCTTCAGGTTTGCCAAGTTTTTTGGCTCTTTAAGGGATGAAACGAATATCAGTGCTGACTTTTGAATTTCTCCGTTTTGTATGTGTGTGAAGAGAGGTGTTCTTTTTCACTAAGGAGACACTGCTGTTACCAATGGTCTACAGTCCAGTGCCGTATTCTCGGCTTCACGTCATTAATAACGACACCGGAGAAGAGCTGAGCAAGCTCATCACAAGAGTCCCGCCGCTTCTTTATCAACCTAATGAGGTTTGAGCATTACAACACCATTTTCTTACTTCCAAATCAGGGTTAGCAAAACAGTTTTTTTTTGTCTTTTGAACTTCAGCTCGGTTACACTTTTGTCGCTGAGGTCCTCACACCTGAGTTGCCACCCATTGATGCCAGATGGACATTGCGCTTGATCGCCACAAGAGAGCCTCTTCCACAGTTGTCCCATGAGCTGCCACTCAACACATTTGCCGTGCAGGAATTCCAAGATTATTATCTTCCCAACATAAACAATATTATATGTGGGTAAGACCAAGGAACACTAAGTGATTGTGAAGTCTATTAACAAGAGAGTAATGATTTTTAATACTATCCTCCATTTTGGAGGACTGGCGTTGAAGGTGCAATGAAATGCATCAATCCATCAGAGGTGGGTAGAGTAGCCGAAAATTTTTATTCAAGAGTAGCGATATAGCGTTATACAAAATAATATTACTCAAGTAAAAGTAATCATCCAAAAAATGTACTCAAGTACAAGTAAAAAAGTATTTGGAGAAAAGAGTAATGAGTAACATTATAACTGCCTAATAGGTTTGATTTTTTTTGTTTTGAAACCCATTTTTTTCTCACCAGAAAGTTATCAATTTCATGAAGTTATTATTATACTGAACAAAAAAAACGATTAAATAACCACATTAAGCCCAAGAAATACACAAAAAAAGAATAATTGAATTCCGGCTGAAGAAAAAAAACAGAAATTAAGCATCATTTGTCCAAAGAGCGTGAGTGCCCTTGAGTGGAGAAAATAGTTCCTTCATAGTTCCTATTATGACATTAAAATGATCCTATCTCAGGTTTTCATGGTCAAGCGGTGCCAAATAAAAACTGGGAGAGCAGTTAAAATCTGTGCTTTCAAGTCATGTTGAGGGCAGCACTCTATGTCAATTACCTTTTTTTACGGTACTTGAAAGACACCACGTGATTGAACAGGCTAGCGTGATCATAGAACGACTAGCTTGAATCTGACTGGAATCGTTGTTTTTTGCATTTTTCATCTAGTTTTTGCTGACGATAACTGAACACTAATTTCGTCTAGTTTTAGTCGACGTTTACTATAAATGTTTTGGTCTATAAAATTAACAAATCCAAAAAAAAAAATAAATTTGTGCTGTCAAATTTATCGCGTTAACGGGCGGTAATTTTTGTGATTAATCACGTTAAAATATTTGACGCATTTTACTCATGCACGGAATTATCCGCTCATGCATTGCTTCAAACAAGTTATAATGACGCCGTTTTTGCATATTGAGAGCTAAAACGGCAGTGAAATGCAAGTGGGCACAGGCCTTCATTGGACCGCGCTTTTTATTGGCATAAGCTTTGGCAACTGGTTCACAACAAACATGTCTATTGTGGTGAGCGATGTGGGGAAGGAAGACAGGAGATTATTATTTTTTTTTTATCTTAACACCCTGTATTAAACACAACGCTGAGAAGATATACCATTTGCAGCCACCAGTGACAGTCATGGTTGCCCAACTTCCCATCATGCAGTTTGGCAGAACAGTTAATCATCATCATATCATTTAGTGAAAACACAACAAAAATAATATTCCTATCGCTCAGAAAAACTGTCTTTCCCAATCGAAATAGCTATGCAAAATGCACATAAAACATATTCAGACTTTGCCTTGGCTAGATCTCTAATTAATTCAAAACTCGCCATTGACACATTGTGGTGTATTTCAATCACTACCTTACGTAGTTAAAGACACTGTGGAAGAACGGCAGGGAGCCCATGTGACGTCCCACTCGGCGACATCAACAATGGCAAGCTATTTATTTTTTGATTAAAAATTTTACAAATTTCATTAAAATGAAAACATTAAGAGGGGGTTTAATATAAAATTACTATAACTTGTATACACATTTATCTTTTAAGAATTACAAGTATTTCTATCCGTGGATCCCTTTAACAGAAAGAATGTTAATAATGTTAATGCCATCTTGTGGATTTATTGTTATAATAAACAAATACAGTACTTATGTACAGTATGTTGAATGTATATGTCCATCTTGTGTCTTATCTTTCCATTCCAAAAATAATTTACAGAAAAATATAGCATATTTTAGAGATGGTTTGAATTACGATTAATTACGATTAATTAATTTTTAAGCTGTGATTAAGTCGATTAAACATTTTTAATCGTTTGACAGCCCTAAAATAAATAAAAGTTTCCAACGATTTCGAATGAACATTGACAGACGAGCACATACTGTCGCGTCTACAAGGAAAACACTAACTTGGTGATAATACACACTCAGCAGTAAAACAGTACATTATTTTCCAATTAATTATACCCACCTTGAAGCCACAAACTGTATGTAAAAAAAAAAAAAGAAAAAAAATGTCCGAGTTTAATAGGATTTGAATGCTATGCTAATGCTACGAGTTACATTTACACTCAGACCTTTATAGGATAAACCAACATTGCATATTCTCTCTGGCCAAGAAAAGAAAACAAATCTTACCCTGTGTATGTGTGCCAGCCTTGAGACTGGCGAAGACACTGTGAGTCATATGATTATTGTTGCGACGTCTCGTTGGTGGTTGACTAGAATAACGGAGTAAGTAGCGTTTCTTCTTCACAAATCTACTCAAGTAAAAGTAAAAAGTATGGCTTAGTAAAACTACTCTTAGAAGTAAATTTTTCTCAAAAAGTTACTCAAGTAAACGTGTAGGAGTACATGTAATGCATGACTACCCACCTCTGCCAACAAGTGACTTTAAAATGATAGCAGAGAATATTTTTGACACAATCCATCCAAAAAAAGGCTTAATAATGAAAGTAGATCCTAAGTAGTCTTCCTTCGTTAACTGCCTTCACCCCACCCAGAATGACCTGCAGATTTTTGCAGTCCGCTGGCATGTTGTTGTCGTGTGAATTATCTCATTCTGTCAACATGTACTAGCAAGCATAGCACTAGAAAGCGAAGCATGATCATCAATTATGGTTGTGACGTCAAATCTAGAATTGCTGAAAAAAGTGGGTTTTCCCCCATATATTTTTTGGGATGGAACTACTGAAATGGTAAGATGGTAAATTTTAGTGTCAAATTCATTTTCTACATCTCAAATTACATTAGTACAGTCATTTTCATTTTTTGACATGGTCACCATTTCTTGGGACCTTTAATTCTTTGACTGAAATTGACAGCAGTAGTCATCAGATCTGACCACTAGTGTCATTAATGGTTGTTTGGCGTATAAATGTTCTTTTACCAACAATCACACCACATACTTGGTTAATATGCATATACCTGGTCTAGCAGTGATTTTATATACATGGAAATTGTGATTTTAATTTGTTTCTCTGCAGCTATACGGTCAAAGTGACTGTGCCTCTCCTCGGCACCATTCACTTTCAGACATCGAGCCGTTACGTCAAGATACGTCTGTCAATCCTGGAGAAAGAGACGGTCGTGGCCAGCGCCACCGGGCAAGGCCACGTCATCATTCCAGTGGCCAACTTCCTGCCCAATGAGGAGGTGGAGGAAGAAGAAGAGGAGGAGCCAATAGGTTTGGGATTTTTTTTTTTTTTTTCTGTTGAGTAGTGGTTATGACGGATTTGAGGACAGTGACTTGAGATCTGACAGAAATCAGTTCTTTGATCATGCTTATGAAAAAAAGTGTGTTTATATTTGGTGAGGTTGTTTATTTTCTTCAAAAGTTCTCAAAAACGTTTATATTCAGGAAAGAATTTCTTTTGTGTATTTGACTTTTTGTGTCCCGCCTCCCCTATTCCTTTTTTTTTTAATTGTAGGCTTTTAGTTATTAATTAAACATGAACAATGAAAAAAAAAAAATGTTGGATTTTTTGGCTGATTAAAACTCAAATTAGCATTACAGGCAGATTTTTTTTCCAGCATGTCAAAAAAAAAAAATCTCCAAAGCTTATCTATTTTACGATGCTTTTAGTACTACTTGAACATTACAGTAGCCATTTTCATTAGCCATATATGTAAAACCATAAAAAAAAAAAATAATAAATAAATAAATAAATTCATTCAAGCCTGTTTCTCTCATATTCATGAACAACATTTTTACAAAACATGCTAAGGTCAGATTTTTTCATAAGAAAACTAGGATCCTTTAATTCAAACTATTGTGATGATCGAGAAAAACAGTTTTGGATCACATTGAAAAATTAGTCATTAACAGTTGTCAGACCTAAACCTCAACAAAAGTTGTGTTCCGGAAGGTTATGATAAAACTTTTTTATTCCCAACAATGCAAAATGAAATGCCATTTCTTCAAATTTCCACCATATCCTATCAGATTGACTTGCAACAATGTTGTTTTTGGCGGCCCTTTCAATTATCGTCTTAAACTAACGAAAACAAGTCGACAATTCTCAAAATGTTTTCGTCTATAAACGTCAAGTTTTAGTCCAACAAGGTTTCCAACAATTTGGAATAAACATTGATTCATAATTTTCGAGTCTCCAAAGACATCAACATCTTCATGTTGATAATACACACTCAGCAGGAAATCAGCTCATTATTTGCAATCAATTAAACTCACCGGGACGCCATGAACTGTATGTAAAAAGTTTTCCAAGAGTTAAGAAGACACTCAGAGTCACCGCGCTAAATGCTAATGCACACGCGATTGCTATGCTAACGCTACAAGTTAGTTTAGAGTGTGATGATCACTCAGCACAGACCTTTAAAGGCTAAAGCAACATAAAGTAGCTAAGATAAGAAAACAAAACTAAACAAGCAGCTAGTGCGCAAAGATTAATCGATTAACTCGAGTATTTGATTAGAAAAAAAGATTCAAATTAAATGTTGCTGCTTCGAGTATTCGTTTAGTTAAAGAAAGTTTTGAAAGTGTTTGCATTTAGTTTTATTGATTTCGGTGGATCCATTGCCGTTTAGCCTACTTCATTTCACTTGGCTGAATCTAGCTGCTCCCTGTTAAGACCAACATAAACAAAGTTTTTGTTTGAGCGAATGTTTTTTGTTTTAATGCATTCGTTATTCAGTTTATAGGTATATTTAGCCATTTTATTGTGGGAATATGAATTAAAAAAAAAAAAAAAAAAAAGTTAGCATTTTATAGCATTAAAGCTAGTGGACTTTTGCTGAGTAAGTTAGCTAATTGTTCTTATGTTGTACATAGATCCTTATTTATATATATACTTTTTTATACCGTTTGCGGCTCAGCTCAGGTATTTTAATTCTTTATGTTCCTTATCCGATTCATCGATTATTCAAACTAGTTTATCGATTAATCGACTACTAAAATAATCGATAGCTGCAGCCCTACAAGCAGCACCTGTTTCACAAAAGGAGCCTGGAATGGGGTGGGGGGTGTCAGTGTGAATGACAGGACCAACACACTGCTAAGATGCGTGCTAACTACACATACGATAAGAAAAAAATCACACATTGTGAACTTCTGACGGAAATTATGGCGAATTTTCATCGCGTTCTCATCTCGTCAGACAACAGCTGGCATCCATCTTGTTATGTTTGTTTCCCTCGACACGTTTTTAGCTCGTTATCGTGAAGAAAAAGAAATTCGTTATCGTCATCGCTGACGAAAACGACACTGACTTCAAAAGTATGTTTTTTTAAGAGGCACTATTTTTTTCTGTAGATGATTATTAAACTCAAGTTTAACAAAATAATGCAGTAACTTGAACCTAAACTAAGAATTTGAAGAATCTCCTGCACAATAACCGGTATCCAGGTTAACAGAAAGTGTATAGCTCTACAATGGGGGTTCCGCAGTATTGTCTAGAAAACGAACTAAACTCAAACAACCCCCCCTTTGTCAGAGAGAAACTTGTGCAACTCTTTTAATTTGCTTTCCACTTCCCGCTGCGATAACAGGACGCGCCGTTTGTCTTTTTATTTCCATCCGACTCAGGCCTTTGCTCTCCTCGTTACAGCTCCCAGTGGCGCAGTAGAAGAGAACCAACACACGCCCCCGGCCCAGGAGGACGAGATCAAGGCGTTGTTAGACGACAGCCAGGATGAAGAAGAGGAGAGCAGTACGTCGGGGAAATCAGACTGCGAAGATGACCACTTGCCGCCGCCCACCAAGCCGCCGGTAACACCGGCCGCCTGGATTCGGCGGTTGCTCCGACACTTTCCTCCTCCTCCTCTTTCTGCTTGTGTTCATATCCATTTTTTTTCCAGTCCTAGCACCTTACGTACACACACATGAACTTACCCACCCACTCACATTCTCACACAAGAGGAGAGCAACGGAAAGCAGAGGGACACTTTTGTTGCTGCTGTCTGGCTTGGCAGCACTAGCCAGTGAGCGGTAATCGCTTCCCTCTTTGATTAACTATAATGTACGGAGATTTTTTTTTTTTTTAAATCAAACACCGCATACCAATCAGGCAGAGGCGCTCATAAGAATGAACGGCAGCGTGGACGGTAATGAGACGGATCATGTCGAATCCAGTAAAGCATCAGCAGGCAGGAGTAAACTCATATTGATTAGTCCTTAAGACCACTGATCAATTAGAGTAGACATCTGTGATTAAGGCGATGTTACGCTTCGCAGAGAACCACAGGAGACATTTTGCTAGTTGATGTATGAGATGTTTAACCCTTTGTATGGCATTCGTTTAACTCATTGGCTGCCATTGACGGCGCTAGACGTACAAGCCATTTTGACTGGAAGGGTCGGTCGTTGTGCGTGGCTGTCAGCGAGTTCATTTCTATGATTTTTTTTTTTTTTAAAAGGAGCACTCTCAGAGAGAGAGAGAGAGGAAACCTCTGCCTAAGCAGCTAAATTCAAAGTACATTGGGGCAAAGAAGTATTTAGTCAAACACCAATTGTGCAAGTTCTCCTACTTGAAGAGATTAGAGAGGCCTGTAATTGTCAACCAGAGGTTGCGCTAGACTTTTTCGTTGTCTGTCATTTTGACTGACAGGGTCATAAAAATCCGGTCATAATCTATTTTTACCCGTCACTTAAATTTTTAAAATGTTAATAACGACATATTCAATAGTATTTAGTTTTCATTCATCTTTAATTAATATTCTGTCCGAACAAGCTTAACAGAGAAAAGCCGCATTCAAGGCAAGCTAGGCGCTAATAACGCACTGCTGCATCGCTACCATAGCTACCGTACCGTCTCTCACTTTTTGATGACGTAATTGCTGCAATAAATCCGATTTGCGGGACTGAACAGTACAGACCGCCGCGACAGTCTGGAAAAATGTGGCCCAGATCAGATTTAGACCACATACGAAAGTGACCCAGATCGGATTTGAAATTGTCCCGTTCTATGCGACTTGTCACGTTCAGACCGTCAAGTTAATGCCTCACTCGAGTCGGAAAAACACGAAAAAATCGGATTCGTGCATTAAGACCTGTAGTATGAACGTAGCCTTAGTTCAGACGCTCAGTCGCCTTGACATTTTTCCGAGTAAGGCCAACGACGTCATGCATCAAGAGAGACAATAGCTAATTAATATGCTCACTCGCCACCCTGTGGTCTGGGGTGTGAAATGCAACCTGTCAAAATGACGGATGGACTTTTTCCGTCACCGTTTTAAAAAACCGGTCAACGACGGAAAATATTCGGTTAACGCGATCCCTGTTGTCAACATGGGTAAACCTCAACCATGAGAGACAGAATGTGGGAAAAAAACAAAACAGAAAATCACATTGTTTGATTTTTAAAGAATTTATTTGCAAATCATGGTGGAAAATAAGAATTCTGTCACCTACAAACAAGCAAGATTTCTGGCTGTCAAAGAGGTCTAACTTCTTCTAACGAGGATCCACTCGTTACCTGTGCTAATGGCACCTGTTTTAACTCATTATCGGTATAAAAGACACCCGTCCACAATTTCAGTCAGTCACACTCCAAACTCCACTATGGCCAAGACCCAAGAGCTGTTGTAGGACGCCAGAGGCAAAATTGTAGACCTGCACCAGGCTGAGAAGACTGAATTTGCAATAGGTAAAACGCTTGGTGTAAAGGAATCCCCTGTGGGAGCAATTATTAGAAAATGGAAGACATACAAGACCACTGATAATCTCCCTCGATCTGGGGCTCCATGCAAGATCTCATCCCGTGGCGTCAAAATGATAACAAGAACGGTGAGCACAAATCCCAGAATCACACTGGGGGACCTAGTGAATGACCTACAGAGAGCTGGGACCACAGTAACAAAGGCTACTATCAGTAACACAATACGCCGCCAGGGACTCAAATCCTGCACTGCCAGACGTGTCCCCCTGCTGAAGGAAGTACACGTCCACGCCCGTCTGCGGTTCGCTAGAGAGCATTTGGATGATCCAGAAGAGGACTGGGAGAATGTGTTAAGGTCAGATGAAACCAAAATAAAACACAGGTTCTCGTGTTTGGAGGAGAAAGAATACTGAAATTCCATCCGAAGAACACCGTACCCACTGTGAAGCATGGGGGTGGAAACATCATGCTTTGGGGCTGTTTTTCTGCAAAGGGACCAGGACGACTGATCTGTTTAAAGGAAAGAATGAATGGGGCCATGTATCGAGAGATTTTGAGTGACAATCTCCTTCCATCAGCAAGGGCATTGAAGATGAGACGTGGCTGGGTCTTTCAGCATGACAATGATCTCAAACACACAGCCAGGGCAACAAAGGAGTGGCTTCGTAAAAAGCATTTCAAGGTCCTGGAGTGGCCGAGCCAGTCTCCAGATCTCAAACCCATAGAAAATCTTTGGCGGGAGTTGAAAGTCCGTGTTGCCCAATGACAGCCCCAAAACATCACTGCTCTAGAGGAGATCTGCATGGAGGAATGGACCAAAATACCAGCAATGGTGTGTGAAAAGCCTGTGAAGAGTTACAGTTGTTATTGCCAACAAAGGGTACATAACATAGTATTGAGATGACCTTTTGGTATTGACCAAATACTTATTTTCCAACATGATTTGCAAATAAATTCTTTAAAAATCAAACAATGTGATTTTCTGTTGTTTTTTTTCCCCACATTCTGTCTCTCATGGTTGAGGTTTACCCATGTTGAACCCATGTTGACAATTACAGGCCTCTCTAATATTTTCAAGTGGGAGAACTTGCACAATTCGTGGTTGACTAAATACTTATTTGCCCCACTGTATTAATGGATATCATACATTTTTCCCTTTGTTTTACAATGACTTTACCTATCCTTTCTGTATGTTTGACAGGATTACAGATATGTTGTGAGGGCAGAGGTGCTGTATAACAGCTGGGATTTGAATGAGTCCCAGTTGGCTTTTGCCCATCTGCTCAGTTTCAAAGAAACCCAAGGTACACACAAAAAAACACTTAAACCCCTATGGTTTTATTTTGTTGGAGGTCGGGCTTTAACACATCAACACATTTGAACCATTTTAATTCATTTAATTAGGCAAAGATTATTTTAAACACATTTTTCTGTGTAATGAGAACAAATTCAACTCTCACATCCAGGAACCACCAAAAATCATTTTACTAAACTCCAAACTTACATTTAAATCTTTGCTCTAGTGAGATTTCCGCTCACTCCTTGCAATTTGGCATCGCTACTTAAAATCAGCCTTCCATTTCTTAGTGGAATTATTTTTTTTTACATTAGGAAAACCTTGAAAATTCTCAGGTGCTGAATTAATTCCAGGAGACCAGGTGAACGTGTGCGTGACGGCAATAATTTGCTGCCTTGCTGATTTTTGTCTCTTCTCATTACTTGTCTTTATGTGTAGGCTACCCACTATAGTATATACACACTATATGAGTCTTGCAGTCCAACGACCACACAAGCCTCCTATGGTTCTCCAACTGGTTTGAGGAAGTGGGTCAATGGGAAGTCAAATGAAGTTTGCTCTTCTTGCGTGCCCTGGGAAATATCTCAGCAGGAAAGTGAATTAATTTCACCCAGTTAAGCCACGTCTCAACGGCGAGGCTGTGCCCTTGATGCAGCTCCCTATATGCTACACGCCATGCCGCACTTTGAACCCCCCGTTTAACAAGCTATTTAACAAGCTGAATAGTGCATCCGCCTGCAATCTTCAATATGTACTGCTTTAAGCCTTTGTGTTTAGCACCTAAACAACACCGCTTTGTTTTCATTAACGGGTCTGTGCACGCACACAGTGATTAGGCTTCATTGCATATGGCTTTAACTATCACAAAATGGCACTGTGCTGAATTTCCAAATGGCTTCAATGAGAGGAACTTGGTGGTCAGTCTAAATGATGGATTGTTGTGGGGAGGGAAGCTTTTTGTGTATGGGTCTATTGTAGCTAGGAAGTGCAACAGTGCCACCTAGCACACTTGTATGTACCTAACACGTGCAGCTGCTGACTGAAATATTCAGCAAATCTATATAAATTGGTGGCTTAATGATAAATTTAGGTGCATTTGTGAACCCAAGTGAAGTTAAACCACATTTAGACACCCTAATCTAAGTAGTAAAATAGTAAAAATCAACGTTATTCAAGTTAAATAATAGATTGAAGGATTTTTAATCCCTCAAATTAACAATTTACACATTTTGAATTCACCCTATACATGTTTCTTTCAAGAAAATGTTGAAAATAAAACGTTTTACACAACGTTTTGTCCCGTTTGACTTTGAGAGATGTCAAATAAATCATTAGAATAGAGTAGAACGTCATTCGCCTCCTCTTTTTCCAACTGCAGTCTATTTTCCGGAGGACTTGACGGAATCCACCTCTGACGTGTCGGGAAGCGACGAGCCCATCCCTGAAACACCGAAAGTCACTCGAAAAAGCGAAGATAGCAAGAAGGCAGTCAGCTCCCCAACTGTCTCTCAGGAAGAAATGGTAATATATCACAGGAACATCCGATGCAATAATGTCAGCATAAAAAAACATTGCTTTGTATATACAGGGGTTGGATAAAATCATGGAAGCACCTAACATTTTGGCATCATAATCATTGTTCATAGTTGTTAAAGAATGGCATGAGGAACATTCTAATGAAGTTGAGCATTTCATATGGCCGGCACTAGGCATGTGCCGGTATGAGATTCTGACGGTATGATAAGCTTAAGCCAAAATATCACAGTTTCACGGTATCACGGTATTGCAATTACGGCTCTAAAATGTGTTACTTTGAGATCTGTGTTAAAAAAAATAACTTTTTTTTCATTGAACAGGATTTTCATTTTTTCAAAACATTAACAAATTGGAACATTAGTAAAATAAGTTAAAAGAAATGAAAAAAAAAAATAAATAAATAACTGAAATATTTTAAATAAAATAAAAATAAATACAACAGTCCTTTAGGTCAGTGGTCCCCAACCTCCAGGTCGCGGACCGGTACGCGTCCGTCGTGCATTTGCTACCGGGTCGCAGAGAAATACCGTATTGGCTTGAATATAAGACGGCCCTGATTATAAGACAACCCCCTCTTTTTCAAGACTCAAGTTTGAAAAAAGACTTTTTGAACACCAAATTTTTATACAGAAATAATTACAGTACATCCGAAACAAATGAGTATAACAATATACTTGAGAGAAAAAGCATGTTATTTTGCCTCATTTAAATCTTATTATCTGAACATTTAAATGCGTGAACTAAAGTGCATTCACATTTTTAAATGAATGGCTTCTGGTTTTTCAAATGTAAATAAACCAATCTATTGTGATAAACAACAAATTGCAATAACTGTATTAACCATCAAAGAAGTCTAACTGTAACTGTAGTCTTGAAAAAAATCTGAAACAGGGAAAAACACTTCCAATAAAATAATGCAAACTGGTTAAACTTGAGAGTAGCTGACTTCTGTCACGACAGAACATCGCTTAAAAGATATCTGGCGCCATCTAGCATCGTGAATGGGTATGACGTCTAGACCGCGAATATAAAACGACCCCCTCTTTTTCCCCAGCCCAAAAAATATTTTGATTTTTAAAGAATTTATTTCCAAATTAGAGTGGAAAATAAGAATTCTGTCACCTACAAACAAGCAAGATTTCTTGCTGTCAACTTCTTCTAACGAGGTCTAACGGGGCTCCACTCGTTACCTGTACTAATGGCACCTGTTTTAACTCTTTATCGTTATAAAAGACACCTGTCCACAACCTCACTCAGTCAAACTCCACTATGGCAAAGACAAAAAAGCTGTTGAAGGACCCCAAAAACAAAATTGTACACCTGCACCAGACTGGGAAGACTGAATCTGCAATAGGTAAAACACTTGGTGTAAAAAAATCAACTGTGGGAGCAATTATTAGAAAATTGAAGACATACAAGATCACTGATAATCTCCCTCGATCTGGGGCGCCATGCAAGATCTCACTCCGTGGCGTCAAAATGATAACAAGAACAGTGAGCAAAAATCCCAGAACCACACAGGGGGACCTAGTGAATGACCTACAGATAGCTAGGACCACAGTAACAAAGGCTACTATCAGTAACACAATGCGCCGCCAGGGACTCAAATCCCGCACTGCCAGACGTGTCCCCCTGCTGAAGAAAGTACACGTCCAGGCCCGTCTGCGGTTCGCTCGAGCGCATTTGGATGATCCAGAAGAGGACTGAGAGAATGTGTTATGGTCAGATGAAACCAAAATAGAACTTTTTGGTAGAAACACTGGTTCTTGTGTTTGGAGGAGAAAGAATACTGAATTGCATCCGAAGAACACCATACCCACTGTGAAGCATGGGGGTGGAAACATCATGCTTTGGGACTGTTTTTCTGCAATGGGACCAGGACGACTGATCTGTGTAAAGGAAAGAATGAATGGGGCCATGTATCGAGAGATTTTGAGTGAAAATCTCCTTCCGTCAGCAAGGGCATTGAAGATGAGACGTGGCTGGGTCTTTCAGCATGACAACAATCTCAAACACACACCCAGGGCAACAAAGGAGTGGCTTCGTAAGAAGCATTTCAAGGGCATGAAGTGGCCTAGCCAGTCTCCAGATCTCAACCCCATAGAAAATCTGTGGAGAGAGTTGAAAGTCCGTGTTGCCCAACGACAGCCCCAAAACATCACTGCTCTAGAGGAGATCTGCATGGAGGAATGGGCCGAAATACCAGCAACAGTGTGTGAAAAGCTTGCGAAGAGTTACAGAAAACGTTTGGCCTCCGTTATTGCCAACAAAGGGTACATAACAAAGTATTGAGATGACCTTTTGGTATTTACCAAATACTTATTTTCCACCATGATTTGCAACTAAATTCTTTAAAAATCAAACAATGTGATTTTCTGTTTTTTTTTTCCCCCACATTCTTTATCTCATGGTTGAGGTTTACCCATGTTGACAATTACAGGCCTCTCTAATATTTTCAAATGGGAGAACTTGCACAATTATTGGTTGACTAAAGACTTATTTGACCCACTGTATAACATAGTACACATCTTATGAACAACAAGATTTTGGTCTTAAGTGGGCCAAATCAATTATATTAAAAGTAAACTAATAAAAATTGCTGCTGTGAAATCATTCTTTTAATAAGCCATGTTACTTCCTATAATCCAAGGTTTTGAATAGGCATGATACTGGCGTGTGGCCACCGTGTACACATCTGATGTTGTTCACGATGGTCCGCAGTGTGCTCAGGGAGCTTGTGTGTCTGCTCAGACACATGTGAAATTAGAGGGAACATTGCCTGTAAGACCCTAAAATTAACAAGGAAGTGACCCAAAATAAACTCATTGCCCGCCATTGACAATGGTAGACATCCAGTTTATCTAAACTGGGCGGACTGGCAATGAATGATCATATTTCATTTTCTTTATTGACAGCCTTAGACGTCCAATCCATTTGAACTGGGGGCAGGGAGGGGCGAAAGAATAACAAGCAAGCAACATATTCCTCCCAATAAACGCAAAATGTTAAGACGTGCTTCTTGTTTGCCACTAAGTGCAATCAAATTTGAAAGGCAGATTTTTATCCAGCACTCTGGCTCTCTGTGCATTTCCATTTGAATATGTTTTCTTTCATTAGCGGCCCAGCGTTGTTGGAAGCTGCCGATGTCATGATCTGCGAATAAATTAACTTAACAATGACATATTATTTGCAGCAAGAGCTGCATTAAAAAACATCTAAATCTAGGCTGAGTTGCTCATTGAAAGAGACAGCCTCATCATGTGTTTGCAGCACGGTGACCTTCAGATGTGTTTGTGTTGGTGTGTGTGTTTTTTGTGTATTTTTTTGTTTTTTTGCAGGGCCTTGACCTGACTAAGGCCAACTACACGCTGCTTGTGGCTGTCGACACAAACGAAGCAGAAAGCATCATGGTGAAGAAGGACAGTGAGCGAATCGAGCAAATCAAAGCTATTAAAAGAGCCTGGGAGGCGGCTGAACCGGGCCGCGCTGCCAAGGTAACCGAGTTGCTGCGTGTCTCCAGGGGACGTAAAAGTATTGGGACGCTGCACCTAAATTCACCCCGTTTGTGTGTCTCACGTTTTAGAAAATTTTAGTTTGGGTTTTGGAAATTTAATTTAAAGAGGTTTTCATTTCCAGTATTTGTAACAGTTGTGTTAATACTTTCGTCCACGTCATGATACTTTGTTTCGTTTTCAAGGCATGGCAATTACGTCTAAACTGGCTCAGTCAATTCTACCAGAACAAGGATGGTGAGGTTCCAACTCCAGAGCCAGAAATCATTGAGTTTGGTAAGTTCAAAATAATCATAACCTTGAACAAACTACTTCCTCTTAGCTTTATTCTTATCAGTGTTGTTTTTGGCAGCCATTTTAATTTTCGTTTTAGTCTGTCTTTTGGACGAAAATACTAATTACCGTATTAAGACGGTGTTTTTTGCATTGAAATAAGACTGAAAAAGTGGGGGTCGTCTTATATTCGCGGTCCAGACATTATACCCATTCACGACGCTAGATGGCGCCAGATATCATTGAAGCGATGTTCTGTCCTGACAGATCTCAGCTACTCTCAAGTTTAACCAGTTTGCATTATTTTATTGCAATGTTTTTTCCTTATTCAGATTTCTTTCAAGACTACAGTTAGACTTCACTTTGATGGTTAATGCAGTTATTGCAATTTTGTTGTTTTATTAGAATGGATTGGTTCATTTACATTTCAAAAACCAGAAGCCATTCATTTACGAATGTGATTGCACTTTAGTTTCCATATTTAAATGGTCAGATATTAAGATTTGAATGAGGCAAAATAACATGCTTTTTCTCTCAAATATGTTGTGATAATCATTTGTTTCAAATGTACAGTAATTTTCTGTATAAAAATTAATTTGGTGTTCAAAAAGTCTTTTTTCAAACTTGAGTCTTAAAAAAGAGGGGGTCGTCTTATAATCAGGGCCGTCTTATATTCGGGCCAATACGGTAGTCGTAGTCTTATTTTAGTCATTTCAAGATGTTTTCGTCTTTGTCTAGTTTAGTTTACAAATTTCGTCTGGTTTTAGTCGACAAATCTCAAAATGTTTTCGTCTATAAACTTCAAAAGTTTTAGTCTATGAATAAATAAATAACCAAATAAACAATTTCGAATGAACATGACAGACGAGCACATAGCTGTAGAGTCGACAAGGACATCACCATTTTCATGATGACAATACACACTCAGCAGGAAAAAAAGCACAAATATTTGCAATAAATTCAACTCACCCGGATGCCACGAATTGTATGTGTAACGGGTACACATTGTATCCGTTGGAACGTGGAAACCTCCTCGCCGATTCCTTCATGTAAGGACGCTAACGGCTGCACTGATGGCTCGAGCTTATTGGCGCAGTGGTTACCGTCCTTGCCTGCCGACTAGAATCGTCGCGGCGCGCGGATTCGCGTCCCAGCCTGGTCAGAGGTGGTAGCGGAACGCGGGGCGGCGCTGACACTCGGGTTACATAAGTAAAAAATGTTTCCAAGAGTTTAAGAATACACCGAGTCACCACGCTAAATGCTAACGCGAACGCTATGCTAACAAGAAACCTATGCTAACGCTAGTTAGTGTAGTGTGTGATGATTACTCAGCACAGACCTTTAAAGGCTAAAGCAACATGGAATATCTAGCCAAGATGAAAGCAAAACTTACCAAGAAGCACCTGACACATACCGTACTGGCCCGAATATAAGACGGCCCTGATTATAAGATGACACCCCTCTTTTTCAAATTTGAAAAAAATATTTTTTGAACACTAAATTAATTTTTGTACAGAAAATAATTACAGTACATCTGAAACAAATGATTAAAACAACATCTTTGTGAGAAAAAGCATGTTATTTTGCCTCATTCAAATCTTGATATCTGAACATTTAAATATGTAAACTAAAGTGCAATCACATTCGTAAATGAATGGCTTCTGGTTTTTGAAATGTAAATAAACCAATCTATTGTGATAAAACAACAAAATTGCAATAACTGCATTAACCATCAAAGTGAAGTCTAACTGTAACTAGTCTTGAAACAAATCTGAATAAGGAAAAACATTGCAATAAAATAGTGCAAACTGGTTAAACTTGAGAGTAGCTGAGATCTGTCATGACAGAACATCGCTTCAGTGATATCTGGCGCCATCTAACGTCGTGAATGGGTATAACCTCTAGACCGCAAATATAAGACGACCCCCCACTTTTTCAGTCTTATTTCAATGCAAAAAAACACTGCCTTATATTCGGGCCAATACGGTATGTTTCACAAAATGAGCCTGGAACGGGCACAGGCTTACTCACCGGAGCGTGTGTGTGGGGCGGGGGGGTCGGTTGAGAGGGGCTGCGCATCACATGAGTGTTACAACCACACACTGCTAAATGCGTTCTAACTACACATTCAATAAGAAACTATCAGACAATGTGAATTTATGACAGAAACAATGGGAAATTTTCATCTGGTTCTCGTATCGTCAGACGACAACTGGCATCCATCTCGTTATGTTTTTATCTCCCAAGACACATTTTCAGCGCGTCATTGTGACGTCATCGTCATGAAAAAAATTGTTCGTTGACGAAATATTTTCGTTATCGTCATCGTTGACGAAAACAATACTGATTCTTATTTTTTTTTTCTCCAACTAGAGGAAGGCTACAGTCCCATTCCACCCAATGCTCCCAATATACCAATTGAAGAAATGTTGAGCATCGTTGTACCTCCCTTAGACTACATGCCGTTCATCAGGTGGGTATTTTCCTCTGTCCATGCAATGCTTGTCTTCTGAAGGAATTAGGCTGGGCAACATTTGACTTTTTTTAATTGCCATTACGCGCATGGGATTCTTGCGATTAACTGTGATTAATCACATTATTATACACACAAACCAATAATACGTTCAACCTGTTTTTGGCAGCCTTTTTAATTTTTGATGAGTCTGTCTTTTGGACGAAAATACTTATTAGTCTTAGTCATATTTTAGTCATTTCAAAATGTGTTCATCTTGGTCTAGTTTTAGTCGACGAAATCTCATACAAATTTCTGGTTGTAGTCGACAGTTACTTAAAATGTTTTTGTCTTCAAAAGTTTTAGTCCAAAAATAAATGTTTCCAACAATTTCGAATGAACATGGACGAGCACATATTATCGCGTCTTCAAGGCAGTCCATAATTTTCAGTTAAACCCACCTGGGAGCCACAAACTGTATGTAAAAATAATTTTTAAAAAATGTTGTCCGAGCGTTTAATATTGGTCTGGGATTTTTTTGTTTGTTTGTTTTGTTATTTTTTGAGTCTAGCCAGAAGTTGCAAGCACGCAGCATTTCCCAATATTTGCTCATTTACCAAACAAGAGAGCTGAAGTGGGCTGATAGCTACAGTGTATCACAAAAGTGAGTACACCCCTCGCATTTCTGCAGATATTTAAGTATATCTTTTCATGGGACAACACTGACAAAATGACACTTTGACACAATGAAAAGTAGTCTGTGTGCAGCTTATGTAATAGAATTAATTTATTTTCCCCTCAAAATGTAGCCATTAATATCTAAACCCCTGGCAATAAAAATGAGTACACCCCTTAGAAACAACGTACATCCCTAAATGTCCAAATTGGGTACTGCTTGTCATTTTCCCTTCAAAATGTCATGTGACTCGTTACAGGAGTGCTGTCAGCATTGCTGCAGAGATTGAAGAGGTGGGGGGTCAGTCTGTTAGTGCTCAGACCATACGCCTCACTCTACATCAAATTGGTGTGCATGGCTTTCACCCCAGGAGGAAGCCTCTTCTGAAGACGGTACACAAGAAAGCCCGCCCGTCTCATCAGACCATAGGACATGGTTCCAGTAATCCATGTGCTTTGTTGACATGTCTTCAGCAAACTGTTTGTGGGCTTTTTGTGTACCGTCTTCAGAAGAGGCTTCCTCCTGGGGTGACAGACCAGAAAACCCAAGTAGCTCTGCTTTAGACTGGCCAGTGTTTTAAGAGGACGCTCGCCATTCTGAAGCTAATGCTAACGTGAATGCTATGCTAACGCTAGGAGTTACATTTAGGGTCTGATGATCACTCAGCACAGACCTTTAAAAGATAAGCAGCATTGCATATTCTCTCTTGCCAAGATATGAAAACAAATCTTACCGTGTGTCCAAACAAGCAAGATGGAGCACAGCCTGGCTATAGACACATCCTAAACTCCGGCGAGGAGAGTGAGTGAGTGACACGACCCACCCACTGCTACGATGCAAGCTGACATACTCCACGTACATTAAGAAAATGTCACGCATTGTGAACATTTGACAGAAACGTGGTTGCATTTTCGTCTCGTCAGACTAAAACTAGCATTTGTCACGTTATGTTGTAGTGTCCCAAGCCACGTTTTTAGCTGGTCATTGTGACGTCATCGTCATGAAAAAATTATTCGTCGACGAAATCTTTTCGTTATCGTCATTGTTGATGAAAACAACACTGGTAGCAGATACAGTAGTAATATCCCATATTCAAATTGTTCCTGACTTACCTCTTCCTGTCCTAATACTTATTAAGTGTTTCTATCTCCACATGGTGCCCCCTTTGTAAAGTTGTAATGTGCTTGTAACGCTACTTATTTAGGAGTTGTTAGGGAAATTGTACAGCATGTGAACTCATTTTATGCTTTACCTACATTGTTCTGATTTGATGTTTCTTTAAACATTCATGTCACGTGAATGAGTGAGTGTTCCAATAATCTTTGTATGTAGCACAGTTCTTGTATGTACTTCTGAACTGATTGTGTGTGACTACTCTGTGATTCGAGCGTGGCTAGAAGTCTGAGTTGATGAATAAATAATTATATCAATCAAGGTCTGAAGGTAGTTCAGTCATCTGTAAACATGAGTATTCTGTAGACCTGCCCAAGGAGAGGGAGAAAGTGAATGTATTATATGTTAATTTGCTCCTGCTCCTTGTTGAATAAAGACATGGTGGCGAATGGCGGTGTTCAGAGCATGCTGATCAAACTGAGCATTTTGAGCATAGCTGAGCATCTTGAACTGAACATCTGCTGCCAGCTTCGATCCAGAAAGACCAAACCTACACCCTGTCTGTGTTTCTTGCCAATGTTGGGTGAGATAAACCTCACAGGAGTGGTGGTCCAAACATGCAGGCCCACATGGCATGCCAGCCTCCAATGCTCACAAGTATTTTGCCTCCCTTATTTTGATTGATTTATTGATTTTGAGCAGTACTAATACAGAAATACAACAAGAACAGAGGGAAAAAAACAATAATAATAGTCCAGTGATCACTTATTTTTCACGGTTAATGAGGTCCAGAGCCGCAGTTAAAAGCCGCAAAGTAGCTTTATTAAATGCTTTATTGAGTGAGTCCACTCAAATCTGCTCAAGCCGCTCACTTAGACATAATGAGTTGCCAAAGCAACTGTTTAACAAGTGAAACGATGATTGACGCATGCTGCGCTTTGAAGTTCGTGTCTCTGGCAACCTCAAATCCAAACATCCGTCAATCATCGTTAACTTAAATAAGCAACACCAGTGCACTGCCTGATGAACAAAGAGCTGGGAGTGGGATCTGCTCAGGACAGCTCATCTGTATTTTTTTAATTTTTTTTTTAATTGGAAAAAAATCTGCGATGGACTGAGCCATGACTCATCTTCAAGTCTCTGACTGAGGGAAGGGGGTTGTGGCTCAAAATCTGTCGATACACTTCACCTTTCATCCTCTGCTTCATACAGTACAGTCGTCCTGTCCCCTTTGCCGAAAAGCAGCCCCAAAGCATGAGGTTTCCACCCCCATACTTCACAGTGGGGATGGTGTTCTTGGAATTGTACTCATCCTTCTTTTTCCTCCACACACGACGAGTGAAGTTTGCACCAGAAAGTTCTACTTTGGTCTCACCTGACCTCATGACTTTCTCCCATGACCCCTCTGCATCATTCAGATGGTCCCTGGCAAACTTCAGACGGGCCTTCACATGTACTGGCTACAACAGGGAAACCTTCTAAGCAATGCATGATTTTAAACCATTACACAATAGTGTTCTACTGACAGTAGCCTTTGAAACTGTGCATCCAGCTCTCTTCAGGTCATTGACCAGCTCCTGCCGTGCCCCACGAGGAGAGATTTTACATGGAGCCCCCTTCCGAGGTAGATTATCAGTCATGTTTTGCCTTTTCCATTTTCTAATATTTGCTGCTACTGTGGATTTATTCCCACCAAGCTGCTTTCCAATTGTCCTATAGCCTTTTCCAGCTTTGTGGAGCTAAACATTTTTTCTTGTCTTTTGGAAGCTCTCTGGTCTTGCCCATGGTAGCAGTTGGATTATGACTGACTGTGGGGTGCACAGGTGACAATATTGAGCTCAAACGGTGGGTGGGTGGTTACTTATGGGGTAAAGTGAGACTTTTTTTTTTTTTTTTAAGGTAGACTTGACAACTCTTTGAGTGTCATAGTTATTGCTGATTCTCAGGGGTGCCAATACTTATGAACCCCAGTAAATTACAAATAATTGAAAAATCATACAATGTGAGTTCGTTTTTTTTTTTTTTTTTTTTTTAGATTTTGTCGCTATAAGAGGAAATGCATCTATGATTGAAATTTCAGACCTCTACCTGTTTTCTAAGTGGGCGAACTTTCAAAATCACAGGGGGTGCAAATTAGTGCTGCAACGATTAAGCGATTAACTCGAGTATTCAATTATAAAAAAAGATTTTGCTGCTTCGAGTGTTCGTTTAATTAAAGTGGTGTTGTAATGGTTTATTTTGGAAGTGTTTGCATTTAGTTTGATCGATTTGGGTGGATACACTGCAGTCTGCCTCATTTCACATGGCTGAATCCAGGTGCCCCCTGTTAAGACCAACATAAGTTTTTGTTTAAACTAATGTTTTTTTTTTAATGCATTCGTAATTGAGTTTATAGGTATACTAAGCCTATTTTTGTGGGAAAATGTGTCTGAACCATTTGTTAATAGCATTGTAAAAAAGTTAGCATTTTATAGCATTTAAACTAGAGGACTTTTGCTGTGTAAGTTAGCCAATTGTTCTTTTGTTGTACATAGATAATCATTTATTTTTTATACTGTTTGAGGCTCAGCTCAGGGAATTCAATTTTTCATGTTGTTTAACCGATTACTCGATTATTTGAACTAATGGTTCATCGATTAATCGACTTCTAAAATAATCGATAGCTGCAGCCCAAGTGCAAATACTTGGCGCTCCTCACTGTAACTGCGTGTCAGTATCCAAAGTGTCAAGTCAGCAACTGCAAAGGAAGTGTCTACATCCCAGATGGCATGCGCTTTTGTCTCTTGTGTCATCACCTCTGCCATTCCCAGGCCGTGATAAATGAGACACTATTTGGGTCTCTTAATCAAAAGCCTATTTCAGGACCCCTGTCGAGCTCAGTGCGTCAGTGAAATGTGCCCCCTCTTGTCACTCTCCCTCTTTGTTCACGTGTGTGCAGCTGGTAATGGTTGACGGTAATGTAATAGTCAAAGTGTGAAAGTTGTGTCAACACTGCACAAACCGTTGAAATAGGTTGTACTGGGCAAATGCTCATTAAGTCTTACTTCAGTGATGCAGCTACTGACTTCCCCTCATCATTAAAACCAGAAAAAGGCAAACACATTTTTTGCTTCCGTCTATGTTTGCACCTCAGATGGCCACTTGTACTTTTCTCTTCCTCCAACTCCAAACTTTTCAAACTGCCTCCGTTTCTGGCTCTGCTTTCCTCTTGTTCTTCTCTTATCACACACAGACAGACACAGACAACACACTTTTGTGCCATTTTACAGTGCCATTACAATGAAGCCTTCAAGCATGAATACTCACACCGATGTCATTTTGGATTTATTGCCAGGCGTGTGAGATAAAGCCTGGATTGTGAGTCCACAATTTCCCCTGCACATCTCCGCATCTGCCTGCCACTTTTCCATTCACAACACGCGCACATGCCTGTCTATCCTATCCGGCAAGTCTAGAACATTTTTAACTTATCTGTAAAAGTGCGGAACATCCACTATCTGCAGTCATTCAGCCCGAACTTTTATCACTTTGGGTGAGTTAAATAAAAGGAAAAGGCACAAGTGTTGGCTGATGGAGTCAGTTAGCAACATTAGCCAACTAATATTTGATCACGGGCATTATTGGTCTTTCATATGAGCAGAAACTGCACTTCGATATTTTCATACTTTGTTCTTTCACCACCTCAAGTAGTCCAGTGAATGCTCATATTTGGCTCACATATTTCGTCGCCCCCCCTCACCCGCCCTTCCAGGGTCCGGCGGGGTTGTGTCACGGCCGCGGTGACAGCCCCCCCTGGCGGGCCGCCTCAGCCAGCGCCTACAAGCTAGCATGGTCACGGACATTTTTGGTCATTCATACAGTGGGGCAAATAAGTATTTAGTCAACCACAAATTGTGCAAGTTCTCCTACTTGAAAAGATTAGAGAGGCCTGTAATTGTCAACATGGGTAAACCTCAACCATGAGTGACAGAATATGGAAAAAAAACAGAAAATCACATTGTTTGATTTTTAAAGAATTTATTTCCAAATTCGAGTGAAAAACAAGTATTTTGTCACCTACAAACAAGGAAGATTTCTGGCTGTCAAAGAGGTCTAACTTCTTCTAACGAGGTCTAACAAGCCTCCACTCCTTACCTGTATTAATGGCACCCGTTTTAGCTCATTATCGGTATAAAAGACACCTGTCCACAACCCTCAGTCAGTCACACTCCAAACTCCACTATGGCCAAGAACAAAGAGCTGTCGAAGGACAACAGAGACAAAATTGTAGACCTGCACCAGGCTGGGAAGACTGAATCTGCAATAGGTAAAATGCTTGAAATCAACTGTGGGAGCAATTATGAAAAAATGGAAGAAATACAAGACCACTGATAATCTCCCTCGATCTGGGGCTCCATGCAAGATCTCACCCCGTGGCGTGAAAATGATAACAAGGGTGAGCAAAATTCCCAGAACCACACGGGGGGGACCTAGTGAATGAACTACAGAGAGCTGGGACCACAGTAACAAAGGCTACTATCAGTAACACAATGTGCCGCCAGGGACTCAAATCCTGCACTGCCAGGCGTGTCCCCCTGTTGAAGAAAGTACATGTCCAGGCCCGTCTGCGGTTCGCTAGATAGCATTTGGATGATCCAGAAGAGGACTGGGACATGGTGTTATGGTCAGATGAAACCAAAACAACATTTTGGTAGAAACACAGGTTCTCGTGTTTGGAGGAGAAAGAATACTGAATTGCATTCGAAGAACACCATAGCCACTGTGAAGCATGGGGGTGGAAACATCATGCTTTGGGGCTGTTTTTCTGCAATGGGACCAGGACGACTGATCTGTGTAAAGGAAAGAATGAATGGGGCCATGTATCGAGAGATTTTGAGTGAAAATCTCCTTCCATCAGCAAGGGCATTGAAGATGAGACGTGGCTGGGTCTTTCAGAATGACAATGATACCAAACACACAGCCAGGGCAACAAAGGAGTGGCTTCGGAAGAAGCATTTCAAGGTCCTGGAGTGGCCTAGCCAGTCTCCAGATCTCAACCCCATAGAAAATCTGTGGCGGGAGTTGAAAGTCCGTGTTGCCCAACAACAGCCCCAAAACATCACTGCTCTAGAGGAAATGGAGGAATGGGCCAAAATACCAGCAACAGTGTCTGAAAAGCCTGTGAAGAGTTACAGAAAACGGTTGGCCTCCATTATTGCCAACAAAGGGTACATTTGTACAAAGTACAAAGTATTGAGACTAACTTTTGGTATTGACCGAATACTTATTTTCCACCATGATTTGCAAATAAATTCTTTAAAAATCAAACAATGTGATTTTCCTTTTTTTTTTTCTCCACATTTTGTCTCTCATGGTTGACAATTACAGGCCTCTCTAATATTTTTCAGTGGAAGAACTATTAGTGGTTGACTAAATACTTTTTTGCCCCACTGTATAAGCAGAAACTGCATTTTGATATTTTCATATTTTGTACTTTCACCACCCCAACGTACTTCATGGCCTTTTGACTGTCTTTCCTTTGTGAGTGAATTCAGTCAGATAATACCTTTAGTTTAGTGAATGCTCACATTTGGCTCACATTTAGAACGTTTCAGAATTCAATTATTAAGATGTGAAAAATAAAGACTTAGAGACTGAATTTCTAGTTTTCCCTGAATAATTCATTTATCAATTTCCGTAAAACTAGTGATTCTCTACTGAAAAACAGTTCAGGACTCCAAAATGGTTTTTGACCATTTTCGGAAACTTCTAAAAGGTTTTGATCCTACATTAAAGTCTATTTCTAATTCACGCAGAAGGAAAACTGATCACCCAGTCTTCCTGGACCCCGAAATGGAGGAGAACCAGCGGAAAGAACGCCTAGAGAAGATCCAGGCCTACCAGCTGGAGCGCGATATTCTAGTAGAGGAGCGCCGTCAGAAAGCCGCCATCAGGAGAGAACGAATGAAAGCTATTCTCATGCTTTATGAGAAGCAACAGGTCACCTCGCCCGAATCCGATAGATAATCTCCACCAACATTTCAGTCTGAAGATAATATGTATTACTTCGGCTAATCTAGTAACTTTAACCTATCTCTGCATCCTTTCCAGATGGCAATGGTTGACGGGCAGCAGAAATTCACGGACATGCAGATGCATCAAAATCAGAAATCCAACGACACTCGCAAATGGCTTAACAACCGCATAAGAAGGAGAGAAGATAAAAATTTGGATGAATCCTAAACAGGCAGCTCAAAACTTGACCTGCAAACAAAATCTTGCTCGGCCACATGCAAGTCTGTTTGAATTTGAACACTTCAGCTTAGAGCTGTTGGCTGCGGTTCCTTACGAAGAAGTGAATCCATCACTTGTCTGTGGACAAGAACTGAATTAACTAGACCAAAATTTAAGCCGGGCAGAAACAATGTGCCAAATTAACAACAAATGGACTTCACAACACTAAGTCAGTGCTGACTAACCAATGTGCATGTGTGTCAATAGCACAAATATTAAACCAAAATACTTGATTTAAAGGGAACCGCGGATCGAAAGACTTGTAACTGAAACGTTATTATGAGTGAAAATAATTTTATATTAAAACACCTGTTGATGTTTCCGTTTTTATACAATTTGTAAAATTAGTTGAACTATAGTAGATCGCCATTGATGTTGAAGTCGCAGGGCGGTGATGTCACTGGGTTACGCTGCCGGGCTTTCAGAGTATGACTCTAGCGACATAAACATGTCATCTGTTCAGCCCTTTCAATTTGAACCCAAGAGAAACATTAATGAGCATTATAGCACTATCGATATTTCACAAAACAAGCAGCAAAAGCAGAATGAACAGGAAAGACTGGATGAGACGTGACAAGAGTAGGACAAAATCGGTTTTCTGCCAAAATGTGCTACACTGGCGAGACGTCTACAAGAGTTGAATTTGACAACCAAAGTACTACCATGCGCTTTCAGCTTGTTTTGTTTGTTTGCATACGGACAGAACATACTATAGATGCCTCAAGAAAATACTCAAACATAGTCATATCAAATAAGGTTGGTTTAAATACGCTACGTGACTAATGTGGTCAACAGATCAACAATCTGCTTTAAAGCTACCACAAGAAAACACAATGCTTCAAAGTATGAGAGGGAAACACATGCAAAAAGTATTTTGAGGCAATGAAAAGGTAAGAAAAGACTCAATAAAAACACAAATAGTAAGTACTCGCCGCTTTTAACTAATGTGCGCATGTGTTGGACGTAGGAAAGAATTGCAGAATACCGCTAGTTACAGTGACAAACTACTTCATCACTCCGAGCTTCCATTATATGCATAAAAAATGGCGCCCTCCTTAGGTCAAAACATATACTAAATAGTATAGATTTTTAAATCAATGGCAATATTTTATGTGTTTATAATAACATATTTTAGTAGAAGAGACTAATTGTGGCTTATTAGAGCCTACAAGTCTTTAAGTCTGCGATTCCCTTTAAATGGTTGTTGTTCTTCAACCACTCATGAATTATTTTTTGCCATTGTACATAATGATTAAATAGTAACTTGCTATTTCAAAAAAATCCTGTGAAAATTTTATTATTTTTCCCCCCTACAATTCGTATCCACTCAGAACAAATGAAAAAAGTATTCATTTTACATCGAGATTTTCAGCCTCGCATTTTCCATTCATACACGCATGATAATATTCTGCAAAGCATTTGTCTTCTTGAAGGTCACTGTATTGATCAAAGGCCCAAAGGCATGCTGGGTACACACAACCTCCCGCCAGCTCATGATTGATTGATTGATTGGTCGATTATTAGATTTGTGTGAAAACAAATCCCCCGTTCTCAATGCCAAAAAAGAGAAACTTATTTAAAATAAAATAAAAATTGACACGAATATTGCAATTTTAAAGCTGATTAAATGATATATTGCTACTTCAAATCTTGATGCAAAAAGTGATGCTTCAGAATGAATGTGATAACAGTGCCATCTAGTGGTTATGAATATTACCAAACTATCTGGCTGCACTGTGCTTCCTTCCAGAGAACAGATGTTTCCATTTTGAGCATCTGTAGGAGGTTATAATGTGAAATGTGCAGTCATCCTCAACAATTGCACTCATTTATGAAAACATTTGATCTGAGTGCTGCTCATACTCACGTAAAATAGAGAGACATCATTGTTCCATGTACAGAAATGAACGTGTTTGTTGGGCCTTTCGTCTGCGTCGTTCCAGCTTGATGTGTATTCCACTCCACTCTGTCAGGCCTCATTGATTCCACTGCCATTTCTTCCCGTTCTGGCAAAGAGCATTGCCTCGTCACTGCTCCTTCTTTGCCCAACACAATATTTGTTTTGTTTTTTTCCAATCTAAACCTGTGTGTTTCCTTCTCACAGGGTGCACAAGGAGCCGTGGCAGCGTTGTTGTCAGGAGGGATTATTACCCTTGCGACGTAATTGGCTATATTAATGGAGAGGCTGTTTCATAATTGGCGGCTGTTGGCGCGACGCAAAGATGAGAGACAAAAGGATCGTGCAACCTTGAAAGCAAAGCTACATGTGAGTTGACTTTCCACAACTAATAAGAAAATATTGGATTCTTCAATGGAGCCACATAGTAGGATGATGCAATTAAGGGGAACTGGATACACATTCCCTGAGTGGTGGTGGGATGGTGGTGGCTCTTTTATTCACTTTTCATTTGGGAGATAATAATTCAAGACCGGCTTAATCGATTTAGTTCTACGTGCGCTGTAAAGGACGGTCTACCTTTCAGGAATTTCCTGGCTTTCCAGAGAGGTTCACGTTATCCTCAGTCAGTCTTTAGTCGTGCTAATGTCTGCAATGGTTCACTTTTGTATAGCCTTATAATCAACGGCGTAGGTTTGCGTAGGGACAGTAGGGACATGATAATACCAACTTTTCAAGATGCTCAAATTGTCCCCACCAACTTTTAAGCAACCTTATTTGTTGCTTTTATTTATTATATGTGTTCAGATATATAGGTCATTTAGAGTGTCTTCCCATATGTTTTAAGGATAGAATTGACCCTACCGTTATTAAGTGAATTACTTTCTTGCATTGACCCCTTTTCACTTGCTGAATCTGCCAGTCAATGTTTTTTTTCTTTTTTTTTTTTTTTTCTTTTTTTTTTTTTTTTTATCAAACGGACATTTGATTAGCTGATGACCTGACCCCCTTCCCTCCCACACACACTCAACCTCAGCCCCGGCACAAATATAACATGCCGCCTCCTCCGCCCCCTTCAAAGACAAGGAATATTAGTTGTTTTTTTCCGTCAGCAGCAGCCATTGTAAGTAATGTAAAAAGACGTCAGTGTTGTGGAGGTGGGGAACACACCACTAATTTTGCTCCTGAAAATCTTAAGACAAATGTTTATTTTTGGCATAACTGGATAACTAAGAGATTATTAACAGGTTTGTATTTATTGTGTCTGTTAATATAATTTATGTTAAAATATTGCAATTTAAATTTGCCAATAAAATCCAATTATTCTGGAAGTTTTCAAAATGTTTCTTTAGTAGGTTTTGAAAACAAAGGTTTGAATCGAATGGTGTATCACCTGAACCAATACATATGCACTGCAAAAATAAACCTTCTTAAAACTAGTTAAAAAGTTCCCTTTTTTTCCAGTGTAAATCTACTAGAAATAAGTGAAAATATCTGCCAGTGCTTCAAGAAAATTTTGCTCACTTAGATTTCTTTAAACTAGTCTTTAACACTCAAAAGAAGATGGAAAAATTATTTGGCCTATTTAAGAAAAATTATGAGACTAAGGCGTTATAAATTTGCAGTGTGAAAGTTAGAATAATCCAGATTTATTTTGCATTGATCATTTAGCCCAGGGGTCCCCAAACTACGGCCTGCGGGCCGGATACGGCCCGCCTCCATATTTGGTCCGGCCCCCTGAACAATAATTTTTTTGTTTTGTTTTTTTTGCAGTAGTGTTATTTATTTCCTGGCTTTTTTTCTGTGAAGAACCCAGAGAGGGTTATTTGGTTATTATCTATTTAATTAATAGTGTTATTATTATTTATTATTATATTATATTATTATTGTTATTACATATATTTTTTTTCAATTTACTTTTGTTCCATGAAGAATCCAGAAAGGGTTATTTGATTGTGGCTTTCTGATAAACAAATTTTTACATTTAGGCTCGTCACACCTTTTCTGTTACAAACTGACCCCGGCCCCTCATCAGAGAAGGGAAAAGTTATGTGGCCCTCACAGGAAAAAGTTTGGGGACCCCTGATTTAGCCTATCAATGAAAAATTTGTATTCGTGAGAAATGTAGCTCTGACCCCCATTCACCCAATCTGTTTGGTTTTATTAATGTCCCGTCCCCAGCAAAAAGTGTACACGCATGCTATGCTGTTATATCGTCCCTACCAATATTGAGACCAAACCTACACCCTTGCTTGTAATGCTTTTCGAAAGTACAGTGGTACCTCAACATACGATCGCTTCGACACACGATCTTTTCGACATCCGATGTAAATTTTGACTCGCCATTTGTTTCTACATCCGACGACATGCTCGAAATACGATGATTTATCGCAGCGCTGCAGTTTCTTTGTTTTCCAGCAAGACTGACGGACACACGGCGTATTTTCTTGTGAGAGAAATCAGCATGGGTTCCAAGAGGGGTTAGCGCAGGTGGTGAAAAAAGGAAAAAGGTGATGCTTACCATTGAAATTAAAATGGAAATGATAGAAAAATATGAGCGTCGTGTGCGCATCCGTGAACTGGCTCGACAATACGGCCGTAGAATGTGTACGATCTCGACGGTGCTCCACCGACCTCCGTTCACCAGTCTAAAAGTTAAGGTGACAATTATTATTGTGGTAACTTCGCCAAAGAAACTGCCAGCTTCGTCAGGTTTTTAATCATTTATTTCAGAACTTGTGCAACACAACACGCCTACTGTCCGCAGCAGTTGACGCTAACAATAAAAGAACATTAAAGGAGAAAGTAAAATCACTACCGCACGCTGTATCTCACTGTCACGTCAGCCACAGGGTGCGTTCAGGTACAGCACGAAAAAACACATCCGCCACATTAGAACCCGATTCGTTACACAATTTTTTTTTTTTTTTTTTTTTTTGCTAATTTAGCAATTACATTTTTTGTTGATGCTTTTAATTAATGACAAAATTGAAATTCACAAAAACATTTTGGATTACTTAAATTCTTAAATTCTTTATTAAAGTTCAAATAAACACGTAAATAATAATAATACTAGGTCAAATGCTGATAGCATTAACTAGTGCAAAAGAATGGAATGCAAACAGATTCAGAACACTGACTTCGCCTTTCCAACTTGATTCAAAACAATTCTTAAATATCTAGCATTATTACTATAGTATACTACTATATACCGTATAATAGTAGTATAATAATTATTCATTGCCAATCAGATTTTTCATAAAGGGTGTCATTTTAAAGATACTCTTAGTGTAGAATCTGAATTCTGAAGTATGTGGTAATAACTCCACAAATCGTTGATTATATGACAAAAATGACGTGCTCTTATTTTGAAATGTTCACCGGAAGTACATTCGCTAAACCGCTAACTGTAAGGTTTAGACTCCGCAAAAAAAGCACTTTTCGTTGTTGCGTGTGGTGTCGGTAATACATTTTGTTTTTTCATTTTTTTTGTTTGCAAATGCTGTTAACCATTGATTTTTCATGTTTGAACTGTCACCTTTGATGCACAAGTTGGCGTTTTGGAGAAGACTGCCAATGTTTTATAGCCGGCTAAAGTAGGTTGTCTTTTTCTCCCCATTAGCCTCAATGTAGCAATGCTAACGTTTACAGCAGTGGTCTCCAAACTATTCCAAATTGGGCCGCAGTGGGGGCAGGATATCACTCCAACAAAACAAGACCACACCTTTTCACCAATCTGGTGTTTTATAAGTGTAATCAGTTGATTGTAGTCAGGTGCTGCTTTTTTTTTTTTTTTTTTTTTTTTTTTTTTGTAAAAACCACATTGGTTAAAAGGTCTATGCTTGATCGGCATGAACAAAAAATGGGACCCACAGCGGCCCTCGAGGACCGGTTTGGAGACCCCTGGTTTACAGTGTTTATTATACTAGCAGATGTGTTTCCTTATTTTGTATGTCTGAACTAATTCTATGTTGTGTTGATGACCAATAAACATCTGTGAAAGGAATTAGAGTCTCATATGCCATCAACACGCACGCACAAATGTATGCACACACTCACGCACGCGGCGATAAAACGCAGCCGTGAAAATTACCGCCCTCATTTTTATTTACCGTGCAATAAATGCATATCGCGAAAGGCTTAGTAACTTCAATAAAACATGTCGTTAGTTAGTTAGATTGACTTACGATCTGCCAGCTTGTCGTCTCCTGTCGTCTTCCAAAATTACAACTGGGTGTACTGAGCGTCCGACATTCTCAACTTACCACGCGTATAAATTTTTTTAACCCTTCCTTAACCGTCGACGGGATGTTGTGCTCGTCGACAGATTTACGTCACCGATGACGTAGACAAGTCTATATTAGTCCGATTTTTGTTTACAATTTATTTGTTTTCCCATGTGTAATTGCCATTTGTAATGTACCAGCAGTATTTATTAAAGATTTAGTGTAGGTTTTCGGGCTGTGGAACGCATTAATGGAATTATAATGTATTCATATGGGAAAATTCTGCTCGACATACAGCCATTTTGACTAAACGACAAGGTCCGGGAACAAATTAACTTCGTATGTAGCGGTACCACTGTATTCAGGTGAGGTGGCGTAGGCATATGATTTATAATGACACCTAAACGCTTCGCGGCATTTCCTTGTTTTCTTCTGTATTGTCAGATAATTAATTGAGTACTGCAGACACCAGCCTGAAGGTACCTGGAACTTTTTTTTGCTTCGAGCCTGTTTTCTTTGATTGAAATACTGTTGATCTTGTTTGTTGTCCTGGTTTATTTTCCTCCGCTATGTTATTTTTTTTCCCCTCTCTGCTCAACCGTTGAGGCTATCTGTCTTTGTGTTTGCTTCTTTGTTGTCTTGTCGCTTTTTCAGTTTCTCCAGGACTTACTTTCTCAACATTTACCTAACTTACAGATATTTTGGCATGTCCCTTTTTTTTCCCTCGAATAGCAGTTTCCAATTCCCTTTGAGCATTGTCCTGTGAAAATTGCTTCACCTACTGGACCAAAACCACAATATGTGAAAAAGCTATGAACATTTGGATTAGGGACATTGGGTAAGAACCAATTAAAATTCGACTGTCTTCTGAACATTGTTTGGTTCAGATTGCCTTATATTTCTTGGAAGCAGACTCTTGTGTTCTCTCTGCGGATCAATAATCACACACTCAGGCATTCGTGGGGTGAAATGGGGTGGATACAAGGTACTTTTACTACCCCAGCTCAATATGCCGCAGTGTTGGCCCCTTCTTGTACACGCCACTCTGCCGGGAGCTAATGCTCCAAGAGGTCAAGCCTCTGGGGCCGTCTCTACTGATAGAAAACGGAGGTGCAAGACCTTTCAAAGAGAAGAACCTGCACTACCTGTGCTTAAGACTGAAACAGAAAGCGAAAGGTCTCACCTTTATGGTGATGGAACACAATCACTAGGGAGGAAAAGCTGAGGCTAACAGAGTGACAAGCAATCCTATTCCCCTTGTAAGCCCCCCCTATTACCCTGTGTAGCACCCTCCTTGGTGCACACTTTACAAGCTCCAGCCAGCACTGGAGGTCGGACACAATGGCAGACATCCTAACTTGATTGCAACCTCATTCTTGTAAACTGGGCTATTCCTCTCCTCTTAATCGTCTCTCATTGACTTCACTGTGTCTACGCTTGTTGGTTGGTTGGCTGATATCCAGCGGCGCCAGGGTTAGGCAGTCCTCTGGACACAGAATTTTTTTATTACTTTGGGGAAAAATATGATTGTGAGAGGACTAGAAGACAATCAGAAGGCTTCAGTTTGGTACTACACCAGCAAGGACAGGATTGTCATTAGTACCTTTTATCAAGTACCTCTCAAATCCTGTGGGTTCTTTTTTTTTCTTAGCACTAACAGATTAGCTTTCCAATAAAATCTTATTTCCTCCGAGTCCTCACTTATCAATGTCTCCCAAGATCCTCCCTTGACTACCTATTAATTGTAAAGATAAGCCTACTCCGATTTGAAGGTCACACAGCGTCAATATTTGCTCAGCGTACTTCTATGTCTTGGGGATGCGGATAAACTCTAGTATGTTTGACAGTGTCAAATGTTGACAGCTGTCCTTCACGTGTTTAGAAGATGTAAGGGGGGAGGCTTATGTGATTTTGTCTTAAATGACAAGTGTCCTCTGTGCATGGAGACTTGTCTGTCTCATTTAAATCAAACAAGATGGCAACCATCCAAAAGAGCCAGGCACATGATGTCACAGTGGCTGTAGATCGTCTGCCGTAATAACGGAGAAGTGACTTGGCTGCAGCTGATCTACGTTCCAGCTGTCGTCAGGCAGTTTTTGTTTCTTCAGTTGTGGTCGCACGAAGATAAAAGGAGGATGTGGCGAAGCGTACGCATAAGTTCCCACATCGTGTTTGTTCAAATCAAGCCTTAATTGCTTTTGTGTCTAGGACGACTAAATTAATTCAGTGATTGCCGTTTACACACCAGAGCCCAGGGAATGTCAGCTCGCCGGTCGCTCCCGCTGGATTGGTTTGCGCAACGGCAACTCTGGGAGGATTATTGCACCGCTTTATTTGCCATCTGAGGCCTGTAGGCTGCATTGCTTGTTCATTGTGCCTCTTCATCACGCCTTTTGTGGAGGTGGAATAATAGGAATTTAAGCGTCCATCATGACTTTGGGATTTGTGTACTGAATCTCACATCACTTTTAAAGACACAGTAAGTGGACAGAAGAACGTTTCAAGGGACATAGAATGAACATAGGGGAAGTAGTGATACAAAAATACATAAATAATGCATGTACTACCTAGCTATAAGAAGCAATGCAAACTCTTTACGTCTCCTCTTACCAAAGGGACACCATTTTGGAAGGGTATATTTTTCATAAACAACAGGCTAGGCTAAGGAAAGATCGGTCAGATTAGGGTGTGACAGGGCATGGTAAGTAGACAGTGTTAGCGAACACAATATTTAAACAAATCTCCTGTGAGCGTTTGTCAATCGATTTCCTACTTTTTATTGTGTAATCACTAATGCTAGTACCAACAATTAGTGTCTAGTGAGCACAGTTGAGGAAATCTTCTATTTAAACCAGTGCTTCTCAATTATTTTCTGTTACGCCCCCCCCAAGGAAGACGTAAATGTTTCTCGCCCCCCCAAACTCTCTGCCGCCACTGTAAATAGTATCATTTGTCTATAAAATTACTATTATAAATACGCATCTGCCTGACATTGCGTCCTTTTTTTTCTAATAAAGAAAAAAAGTAACAGATCAACTTATAATAAAGTATAACTTTATTAACATTGTTTTGTCTGTAACAGAGAAGACTTGAGGCGCATTAATTTGCCTTAATTAAAAAAAAAAAAATCCAAACTGTTAAAAACACTCAAGGTACATTTTTGACCATTTGATACAGAAAAATAAAATGTAATAAAATCAGTAAATAATAACAAATTAAAATTGATTAGAAACATTCACTCATGAGGACAATATGCCCAAAAATTTGACCGAAAAAACAAAACTGAATAAAAGAAAAAAAGAGTGTCCTTGGACAGAAGGACAGTTTTTATTTTTGCTGCTCACAGTATTTACTTCCTTGTGGTTTGGAGTTATTTTGCAATGAGCATGCTAACAATGCTCAATGGTTTAATGATATAACACTGACAAAGCAGGACGATTGTTGGAAAATTTTCGGCACGTTTTCGCTGAAAAACAAGCGGCTTATCAATGAGATTGGGGTCTAATGTCTTTAATGGCGTCTTAATTGATTTGGCTTCTGGCTGTCCGCTATAATTATTTTTAGACACAGTAAACAGTGGTCTTTCCTCAACACCCACTGTATTAAAAGTCAAAGCTAAAAGGCAAACGGCACGAAAAAAGCGCATTCTCGGCGGCAGAGGTAGAACCGTAGGTGAGGGCGGTCATCGTGACGATCCCAAGCCGAAAATGGCACTTCTCGGGCGGCGAAGTGAGAACCGGACAAGGCAATGGGTCGCTGCGTGAGTGAGTCCGGTCGGAAAACGGCTTTCGAAAACGGCGGCGGCGCATTGCTCCTCATATCTGTTTTCTGTGTGCTGACTCTGCTGAGTGCTCTTCTTTAATTCAAAAATACTGCGCGCACTCTGAAACTGAGAGCGCCACTGCCACACAGTGAGTGGTTGTGCAAGTACACTTTATTCCAGTACGGCAAAACAAAACAAAAAAAAAAAGCATGTTCCCCGAGGTCACATGCGCCCCCCCTGGCATCGCTCTGCGCCCCCCCAGGTGGGCGCGCCCCACTATTTGAGAAGTACTGATTTAAACTAAGGCTGTCAAATGATTAAACTTTTTAGTCGAGTTAATTACAGCTTAAAAATTAATTAATCGTAATTAATCGCAATTGAAACCATCTCTAAAATATGCCATATTTTTCTGTAAATTATTGTTGGAATTGAAAGATAAGACAAGACGGATATATACATTCAACATACGGTACATATGTATTAGTTTATTATAACAATAAATGAACAAGATGGCATTAACATTATTAACATTCTCTTAAAGCGATCCATAGATAGAAAGACTTGTAGTTCTTAAAAGATAAATGTTAGTACAAGTTAAAGAAATTTTATATTAAAACCCCTCTTAATGTTTTCGTTTTATTAAAATTTGTAAAATTTTCAATCAAAAAATAAACTAATAGCTTGCCATTGTTGATGTCAATAATTACACAATGCTCACACATAAAATCAGTCGCACCTAATCGGCAGCAGAGGGCGACAAAACACACACAAAAAACACAAGTAACAAGCAGACATGACACTGCTGTCATTTGAATCTGTTTGAACGGGGCATGTGCGTTAATTGCGTCAAATATTTTAACGTGATTAATTTAAAAAATTAATTACCGCCAGTTAATGCGATAATTTTGACAGCCCTAATTTAAACCATTGTAGATGAAACACCACACTGGCTGGCAGTGTTGTTTTTGGCAGCCATTTTAATTTTCTTCTTAGTCTTTTGTACGAAAATACTTATTCGTCTTAGTCATATTTTAGTCATTTCAAAATGTGTTCATCTTCGTCTAGTGTTAGTCAATGAAAACTCAAATTTCGTCTATGAACTCTATGACTATGAACAAAAATTTTAGTCCATGATTAAATATATAAATAAAAGGTTTCAAACAATTTAGAATGCAGGCATGAAAATCTCACCTTTCGGCGAAATTCGCCGTTTTGAAGTCAAAAAGGGCGACCTACGTGAATTGCGTAGATCCGAGGAGAAATTCTTTTTGGGAGGGGGGGGGGGGGTCGGGAGGTTTTATTTAATTATTATTATTATCATCATGTGATTAACTTAGTACGTAAACTGAGCACTTAAGAACACAGTCAGCAAATCCTTCTAGATGCTTCGCTGACGAGAACCAATCATCGGCCCAAGCTGCGTTCCATTATTCCAAACGCGCGCACTCCTTACGCGTGTATATGGAGTGCTCGGTTGCATTGCAAAGCAGCGAAAACAAAAAGCAGGCCTTATCCACATCGGGGCAGACCAGAGCGCAGCATATACACTTGCCTGTATTTGCCAGCAGATTGAATTTGGTGAGTAATGGTTTCAATCGTTTTCACGTTTTGCGATATCAAAAAGTTACTGCCATTCGTTGCAGCTTGCGTTGAACACTGCCAGAGCTAGCCAAATCTCCCATGAAAAAAAATAGCTCCCGTTAAATTGGCGTCAAGCTTGTGTATTTAGCGGTAATATAAACAAAGAAACACACTGTTGAGTCAAATTAAGCGGCATTCTCTCGGATGGAGGGGGCGCCTCACATCGCTCCCGTCGTCCGCCGGAGACGCGTTATTTTCGGCTTGGATTTGAGCTGACGGCCGGTGTCGGCACAACAGCGGCCCGACGAGTGGTGGGAATGAGTCCTGCTTCTTAAAGCTTTTCAGAAATTTCAGGGATCCCTCGTTTTTCACGGTTAATGGGGACCAGAACCCGCCGCAATAAGTGAAAACCGCGAAGTAGCGCCCCCCCCCCCCCCCCATTTTTTTGTGCGTGTTCAATGCATTTATTCAGATTTTACATTGGAAAAAAGATACATATATATGACTTTTTTTCACTTTTTTTCACCAAAGTATCATTTATAAAGGGTTTTCAAGCACTTCAAAATGTAAGAATTATGATAAGTTTTAAACATGTTACTGCCCCACCGAATTATTTTTAAACAAGAATAAAGTAGTTAGAAAATGCTTGGCTTTATTAAAAGCTTCATAGTGAGTCTACTCAAACCCTCTCAGGCTTTGGTAAACGGTGATTGGCACATGTGCAAAGTTTTTCTTTTTATATATATTTTTTTGTTTGAAGCAACTTATTTGATTGAATAATAAAGACACAAATGTCCTAGCCAAAATGTGGCCCAAACGCAAAACATTACTTAAATGGAAAAATTTGTTTCAATCAAGAAAAATAGTTTTCAAATGCTTTTTTTGTCTCACATTTATTATTGCAATCAAAAACTTTTTTTTTTTAATTGAAGCTACTTTTTGGGATTAAAAGTATATACTGTATTTTGATTGAAGCAACTTTGTTTTTGATAGAAGTAACTTTGTTTTTTGATTGAATAATAAAAACACAAATCTAACTCCATCGTCATTGAGTGAGAAAGAAATTAAGAAAGCTTTAAAACTAAAAGCCACCGGGGAGTCTGTTTGTTTTTTTAAATATTTATATTTCATTACATAGACATGCGTCGTAGGGAAGGGAGATTGAGGGATAAAAAAAGGAGTTAGATGAGGCTGCTAAAGGCAGTGGATACCTCATCAGCTGGGTGAATAGCAGACCTGGTAAGAACAAGTTTGCAAGGATAGTCGGGTATTAAATCCAATTATAAACACAATTACAATGTTATTTTTCTATAAGATTTTTATGTCATTGCTTTATTAACCATTAGGTGCTAGAGTTGTTAAGTATGGATAATAATGAAATAATTTAAGAAAACTGTGCTGTTGGTGGCTCAGTGACCATCTGATGTGGTTTGTTCTCAGATGAACAAGTTGAGGAAGGAAGTTTTGATGCAGAGGTTGAAGGAAGAAAAGAGGCAGACTGACTGAGTCACAGCCAGAAAGTGTTGATGACAGTTTTGATTTCTATTCACTGTTGCCCCCTCCCAATTAAAGTATGTCACAGTCGCAGCCAATTATTATCTAAAGCTGGTTAAAATTTAAGTTATGTTGTTTTAAGGTGTATTAAATACTTGTTCATGTGCTCCTTTTGATCTACGAGCACCCACCCCTCCACCGGTCTCTGCATGGCCCTGCTGAAACACAGTGTGGGTCGACAGAGCTCAATATTTTGTTGGGGTGTACTGGAACATATTTCCTCCACACCCTTCTCACCTTTTTAACCCCTGACCCATTTTCATGCCTGAGAATGAACATGGCAGTCTACAAGGACATCACCATTTTCATGATGATGATACACACTTGATACACAAAACAGCATATTATTTGCAATTAAGTTAACGCCACGAACTGTATGTAAAAACAAAAAACCAAGTCACTGCGCTAAATGCTAATGCTAGCTTGAACCCTATGCTAATGCTACAAAGTTTAGTGTGTGGTGATCACTCAGCACAAACTTTTAAAGACTAAAGCAAAATGGCATATCTAGTTAAGATAAGAAAGCAAAACTTACCCAGCAGTACCTGACACATATGTATTACAAAATGAGGCTGGAATGGGCACAGGCAGGGGAACTGGGCGGAGGCGCAGCATGTCACATGAGTGACACGACCGAACACTGCTAAATGCGTTCCAACTTTACATACAATACGAAAATATCACACATTGTAAATTTATGACGGAAACTATGGCGAATTTTATTCTCGTTCTCGTGTCATTAGATGACAACTGGCATCCATTTAGTTATGTTTTAGTCTCCCAAGACACGGTTTCAGCGCGTCATCGTCGTGAAAAAATTGTTCGTTGACGAAATATTTTCGTTATCGTCATTGTTGACGAAAACAACACTGCTGGTTGGGTATTTCCACCATTATATAAAACAAAGTTGAAAATATAAACCTTGTTTTGAGATGATGACCTTTACCTTAAAGAAAGAAGTAGACGCACTATACACAAACCACAGGTCAGAGACACAGAGGCACGGTCACGGTGACGTGCTGATTTAATAAACAGTGAATCGATTCGAGTTGAAACCTCAAAGGAGGGTGGAGGATTGGAGCTGTACTGTCCAGTCATCGATAAGCTGTCCTTTGCATAGTATTGATTATTGCTACCTTGAGTAACAGGACAGCCAGGCTCCTTCACCTTACGCAGTGGCGCACATCTGTTTTGCATCATAACCCTTGTCTGCATTGTAATGTAAAGCAGATCGCCTTTTGTAGATTTCCTTCTAAATCCTTCCGAATTGCCTCAGAAAAATAAACTTGACAGAAGCTTGTCTTAAGACTCAGTCCTTCCAAGCCCCTGTGTTACAACCATGGCAACGCTGGCACTGCCCTTTCCTTGAACAGAGGCGTCCATCTGCTCCACGGTACGAGCGGGTCAGATTAACGCCTTATCAGAACGGGCACCAGCTGTGGCGCCCTGAGTGCGATCGAGCAGACTCGTTGCTCTGAGCTATTTGCGCAAACGGATCCCCACATAGTGCAGTTTCAGTCATTTCTACCTTGTTTGGAATAGTGCTCTTTAGAGCTTCAAGTATAATTGTATACATTGTTATGCTAGGTTTCTACTTGGTGTTGTTCTGTCTCTCACCACAAGATGCTCCCCCTGACTTGGTGATTTCCTGTTTTACTTTGAAAGCACTCACTAAGGTTGTCTTGCTTCTTACCTTTTGTGCATTTTCTTGCACACATACAGTTCGTAGCCATGCATTCCAGGTATATCATGTTTGCAAGTGTATGATTTGTCTATGAGAATTTGAATCTTTGATTTGTTCCACAGTGCAATGGTTGGTGTTTTTAGGGGTAAGTTCCCTTGTTACAGTGTTCCAACATAATCCATCTCAATAATACATGATTATTTTGGTCACTACTGATCACTAAGATGTAGTGACCTTTGGAAATGAGTGGATTTTAGGCCTTGAAAGCGAGGATTTTACACAAGCTGGGAACACATTTGCATTTTGCTGTCTCTTTCACAGATCTAGCTTATCTGAGCGTTCCTCTTCTCTTCGGTTGACTAGCGACACTTTAGTTCCCTGTTGTTCAAATTCAACAGAAATTGACTGCTGCTTTCCGCATATGACTGTGTTTCTGCCGTCCTCTTTGTACGGTGACTTCAGACAAATCTCATGACTTGCATGCATGCTTGAGTTTTTACTGAATGATTGTTGCATCATAAACCTCAGTTTTATTTCACCAGCAACAAGTCAAAATCTCTTTCATCCTTCATCCATATTAATGCAACCCCGTTGGGTTATTGGCAATAGGAGGGACCATGTTTTGAGGGATGTAAACAGATTCTTCATCTGACTCATTTATGCGAGTTTGACATTGCGACAAATGCGTGTCAAGTGCCGGTTCCTCGGCAATGGCTCATTTACTTGCAATATTCCGGGGAGCATTGTGAGTTTTGTGTCGGTCTTTGTTTTTAATGTTCTCCTTATTGCCATGCGTACATATAGCTGTGGAGCTCTCACGATCATCTTTTTCTGTCCATGACCATCTTGTTTACGCTCTGTGCGTGGTCTAGCTTGTTAGTACTTCAAATCAACCACTTGGTTGCTTGCCACAACCTCCCGGGCATTACAGTAGGTGCTACACTCAGGTGCTCAGCAATTCGCTTGATTTAACTACAGCTGTCAGTGATGATAGAAAAACCCCGGGCCTTCTGTTGACTGCACACAACGCTTCAACTCTATATAACCTTACCATGGTGTTTGTTCCCCACTTTCTCCAAACAGCACTCTGTTGCTTCAGGGTCGAATGTGTCTGGGACTATGATGTCGAGCTACCAAGGACTAGACTGTGATGCTGGGGATGCGTCGGTCAGTAGTACTCAGTCTCATTTGATGGTTGTTTCCCGTGGCTGAATAAGGACACTGTAAGGCGTAGTAGTTGTGTGTAGAAACTGTTTTATTGGTTCAACAAACTTAGCTCCCCTCACTGCTCATTCACAGCCAACGTTTTTTCAAAGCAGAGTTCTCCATTTTGTCTGATTTGATTAAAGCTACCAAAAAGAATGGTCTTTGGCAATAGAATCTGATCATAGATCTGGTTTTCTTCCCTTTGGTGTGTTTTTCTTTTAGCTTCTGTCACCAAAGGTTTTGCTTCATGTAAGGATTTTTGGTCGAGAATAAGGACACTCCAGCATGCCTGACTTCCTTCTCCTCATTGCTTGTTTGTTTTTCTTTTCCCTAGCAGTCTAAAATTCCTGCCTGTTGCGGTGGTAAGCCATCAGTTGTGCACATTTTTGAAATCGGAAGTAAATAAAAATACTTTGTTCCCAGTTGTTGAGAGGTACTTGAGATTTTACTGTGTTTTCGTTGTTTTAAAGTTGAATGCAAACACAACTCTCACTGGAGTGGTTCAGTCGAATGTGAAGCGGTTGGGATAAAGATCAGCACCTCCAAATCCGAGACCATGGTCCTCAGTCGGAAAAGGGGGGCGTGCCGTCTTCGGGTCGGGGATGAGATTCTGCCCTAAGTGGAGGAGTTCAAGTATCTTGAGGTCTTGTTCACCAGTGAGGGTAGGAGGGAGCAGGACATTGACAGATGGATCGGTGCAGAGTCTGCAGTAATGCTAACTTTGCACTGGTCCGTAGTGGTGAAGAAGGAGCTGAGCCAAAAGGCGAAGCTCTCGATTTACCAGTCGATCTGCATTCCTACCCTCACCTATGGTCATGAGCTGTGGGTCGTGACCGAAAGAACAGGTTCCCGGATACAGGCGGTCGAAAAAGTTTAATCCGTAGGGCGTCTGGGCTGTCCCTTAGAGTGAGGTACTCCTCTGCGTTGAGAGAAGCCAGCTGAGGTGGCTCAGGCATCTTGTTCGGATGCCTCCTGGATGCCTCCCTGCAGAGGCATGTCCCACCGGCAGCAGGCCCGGGGACGACCCTAGATACGCTGGACTGTCTCTCGGCTGGCCTAGGAACGCCTTGGGATCCCGCCTGGAGGAGCTGGTTGAAGTGGCTAGGGAGAGGGAAGTCTGGGGTTCCCTGCTAAAGCTGCTGCCCTCGCGACCCGACCCCGGATCAAGCGGTAAATGATGGAATGATGCAAAAACACATACAGAATATTTTTTATATTAGTTCCTATTTTATAAAGAGGGTCCGGTCCTTTGTTTCACTCAGCGCTTTTTCTGATTTATCAGTGCAACACTGGGCCAATATGTAAAACGTAAGCGATGTCAGATTCCTAGAAAGCTAGTAAATCCTATAGTTTGGGTGGTTGTGTATAGTGGGTAAAGATCTCATTAAATCTCATCATCCTTTTGTCTGGCAAATAGCACAATCTGAGGAAAAAAGTTTTTTTGTAAAAAGTATGTAGCAACAGTGATCTGAAATTGTGCTGAGATATAAATCCATAAAATTTTACTGCAGCAGTAAAACTTGAAATCGTTACTTAAAAGGTTTTCTGGGGACAGTGAGTTTTCACATATGTGAGGGCACGTACTGCGGATGGATGCGCTCGTCGAACGCCAATGCATATTCATGCCTTCTATACAAACATCTGTGTGATATATGCAAATTCTCAGTGAGCCTTGGCAACTTCTTGAAGCTGTCCAGCAGTGCCTTTTTCTAAATTCCTCGTTAAGTCTTCTTTTCATTAATTGGGTAGCTTGTGGCCACCTAGGGCCGGGTTTTGTCACTGCTCATGCGTTCAAACTAATGCACACGCCACCTAATGCTGCCCGGCATCGTTGTCATGTCCCACTTTATCCTGCCTAACCTCTGCCCCTTGAATTAGCACTGGATTAGCCCTTTGCTCTTATGCATAATAGAACTGCATGTTCCCTATTTGCATATTTTCCACGCGTTATTGTGCCGAATTGTTATCCCCCGGGGAAAGGATGCGCTGAGCTGATAACACATGCAGATGCCCCCGAAAGATAGAATTCAACCTGCCAGATTGAATGTTTATAGCCATTACGTGCAGAAATGTTCACTTGGAAAACATGGTTACGTCAGTGGCAGTGACATTGACTAGACTGACAGCAAGTGGACAGTGAAATTCACAAGAATCATATCAGTCAATCACGCATTATGTAGGTGTGAAGTGGGAGTGAGTTCCGTGAGGAGGCGGCAGCAGCTGGATTCGCATGAATAAATGAGCAGATTCAGGAGATTGTGCAGCTCTAGTTAAGTCAGAATGAAATTGTGCTGTTTTGTGGATGTTCACATGAAACCTGGAAATGGGTAGAGTCCCGAAAACTAATGCAGGGTCATAGTTTTTCTGTCACAGTATGTCAGCAGACGTGCAGCGTTCAATCGCTGTTAGCTTATCTGGTAACTGCAATGCAGTGTTGTCATTTTTATTGTTGTGGATGAAATGTGAGACATGTCATACAAACACTCAACCGGTTTCTTCTTTTTTGTCACATGTGTCAACGTTGTGAGCTTCAGAAATAGTTCAAGTTCATGGCACAATCAGAGATAGTTGATTGCCCAAACTTCGACCACACACATACAGTGGGGCAAATAAGTATTTAGTCAACCACTAATTGTGCAAGTTCTCCCACTTGAAAATGTTAGAGAGGCCTGTAATTGTCAACATTGGTAAACCTCAACCATGAGACAGAACATGAAAAAAAAAAAAAAAAAAAAAAAAAAAAAAATCACATTGCTTGATTTTGAAAGAATTTATTTGCAAATCATGGTGGAAAATAAGTATTTGGTCAATAAGTTCATCTCAATACTTTGTTATGTAACCCTTGTTGGCAATAACTGAGGCCAAACGTTTTCTGTAACTCTTCACAAGTTTTTAGCACACTGTTGCTGGTATTTTGGCCCATTCCTCCATGCAGATCTCCTCAAGAGCAGTGATGTTTTGGGGCTGTCGTTGGGCAGCACTGACTTTCAGCTCCCTCCAAAGATTTTCTATGGGGTTGAGATCTGGAGACTGGCTAGGCCACTCCAGGACCTTGAAATGCTTCTTACGAAGCCACTCCTTTGTTGCCCTGGCTGTGTGTTTGGGATCGTTGTCATGCTGAAAGACCCAGCCACGTCTCATCTTCAATGCCCTTGTTGATGGAAGGAGATTTTCACTCAAAATCTCTCGATACATGACCCCATTCATTCTTTCCTTTACACAGATCAGTCGTCCTGGTACCTTTGCAGAAAAACAGCCCCAAAGCATGATGTTTCTACCCCCATGCTTCACAGTGGGTATGGTGTTCTTCGGATGCAATTCAGTATTCTTTCTCTTCCAAACACGAGAACCTGTGTTTCTACCAACAAGTTCTATTTTGGTTTCATCTGACCATAACACATTTTCCCAGTCCTCTTCTGGATCATCCAAATGCTCTCTTGCGAACCGCAGACGGGCCTGGACATGTACTTTCTTCAGCAGGGGGACACGTCTGGCAGTGCAGGATTTGAGTCCCTGGCGGCGCATTGTGTTACTGATAGTAGTCTTTGTTACTGTGGTCCCAGCTCTCTGTAGGTCATTCACTAGTTCCCCCCGTGTGGTTCTGGAATTTTTGCTCACCGTTATTGTTATCATTTTGACGCCACGGGGTGAGATCTTGCATGGAGCCCCAGATCGAGGGAGATTATCAGTGGTCTTGTATGTCTTCCTTTTTCTAATAATTGCTCCCACAGTTGATTTCTTTACACATAGCGTTTTACCGATTGCAGATTCAGTCGTCCCAGCCTGGTGCAGGTCTACAATTTTGTCTCTGGTGTCCTTCGACAGCTCTTTGGTCTTGGCCATCGTGGAGTTTGGAGTGTGACTGACTGAGTTTGTGGACAGGAGTCTTTTATACTGATAATGAGTTAAAACAGGTGCCATTAATACAGGTAACGAGTGGAGCCTCGTTAGACTTTATTAGACCTCGTTAGAAGAAGTTAGACCTCTTTGACAGACAGAAATCTTGCTTGTTTGGAAGTGAATAAATGCTTATTTTCCACAGTTATTTGGAATTAAATTCTTTAAAACTCAAACAATGTGATTTTCTGGTTTTTTTCCCACATTCTGTCTCTCATGGTTGAGGTTTACCCATGTTGAGAATTACAGGCCTCTCTAATCTTTTCAAGTAGGAGAACTTGCACAATTGGTGGTTGACTAAATACTTATTTGGCTCACTGTATAATGATTTGAAATTGTAACTATTTGGACAGGTATGACGTTTACCATTGTTGGAGCAAAAATATTTTCTGTCAGAGGATAATTTTTCAACAAAATCTTTCAGAGATAGCCAATAATTAGGCATTTTCTATCTTTAATCGGAACGGGGGTAAATGCTAAAATTGTGCATTATTTTCAATGGCAGATTTTGGTGAGCATTCAAGCGTTTGGTTGGTTGGTTGACCAGCCTATCTTAAACAATCAAGACTAGTCATAAATCTAACATCAACATGGTCACTTGAACCAGTGATGTAAGCTTTCGATCACTTTCCAAAGAAGCGGCGACGAAGAACCCTCCTCCAACGGGGAGTCTTATCAAAGCATCCAAACACGACAGTCAGACCTGTACACATAATGCAAGGAGATGAATGGTCTGCCCGCCACACAATAGCGCTAAATTAAATCACTGATGTAACACTAACCCGCCAACGGTCCTCCTCTTTCTCACAACGTCCTCACGCGCTTGCAAGAACCTCTTTGTTTTGCCGCCTAATATATTCTCGATATCACGTCCGAATCGAGCCGTTACGTATGGTCAATTTCAGTTCATTATGCGAATCAGCGTTGTCCCTGACCCAACTGAATAAAGAATTAGCTTTGTTGCTTTTCATGTTCTTGTCGCCTCGAAGCACTCTTGACCTGCCGAGGGGCTTACATGACAAAAACAAACAAAAAAGCAGATGCAGCATTGCCTTATATGGTGCTGGTGCATGAGATCAGGTGTTAGAATGAGCCTAAACGTATTATTTCCACTAGCAAGCTTCCTCTCAAATCTCTGCCATCCTGTGTCCCAGGTGCAGTGGGACACCTGCCCAATGTGGTTGACCTTACCGGTGTCTGTGCTACTCAGGTGTCATTGGTGAGCTGGCCAGTCTCTGACCTCAAAGATACTCTGTATACAGCTGTACCCGAGTTCAGTGGTCTCCAACCCGGTCCTCAAAGGCCTGCAGTGGGTGCAGGATTTCATTCCAACCAGACAAATGACAACACTTTTTCACCAATCTGGTGTTTTACAAGTGCAATCAGTTGATTGCAATCGGGTGCTCTGTTTGTTTTAGCAGAAACCTCATTGGTTCAACTATCTATGCTGGATCGGCAGGAACAAAAACTACCACCCGCAGTGGGCCTTTGAGGACCAGGTTGGAGACCACTGCCCTAGCTCACTGGTTAACTCAGTCATGTCTTTTCAGAGAATTTGTTTGACTTGACACATATTGAATTGTGTTCAATTTGTTCTTAGTCTTGAAAAAATTCTCAGATGATTTGGGTTTTAACACTGACTCAAATGAGGTTATAGGTCCGATTCCCTGTACTGGTGATCTTATCTAAGATAATGAACGCTCCGTTGCTCCTGAAACTGCATCATCAGTAGTAGGGTTGTTCCGATCATATTTTTTTGCTCCCGATCCGATCCCAATCGTTTTAGTTTGAGTATCTACCGATCCCGATATTTCTCGATCCGATTGCTGTTTTTTGCTCCCGATTCAATTCCAATCATTCCCGATCATTTTTCCCGATCATATACATTTTGGCAATGCATTAAGAAAAAAATGAATAAAACTCGGACAAATATATACATTCAACATACAGTACATAAGTACTGTATTTGTTTATTATGACAATAAATCCTCAAGATGGCATTTACATTATTAACATTCTTTCTGTGAGAGGGATCCACGGATTGAAAGACTTGTGACTTTGTATATTGTGACTAAATATTGCCATCTAGTGTATTTGTTGAGCTTTCAGTAAATGATACTGTAGCCATGCCCAAATGCATGATGGGAAGTGGAACCATGACTGTGCGTAGTGCTACCAATTGATATATCTTCTCTGCATTGGGAAATAACATAAGATGTTAAGAAAAAGATCAATTGCTACCTTGCTCTCCCACATTGCTTCCCATGATATTTCTAATCGTAGGGAGAGGGATTGTAAGGCTTTAGCCAATTAAAAAAAGGCTCCAAAGGCTGACAAATTTCACTCTACTCATTTTACGCTGCCTTTTATCTCTTTATATAGGTAAAACGGCGCCATTACAGATGGAGCGCGACAATGCGTGAGTGGGTCGTGCAGCGCATGCATTAATTGCGTTAAATATTTTAACGTGATATTTTTTTTTAAAATGCCGCCGTAATTGGGATAAATTTGTTAACCCTACCTTAAGCCTAAACTAAAGACTCTGGATGAGTGTGACATATTATGTCTGTAACGTTAAATACAATTAGAAAACAATTTAATAAAAAAAAAAATATATATTAAAAAAAGGCATGGCCGATATATTTTTGCCAATTCCGATACTTTGAAAATGACGTGATCGGACCCGATCGATCGGCATCGATCGGGACATCTCTAATCAGTAGGTAAATGAGGGTATAGTGTCAAAGCACTTTGAGTTCGCTGAAGGTAGAAAAGTTGTATAGAAATTCAAGTCCATAAAGTGCATAAACCGAAAATATCAGCTCCAATATTTGTGTCGTTGGCTTTGACTTGCACTCAATTCCACAGAAATCTTTATTTGTAATTGGTCACGCATCCTTTCACCACGTACTTCAGTCTTTGTGTCTTTTTAGCATTGGTCTAATTTTTCACCGATTCTTATTCTCTTGACTTGGTTCCAACCCCTCGAAGTCTTGACACAGGCTTAGTATTAACTTTATCCTCAACACTTTCTAAATCTTTGTCTTGACTTAGTCTCTAGTCTCAAAAACTCATATTTTTGACTTGGTCTCGTTTATAAATGTCTGCTTCATGACATCTCCACCTCATGGTCTTGACTTATTGTCATCGCCCTCTTGTTAGTGGTCCTGGCTTGGTCTTAAACATCATACCTGCAAAATCCTGGTCATGATATCGTTTCAACCTGCCTTGGTCCTGACTCAGTCTCAAACCCTGAAAGTCTTTATCTTGACATTGTCTCCAACTGCCTTCATCTTATTTTTGACATGGTCACAGTCTCTTCTTTAACAATCTGTTAAAGAAGCTTCAAATACTGACCAAGATCTGGTCCCAGTGCTTCAAAATCTCTGCCGGCCTTGGCCTTACATAGCCTTGACTGAGTCTCAGCTACCTATAAATTTTAGTCCCAACTCAATTTACAGTGGGGCAAATAAGTATTTAGTCAACCACCAATTGTGCAAGTTCTCCTAATTGAAAAGATTAGAGAGGCCTGTAATTGTCAACATGGGTAAACCTCAACCATGAGAGACAGAATGTGGAAAAAAAACCCAGAAAATCCCATTGTTTGATTTTTAAAGAATTTATGTCCAAATTAGAGTGGAAAATAAGTATTTGGTCACCTACAAACAAGCAGGATTTCTGGCTGTCAAAGAGGTCTAACTTCTTCTAACGAGGCTCCACTCGTTACCTGTATTAATGGCACCTGTTTTACCTCATTATTGGTATAAAAGACACCTGTTCACAACCCTCAGTCAGTCACACTCGAAACTCCACTATGGCCAAGACCAAAGAGCTGCTGAAGGACACCAGAGACAAAATTGTAGACCTGCACCAGGCTGGGAAGACTGAATCTGCAATAGTTTGGTGTAAAGAAATCAACTGTGTGAGCAATTATTAGAAAACGGAAGACATACAAGACCACTGATAATCTCCCTCGATCTGGGGCTCCATGCAAGATCTCACCCAGTGGCATCACAATGATAACGAGCGGTGAGCAAAAATCCCAGAACCGCACGGGGGGACCTAGTGAATGATCTACAGAGAGCTGGGACCACAGTAACAAAGGCTACTATCAGTAACACAATGCGCCGCCAGGGACTCAAATCCGTCCAGGCCCATCTGCGGTACGCTACAGAGCATTTGGATGATCCAGAAGAGGACTGGGAGAATGTGTTATGGTCAGATGAAACCAAAATAAAACTTTTTGGTAGAAACACAGGTTCTCGTGTTTGGAGGAGAAAGAATACTGAATTGCATCTGAAGAACACCATACCCACTGTGAAGCATGGGGGTGGAAACATCATTCTTTGGGGCTGTTTTTCTGCAAAGGGACCAGGACGACTGATCTATGTAAAGGAAAGAATGAATGGGGCCATGTATCGAGACATTTTGAGTGAAAATCTCCTTCCACCAGCAAGGGCATTGAAGATGAGACATGGTTGGGTCTTTCAGCATGACAATGATCCCAAACACACAGCCAGGGCAACAAAGGAGTGGCTTCGTAAGAAGCATTTCAAGGTCCTGGAGATGCCTAGCCAACGGCAGCCCCAAAACATCACTGCTCTAGAGAAGATCTGCATGGAGGAATGGGCCAAAATACCAGCAACAGTGTGTGAAAAACTTGTGAAGAGTTACAGAAAATGTTTGGCCTCTGTTATTGTCAACAAAGGGTACATAACAAAGTATTGAGATGAACTTATTGACCAAATACTTATTTTCCACCATGATTTGCAAATAAATTCTTTAAAAATCAAACAATGTGATTTTGTGGTTTTTTTTTCCACATTCTGTCTCTCATGGTTGAGGTTTACTCATGTTGACAATTACAGGCCTCGCTAATATTTTCAAGTGGGAGAACTTGCACAATTAGTGGTTGACTAAATACTTATTTGCCCCACTGTATGTAGCCTTGATTCCAACACTAACCAGGTACTTTTTTATTGGTAGCGCTTTGCACACATTACAGGTTATTTTCATAATCAGCATCTCTAGTGAGTATGATGTTTGTGTTTTTACGTTCTCAATCCTCCATGTTTTCAGCAGTTATCTTGCAGCATGTTTAATATAATTAGATACAAATATCTTACTTAGCTACTCACAATGGGGGACCCGGTCCACTTCACCGCAACATCGAAGACATCAGCGAGTGCAGCGGAGTACAACCCGGGTGCGTGAGAGTGGATGTGGATGGATTGATGGAGGGAGGGGCGCTGGAGGAGAGGAGAGAGAGTGGATGGTTGGGGGTTGGTGTGGCAGAGGCAATGTGGCGGGATTCTGCGTCCGACTGATGCGCATGCGCACAGAAAGGGAGAGCGAGAGATAGAGCGAGGGAGAGAAGGGGAGGGGGCAAGCGGAGGAGGAAGAGCCGAGCCGCGAAGAGACGCAGTGGGGCCACGGTCCGAGCACGTCGCCGCACTGACCGACCGACGCACCAGCATCTCTGCAGCTTCTTCCCTTTTCCCTCTTCCCTGTCTTTTTCTCTCTCCGCTTCATTTTTATCACTGATTGAAAAGAAGACTGTGCGGCTGAAGCCTTGCAGCATGGAGACCTCGCAGAAAAGCACGCACTAAAAACGTGAGATTTACCGGGTGGAGAGAGAGGAAGAGAGAGAGCGAGAGACTACGTGTGCATGTAAGTGGCCATTCTCCATCCTCAACCCCCGCCTTCTTCCATCTCCACTCATGCCCAACGTGTGCTCCCTTCCTTCCGCAGTGACAAAAATGAAGAAGTTCAACATCAGGAAGGTGTTGGACGGCTTGAAAGAGGCGTCCTCCTCCTCCTTATCCTCCCCCACCCCTTCCTCTTCCAACCCGTTGGTTCAAGTGGGTCCGCAGGAGAACCATCTGGTCCAGGAGCATCTCCAGTCCGAGCATTTCCAGCTCTGTAAGGTAAAACGGAAATTTGGGGTGGGGTGGGTGTCTCATCCCCATGTTACGGCCACCTGCTGTGTCAGCTTAGATCAAAACTCAGGGGCTATTTAAGAGTTAATGATGAAAATGGTTTCCTCAGTTTTACTGTTTGAGTTTTCCGTGTTTTCAAGAATTACACATCCGGCAAATTAAATGCAAGTTCCCATTGAAACACTACGTCGGGGCTCCCTTGTTCTTTCTGCGTTCACGTTTCGGCGTGCACGCGTTTTTGGCATGAACTGTCATATCAAAGGGGATGGGCCACGTTGATCCTCTCTTGCATAATCAGCTTGCTTTAGATTAGTGGAACGGTTGGGAATGGGATATCACTGGAACTGTGTGTGGAATGTGTGCCCCGTCTTTCTCCATTCTATCGGCACTTTACCCAACGTCATTGATCTGTTTCGGGGCGAGGACTGCTGAAGTGGGTTCTGTTAGGGAAATTACTGGGAGAAAGGTTTGCCCCCCCGTCCCTTTCTACAGCATTCACAATAACAAGCATGTGGATGGGGTTAATAATGCAGCACGCACCCTGCACGCTCTGTGCTTTTTTTCAGCCCCTCTCTGTGTCCTGTGGTGTGAAGTCAGAAGATGTGGTTGTTTACAGTATGCTTTGGGCATCATATGTGGTATCAGTGATGTGACAAATGTACGTAGACAAATGCTCAAATACTTGGTTGTGGAGGCCAGTTTTCTTGATGCCCTTAACTGAATTGCATTCACAGAATCTCGTCTTATTCAGGTTTTGAAAGCACTGTAATGACTTATATCCCTCTAGATCAGGGGTGTCGTGAAGGGCCGTTTGCCGGTGCAGGTTTTTGTCCCGACTGATCTAGCACAGACAGTTTGACCAATGAGGTTTCTCCTGAAACAAGCGCACCTAACTGCAATCAACTGATTACACTTGTAAGACACCCGATCGGTGGAAAGGTGTCTGATCAGGTGGATTGAAAACCTGCACCCACTGCAGCGCTTTGTGAATAGTTTGCCCACACCTGCTCTAGATCAAGGGTCTCAACCTTGTTTACCAAGGGCCTTTGGAGGGCCACCAACTTAACAAACTTCCAAATGATTTTGCATTTTAGTTTTAATCATTTACTGTATTTTTCGGACTACAAGTCGCACCTGAATATAAGTCGCACCAGCCATAAAATGCCCAACAAAGAGAAATAAAACATTTATAAGTCGCACCAGAGTCGCATTTTTGGGGGAAATGTACTTGATAAAATCCAACACATAGAACAGATGTCATCTCGAAAGGCAATTTAATATAAAAATACAGTAGAGAACAACATGCTGGATAAGTGTTGCCTGGCACGGCCGGACTGTTCTCCCTGTATTTTTCAAACACTTGAGAGAAAAGTCTGGGACCCAGCCCATTAACGGCCTTTCGAGCAGGTACAAAATCAATCGACAAATCAGATTTGTTTATTTGCGTGACGTGTTCTTAACGAGCAACGTCACTCTTGCGCGTCGGAAGTCGTCTCCACAACAACACAGATGGTGAACAGGAGAGCCGAGAATATGTTCCAATCCACGGTAAAATCAGTTTTAAATGACCAAAAACACATCGACACGAGTCATTGACAACAGTCTGTCTGTCTAACTTGACGGTCTGAACGTGACAAGTCGCATAGAAATGGACCATTTCAAATCCGATCTAGGTCACTTTCGTATGTGATTCAAATCCGATCTGGGCCACATTTTTCCAGAATGTCGCGGCGGTCTATACTGTCAAGTCTCCCAAATCGAAATTCATGCAGCAATTTCGTTATCATAGAGCAAGAAAGATGCTACGGTGGCGGTGCAGCTGTGCGTTATTAGCGCCTAGCTTGCATTGAACACGGCTTTTGGGAAAGGGACAGACAGTCATAAAAAAATAAAAATGGGTTGAAGATAAGCCTGAGAATGATCGGTTTTCTGTCTGCTAAAAAATGAGCAATATTTCAACATTGCTTACACGGCCGAGAGTCGGGGCAAACTACCCGTATGTGTGTGTGACATGCACGGACAGTGTGTGCATGCTATCGATCCATATAAACTTTGAATATAAGCCTAAACGGGCATTATTTATGTCTGTTATTTGTGTCCTCTTTTTGAAAAGCAAAATATGATATCCCTGGAATGATGGATGACAGCCAGCATGTGTGGCCATTTGTTTTGATGCCTTTGCGCATGCGGGTCTTCCTGCTCAGCGCGTGTCGCACTGCGAATTAGTGCGCATGCGTAATACTTGAATGGTCTCAATGGACAACGGCAGTCTGAACAGGCACGCCAAAAAAACACGTATGACAAAAAAATCGGATTTGTGCATTAAGACCTGTAGTATGAACCTAGCCTAAGTGTCCGATCGCGAGTGGAAAACAAACAACAACAACAACAACAGAAAAGATGATACGCACAGGCGTTGCCTCTGTAAAGATATTTTACAAGCATAAACAATAAACGCAGGTTCGCAGCCGTGTTTCTCTCTCGCTAACTCACCCACTCACTCAGACCTGCGTAGCTGACCGTCTTTTTCTATCGTGTGAGCGCTCTTCTTCGCGTAAACAAGTGTGAGTGCGCCTTCACGTGGGCGTGAAAGCGCCACAAACTAAAAGCATGCATTTCAATATAAAAAAAGACAATAATACAATCGAACACACATTGCCAAAGGCAGAACGCGAACGTGGCCATAGCTATTAAGTTATTCAGATAACTAAAGCATAAAGAACATGGTAACAAGTTTACCAAACCACCAGTGTCACTCCAAACGACCAAAGTAACCTGTGAAATGATATCATAATGTGTTAATAATTTCACACATAAGTTGCTCCTGAGTATAAGTCGCACCCCAGGCCAAACTATGAAAAAAAACTGCGACTTATACAGTGGAGCAAATAAGTATTTAGTCAACCACTAACTGTGCAAGTTCTCCAACTTGAAAATATTAGAGAGGCCTGTAATTGTCAACATGGGTAAACCTCAACCATAAGAGACAGAATGTGGAAGGAAAAAAAAAAAAACAGAAAATGACATTGTTTGATTTTTAAAGAATTTATTTGCAAATCATGGTGGAAAATAAGTATTTGGTCAATACCAAAAGTTCATCTCAATACTTTGTTATGTACCCTTTGTTGGCAATAACGGAGGCCAAACGTTTTCTGTAACTCTTCACAAGCTTTTCAAACACTGTTGCTGGTATTTTGGCCCATTCCTCCATGCAGATCTCCTCTAGAGCAGTGATGTTATGGGGCTGTCGTTGGGCAACACGGACTTTTAACTCCCTCCACAGATTTTGTATGGGGTTGAGATCTGGAGACTGGCTCGGCCACTCTAGGACCTCAAAAAGCTTCTTACAAAGCCACTCCTTTGTTGCCCTGGCTGTGTGTTTGGGATCATTGTCATGCTGAAAGACCCAGCCACATTTCATCTTCAATGCCCTTGCTGATGGAAGGAGATTTTCACTCAAAATCTCTCGATACATGGCCCCATTCATTCTTTCCTTTACACATATCAGTCGTCCTGGTCCTTTTGCAGAAAAACGGCCCCAAAGCATGATGTTTCCACCCCCATGCTTCACAGTGGGTATGGTGTTCTTCAGATGCAATTCAGTATTATTTCTCCTCTAAACACGAGAACTTGTGTTTCTCCCGAAAAGTTCAATTTTGGTTTCATCTGACCATAACACATTCTCCCAGTCCTCTTCTGGATCATCCAAATGCTCTCTAGCGAACCGCAGACGGGCCTGGACGTGTACTTTCTTCAGCAGGGGGACACGTCTGACAGTGCATGATTTGGGTCCCTGGCGGCGCATTGTGTTACTGATAGTATCCTTTGTTACTGTGGTCCCAGCTCTCTGTGGGTCATTCACTAGGTCCCCCTGTGTGGTTCTTGGATTTTTGCTCACCGTTCTTGTTATCATTTTGACGCCACGGGGTGAGATCTTGCATAGAGCCCTAGATCGAGGGAGATTATCAGTGGTCTTGTAAGTTCTTCCATTTTCTAATAATTGCTCCCACAGTTAATTTCTTTACACCAAGCGTTTTACCTATTGCAGATTCAGTCTTCCCAGCCTGGTGCAGGTTTACAATTTAGTCTCTGGTATCCTTCGACAGCTCTTTGGTCTTGGCCATAGTGGAGTTTGGAATGTGACTGACTGAGGGTTGTGGACAGGTGTCTTTTATACCGATAACGAGTTAAAACAGGTGCCATTAATACAGGTAACGAGTGGAGCCTCGTCAGACCTCGTTACAAGAAATTAAACCTCTTTGACAGCCAGAAATCTTGCTTGTTTGTAGGTGACCAAATACTTATTTTCCATTCTAATTTGGAAATAAATTCCTTACAAATCAAACAATGTGATTTTCTTTTTTTCTTTTTTTTTTTCCCCACATTCTGTCTCTCATGGTTGAGGTCGACCTATGCTGACAATTACAGGCCTCTCTAATCTTTTCAAGTAGGAGAACTTGCACAGTTTGTGGTTGACTAAATACTTATTTGTCCCACTGTAGTCCGAAAAATACGGTACTTAGTTTTTTTATGGTGTTTGTCAAAAAGTCAGTTAACAATGTTACTCACTTGGCTGAAACTTAATTCTGAAATAAATACATTACGTCACGCAGTTTCAGTCATGTCTTTCTTCAAGTATGCCCTGACGAAAAAGTGCGCAGACAATTTCTGGAAAAGTGGCAGAATATTCTGATAAACCTACTTGCAGCCCCTAGATAAAATGTTCGTGAGACCCATGTTTTGGTTAGTGGTGCACTCGATTCTCTTGCCTTCCAATGTCTTGCCTCATTCACATGCCCATTTGGCAACTACAAGAGGCCCTCATTTTACATAGAAGGTATTCCATGGAATCCACATTGATAAAGAGGTACATTATATTGTTTTGTCTCATTTCCAACAAATTGGCTATTTTCTCATTCCCCTCGTTCTCCTCTTCAATGAAGTTCATACACACATGCATATAAGCAATGTGAATGACTCTCTTTATGTGAATGGATTGCCAGATGTTTGCATTGTGTTTATACCTGAATGGACAGGTTGATGCTTACATTAGGTCTGAATGGACAGATGGATGTTTGCACTTTGAATGAATAAACTGCTGTTCGCATCCATGTAAATGGGCATACGGCATTATACAGTATCGCTGTATATTTGTGGATTGCTAGTCTGTTATTTGCCTTATGTAAGTGTGTGAATGAAAACGTGGGATGTATACTGTATGTGAATGACTAGTGAAGCTCCAAACTGCAATAACAAGCATTCCGTTTAATGTCTATCTCTCTACCCGTGAGAATCGCAACACCTGCCATTTCCTTTTGCAGGTAGGTGTACCTAATTCACACCAAAATGACGGCAGGTGTCTATGCTGCACCGGGTGCCTCTTACGTAACATCCTTTACCGTCTGCCACTGAGCAAACAAACACAGGCCTCTGCCAGATGACTGATGTCATAAAGCTACAGTTGCACACGTTCAGAGGAGCAGAGTAGGGTAAAACAACAAATCCAACCCCAAAAACAAAAAATCTCTGCATTTGCTGCAAATTTCCAATATCTTTAGACTTAATCACGACTATGTGGGAGGCGATGACAGAGCGAAAAGCAAGAAAAACGAGAGGATCCATGGAAGAGAAAATCTCAAAATAGGGCTGTGATTATAAAAGCGTCCTAAATTGTGAAGCCAAATCAGTGCGACTAAAAGTACAGGCATACAGGATATTTCTACCTATTATCATAACATGTTCGATCTGTACCACAGAATGAAAAACTCACTATATAGGTCATTATATAGGACTGTTTCTGAATTTTCCACTTCAAGTCCATCTGCTGTGTATGTTTACCTCAGCCAGGTGTGCGATATCATTTCCCAAAGTAACGATGCAGCTGTCAAATGCTAATTGAAACTCTGCCGTCTGTGCGCAGACGGTCCGTCATGGCTTCCCGTACCAGCCGTCGTCCATGGCGTTCGACCCCGTGCAGAAGATCCTGGCCATCGGCACTCAGAGCGGAGCACTCAGATTGTATCCTTTTTAAGTGGTCCTAGTTCTGCCTGGGGCTTCACATTTGGGGTCTCTGCATCACACTGGGAGCTGGTGGTGGGTAAGTGAACGTCCGCAGTGCAGTGTTCGCTCGGGTGTTACGGTAAATGCGGTTTTGGCTAGAGTTTGGTACTCCACATGACCACGCTTGTCACACAACTAACGAAAAACAAACAATGATTGATAGTGTGGTTTTCGTAGCGTTAGCCAAGTATCAGAATTCCAGGTACAAACCTTGATAGTTTCATTCATTATGTACATGTGAAATGACATATTGCTGTCAGCAATATGTGTGTAAGAAGACAGACTGATGTTTTCATTATGTGTGAAAGTGAAATTAAAATTATTTCTGTCAAAGTTGAAGATATAACTCTGGAGATTAGGTTTCAATTTTAATTTTGATAGCATTGACATATTTATAAGTATTGTCAAATATTGTGCATATACTGTAAGGCACATGCTTCAAACTGAAGGCCCGGGGCTACATCTGGCCCACCACATGATTTTTTTGTGGCACACGAAAGAAAATCATGTGCATCAAATTAAAAAGTTGAGACCTTGCAAGCATGTTTAGCCTGCCCAGAAGGAGGGATAAAAATGTCACTCAGTTTGTACGTCTTCTTCTTGTTCTTCTTGATAACAACACTACATAAAATCTTGCATTATCTGTGGATGGATCAGAATGAAATTGGGGAGGTACATTGATCCATAGGCCTCATAATATATTGACGGGACACGGGGCCGATTAATAGGGGGCCTATCTCCATCAAAGCTGACCGAGTAGAAACACAGGCAAAGAGCTTTTTACATTGAAAATTCTTGTGAATAAATGCTTAAATCCCTGTATTCTTTATAGGTATGGATGTAAAACTGTCTCAATTCTTGGTTAAAAGCAAAAAAACAGGGCAGTTAGCATTTATTTTACGTAAATATGTTGAATGTGTTGATAGTCTTTAAGCCACTGTGGCGCCGCCTTATCACCACAAAGGGCTTTATACGTTGAGAATTCATGTGAATAAGTGCGTAAATCCCTGAATTCTTTATAGATATGGACGTAAAACAGTCTTGATTCTTTGTTAATACTAGAAAACCCAGCAGAGGCCGACTTGGCCTTTCACGAGACAAACACTCCTAATATTCCCTAGCAATGGCCGATTTGGCCTCTCGTTCATGACTCATGTGATAGTTTGTGTCAGTTCAAGTCAAGCTACATTTATTTAATTACATTTATTTATGAAGTTTTACACATCTTTTAATTCACTTCTCCTACACTCCACACATAACGACAGAAAGAATGGTCCAAATGTGTACATTGTTTGAAGAAGAAAAAAAAGCGTTTTAGAACTGCAATTTGACTGTAAAGCAGGAATTGTGTCTATAGTTTAGAAGGACTGAATCAGGGGCATGGAGTATGGATTGTGGTCATTGTGTCTGAAGTTAATGTATGTCTAGTGGTTGCATTTTCATATGAACGGCTGTTGTCTGTCTGACAACGACTTGCCAATTCAAAAGCACTTGGGTCATTTTTGCCACCTCTGGGTTTTCCGGGGGAGAGGCCATATCGGCTATTGTTTGGGACTAGTAGGAGTACCAGAATTCTCTGGGACTTCTAGTGTTAAAAGAGCAAAGAACCAGGCAGTTAGCATTTATTTTATGTAAATATGTCGAATGTGCTGCTAGTCTTTCAGCCACTGTGGCGCCGCCTTATCACCACAAAGCGCTTTTTACAATGAAAATTCTTCTGAATAAATGCTTAAGTCCCTGAATTCTTTATAGATATGGATGTATGTACACAAAAAAAACAAACAGGCAATTAGCATTTATTTTACGTAAATATTGCGAATTATGACGCCAATGCCGTAGCGGTTAATCTCTCCCATTGATTTTTTTCACGTTTCAAAATGCATGCATGGTACGAAAATTATATATATATAATATTACTAGGGCTGTCAAAATTATCGCGTTAACGGGCGGTAATTCATTTTTTAAATTAATCACGTTAAAATATTTGACGCATTTAACACACATGCCCTGCTCAAACAGATTAAAATGACAGCACAGTGTCATTTCCACTTGTTACTTGTGTTTTTTTTGGTGTTTTGTCGCCCTCTGCTGGCGCTTGGGTGTGACTAATTTTATGGGTTTCAGCACCATGAGCATTGTGTAATTATTGAGATGGCGAGCTACTAGTTTATTTTTTGATTGAAAATTTTACGAACTTTATTAAAACGAAAACATTAAAAGGGGTTTTAATACAAAATTTCTATAACTTGTACTAACATTTATCTTTTAAGAACTACAAGTCTTTCTAGCCAATGGATCGCTTTAACAGAATGTTAATAATGTTAATGCCATCTTGTTGATTTATTGTTATAATAAACAAATACAGTACTTATGTACAGTATGTTGAACGTATGTATCCGTCTTGTGTCATATCTTTCCATTCCAACAATAATTTACAGTACAGAAAAATGTGGCATATTTTATAGATGGTTTGAATTGCGATTAATTACGATAAATTAATTTTTAAGCTGTGATTAACTCGATTCAAAATTTTAATCGTTTGACAGCCCTAAATAATACTTAACCTTGAATTCTCAAACAAATCACTCCTGAGACAATCCTTGTTTGTATGCAGTACAGCTTCCATACTTTTTCAACCTAAATCCGGCGTTAGATCGCTGCATGTTTTTGAGAATAGCTGCGACTGACTTTAACCGACTGAAGCGGAGTGTGGGACGGCCCCCTACTTGAAGGCATGGCACAGCGTCTGGGGAATGTGTCCCTTCATTATCATTATGAAGTCTATGATCGATCCTTGGTGACCAATTTTTAATTTTTTAATCTCGGGGCTGTATAATTCAATTAATTATTGGGGACTTATTTTTTTCCAGTAGGTTTCGAGCTAGCTAGTAAAGGGCATACATGCTTTTCGGGTGTGCGGGCTTATTGTTGCCTGTAGGTTCCAAGTTAGCCAGTAGAGGGCATGCATGGTCTTCTGTCTGGGCTGATGAGAAGCTCACTGAGAGAGCCTGATGGTCGTAGTTCTTTTGAACTAGCTTGATACCAATCCCATTATAAAATTGAAGGGTTTGTATTTGCTACTGATTTAGGGTTAGAGTGCTAGGTATGTATTTGTAATAATGAGGTTTTCATACATGAGTGAGAAACCATAAAATAGGTGTGGCCTGTGGACAAAAATTGGTTTGACACCCCTGGTATACAGTAAGTAAATATATATTATACAATGTTTAATATTGTTATGAACATTGAATCTTTAGGTTTTAACAATGTGAGAAAAAAAGGAAAAAAAAAACTGGAATGATCACTTGGTAGGATTTTGTTCATTTGAAAAGACGCGCATGTGTGCGTGGGCCAGTGTTGTGTAGGCTAATAATGTGATGCTATAGGAGTGATTAGCTTGCAGGCAAAAAAAAAACAAAAAAAACTTCTACTTACAGTACAGAGTATGTATGTATATGTATCTCAGAGTACACATGCCACAGAGCAGGGAAAAAAAGTTACAAAAAGTAATGGTGGAAAACAGCGACAACAGCTTGCAAACAAACGTCGCCGCGGGGAGTCGTTCAGCTTCAGAGGACGCCAGCGAGCTCGCCGCTGTCAGGCTGCTTTTACAGGTCCTCCGTGTGTTCCGTTGCCTGTCCAACAACCCTCGCCAGCTCATTAGCGTGACCGAGAGCCGTCGGCTTGGCCGTTCGCTCACTGGCAACCGTGGTTTTGACTCGAGCACACTCACCTCTGATGTGAAGGTTAGGAAATAAACCTATGTAGGGGGAGTGAACGGTGGTCAAACTGCTAGAGAGATCGTGTCAAGTCAAGTATATATATATACAGCCTTTAATTGCAAAAGTGTCAGAAACTGCAGTAAAAAGGCTGAAATTCAGATGTCGGGCGTAAGAGACATAACTGCGTATTAAGTGTAAATTTAACTAAATTTAAGTGAACATTTAAACATTTCTAGAGGGGTAGTTGCTCAATTTGCAAGATCAATCACGATTGTAAATTTTCATTGTTGCCCAGTCCTATGAGCAGTTGTTGTTTTTGGCAGCCATTTTGATTTCCGTCTTAGTCTTATGGGCAAAATGCTTATTAGTCTTAGTCAAATTTTAGTCATTTCAAAATGTGTTCGTCTAGTTTTAGTCAACGAAAACTCAGAAAAATTTTGTCCAGTTTTAGCCGGCCATTCTCGAAACATTTACGTCCACAAACTTCAAAGTTTTAGTCCATGAATAAATAAATAGTTTCCAACAATTACGAATGAACATGACAGACGAGCACATAACTGTAGAGTCTACAAGGACATCACCATGATAATACACACACAGCAGGAAAACAGCACATTATTTGCAATAAATTAAACTCACCCTGATGCCATGAACTGTATGTAAAGTGTTTTCCAAGATTATATGAAGACACACATTCACTGCGCTAAATGCTAATGCTAATTCTACTATGCTAACGCTACAATTTAGTTTAGTGTGTGCTTATCACTCAGTACAGACCTTTAAAGGCTAAATCAACATGGCGTAGCCAAGTAAACAAAACTTAGCAAGCAGCACCGGAAACGTTTCACAAAGGGAGTCTGGAATTGGCACCAGTGTTGTTAATCTTACTTTTAAAAAAATAATTAATTACAATTACAAATTACTTCTCCCAAAAAGTAATTGCGTTAGTAACTCGGTTGGTAAGAGTAATTAGTTACTTCACAAAGTAACTGGTGATAATTTGATCGTTTTTTTTTTTTTTTTCTCAAACAAAGAAAAATGTGAAATGAAAGGGACCAATTGAGACCAAAAACCCTTTCAATGTGAAATTGAAAGGGTTTTTGGGACAATTGGTCCTAGGCCAATTCTTTACCCTAAAATGAACTAGACACAGGGGTATTGTGGATATTGCCATAACTAGATAGTAACCTTTGCTATGTGTGGAAGTCATTAAATGTTGTGAATCAACCGTTAAAGTTGTTAAAATTGCTCCCGTTACTTCCCGTTAGTTCCCTTCTATCTACTTTCAACATCTGTAAGTTTTAAAACTGTGTCATCATTTAAATATAGATTTAAGTAAAGTTTTTCCGATTTAGGAGCATTCTCGATAAAAAGTTACTTAGGTTCGCGAGGAAGGTTCTCTACAACAGAGCCTTCCTGAGAAGTCTACTGCTTTAAGATGGCGGCTGTTTACTAACGTATCTAGTTCTTTATACATGTTGCTAATGCCGCCGTGCCTGTCATTTGCATCTAGTTCTGTATATATGTGATATCTACCGTAGCATCATGTGGGCGTAGTTTGTAGGCTATCGGCTACAGTCAGGTATTATTGGAGCTACCTAGCAAAGTAGCATCGCGTTTGCAACGGTGTCACACTCCCTTGCCTCTTCCCCACACCTGCTCTGCTCTCTCGTCTCCGTGAGTCCGTCTTTCTCAAACTTTTCTCGCGTCAGTCAACCAACATAGTAACACACGCCTTTCCCGCCTCAGTAACGGTAACGGCGTTGCAAAGATGAGAAAAGTAATTAGACCAAACACTGCTAAATGTGTTCTAACTACACATACAATAAGAAAGCATCACACATTGTGAATTTATGACGGAAGCTATGGCGAATTTTTATCTCGTTATCGTGTCGTCAGACGACAAATGGCATCCATCTCGTTATGTTGTAGTCTATCAAGAAACGTTTTCAGTGCGTCAACGTGACGTCATTGTTTGTTGACGAAATATTTTTGTTATTGTCATCGTTGACGAAAACAGCACTGCCTAATTGTTATACTCAAACATCATCTGTAGTTTATACAGTGGGGCAAATAAGTATTTAGTCAACCACTCATTGTGCAAGTTATCCCACTTGAAAATATTAGAGAGGCTTGTAAATGTCAACATGGGTAAACATCCTCCATGAGAGAAAGAATGTGGGGAAAATATATATATATTTTTAAAGAATTTATTTGCAAATCATGGTGGAAAATAAGTATTTGGTCAATACCAAAAGTTCATCTCAATACTTTGTAATGTACCCTTTGTTGGCAATAACGGAGGCCAAACGTTTTCTGTAACTCTTCACAAGCTTTTCACACACTGTGTTGCTGGTATTTTGGCCCATTCCTCCATGCAGATCTCCTCAAGAGCAGTGATGTTTTGGGGCTGTCGTTGGGCAACACGGACTTTCAACTCTCTCCAAAGATTTTCTATGGGGTTGAGATCTGGAGACTGGCTAGGCCACTCCAGGACCTTGAAATGCTTCTTACGAAGCCACTCCTTTGTTGCCCTGGCTGTGTGTTTGGGATCGTTGTCATGCTGAAAGACCCAGCCACGTCTCATCTTCAATGCCCTTGTTGATGGAAGGAGATTTTCACTCAAAATCTCTCGATACATGACCCCATTCATTCTTTCCTTTACACAGATCAGTCGTCCTGGTCCCTTTGCAGAAAAACAGCCCCAAAGCATGATGTTTCTACCCCCATGCTTCACAGTGGGTATGGTGTTCTTCAGATACAATTCAGTATTATTTCTCTTCCAAACACGAAAACCTGTGTGCTTCTACCAAAAAGTTCTATTTTGGTTTCATCTGACCTTAACACATTCTCCCAGTCCTCTTCTGGATCATCCAAATGCTCTGTAGCGAACCGCAGACGGGCCTGGACGTGTACTTTCTTCAGCAGAGGGACGCGTCTGGCAGTGCAGGATTTGAGTCCCTGGCGGCGCATTGTGTTACTGATAGTAGCCTTTGTTACTGTAGTCCCAGCTCTCTGTAGGTCATTCAGTAGGTCCCCCCGTGTGGTTCTGGGATTTTTGCCCACCATTCTTGTTATCATTTTGACGGGGTGCCACGGGGTGAGATCTTGCATGGAGCCCCAGATCGAGGGAGATTATCAGTGGTCTTTATATGTCTTCCATTTTCTAATAATTGCTCCCACAAGCGTTTTGCCTATTGCAGATTCAGTCTTTCCAGCCTGGTGCAGGTCTACAATTTTGTCTCTGGTGTCCTTCGACAGATCTTTGGTCTTGGCCATAGTGGAGTTTGGAGTGTGACTGACTGAGGTTGTGGACAGGTGTCTTTTATATAGATAATGAGTTAAAACAGGTGCCTTTAATACTGGTATGAGTGGAGCCTCGTTAGAAGAAGTTAGACCTCTTTGACTGCCAGAAATCTTGCTTGTTTTTAGGTGACCAAATACTTATTTTCCACTCTAATTTGGAAATAAAATATTTAAAAATCAAACAATGTGACTTTGTTTTTTTTTTCCACATTCTGCATTCAAGTAGGAGAACTTGCACAATTGGTGGTTGACTAAATACTTATTTGCCCCACTGTATATACTAGTATGTATATTAAGTGTGATTATTCGCTGCCAGCCTATCCCTGTTCAAATGAATTGGATGTCTATAGCCGTCAATGGCAGCTAAAGACTTAACCATGAACGCGATTCTAAAAAACAGCCACATACTCAGTTGAAAGTGTGTGTCGATCACATTTTCCGATTGAATTGTCAAGGTCATAAATCATGTTAATGGTGAGAATAGATTAATTTCAATACCTTGAAAAAAATCATTCAGGTTATTGACAGGCATGTTTTGTAGGGGAAGCAGATATTGTCTATATGTGAAAGGATTGACAAAATTTTCTAGTGTACATAAACTGAAAGACATGAATCCTTTGATAGCCGTAGCGTCTTAGGAATGCGCGAATAAGCTTAATGGGGATTACCATATGTCCATCTGAGTGGGGAAAAATCAGCAGAAAGTGAGCAGGAAAAGGCTCTGAGCGTGACGTTCAAGAGTCATCCCTCACCTATGCGCCGTCAGACGCTTGCCGCTAGGATGAAGACGGGTCGCTTTGAAATAGAAGCGAGGGACGTATCTGGAGTTTGAATGATCGGTGGCTCAGACAAGTCTTATCAGAGTCAAGGTCAAATGAGAGTCGTGCCTCTCGTCTTTGTCTGCTCATCTGATGGCTGCTACAGCAGCGCAGCGTGCAGAAACAGAGCCGTAACGGAGACGCAGACTTCATTTCCAATATATTGTATATTATATATTCCAGTATCTTGAATTGTGTTCTTTATCGATGGTTTTATAATAGCCGCTTGATAGTGATGGTATTAAGAGGTGGATTAACTTGGTTAAATCCCCACTTAAAAATGCAGGTACCCAAAGCGACCATTTGGAGCTCATCAATTTGGATGTTCTATTTGAAATTTGGCAGAGTTTAGCTGATGACAAACTGGCTGGTACACACATTTCTCTAAGGGTTCCTTTTTTGTCCTGTGCTGTAAGTGTGCATGCGCGTGTGTCGTTGGCTGCACTGCCAGGATATTTGGCGGCACCCCTCTCCCCCCCTGCGGAGAATTACAGGAAGTGGCAGATCAAGGGCCTCAGGCTGGCACCGTGGCAGAGCACTGAGAATTACAGCAGGAACAGGAGGTGTATGTGTGTGTATTCTCGGAGGAGACGGGCTGATCCCCCTGGAGCCATAAAGCCCATCACTTCTCCTAGATGTGATCCCGTCCCAGAATTGTTTGATGGCTGGTGCTCCTGCCTCCAGTGTCAGGCTGAAAGAGAGGATATTGTCCCATAGGTGTTGTCTGAAGGAGGGAAAGACAGGCTATCCCTTCCTGGCTTCAGGATCTAATAGCCAGGAATAGAATTCCGATTGATCTCCTAGCGCAGTGGCACTCTTAGATTTTTATGGCTTAAAAATCAGAATTGTTTTCATAACGTGTTCAGTTTTTTTATCCGTAAGTGCTCTAGTGTTGTAGATTTTGAGTTGGTTCGTCTTTTTTCAATTTGATGTCCTTGAAAAACTGCTATCCTAAAAGGCTATATTGTATGTTACAACATCTATGTGCCCCGAGACTGACTGGCGTTTTGCCCGATGTCAGCTGAGACGCCATCCCCTTGTGACTTCGGGTATGCCACTTGGCTGGCGGCGGCAAACTAATATGGCAGCAACATAACACACACACTCGGAAGAAAAGAGACTCGCCTCGAGGAAGCGAGACGCCAATCAATACATCAAATTGTCGCTCGTTGTTACTTCGCGGCAGCCAAGGCGAGCGGATATCATCGGAGCTGACAGTTGCGCACATTTATATTTCACAGCCTTCTATTGTTGTTAACACCCACGTGTGTGTTCAAATGTATCAAAAGTTAAGTAAGGATAATTTACTGTATGATGATTATCTGTCGTGGCGAGTCGCAGAAACGAGGTTTTATTGAGCATGTCAAACTAGTTTTCCACTTTGTTGATGTTTAATTGTGCACTAAACACACAGGATAACATGCCTTGGCTCTGGACACTGATTCCGCCGACCAATCTGCTAATCAGTGTATCAGTAGCCAGAAAAATGTTGACCTTATGGTTGGCTAGCTCACTTGTGCTGGAAGAAATTCTAACTATGTTTGCTTAGAGAAACACTTCCGTTGCTCACAGTGATGCCTTGAGATTAGTATCATCCTAGTATATTTAGTGGATATATTACCTGCTGCAACATCTCATCTCCTCTGGAAGCAGTGCTGTCACAAATTACTTGAAAAGGTAATTACTGATTACGCCTCAAAAAAGTCATCTAGTTACTTTACTGATTAGTTTATTATCAAAGTAACTAAGTTACTTTAAAAGTAATTTATCGGTTACTTTTTACCAATTTTCTCGCTTTGCTGCTTCAACATAAGAATGACAAATGAAAAATGTAATCGCATGTAATCGACTCTTCAATAATTGAATTTAAAGGGGAGGGTCAGAATTTTTTCACACATTTTTCACACTTAATTTTCGAGTTAGCCGGGGATTAATTGGTCAACCACCATTGACTTGTGCTAGCTAAATCATAAAACTAGCCCTGAAACTAACAAATAACTGACAAACTTAATGGAAGTCGTTGAATTCACTAGTGCAAGCACTTTAGACTTAAAACACATCCCAAAGATGTAAAACGAACACATCACCTCACGGCATGAATGTGTAGTGCTGCAACGATTAATCTATTAACTCGAGTATTCGATTAGCAGAAAAAGTTTCGAATTAAATTTTGCTGCTTCGAGTATTCGTTTAATTAAAGTGGCTGTGTAATGGTTTATTTTGAAAGTGTTTGCATTAAGTTTGACTAATTTGGGTGGATACACTGCCCTCTAGTCTGCCTCATTTCTCATGGTTGAATCTAGCTGCTCCATGTTAAGATCAACATAAGTTTTTGTTTGAGCTAATGTTTTTTTTAATGCATTTGTTATTTAGTTTATGGGTATATATAGCCAGTTTTTGTGGGAATATGTGTCTGAACCATTTGTTAAGAGCATTGGAAAAAAAACACAAAAAACAATTTGCATTTTATAGCATTTAAGCTAGCAGACTTTTGCTATGTAAGTTAGCCAATTGTTCTTTTACTGTACATAGATCCTTTTTTTAAAAAAAAAAAAAATCAGGCTGAGCTCGGGTATTTTAATTATTCATGTTCCTTATCTGTTTACTTGATTATTCATTCTAACTAGTTCATCGATTAATCGACTAATAAATTAATCGATAGCTACAGCCTTATAAATGTGCAACACCAATATGATGTAAACAAAGCTAGCAGACTACCCACCGTTGCAACGGCAAAGCTACAAAACTGCCCCATATGTAGTGGCTCCAACCTATCGCTGGAACCCTCCAGAATGAAGGAACAATACTCACATTCATTCATGGACGTACACAAATCAACATTCCCTCGCACATCTCAACAGATGGCTGCACTCGGCTCGAATGTGCACCCTCGCTCCACATGCCTTTCTCAGTCCCAAAACACTTAGCGCGTGTGACTCCAGACCAAAACAGTAAGTGACTCTGAGCGGTTACCATGAAAACGAACGCGTAGTGGGAATCTAACATTTTCTATTCAAAATGCTCCTCATGCTTGACTACAATATTCTTCATTCTACAAACCTTATGAGGCAACGTACACACACTAAGGAAACTAACTTTAATCTGAATACTGGTTTGGAAAAATGAACGCGTTAGATTGCTCCTTACTGAAAGAAAGTAATCAGATACATTGTCTGGAAGGCACAAATATTAGTTGTTCTTGGCAGAGGATAAAGAACACATGACTGTGTACTGTTTTATTGTCTGCCTACAAAAAAAAAAAAAACCTACATACATTACTACAATATTGGATCTTAGGTTGTAAGTGTAAAATCAGTGATTCTGCTCGACACCTCTGTTCTCCACAGAGTTGAGTTTGTGTGTTTTTAGTGGCAACTTGATCAAAGCATCCCTCATGCTTTTCTCGAGTGCGACCTCTGTTCCGCTGCTTCTCACAAGTGGGAAAACAAATTGTGCTGCATCAGTGCCGCAACAATTTAGCCACTGCTCCTTTACGCGGCGTCTGCTGACAGGGTTGTCCGCTAAAGTCCTTTAACTCCGACAAGCGAGCCGAATAGGATGGCGGTTTGTGTTCCACCAGTGCTGTTCTGCTTCATGCCTACCAGAGGCCGTGCGCACGCTTAAGCGAGACATATGACTTCTGAAATGTACTTACCAGCCCCGTAATGGAAAGGTTGGGGAGAGCATTAGCCTTAATCCGAGGGAACGTCGCACGCTCGCTCAGCCGTAGGTCTTCACGTGAGTCATCGTGATTCGGGATGCCATGCGGCGTTTCTGCTCTCGGGTGACTAATTTCTTCTGAGGACTAAAATCCCGGTGACCTCATGTAAGGTGATTGATGAATACTCATCAGGGACTGGTGTTGAATTAGTTTTTGAGCCTCTTTTGACCTGCAGTGTTTTAATTTCAACCTTTACGAGTGACCGGACTAACAAGATTTTTGACATCTGTGCTGTCATTCAACCGATTTTATATCCTAGGCTTTGCCGATCATCTTCTTTAAAAAGACGTTTGTCCGTTCAGATAGTCAAAGGAGAAAAGGCTAGCTATCAATACACGATTTACGACCACTGCTTCTGCTGCAGTGCCGATTGACCCATCGCATGGATGACGACCTCGCCTATCGATTCCAGTTCACGCTCAATATACTCCTGCGCCGTGGCTTCTTCACCTTCAAGTTCCCAAAGAGAGCGCGGGTATGTTTGTCGACAGCCGCCGTCAGTCTTCCTCGCCTCGTATTGTAAGATTTGGTTACTCCAAGACTTGTATTGATTTGAAATCGGTGAGATTTTAATCCTCTTGGGGGAAAAAAAACACTCAAAACGATAGCCTTATTGTCTCACAAATGATAAAGGCCTCACATTACGGCAGCTCTTTATTTCAACGTCAGTCTAATCATACACGACAGCGACACCGAACTTGGCTGCTCTCAATCAATGAAAATGCAACCTTTAATTACCTTGGCTGTGTGTACAGACAGTGGTGACATCTGAGCCTGACGTTTGGAAAGATAATTCCCAAGGAGACTATGGATATGCTTACAAAACAATTGCCCCGCGGACATACAGTGGTATGAAAAAGTATCTGAACCTTTCGGAATTTCTCACATTTTTATGCATAAAATCACCATCAGATGTGATGTGATCTTTGTCAAAATCACACAGATGAAAAAAAGTGTCTGCTTTAACTAAAACCAGCCAAACATTTATGGGTTTTCATATTTTAATGAGGATAGTACGCAAACAATGACAGAAGAGGGAAAAATAAGTAATTAAACCATCACATTTAATATTTTGTGCCCCCCCCCCCCCCCCTTTGGCAGCAATAACTTCAACCAGACGCTTCCTGTAGCTGCAGATCAGTCTGGCACATTGATCAGGACTAATCTTGGCCCATTCTTCTCTACAAAACTGCTGTAGTACAGTCAGATTCCTGGGATGTCTGGCATGAATCGCTGTCTTTAGGTCATGCCACAGCATCTCAATGGGGTTCAAGTCTGGACCTTGAATTGGCCACTCCAGAACGTGTATTTTGTTCTTCTGAAACCATTCCGAAGTTGATTTACTTTTGTGTTTTGGATCATTGTCTTGTTGCAGCATCCATCCTCTTTCATCTTCAACTGTCTGACATGGCCTCAGGTTTTCCTGCAAAACATCCTGATGAACTTTTGAAATCATTCTTCCATTAATGATTGCAAAATGTCCAGGCTCTGAGGTAGCAAAACAGCCCTAAATCATGATGCTCCCTCCACCATGCTACACGGTGGGTATAAAGTGTTGATTTTGGTGAGCTGTTCCATGTTTGTTCACGTGTGTTACTCCCAAACAATTCAACTTTGGTTTCATCACTCCACAAAATATTTTGCCAAAACTTCTGTGGAGTGTCCAAGTGCCTTTTTGCGAATATTAAACAAGCAACAATGTTTTTAGAGAGCAGTGGTTTCCTCTGTGGAGTCCTCCCATAAACACCATTCTTGGCCATAGTTTTACATATAGTTGATGTGTGCACAGAGATATTGGACAGTTCCAGTGATTTCTGTCTTTAGCAGACACTGTAGGGTTCTTTTTTACCTCTCTGAGTATTCTGCGCTGAAATCTTGGCGTCATCTTTGGTGGACAGCCACTCCTTGGGAGAGAAGAAACTGTTAAACTCTCTCCATTTGTAGACAACTTCTCTGGCTGTCGAGTGATCAACATCCAGACTTTTAGAGATGGTTTTGTATAATTTCCCAGCTTTATACAAATCAACAATCCTTGATCGCAGGTCTTCAGACAGCACTTTTGACCAAGCCATGATGCACATAGGACAATGCTTTTATCAAGACAATTCTTACCGTGTGTGTTTTATAGTGGGCAGGGCATCTTGAAACCACTCATCAGTGATTGGACACACACCTGACTTAAAATGTTTGGTAAAAATTGGGTTCAACTGCTCTTTAAGTCTCCTTAGGGAGAGGGTTCACTTACTTTTTCCCCCCTTTCTGTTACTGTTTGTATGCTATCCTCATTAAAATATAAAAACCTGAATTTTTGGCTGGTTAAGCACTGTTTTTACATCTGTGTGATTTTGACAACGATGAAATCACAATTGATGGAGATTTTATGCAGAAATGTGAGAAATTCCAAACGGTTCAGATACTTTTTCATACCACTGTATTGAAAAACGGCACCATAAAGAACAAGGGGGGAAAGCTATTATATGTATGCGGGGCCTGTAGATGTCGATGTTGACATGGCTTTTCATAACTCTCAGATGAAGTTTAGCCCGATAATCTGTATTAGAAAATATCACTTTGAATGCAGAACAGTCTGATTTTGTTTTTTAGTGTTCCTGTCTCTTCATAAATTATAAAACTGTATTGTCTGTTTACTTGTTTTCCAGACTGATAAATTGATAGATTTAGTGTTAGCGCCGATCCCTTAGGGGTTGTGTCCAATTTCAAAGGCAGCCTGATTCAAAGTTCACTTTAATTGGAAAAAATGGAAGCAAAATATTCAATTAGCCGACCATGGTGGCATGTTCTCATATTAGAATGTGATGAAAACCCTCATTACGAGTAACAAGTGTAAACATAAAACTGAACCCACCCTGCGAGCACTTTTGGCTGTACGATAACACGCTGAAAAAAGACTTTCAGCCAATTAAAGCCAAACATAAAGCACGACACCGGAATCATCTTTCACAATTAATCAAACGTCCTCTCGTTCTCGTGATTGACTTATCAATCTGTCCACTAATTGTCTCGGCATTCATTAAAACGACACAGCTAATTAGCGACAGGCCTCGTTAGCCTGCGTCATTAAGGTAGAAATGAGCCATTCTTTGCCCATCAATGTTTTTGTTTTCTTCGCCCAACTATTTCTGAAGTTCGCAGTGACGTTGTTATGCGTTTCAGCGTCATATTTCCAAATTCTAACTCTTTCCTAAGGCTAATATGACGTAACGTATTTCCGCTACGATTGCTAAAAACAAAATTCCAGTCCATGAGAATTCATCTTTACGTATCCTTTCACTCACACGTGTTCATTAGCGCACTATCATAGCAAAGCATTTACAAAAAACATCCATTCAGGTGAGACATCTGTTTTCTCCGACCTTGTTCATCCCTCAAAGTAGCTCCCGACTCGCCTGTTCCGCTCCTGTGCATTAATTCCTTCCGGAATATTCAGTTGAACCTGGCGCCGCCGTGCACTTTACCTTCCTTCGCTCAGGGCTTGCTATTACTTTTCCTCGTGTTCCTCTAAACAACTCCAGCTGGAGAATATTAGCGTCTGCGTCCGCAGTCACTAACAAGTCTGGACAGCCGGCTTGGCCATGTGGATAATGTTGCTCTCAGGCATTCTGAGGAGCACACACTATCGCTTGATATTTGACTTTTTTCCCTTTTTTTACTCTTTTAACTTCACCAAACAGCCTCTAGTGCAGACAAGGGAGGATTCATGTTCACATGCGTTTGTGTACGCGCGCTATAGCAAAGCAAAAGATAACGTTTAGCTTAAAGCAGAAGTTCAGAATTTTTGACATTAGGCTTAATCTTCGAGTGAGCGAGAGTTAAATTACCGTATTGGCCCGAATATAAGACGGCCCTGATTAAAAGACGACTCGCTCTTTTTCAAGACTCAAGTTTAAAAAAAGACTTTTTGAACACCAAATTAGTTTTTATACAGAAAATAATTACAGTATATCCGAAACAAATGATTATAACAATATATTTGAGAGAAAAAGCATACAGAAAATAATTACAGTATATCCGAAACAAATGATTATAACAATATATTTGAGAGAAAAAGCATGTTATTTTGCCTCATTCAAATCTTAATATATGAACATTTAAATATGTAAACTAAAGTGCAATCACATTTGTAAATGAATGGCTTCTGGTTTTTGAAATGTAAATAAACCAATCTATTTTGATAAAACAACAAAATTCAATAACTGCATTAACCATCAAAGTGAAGTCTAACTGTAGTCTTGAAATAAATCTGAACAAGGAAAAGCATTGCAATAAAATAATGCAAACTGGTTAAACTTGAGGGAAGCTGAGATCTGTCATGACAGAACATTGCTTCAATGATATCTGGCGCCATCTAGCGTCGTGAATAGGCATAATGTCTAGACCGCGAATATAAGACAACCCCCTCTTTTTCAGTGTTATTTCAACGCAAAAAACACAGTCTTATATTTGGGCCAATACGGTAGTTGGTGGAGTTGATTTCAACAAATTCCGTGCAGTTTGTTAGTCATTTATTAATTTCAGGGCTCCGGAGTGGCTAAGCTAGCGCGAGTCAATGGTCCCTTCATAGCACGGCAATAAAAAACGATACTAACAGATCTAACATAGTCAAATATATTCAAAATTCAGATTATTGTTCAAAATAACCAATGCGGTCAAAACAATGTCACACCAAACTGCAGTAATTCATTTATTTCTGCGGGACTGTTTTTTTTCCAGATACGTATTGCAACCATAATAGAGAGGAGTGCTTCGGCTACCCGTGCTCATGCTGCATTCGAGGAAGGTGGGAAGTCAGACTTATCCCTCTCGGGTGGTACCAGTTGCGACCTCAAAACGTTCCAAGCGTAATAATAAAAAGCGCAAAAATAAAAATGTTTGCCATCAAAAGACATGTTGACCTCCAGCAAACATGGCTTCTTGTAAGCAATCAAATTGTGGAGGAAAAACAACGGCTAAGGTATTTAGACCACACTGTAAACTGCCTTCTTCAGTTTTACTATTGACGGTTTGCTTTTCGCTATTTTGTTGAGTGACGTCTGATTGAAGCAACTCGTGAAGTCGGGGTACTTCTTTTTTTTCTGACTTCGCGACCTGGGCCTGCTAGTTCAAGTGGCGTTCCAGTGATATTTATCCTGGTCGGAGGTTGGAAAACTCCGATTTCCCACCTTCTTCAAATGCAGCATCAGTCTTTAGAGTCTTGACTGAGGAACGACAACTAAGGCTACGTTCATACTACAGGTCTTAATGCACGAATCCGATTTTTTGTCATATCCGTTTTTTTGGCGTGCCCGTTTAGACTGCCTTTGTCCATTGAGACCATTCAAGTGTTACGCATACGCACGAATTCGGAGTCCGACACTCACTGAGCAAGAAGACCTGCATGCGCAGAAGCATCAAAATAAATGACACACGTCATCCGCCATTCCAGGGATATTATATTTTGCTTTTCAAAAAGAGGGCACAAATAACAGACATAAATAATCCCCGTTAAGGCTTATAGTCCAAGTTTTTTTAGGGATCGATAGCATGCACGCACTGTCTGTGCATGTCACACACACATACGGGCAGTTTGCCCCGACTCTCGGCCTTGTAGGCAATATTAAAATATTGCTCACATAGAGCAGAGGGAAAACCAATTATTCTCAGGCTTATCCTCAACCCATTTTTATTTTTTATGACTGTTGTCAAGCCCGGCCATTCCCCAAAAAGCCGTGTTCACTGCAAGCTAGGCGCTAATAATGCACAGCTGCATCGCTACCTTAGCGTCTCTCTCGCTATTTGATGACGTAATTGCTGCATGAATTCCGATTTGAGAGACTGGACAGTACAGACCGCCGCGACAGTCTGGAAAAATGTGGCCCAGATCGGATTTGAACCACATACGAAAGTGACCCAGATTGGATTTGAAATGGTCCAGTTCTATGCGACTTGTCATGTTCAGACCGTCAAGTTAATGCCTCGCCCGAGTCGGAAAAACACGAAAAAGTCGGATTCGTGCATTAAGACCTATAGTGTGAACGTAGCCATAGTGAAATATGCATTTGGAGGCTGTGGAAACAGAAGAAAGAGTTTCCACAAATTCCATATAAAGAACAAGGATTAATACAAACTGTGAATACTTGCTGCTGGCTACAACATAAACACACCGGTGGAAAAAATATCACCCCGCTTTGCAGCCTGTTACCTACAGAACTACTGGATTACAAATGTTGCTGTTCATACTGCAGTTATTTACATGTAATGATGGTTCATCGGTGATTTTCATGGGTGCATATGTTGTTTTTTATTGGCACGTGTTGGGATTTGTTGTGCATACAGTTAACATTTATGCTTTCCTTAATGTTAGACACCAGATAGGATAACTTCTGTCTAGTTAGCCTTTCCTTTGTCCTAGGTCATATGGCCCCCATGTAGTCTCTGTATTCTATTCTATGTTCTATGTTGTTTTCCTGACCCTTCTTATCCTATTGTTTTCCCCTGAATAAAGAAGGTTGCTCTCACAGCAGCAGAGGGAGCAACTACCAACCTCCACAAAAACTACATCGACTTCCTGCGTGTTTGTTTTTTAGCCGGGTCCTTTCAAGCCAGGACACAACATATCAGGACGACGCCAGCCAGCAAGAACTATCACGTTTTAATTTTTTACTGAGGTGAGGTGAGAAAACGTTAGATTAGAAGCTAAGTTTATGTACACCTTGCTTGGCTAAAAAGAACACGCAGGAAGTCGATGTCGTTTTTGTGGAGGTTGGTAGCTGCTCCCCCCGCTGCTGTGATAGCAACCTTCTTTATTCAGGGGCAAACAATAGGATGGGAGGGGTCAGGAAAGCAACATAGAACAGAGAATAGAATACATAGACTACATGGGGGTCACATGGCCTAGGACAAAGGAAAGGGTAACTAGATAGAAGTTATCCTAGTTAGTGTCTAACTTTAAGGAAAGCATAAATGTTAACTGTGTGCACAACAATTCCAACAGCATGCTAAAGCAGGCTCATTGACACGCGCTAGCTTAGCCACTCCGAAGCCCTGAAACTAATAAATAACTAACTGCACGGAATTTGCTGAAATCAACTCCACTGACTAATTGAATGGCCGCTAACTTGAAGATTCAGCCTGATGTAAAAAATTCTTTACTTCCCCTTTAAGAAAATAAGAAACAAGTAAATCTAGTCAGTGCGACAATTATTTTGAGATAAGAGCAGTTTCAGTTTTGTGTGTCTGGTTTCCTGAAAATATGGTTCGTACTGAAAGAGCATCATCAGCTGCCAGAACTCCCAGTTCAAATGGATTAGACGTATATCGCCATCAGTGTTAGCCAATTACGCAAATGTGTTCCCATTCAGTTTGACCTTGTGACTGACCAGCCTGAGTTTCCTCTTTCAGTACAAAGCATTGCTAACTTTTTTTCTCCTAGCGCGAAGTAGTGTTTGAGGGGGCGAAAATACCTCCGGCCTACCTTTCAGCCTGCTGGCTGTCAGCTTGAATTGTTGGCATTTTATTATGAACTTTACTTGAGCGCGTCCAAGTGGCCTTTTGCAGGCTCGGCTGTGGTGGAGGCTGTGATTCCTACCCCTGATTTGGCACTTAGCGCCGCCTGTCAAATAGAGCGGCGTTCGCCTTGACATGCGGCTTCGTCCCTACTGGTTAAACCCCCTCACGCGCGCACACGCATGTACACTCTGCTGCTTGCCCTCAAATCCGCCATCATGCCAAGACCCCTGCAGGGAAGACACTCATGTGTCCCATGACGGCGTGACTCAGCCTTTAATGCCTTGCCACATGGCTGACATACACATAGCCCTTCCCCCATTGCAGCCTGTTGGTATTTATGTTTGTGCGTGTGTGATATATGCATAAGAGTGTGTTTACGTCCAGCGAGAGACCGGCCGGGGGGCTGTTTGTGCCTTTCTGTCCGATCCAAGCGCAGCGTGGCTGTGATGTGAAGGAGGTTGAGAGGGATTGAGGGGGATGAAGGGGTAAAGGTTCTAGGCAGACAATTCAGGAGTCGCAGAGACATATGGGGGGAGGAGTGTTTGTGACAAGGGAGTTATATTTATGTTTGTTCCCAGACAAAGTGTAGCAGTAAATTCATCCTTTTTTGTGGCAATGTGAGGCTTTGCCAGACTCTGCGAGGAGGGTTTCTGCAGTCGTCTGCACCTTTTGAATAACATTGACAGGTTTGCAGGTTTGTACAGATATAAATACAATAGAGGTCAGGGCATGTTAGCAAAGCTGTACCCTTGGTGTGTCATTCAGGGCGCTTTCACACTAGCACTGTTTGGTCTGTTTTAAACAGACAAGAGGTCTTTTTCTCAGATAGTCCACTTCGTTTTGTAAATGTGAACGCGCATCCGAACTCTGGTTCGGACCAAACAAACGAACTCTGGTCCGCTCAAAAATTGTGGGTCGGAACCACGGACAGAAGGACTTGTAGTTCTTAAAAGATAAATGTTACAATGCGTTATAATAATTTGATACTCAACCCCCTCTTAATGTTTTCGTTTCATAAAATTTGAAAAATTAACTAGTAGATCGCCAATGTTTTTGATGACGCAATGCTCTTTGAGCGGTGACGTCACTGAGCAGCGCTGCTGTACTTCCACAGTGTCACTCTTTAGCTACATTAACATGTCGTCGGTTCTGCCTTTCCAATTTGAACCCGAGCGGAAAACTGATGAGCAGGACAGCACTGTCGATATTTCACAAAACGAGCAGCAAAAGCTGTTGGTCTCCTGCGGGATTCGAACCCATGTTCCCTGCGCGACAGACGAGCTCATAGACCACAGGACCATACTTCCGTGTGACTATGAGATATGATTTTCGTTAGGAAGCAGTCGCAACCCTCATGCTCCATCTTTGCGGTCATACTTGAAAGGGAAACGCAACTGTAAAGAAAGTGCTGCTGGCTTGACCACGGAATTAAAAAACGCAGCTCACTCCAGACATCAAGCAGACACCAATAACATAGGGATTGTGTAAAAGGGTTTATTGAACACACAAAAAAAAACACAATCGCGACAGTCGGGATCAATAAAAAAAAAAAAAAATAGAAAACCGGTGAGAGGCAGATGAACAAAAAATAAGGAAATGATGCAACTAACAACAAAGGGACATACAAACTGTCATATGGCAGCAAGTCATTACAAGCCGCCTAGGATTGGTTTATAGACACTGCTGATGAGCTGGAATTGGATGCAGGTATAACATTGGGAACTCAACCCACATCTCTGTAACAAAACAATCTGACCAGCAGCAGAATGTGACAAAATCAGGCCAGTTGTCATACTAGCGTCGCTTGCTAGCTATAGACCCTACCCACGTGACGTCACAACTCCGCTCTCCTGACTGGTGCTGCCCACTTGTCCGTCAACACATCGTGTTGACCTGTTACGGCTACGTACATTCGTCCTATTTACGGCGTGTTTTTCTGCTCGTTAACATTAATAATCAAAATGGTGAAGGCGTGTGTGGCGGTCGGTTGCAATAACAGAGAAGATAGACGGAGAGACTTGAAGTTCTACTGGATTCCGAGAGACACGGAGAGGAGAGAGCGAGATGGACTGCTGCAATTCGACGAGAAAACTGGGCTCCAAACGATTACCACAGATTATGTAGTAGTCATTTTATATCTGGTAAGATGCATTTAATATATATTTAGAGGGTTTTGGGCTGACAACCACAATTAAGATCATTGCTAGGCTAATCGCCGACAACATACACGTATGTATGTAGTGAGAGTGCTATCGCTAATCCATATAAACATTAAAAGCCCTAGCTCCATTGACAAATGACATGAAATACATTAGACTTGACAGTGGATGTTAGCAAGGACAAAAGATTTTGAATTGAAAATTTCGTAACTCACCTTCCGAGCACAAGATTCCTGCCGAATTTTCGTGTACGAGGACCTGTTTCACCCAACCAGCAACTTAGCATTTATAAGCCTCCAAGCTCTTAAAGTTTTTCAAACTTTCGTGAGAATAGGCTGATTTTGTGTGGACAAGATAGTTGTAAATATCAGGGTCAGGCAGAGACAGCGAAGGCAGCCGGTCAAAAATCATCGATTTAGGCATCAAATATGGATCTGGCGACTGTATAGAATGAAGCTTTTCCACATAACGCCTTTTATGCAACACATCCAGTGAGTTTACGGCATCAGAAAGCACCGGGTCTTCCATGAAATGCATTTTAAATTCCTCGATCAATTGAAACCAATGCTAATACAGAGACAAAATGACGGACAAGTGGGCGGAACCATACAGCGAGCACGTGGTTTTGTGACGTCGGTGGGTAGGGTATATTCTTCCAGTCCAGCCCAACTGCGTCATCACCCTCTAGTTTCGTCTTCTTCTCAAGTCACTACTTATCATCAGATGATTCCAGTCCATTGTTGGATGCATTGTCTGGCACACAGAGTCAGGTCAACCAGGTCCTCTTGGGTTCAAGATGTCGGGAGGAGTGGGCAACGCGCATAAACATTGCGCCCTCTGCAGGTCAAAACTTGTACTAAATATTCTAGATTTTTAAATCATTGGCAATAATCTTTCTTTCTAATAACATATTTTAGTAAAAGAGAACAATTGCGGCTTATTAGAGGCTACAAGTCTATTAGAAAAATGTTTCATTAAAATGTTACACATTCTTGTGTATTTGGCTCTTATTGCCACAGTTAACATTGAGGCTTTGGGCCTCTTTTGACCTCGTTGTGAGTTTGTAAGGTTGTGACTTCTGATTAAACAAACTCGATGCCAATTATAACGTTCTTCTTTTTCCCCAAATTAGAATCGATAAGAGAATCGATAAAGAATCGAATCATTAAGCAATATCGATAATGGAATCGGAATCGTACAAATCGTATCAATTCCCATCCCTAGTTACTCATGTTGATTGGTTCAGGGCGATGTTTTATCGGTAGGGTCAAATTTCAAAATGAACTATGACTGACCAGGTCACTCCCTAAGCGTCTCGTCAGACCAGAAACATGAAAAGAACACAATGGCCTCTATTGGCTTACTCGTAACCTAAGGGCAACAATAAGTCCGGCAATTAATCAATGCTATTAATCTTGCCTGGTATACCAGACTCACCGCTGTTCCAGCGAATGAGTCTGGCGACCGTCAGGCGAATCAAATTCCGAGGGCGGAGCAAGCCACAGCAAACAGACAGCGGAGTGGACCAATCAGCGTCGGGCAGACGTGACGTTGTTAAAGTGACAAGTAAGTAATTAGCGTGAGCGGAGAATGGAGAAGTTTATTCAACATGGGTAGCGCGAGCCATTTTGACTGTTTTCAATGACTTGTTTCGATGTGTTTTTGGTAATTTAAAACTGGTTTTACCGCGGATTGGAACATATTCTCGGCTCTCCCGTTCGCCATCTGTGTTGTTGTAGAGACGGCTTTCGGGGCGCAAGAGTGACATAATTCGTTAAGAACACGTCACGCAAATAAACAAATCTGATTGGACGATTGATTTTGTACCTTGCTCGAGAGGCCGTTAATGGGCTGGGTCCCAGACTATTTCTCACAGTGTTGTGCCAGGCAACTATAAATCAACCTTTGGTGTATCCTTGGTTTGTCATCTGGTGTGGTAAAACCAAAACCTGATGGCAAACAACAGGAGAAAAAAGTGAAGAGGAGGAAGATGGATTACACTGCTAAGAAGCGTCTGTACATGGAGGGCAGCCAAAGCGATCGCGGCCGTGTGACTCAGTGTTGTACGGGGGCGGGGTTTGCAGAATTTGGAAGTAAATGCGATTGGCTCTCGAACCAGCTGCAATGAGACCTTCGTCCAGAGCAGGGGCTGCCAAAATTTGGCTTTTTCTCATGTGACTCATAACATGGACAGCCTTGGAAGGGATAACCTTGCAAGCATTTGCTCGTGGCCACTTTGATTTCACTCTGAAGCAGCTAATTTGTTTGATAAGCCACAAGCCCTCGCTATCTCGCAGACACCAGCGGATGTGAATGATGAGCGCGGCGGCGCGAGAGGTCTCGGCTCCCCGCGCTACCGGCCCCCATTAAGCCTTGATTGGCTTCTATTGGCCTGATTTCTCTTGCTGTCCGTCGCCTGGGGATGCTGTCGCTTTCATATAAAATCGCAGGTTGCGTTGATTGCTGATCAAATGATGAGCAAGGACAACTGTGAGCGCGTTAAGCTAGCATCCAGAGGTCTACCCTACGTGTTAGTCCGTCTCTCATCTCGGGACACGCTAAAATTCAATGCCTTGAGTGCATGATGCTGCAGCAAAAGGATTATATGTGGTTTCACTCATAAATTGACATTGTGGAGACACTTCCAGCCGCCGTATCATGCCGTGTCCCCTGCTCTCTGCACGCTCATCAGCAGCTTGTCCCAATGCTCATTTTTAGAAACTGTTGCTGCAGTGGCATGAATTTTTAATGGCTAAAGCCATTGTAGCAAGCTGCGTTCAGTGTGTGTAGGTGCCTTTGAGTATGTTCAGGTAGAGCACTTGCTAGTATGCAAAGAAACCTTTGCATTGCGTCAGCATATTGTGCGCGAGTGTCTGTTTCCATTTGTGTTTGGACACTGGGTCTTTGTTTGGTCCCGATGATTGGACGCTGATGCGATGCGACAGCTTTTTTGCCTCTGACACAACTCCCCGAAATCATTTTTGAATAAGATCAGCGGGGGCTGCGATTCCCAGAGGTTTCTATGTTAATGCTCCCGTGGCGTTTCTTCAAAATGAATTTGATGTTCGTTCGCCGAAGCCAAAGAATGTTAAACTTCTCCGGTGGTATGCAAAATCATACCGTGACTAACCTGATACAGTGACTTCCAGCTTATAGTCAAACAAAATGGAAGAGACAAACGAATTAAGTAACATTTGACAAATGTTTTTTCAGTAGTCCAGAAAGCATTGTGTTGTTTCAATTGTGGGTTTGATTTGAACGCTCTTTCCTTGTTATTCCATTTTTGTCTGGTTGACGTGCATGCACTCATGGCTGAGAACGAGGCACTCTAAAACTGCCACTTTATTAATTTAGAATTTTAAAAAAATTAGTGGTTTTGTGTTTGGTTAGCTCTAGTTCCAAATTGTATGATTTTGGTGATCAAATTCCCATTTGTCCATTTACAATTCCCAAAATTGCCATCAAAAACAGAGTCGTAACTTCAATCGGGTCCGATCACGTCATTTTCAAAGTATCGGAATCTGCAAAAAAATATCGGCCATGCCTTTTTTTAATATATATATATATATATATATATTAATTATATCGTTTTCTAATTGTATTTAACGTTACAGACATAATATGCTACACTCATCTAGAGTCTTTAGTTTAGGCTTAAGGTAGGGTTATCAAAAATATCCCGATAACGGCGGCAATTAATTTATTAAAAAATGTTACGTCATGTTATAATGTTAAGTCACGTTTTAACGTCATGTTATGTCACGTTCAAATATTTAACGCAATTAATGTATGCGCTGCACGACCCTCTCACTCATAGTTGCGCTCAATCTGTAATGACACCATTTTACCTATGTAGAGAGATAAAAGGTAGCGCACAATGAGTAGAGTGAATTCTTGCAGCCTTTGAAGCCTTTTCTTAATTGGCTAAAGCCATGCAATCCCTCTCCCTATGATCAGAAATATCATGGGAAGCAATGTGGGGAAGCAAGGTAGCAAATGATCTTTTCCTTAACACCTTATATTATTTCCCAACGCAGAGAAGATATAACAATTGGTAGCACGACGCAGTCATGGTTCCACTTCCCATCATGCATTTGGGATGGCCACAGTATCATTTACTGAAAGCTCAACAAATACACTAGATGGCAATATTTAGTCACAATATACAAAGTCACAAGTCTTTCTATCCGTGGATTACTCTCACAGAATGTTAATAATGTAAATGCCATCTTGAGGATTTATTGTCATAATAAACAAATACAGTACTTATGTACTGTATGTTGAATGTATATATTCGTCCGAGTTTTATTCATTTTTTTCTTAAAGCATTGCCAAAATGTATATGATCGGGAAAAATTATCGGGAATGATTGGAATTGAATCGGGAGCAAAAAAAAGCAATCGGATCAGGAAATATCGGGATCGGCAGATACTCAAACTAAAACGATCGGGATCGGATCGGGAGCAAAAAAACATGATCGGAACAACCCTAATCGTAACCGCACGTCACCTTCCCGAAAGAGGCGTTCATCATTGAAGCTCTTATCTGATGACACATTATCTGTGTGCTGGAACTCTGCAAAAGAATTGAAAGTCAAACATAGCGGAAAATTGCAAATAAATTGAATGCATCAGTGAGTGCATTGCATTTGCATCCCTCTCTCATTTTATTTGCTGATGACTCAGCGAAACGCACACATCTCAGCTTGTGATGTAAAAGTCGACAAAGGACTTTAATCGTCCTTTTCACTTCCGAATGTGAGAATACGTTTTAGTTGTGAGGCATCGCCAAGGGTATTGGCTGATGAAGTGAACCGAGGAACAAGAGCACAGCATGTTGTCATCCTGTGTCGCTAATTTTTGATGCTAGCAGCTCAGTCACTAAGACGAACAAAATAGAAAATGGAGATAGAATGATGAATATTCTCAATTCAATGAAGTGCAAGTAATCAGTCCAGTAGGATTGGGTGTGAACACACGAAAGCTGTTTGTTTATTTATTTTGTCTTAACTTTTTGTTTTTGCTTGTCATCCAAATTGTAGATTCATTTTTGTTTAATCCTGCTAGGAGACAAATCAAACCAGATGAGAGTAAGGATGTCCCGGTCGCATATTTTTGCACCCGAGTGCGAGTAACCTGATTTTAAGAATCTTGATAACTTGTGCAACACAACACGCCTACTGTCCACCATAGCCGACGCCATCAACAACATGAAAAAAAATAGAAACTCTACCGCACTCTCTTATCTCCCACGCTCTTATGTTGTATTCTGTTATTATCATGGCAAGCGACACTACCTCCACCAATGAGGTGAACGCCATTTCGTATTGTCATTGTTCTGTCAGCCATTGGTCAAACAGCAGGAGAGGCTGGGGAATGAGTTTCCTTGGATATTCTTGTCAAGCACTTCGACACATGATGTTTTTGACATCTGACATAAAATTAGACTCGCCATTTTTTTCAACATTCGAAATACGCCGATTTATGACAGTGCCGCAGTTTCTTTGTTGTGCCACAAGACGGACGCACGCCGGATTTTCTTATGAGAGAAATCAACACGGCTTCAAAGAAGGTTAGTGAAGGTGGTGAATAAAGGAAAAGATGACGCTTACCATTGAAATGAAGATGGAAATGACAGAAAAATATGAGCGTGATATGCGCATCTGGAAACTTGCTAGACTATACAGCCGTAAAATGTCTACCATCTCGATGGTCCTCCGACGAACTTGGTTCACTAGTCTTTGTAAGTTAAGGTGACATTTATTATTGTGTTAACATCGTTAAAGAAATCGACAGCTTTGTCAGGTTTTTAATCATTTATTTCAGAACTTGCAACACAACACGCCTACTGTTATCTGCAGTTGATGCCAACAACAAAACATGAAAAGAGAAAGTAAAATCTCTAAAGCACCTTTCTTGCTCTGTCACGTCAGCATAAGATCTGTTTAGGTACAGCACACAAATGTCATGTCATGTCATTTCCTGTTTTATTTTGAAGGCTTCACCCTCCTCGTATCTGTGTACTTGCCCTTCTTCTTGTCACCTAATCGCCAATTGCTTCCACCTGTTCCCCATTACCTCGTGTGTTCCTTTGTCTTGTGCAGAAGTGTCTTACCACCCATGTTGGTCACGTCAGCCTTGTTTCATAGCAATCATAGTTGTCTTGATATTATCCTCCATTTAGAGTGCTTTTTTGTTTGAACTTTTGGTCCTAGTTATCTTGGCTTTTTCCTCCTTTTGGAGCGTTTGATGTTTGTACCTTTCCTCCTTTTTGGAGTGCCTTTTGTTTGATTTTTTTATCGTAGTTGTCCTGACTTATTCCTCCGTTTGGAGCGTTTTATGGAGCGTTTTATGTTTGTACTTTTCCTCATCCCCACATGCCAGCGGAACAACTTTTGTTTTCTCGATAAAACTTTGTTGCTAGAACTCCGCATCTGAGTCCGCCTCGTTACCTCAGCCTGACAGCAAAACACGTCCGCCACATTAGAACCCGATTCTTTACATTATTACAGGAATTATTATTATATTATTATTCCGATTTTTATTTAAAATTTATTTGTTTTGCTTTGTGTAATTGCCATTTGTAAAAGTACTAGCAGTATTTATTAAGGATTTAGTGTAGGTTTTCGGGCTGTGGAACGAATTAATGGAATTATAATGTATTCTTATGGGAAAATCCTGCTCGACATACGACCATTTCAATTTACAAACAATGTCCTGGAACGAATTAACTTCGTATGTAAAAGCACTTCTGTATTTTTTAGTTTAATGATAATTAAAGTTGAAAGATCAATATAATACAATTCAAGGGACGGTCGGCAACCCTAACTGTATATCAAAATTGAGATGTTAGCACATTGGGTCTAAAAATCGGAGCTGCTCTCAAACTAGGATGGCAGAAATAGATCAGGTGGCAGACAGAAAATGTTCACAATGGTGTCAACGTAAAACAGAGAATATTAATGCAAAAAATAAATAAATAAATAACAAACAACTTATGCCTTTGTGCTATCAGCATGGTCCGTAAAGATGCAAGCGGGGGTCAATCCTCTTGACTTATGTAACCGCCTTTGTAGCACCACCGTAGCCGCCCCCTCCCCCATCAAAGAAGCGATTATGTGTGTCTCTTCCGCATCCTCTCTCTTTTCTAGTCTTATCCAAACTGTAATAATCCTCACTCACACACTTGCACAGACGGATGAGGTCGCCATCATTTTGACGTTGCCTCGGCCCTGACTGACTCGTGCACCGATGAACATATGGTTACGCACAATCATTCCCCGACCATTAAAACATAACATTTCACAGGCCGTAAGTCAAGGTAATGCAGCTAATCAAAGTACAGGGTTTGGTTTACGATGGCGCTCCAGAACTCAATTTGTATGTCAAGTTGAAGTAGTCTACTTTAAATATTCGATCATTGAGATACTTACATAGCGGGTGTCCAAAACAGATCCAGAAGCTGTCCTTAATCCACGAGTCTAGTGTCAGTCAAGCGTTACAGCTGATTGGCACCTAACATGTCCTTGAAAGAGGATCACGAGCCCTTTTACTGGGCGGCTCACTGACAATCTTTCTGTCGGCGGCTGCGCATGGCTAGGCTGCAGAGATTTGTTTGATAGCAGCACCGAAGGCTACGCACACACACGGAATAATGAATGCTAATGAAATATGATGAGGTCGGGATGTGTGATGGCTTTGTTTGGTTATGTCAACATTGGTTTCAAACTTCTTAACTCTTTCAGTGTCATTGATAGATGATAGATACATCCTTCTGCTGCGAATTTATATGCACCTGACTATAAGTCGCCACCCACCAAATTTGTCACCCAAACAACATTTGTCCATAGATAAGCCGCACTTGTCTTTAAGCCGCGACTATCCTCACTGCATTATGGTATTTTTACACCAAAAGATATTGACCGGTAACACTTTATTTGACAGCCGCATCATACGACTATTATAAGACCAAATGAACCACCATGAAGCTTTTAACCAGTTGGCCGCAAAGCTTCATTGCTTCAAGAAGCTTCATTTGGCCATCACTGCTCCCTTGCGGGAGATAGTCAACCTCTGCTGTCACCTGCTGTCAACACTGTTGTTGTCCAACATGCCTCCTAGCATGCATTGCAGTGCTACAGATATAAATAACAATCACTTCAGTTACTGTTCCAGTTGTTTCATTAATTGCAAGTTATGGTATTTGGTAACACTTTATTTGACAGTGGCACCGTAAGACTGTTATTAGACAATTATAATTATGACATGACACTGTCATGAGCATTAATGAATGCCTATGACAGATGTGATTTAGTGTTATCCGGCAAATTATCTCTTTTGAATGGATGTAAAAGATCCGAGCTGGAACTAAATGGAGTTGGTGACATAATTTGCCGGATGACACTGAATGACATCTGTCATAAGTATTCAGTAATGCCCATGAAAGGGTCACGTAATAATTATGATGGTCTTAAAGTGTTACCTATTAACCCAAATAAAACAACAAATAAGCTGCACTGGACTATAAGCCGCGGGATTCAAAATGAAGGGAAAAAAATTGCGGATTATACCATATTGGCATGAATATAAGACGTTTTTTTACATTAAAATAAGATTGAAAAAGTGGGGGTCGTCTTATATTCTCGGTCTAGACGTTATACCCATTCACGACGCTAGATGGCGCCAGATATAATTGAAGCGCTGTTCTGTCATGACAGATCTCAGCTACTCTCAAGTTTAACCAGTTTGCATTATTTTATTAAATGTTTTTCCCTTATTCAGATGTGTTTCAAGACTCCAGTTAGAGTTCGACTTCACCTTGATGGTTAATACATTTATTGCAATTTTGTTGTTTTATCACAATAGATGGGTTTATTTACATTTCAAAAACCAGAAGCCATTCATTTACGAACGAATGATTGCACTTTAGTGTTCAGATATTAAGATTTGAATAAGGCAAAATAACATGCTTTTTCTCTCAAATGTTTTAATCATTTGTTTCAGATGTACTGTAATTACTTTCTGTATAAAAATGAATTTGGTGTTCAAAAAGTCTTTTTTTTTTTTTTTACTTGAGTCTTGAAAAAGGGGGTCGTTTTATATTCAGGGCCGTCTTATGTTCGGGCCAATACGGTAGTCCCAAAATTATGAGACTCAAGTAAAAGTAGTCATCCACAAAATGTATTCAAGTATAAGTAAAATATTATCCAGTGAAAAGAATACTCAAGTAATGATTAACATTGTGATTAACTGCTTATTTTTTACTTCTCTATATGAACTGTTATAATAATACTGTACAATAACCCATTACAGAAATACACACACAAAAAAAACAACAAAAATCATTGAAATCCGGTGAGATAAAAAACAAAAACAAAAAAAAACCAGAAATGAAGCATTATTCATCCAAAGAGCATAAGTGCCCTCTAGTGGAGAAAATACTTCCTAGTTTGAATAGTGAATACTGTAGTTCCTTCATGGGTACTATTATGAAATTAAAAGGGTCATATCTACGTTTTTCCTTGGTCAATCGGTGCCAAATAAAAACTGGGAGAGAGGTTGAAATCCGCGCTTTCGAGTCATATTCAGGGCGGCACTCTGTCAAATAATTCATTTTTTACGGTGCTTTAAAGATGCCACGTGATTGAACAGGCGGGCGTGATCATAGAAAAGCAAGCTTGTTGATGGTGGCGACGTGTCATTGGTGAAATTTGTCGAGCTACTCTTGGCATCGCTGGTAAAAAAAATAATAAATGTAATAGTACAATAAAGAGGGAAAATGTAACGACTTTTGTGAAGTAAGAGTAGTGTTTTTTCTTCACAAATCTACTCAAGTAAAAGTTAAAAGTATAGCTTAGTAAAACTACTCTTAGTAGAACATTTTTCGCAAAAAAGTTACTCAAGTAAATGTAACAGAGTACATGTAATGTGTAACTACCCATCTCTGATAGTCGCTAGTAGACGTCAAATTTGAACTGGGAGACTGGCAACGAATGAACTTTCGTTCATTGTATGTCTGAGTTAAATGACTTAAAAACTTGTTACTCACTTTCTTACTAAAACGTTATTAGAGAGGTAACGCTTGCTTCTTTCGTACTATTATTTATCTCTCCTAGTTGGTTTTAAATTAAAAAATATTTCAAATGTTCTGCTTTATTTGACCCTTTTTTAGGCACTGAAAGTACCTGACGGGATTTTATTGCTACACCGACATAAACAACAAAAGAATGTTAAACATTGTCTATTTGATCACCAAAATGTCTCCCGAAAAAATTGTCACTGTAGTTCTAAACGTTCTCATTGTCAACGCAGCCTTATGATTTTGGACACAGAGCCACACCTCTCAATGGATACATTTCATACCTCATTGAGCGATGCACATTCTCACAGTACCACTATGTTAAAGGTTAATTTGGCACGATGAACATTCACTCTGAAGTATTTCCCAGTCTGGCATTTTGAGAGGGTAATACATAAAGCCATCTAAATGCACGCGTTGGCTCGTGGTTCCCCCTTTAATTATTCATAGTCACTAGGAAATCCAGTTGCAAATTTCTTCTTGGCTTCCCTCACTCTCTCCTGTCCTGTGAATTGGACTGTTCTTTTTTCTTATGTCTATTCCGATAGAAACCTGTTGTTCCTGTGCTTGAGACTATTTTTGGTAGAATGATCATTTAAAAAAATGTAACCCTTGTATTGTTTTAGAAATGTGCTCACATTTTGCAAGTAGATCAAATTTGATCTCAGTCTGAAAATATGAAACATTTGCAGTATATTGTCATCAGGTCAAGCCATTTTCAAGTTAGGGTATGTTAAACAGGTCAATTTTGACACAAACACAATACAAAGGTTCATGAAGGACTGGCGTCTGCATACGTGTTCTTCACATTTTGGGTGATGGTTGTCACAATATTAACATTTGATGAACAAGGTCTCAAATATAATTATACTGTATAAACCCTGTATATACAGGGCGGGGCAGAGCAACTTGCTTATTTAAACTTGGCGCCCTGAAGCAATGGTTGCTTTGAGAATGGTAGGGATGGACCTATTTGAAAGGGTTGGGCTTAAAGTTTGGTTCTGAACGTGCGTTATTTATTTTGTGTTTATTTTTCAGGAACCCCAGTGAGCATTATGGAGTGGACGAAGTTGGAACGCGCTTTCGCTGTTGCGGCATATTTTTCGAGCGGTCGCTCAATTGTCGCAACGCAGCATGCATTCTATAGACATTTCATTATGGTGGTTGTGTTCCTGGCCGGCAGTCGATTTTTTCATGGGTAAACAACTTATAGGAAACGGGTGATATAAAGAAATAAAAACCTGGCCTCCCACGAACATCAAGGTCACTGCAAAACATTGACGCGGTGGGACAATCTGTTTTGAGATCTTCCCGCAAACATGCATCTACTCTTGGGTTGTCTGCTCGTTCTGTGAGACGACTCCTCCATGAAAAATTGAAATTTCATCCCTACAAATTAGCTATGGTGCAGGAACTTAATCCACGCAATTTTATTGCTCGCTCGAAAAAACTGCCTCAACAGCGAAAGCACGTTCCAACTTCGTCCACTCCTTGATACTTACTGGGGTTCCTGAAAAATAAACACAGAATAAATAACACATGTTAAGAACCAAACTTTAAACCCCACACTCTCAAATAACTCCATCCCTACCATCCTCAGAGCAACCATCGCTTCAGGGCGCCTAATTTAAATAAGCAAGTTGCTCTGCCCCACCCTGCACATAGTTTTTTTTTTTTTTTTAATTATTAATCATTGTTGTATTTTTATTTTGTTTTGGCTCTGGTCGGCAGCCTCAGCAATAGAGGCGTGGAACATAGTCCACTTGGACTTAATGTCCCCCACCTCCCCCTGGAAGCTATACCGGAGATTGGAGTTGAAACTCCTCCGGACAGAGGACTCCACCAGGCGTTCACAGCAAACCCTCACAAAACAGTTGGGTCTGCTGGGCCGGACCGGCATCTACCCCCACCATCGAAGCCAACTAGGTGGTGATCGGTTGACAGCTCCGCCCCGCTCTTTACCCAAATGTGGCCAGCAATAATACTGTTTGTTTGTTTGTCTGTTTGTTTCAACAAGTTCAAAAGTAGCTACGAGCGCTGGGCTTAAATTTGGAGGTCTGGCTGTCAATATGGAAGCCCAAAAGGAAGAAAAATATAGATATTTATGTAATCTGGCCCTTAAATTGTAACAAAGTAAGATTATTTTTAAAATTTTACAAGATTAAAAGATTTTTTGACAAAGCAATTTATTCTTTTACATGATTTGGACATCTAGTGCCATGAAGGGCACCAGTGAGTTCAACATTTCCCGAAAAAGCATAGGTGGAGTAACACTTTTGGGGCGGTGGGGGGGCACAACATGTTGATGACCCCGAAATGCAGTGTCAGCAATAAAATTAATTTACAAGAATATTTATAATAATCTGACAATGAGCGTTTTTTTGTTTCCCATAATTCTTGAGGGGAATTCTAAATCAGGCTGCTTAGGCAATACTTTTTGCCAAGATCATCATCCATTGAATATGGTACGCCCGCCAATGTCGTGCCAATGTAGTTACCACAGTCAAAAATGTATCCCCTGGGGGGAGCCATATGGAGGTAGATCTGTGTCTTTATTATTCAATCAATAAAAAGTTTCTTCAATCAAAATATATTTTTCAACCAAAAAAATGTCGCTTCAAAGATAAGTGTTTGAATGCAAAAATAAATCTGAAACTCAAACTACCAAAAAAATGCATGTGAAAGCAATTTTTCTTTCCACTCGGTCGGCTTTCAAAAACAAAACCACTTGAATTATTATTATTATTTTTTTTAAATTTTAATTAAAAAAACGTTTTGAATGCAAAAAAAATTTTGAGATTGAAAATTTTGCATTTGAACACTTAATTATCATTGAAAAAGTTTTCTTTGATTGAAGCAATCCTTTTTATGTTAGCACATTTTTGCCTAAATCATTCAATCCCCCCAAAAGTTGCTTCAATCAAAAAAAAAAACATTTAATATTTTCAATCAAAGAAAAAAATCATTTTTTAATTTTTTTCCAAATTTTTTTTTTTTTTTTTTTTTTAATTATATGCAAAGCAAATGACCGTCTAAGGTGCTCAAAAATAATTTTGACGAATCATAAAAATATTTATTTTGTTCATTTCATTCATTTTTGTTGCAGTTTTATTGCTTTACAACTTTTATATATAAATAGGAAAGTGAATTACATGCTCTGACACTTTTCGGCCATCAGGGGGGGCTGCCCCTCCCTTAAAATCCGCTTATGCTAAAAAGGTTTAAATATTCAGGCTTTATATTATATAGGAAATTTGAATGAGTTTTTGTCACACTACTTTCTCTTCAAAACTCAGCTCCACAAGGTCAAATCTTCCCCGAACGTCTCGTGCGTTATGAAAATCTCTCCCCGAATAGATGCATCTCCGTGCTTAGCTTTAATTTATACTTTCCCGCCCTTCCTATTCCGTTTCACCTCTCCTGTCACTTTTTTCTCATCATTTTGTCGCGACCACTAGCTGCTTTGCTGACTCAACATTCCTCATCGTTCATGCTTTTTTCCTCTTTTTTTAAAACCCCTTCGCACGGTTTCATTCTCTTCTTTAAAATCCTTAATCAGCCGCGATCCTTGTGTCATCGCTTTCCAGATATTCTCTTTTAAATTCGCTGCCATTCTACTTCTACTACGGGCTGAGCAGGCAGTCCTCCATCATCCCTACGGCGTGGTGGGGGTTACGGTGTTTGAAATTGAATTAACATTGGCCTTCTTACCATCGCTGGCTCCGGCCCATCAAAATATTTCATTATGAAGCTGTAGGTCGAGTACAAACAAATGTTTTCCTGTTTATCTCCAGAGGTCAGTGCGAGCGACTTAAATATAGTCTTGTGTAACATTCCATTACTATTCATTGGAAAGGACAACCAGTGATTCACATCATCATTAAGGGCAAATGTGAGTCATGACTGTGGGAAACTCATTTATACCAAATATTTCATAATATATTCCGCTGCAAGCATGGATGAAAGTTCGCTTGCACCCATTTTACATGGCAAATCCTTGAAATTCGTCTCAAACTAACAACCCACATTGGATGACGGAGGTTTAAAAGCTTGGCAATTTAATTTGCCCGTTTTGGATATGTGATTCTGATTAGGGATCATTTGGGTGAATTTTCTTCCATTACTGTATGAGCCTTAATCACTTTAGGATGGTATTGGTATGACTTTAGAGATGTCAATTTTCTGGGGAATGACTAGTCAACGCTTTCTGGCAGTGCTAAGCCTTGCTGTTTAGCTGTAATTTAACTTTTTATTTGGAGTATTCCCAAATTTTATCAAGTTAATATTGTGAACTTGATTGATGAATTAACTTATCAAGATTGTGGTCAACTAAAATTGAAATTAGAGATGTCCCGATCGATCGGCATCCCGTGATCGGTTCCGATCACGTCATTTTCAAAGAATCGGAATCGGCAAAAAAAATATCGGACATGCCTTTTTTTAATATATATATATATATATATATATTTTTTTTTAAATTAAATCGTTTTCTAATTGTACTTAATGTTACAGACATAATGTGTTACACTCTTCCAGAGTCTTTAGTTTAAGCTTAAGGTAGGGTTATCAAATTTATTGCGTTAACGGCGAGAATTAATATTTTTTTACATTTATCACGTTACAATATTTAACGCAATTAATGCATGTGCTGCACGACCCACTTACACATTGTCGCATACAATCTATAATGGCGCCGCTTTACCCATATATTATTTAGAGCTAAAAGGCAGCGTGAGAGTGAATTTTGGCAGCCTTTGGAGCCTTTTTTTAAATGGCTAAAGCCTTACAATCCCTCTCCCAACGATTAGAATAATCCTGGGAAGCAATGTGGGGAAGAAAGTAGTAGTTGATGTTTTTCATAACACCCTATGTTATTTCCCAACGCGGAGAAGATATATCAATTGGTACCAGTACGCACAGTCATGGTTGCACTTCCCATCATGCATTTGGCCAGAACAGTTAAATGGCTACAGTATCATTTACTGAAAGCTCAACAAATACACTAGATGGCAATATTTAGTCACAATATACAAAGTCACATTTATCCTTTAAGAATTACAAGTCTTTCTATCCGTGGATCCCTCTCACAGAAAGAATGTTAATAATGTAAATGCCATCTTGAGGATTTATTGTCATAATAAACAAATACAGTACTTATGTACTGTATGCTGAATGTATATATTCGTCCGAGTTTTATTCTTTTTTTTTTTAATGCATTGCCAATATGTATGCGATTGGGAAAAATTATCGGGAATGATTGGAATTGAATCGGGAGCAAAAAAAAAAAAGCAATCGGATCGGGAAATATCGGGATCGGCAGATAGTCAAACTAAAACGATCGGGATCGGATCGGGAGCAAAAAAACATGATCGGAACAACCCTACTTGAAATGATAAGTTGTGTTCACTTATGCAGCTTTCAGACTTATATCCCGCAAAATTCCCGTGTAATGACGCGGGATTTACCCGTGTCATGGCTTTCAGACATGGTGAGATGTACCGGGTATTACCCGAGTTGGGCACTTTCAGACTTGCACTGTGTTGGCGACTTGGCGCTCTCTGTGCAGGGAGGGCGGGATTTTATAACCCGGGCATTACGTCATTTTTGGTCAGCATCGGCGACAAAATAAAACCACACATTTCCAAATATGGACGATGGACTGTCTCTTCCTCAGCTCTAAGATCCTGTAGCAATTTAGTTTCAAAATGTTTCCAGTTTAATTTTGCTATCTTTTGTTAGGTTAGGTTGTTAGGTTTCACGTCGGTTTCACCAATTTGTTAGGTTTAAAATACCTGTTGTGAGGGTCCGGGACCCTATTAAGGGTAAAGACACCGGATTACTCCTCTGTCCTAACTTTACTCGTGTTCGTTACCAGTGTTGGGACTAACGCCGTTATAAATAACGCCGTTACGTAACGGCGTTATTTTTTCAGTAACGGGGTCATCTAACTAATTACTTTTTCCGCCGTTACAACACCGTTACCGTTACTGACGGTCAAAAGCGGTGCGTTACTTACTCTGAATAAATTGAAGAAACTACCAGCCGTGTCGATTCGACTCTCTGCTCTGTTGATTTGTCTTCCAAGACTTGGGGTGCGTTCAGGTTCGAGAATAGCGCACGTACTTCTGACTCCAAGCTGTTTGTCCCTGCTCATTCAATTAGACAATGCTGTCCGAAGTTTGGTAACGCTTCTGTGTTTGCTACACCTGATGCTAGCCTCGTTCCCATCTCCCACTGTCAGCCAGCAATAATTCTGCTTCCATCTTGAGGACGGCAGACGCTTTGAAGGTGACGTGAATTGTCGGGAAACGAGCCTACCTAAATGCAGCCCCTCGAGAGATGCGATGGAAGTGATTGTGATTGGCTGAGGGTTAGAGTCATGTGTCGTAAGCCAATCAAAGCCGGTGATTTCACAAGCAAACCGGAACAGCGCGTGCGGCAAACACACACAAGCAAAACAGATGCACAGGGTCGGGATGGCAGAACATTCAGAAGAAAAATTGTCCTTTAAGAGGTAGTGATATAGACACTATTTGAAGTTTGTCGAAATTAAAGGAAAGAACCTGCATGTAATGTTTAATTTATGTCCCGGGGCAAAGCTTTTGTCGACATCTGTGGTAAGCAATTCAAATCTGCTGAAGCACCTAACAAGTTAACTACCTGTCTGTTCTTCTCTATTCCACTGACTCGAATACTCCTCAGAAAATTTCAAATTCTTTGACATACAACAAGTTCTTTTTAAAGTAACGGAAATAGTTAGTTTCCCTGGTAACTAGTTACTTTTACTATCGAGTAATTCAGTTACTAACTCAGTTACTTTTTGGAAGAAGTAGTGAGTAATGTAACTAATTACTTTTTTAAAGTAACGTGCCCAACACTGTTCGTTACTCAGAAGTGAGGTATACTAATAACTGAGTGCTAATCTAAATAAAAAGAGTCACAGGCCTTGAGTTGCAATTTGATCCGAGTGTATTGATTCCAGAGACAAAGCAATCAACAGTTACAGATATCTGGCTGATAGTTCTCTAGTCTTAGCATCACAGAAAAGCAGAAGTATCAGTGCTTTCTCCAGCCAGGCTTATTCCTTATATACTCCATTCGTAAGATAATTAGCATACTAAGACAATGGGGTGTCGTGATGTTGGGATGTCGTGACGAGCAGGTGTCCAGACGAAAACAGGCCTCTTCAGCACCAGCACCCCCGGTCCAGACGCCTAGGTCAGATTGTGGCGCAACCTGTGTCCCCCTGTGACCCCAGCACCCTTCCGCTAAACAATACCTACTTGTACTTGTGTTATGTCTAACCGCGTTCGTGGCCCACTTATAGGGAAGTAAATTAAGCAGAAGTATTGAAACTTCATCAAACTTTAGAAACTTTAGATATTTACTGCCTGCAAAACAGGCAAAACATGGATGTGGCTATTCTGCTGCATAAGCATTAACAGGAAAGGGACCTTAAGGTACATCTGCTTGTGGACAAAAGATAGTGTAGTAACAATAGCTGAGAATAAATGCCAATCAGCCCGCCATGATGTTTACGTCATCAGCCTTTGCGCTGTGAATTAACCCTTCAACACCGGACGAGTTGGCGGCGACATGTTTACGCATATAGTCTTTGAAGCCTCGTCACGCTGTAATAGCATTACCCACGTGCCACTGTTTGGTGTCATTTGAAAGTGCGGAAGTTGAGGTCCACGCCTGTTTTTACTTGAAGTCACTCGACCAAGTAAACGGGAGATAATGTCATTTGAGTTTCATAGTTTTATTGCCCTCAGAAATGAGCATTAAAACGCTGCATGGACCATGTGTTTATGTCCGTGTTTCTATCATTTCTTGACCTTTTTCAAAACCGAAAGCACCACGAAAGACTACAGATCTCAGGAGCCATTGTGAGGTCACAAAGGATTGACGTAATGAGGACATTTTTAATAAATTGCCGAGCAAGGCGCCACCTAAGGAGAGGGAGGCGAGGTAGCGAGCGCCAACCGGTTGGATTGAGCGAGCGACTTTGAAACGTGCGGAATGAATCGAAAACTAAATTTAGCGTAAGCTAATGCATTATTTCATCGACTCGAGGAAGAGGATGGAACAGATTTGTCGTTGTTTTCTTCAGATGAGCCTGCGAGTTTGGAAGAATGACTGGCTGACAGCAGTACGCTAACGGCGGAAGGGTGGGCTGTGTGACAGTGTATGACGCAGCCCTTTGTCTTGTTCAAGGGGGAACTGAATGGCATGCTTGTAAAAATTAAACTGAACTAGTTTATTGTCAGTATTTTTCAAGACTTTTTTTCAATTTTGATTTTTTTTTTCACTATCAATCTTTTCAATTTGTATATAGATGTGTGTGTTCGAGAAGCTTGATTGCACGTATATACTTTTGATAAGGGGATGGGTGATATACAGTGGGGAGAACAAGTATTTGATACACTGCCAATGGGTTTTCCCTTTGGCAGTGTATCAAATAATTGTTCTCCCCACTGTACCTAACCTCACAAAGTGATATACTCCAAACCATTTTTGTGTTAGATGGTATAAATGTAGTTAAACATTTATATATATATTTTCACTATTTTGCACTGTTGGTCTACTGTATATAATTGGTTTTCACCATAGTATGTGTCAAGGCCAAAAACGCCTATGAACACACCTGCTGTTTGTGTTAAATTGTCAAATATAAAACTTGTCTCATTTTTTTCAGTTGAATGTTAATGTAAGCTTATATGTCTGCTCTTACACATCCCGCATCCGGGGTAAATCCCGGACATTACACTAGGACACAACCCAGTTAATGTTAATGTGTCTTCTCTGTGTCAGTCGGCCCGGGAAATTGCTTTCAGACATAAGGGCTAACCATTTAAATCCCGCGATTTAACCGGAGTTCAGCATATGTCTGAAAGGGGCTTTAGCCTTCAAAAGAGCGCGCTGTCTACTGAGCAGATGTGTTGTCTTTGGCAGCCTTTTAGTTTTTCTCTTAGTCTTTTTGACATAAATACTTATTATTAGGGTTGTTCCGATCATGTTTTTTTGCTCCCGATCCGATCCCGATCGTTTTAGTTTGAGTATCTGCCGATCCCGATATTTCCCGATCCGACTTTTTTTTTGCTCCCGATTCAATTCCAATCATTCCCGATAATTTTTCCCGATCATATACATTTTGGCAATGCATTAAGAAAAAAATGAACAAAACTCGGACGAATATATACATTCAACATACAGTACATAAGTACTGTATTTGTTTATTATGACAATAAATCCTCAAGATGGCATTTATATTATTAACATTCTTTCTGTGAGAGGGATCCACGGATAGAAAGACTTGTAAATTTGTATATTGTGACTAAATATTGCCATCTAGTGTATTTGTTGAGCTTTCAGTAAATGATACTGTAGCCATGCCCAAATGCATGATGGGAAGTGGAACCATGACTGTGCGTAGTGCTACCAATTGATATATCTTCTCTGCGTTGGGAAATAACATAAGGTGTTAAGAAAAAGATCAGTTGCTACCTTGCTTCCCCACATTGTTTCCCATGATATTTCTAATCGTAGGGAGAGGGATTGTAAGGCTTTAGCCTATTAAAAAAAGGCTCCAAAGGCTGCCAAAATTCACTCATTTTACGGTGCCTTTTATCTCTCTATATAGGTAAAACGGCGCCATTACAGATTGAGCATGACGATGCGTGAGTGGGTCGTGCAGTGCATGCATTAATTGCGTTAAATATTTTAACGTGATACATTTTTTAAAAAATTAGTTACGACCGTTATCGGGATGAATTTGATAGCCCTACCTTAAGCCTAAACTAAAGACTGGATGAGTGTAACATATTATGTCTGTAACGTTAAATACAATTAGAAAATGATTTAATTAAAAAAAAAAAAAAAATATATATATATATATATATATATATATAAAAAATGGCATGGCCGATATTTTTTTGCAGATTTCGATACTTTGAAAATGACGTGATCGGACCCGATCTAGTCATAATTTAGTCATATCAAAATGTGTTCGTCTTCATCTTCAAGTTGTGCCAGCGTTTTAGAGGATGCACGCCACACTAAAATCGATGCTAATGCGAATGCTATACTAACGCGAAGTTACATTTAGTGTGTGATGATCACTCAGCACAGACCTTTAAAGGCTAAAGCAACTTTGTATATTTTTTCTTGCCAAGATAAGAAAACAAATCTTACCGTGTTTTCAAACAAGCAAGGTGGAGGGCGACCTAGCTTGAAACACATCCTAAACACCGGTGAGGAGAGTGAAGGAGGGAGTCACATTTTCGTGTTGTCTTCTTGTCAGCCGTAAACGGGCATTCGTCTTGTTATGTTTTAGTCTCCCAAGCCACGTTTTTAATTTGACTCGTCATCGTCATGAAAAAAATGTTTGTTGAAGAAATATTTTCCTTATAGTCGTTGTTGTGATTGTTCACGGTGGTGTGCATAGCTGGCGGCCATCTTGGGTAGGGCAACCAGCGGTTGGGAACTAGATCTCGAAAAGTTCATATTGCACAGCATCGACACGTTACTTCTTTGTACTCCCTGACACCGATGACATCATTTTTGTGATGAATCGACACGATACAAGTGTCTATCCGTGCAACATTAGTGAAAGTAGTTTTATTTTCAGTACATATTGGAATAGGGTACCCATAGATTTTCTATTATTTTAAACTGTGCCAGAAATGTAAAAATATTTTGTGGAAGTTCCTTGTTACGTTTACTTGAAACAAAATCACCAAAATAGATCATTTGCTGTCAGTCTCTTCCAGTTTAAATGGATTGGACGTCTATCGCCAAAGAGTTCATATCAGCGCCAATATCTACATAACAAGCACGTGTGTTCCATTGTTTTCCAAAATGAGTAGAGAAGCCGATGAAATGCCGATCGTCAGCGTGCCGCTTAAATTGTTTGTCTGCATGATGAATCCGATGCATCTAGGGAAATTATTTATACGAGGCCCGCGCCGAGCAAATCAGAATTTTGTACGTGGCTGCTTTTTGCCTCATTTACATGCGCCCCGCCGCCGTCACATGACAACAACCACCACGTCTCCTTCTGCACGTGCGACGAAGATATTCATGAAAACGGCGCAGACTTTGTCGCTTATTTCGTGCGTCGTTTATTGATGGCTTCGCGCATTAAACCCGTGGCTTACAGGGAGGGAACAGACTCCCGCCAAAGGATTGCGTGGCCCTTTAAGAACGTCTCAACTTGCAGTCAGGAGGATTGTTCTGCAAAGCATTGTTATCTCGCCAGCTAGTTGCTGTAGTCATTGTTCCCGCTGTTGCTAAGCGACAGCTGCGAGCTTTGTTAAAGCTAGACTTGCAGAATTTTAACTTTCAATGACGTCAGCAGTTAATACTGTGTCTTGCTAACCAAGACACCACTGACAGCTGATTTCCAAAGAGCAGGTGTATCAAACTCATCGTAGTTTTGGTTGCTTTCGCAGGGCTATTATGTCTGCCAAGTTTGGATGCCACGATTAATTAATTATCAAATGAATTTATGATTTATTTTTTAGAGACATTTTTTACCTACAACTTGTACAAATACTTTATCAATAGCAAAATATTTAATTCATTAATTACAAGATACATGTTATTACCGTATTTTTCGGACTATGAGTCACACCCGAGTATAAGCCGCACCAGCCAAAAAAAAATGTGCAATGAAGAGGAAAATGACATATACAGTGTCCTCCATAATTATTGGCACCCCTGAAAAAGATGTTTTTCAGCTTCTAAGATTTTTTTTTAAAAATTCAAATAATATGGGACCTTAATGGAAAAAAAGAGAAAACTCCAACCTTCAATACAGTTGCATTCATTCAGTGGGGAAAAAATCCCACATAAATAATTATTCGACATCAAATAATGTGTGTCACAATTATTAGCACCCCTGGTGTTAATACTTTGTACAGCCACCTTTTGCCAACAAAACAAGGTCTGGGGACTGAGATGGCCATGGGAGGAGCTTGATTTTATGTCTGCTGAACCATTTCTGTGTAGAGAAAGTCCGTTAATGGGCTGGGTCCCAGACTATACTCTCAGTGTTTGAAAAAAACAGGGAGAACAGTCTGGCCGTGCCAGACAAGTGCTTTTTGCGCATCTTTCGTGGCACGCCAGACCCACTTAGAGTGTTTGTTGCCAAAAAGCTCAATCTTGGTCTCACACAAAAATACACACGGTCCCAGGCTTCAACTGGGACTGTGTGCTGTGGTCAGATGAGACCAAGATTGAGCTTTTTGGCAACAAACACTCTAAGTGGGTCTGGCGTGCCACGAAAGATGCGTGTGCTGAAAAGCACCTCTTACCCACTGTGAAGTATGGGGGTGGGTCAGTGATGCTGTGGGGCTGTTTTGCTTCCAAAGGCCCTGGGAACCTTGTTAGGGTGCATGGCATCATGAATGCTTTGAAATACCACGACATTTTAAATCAAAATCTGTTGCCCTCTGCCCGAAAGCTGAAGATGGGTCGTCACTGGGTCTTCCAGCAAGACAATGATCCTAAACATATGGCCAAATCTACACAGAAATGGTTCACCAGACACAAAATCAAGCTCCTCCCATGGCCATCTCAGTCCCCAGACCTTGTTTTGTTGGCAAAAGGGGGCTGTACAAAGTATTAACACCAGGGGTGCTAATAATTATGACACACATTATATGATGTCAAATAATTTTTTCTTTATGTGGGATTTTTTTCCCCACTACATGAATGCACTTATACTGATGGTTGGATTTTTCTCTTTTTTTCCATTAAGGTCCCATATTATTTGAATAAATAAAAAAATTATTAGAAGCTAAAAAACATATCTTTTTCAGGGGTGCCAATAATTATGGAGGGCACTGTATGTCGCATTTTGGGGGCAAATTTATTTGATAAAATCCAACACCAAGAACAGACATGTCATCTTGAAAGGCTATTAAAATATAAATAGGATTGAGAAAAAAAGACTGAATAAGTGTACGGTATGCTAACGCTATGTGACACGTAAACAACAAACTGAGAATGTGCCCGCTATGTAGGCATGTGCCGGGATGATATTCTGATGGTATGATGACCTAAAGCCAAAATATCACGGTTTCACCGTTTATGTGGGTTTTAAGAAAACAAAACAAAATCAATTGAACAGGATTTTTATTCTTTTCAAAACATATTAGCAAATTAGAACATAACATTATACTTAAGTTAAAATAAAAAAATAATAATAACAAAATATTCTAATTAAAATAAATGCAGTCCTTTAGGTGAGCCTAAACCCACAGCAACAACTCAACACTATTACCATTAGAACAAAAATAATTGAATTATTTTCCATAAAAAGCATGTGTGTATGATTCATATAATGTTTTCATTATACACTCTTTCTCAGCACAGACAATTGCCAGAGAGAAAAAAAAACATGTTTTACCGACGCTAGACACACTAAACACGCTGGAGTTAACTCTTGTAGCTGGTGAGAAACGGTCATTACAGCTTTTACTAACCTTTAATTTTATATAAAATCAAAATCATATTGGAGGTATTGCCTCCTTGGCAGCCCCCCTCCGCAAACATCTTTAACAAGTCGGGTGGCCCTCCTCCTCTAAGCTGCGGCTGCCTGTAACTTTTCTGTAGCTGAAATATTCCCATACATGTGATTTCGTTTGGGGGGAAAAAGTTCAAGAATTTCACCTTCTCCAGCCATCGTGTAGCACAGCTGACTCACTGACACTGAGCAACAACCGGTGTGGGAGAGTTGAGCCTTGCAGATGCAAGCGGGGGATTTCTCCCTGCATTTATGGGACATAAAAAATAGCTAATACCTTAGGGACAGTATGATGGAATTTTTTTGTGGTTTCGAAACCTTGACATTTTAATACCACGGTATACCTTGAAACCAGTAATCAGCAAGTCTACCATATGTTAACCAGAGGTGGGTAGACTAACAAAAATTTTTTACTTAAGTAAGAGTAGCGTTACTTCAAAATATTATTACCCAAGTAAAAAGTGGTCATCTAGAAAATGTACTCAAGTACAAGTAAAAAAAAAAGTATCTGGTGAAATGAATGCTCAAGTAATGAGTAACTTTGTGAGTAACTCCTTACAGTATAATAATCTTTTAAATAATGGTATTCTCGGCACAACGTCTTCTATATAAACTATTATTGTACTGTACTATAACCTATTACACGACCATATTAGGTATAAAAAAACGGAACAAAAATTATTGCATTCAAACTAGAAAATGAAACATTACCTGAGTATATAGAGATAACGTTGTTATTCCGACAACTATAGCACAAAGAACATGCTAACAAGTTTACCAACCATCATCTTGCGGTTTAGTGTGTAAATGACAAGTGAAATTATTTAATGATGTGTTAATAATTCACAAATAAGCCGCTCCAGAGTATAAGTCGCACCCCTGGACGAACTATGAAAAAACTGCCACTTATAGTCTGAAAAATATGGTAAATATTTTAAAAATTAAGGCATCTGTTTTTTTTTTTTTATTGATTTACATTTTTGAGTAGAACAAAAAGTGGCACATTCTTTCACGAAGAAAAAAAGTTTCGTACGTATTTCCAATCTTTAGTAATCAACAATATCACGAAGATTCCTTTTAGCAATATGCAGCCTTTTCGCCAAGAAATTTTAAATGTGCACTTCCAAAAATGCTAATCTCTAATTTTGAAATGGTGCATCACTGCCATCTTCTGGCAGCTGTGCGGCAATACAATTGTTTCGAAGCTTGAAATTCACAGCAAAGCAACGAGAGGCCCATACTTTCGAAAATATAATTGACAAGTGTTCTCTTCAATGGAAGACAGTGTTGTTTTTGGCAGCCTTAATAATTTTCATCTTTTGGAAGATAATACTTACTAGTCATGGTCATATTTTAGGCATCTCAAAATGTGTCTTCGTCTAGTTTTTGTTAATGAAAACTCGACTAATTTCGTCTAGTATTAGTCGACGTTAGCTAAAATTGTTTGTAAAATTATAAAATTTTGCTACTCAAATAATGAAAATAAACTATACTATTCCAACTATTTCGAATGAACATTGACAGACGAGCACATATTGTAGCATCTCTATACAAGGACAACGCCAATTTGGTGATAATACACAGCAGGAAAACAGTCCATTATCTTCAATGAATTATACCCACCTAGACGCCACGAACTGCATGCAAAAAAAAAAAAAAATTGTCCTAGAGGACATCACCGTTAGCCTTAGCCTAATGTGAATGCTATGCTAAAGCTACGAGTTACATTTAGTGTGCGATGATCACTCAGCACAGACCTTTAAAAGCTTAAGCATAATTGCATATTATCTCTGGCCAAGATAAGAAAACAAATCTTACCGTGTGTGCAAGCCTGGTGACTGGAGAGGACACTGCATGGCAAGTCTTATGCAGCACGTAACGATTGACACAAACACACTGCTACGATGCAGGCTAACTACACATAAATCTCACACGTTGTGAACATGTGACGAAAACTATTGCGCATTTTTGTCTCGTTCTCGTGTCGTCAGCATTGGTCTCGTTATGTTTTCGTTATGTTCACAAAACACGTTTTTAGCTCGTTATCGTCTCGTCATCGTCATGAAAAAACTGTTCATTGATAAAATATTGTCATTGTGGTCATTGTTGACAAAAACAACACTGATTCAGAGAATGAGTTCATGTCCAAATATAAGACGCAATAAGTGTAGCTTCGTGCTTTTGTTCACTACTTAGTTTTTGCTATGAAAACAAAATTTTATCGCATCCTTACAACCTGTGATTGCTCTCTGAACTGTCCGAACTTTACGTCTTTAAAAGAAAACACTTGGGAAATCATCAGCTTAGCTGAATTTCAAACAAATCCTGCTGTTGTCAGCGATCTTTTTTGTATAGATTAAGAAAACACAAGGCATTAAGCTATGGTTGTTGCCTCAATTGCTATTTTCTAAGTGGTTGCAATGGCGAAAGGGCTGACTTGTAAGGAAGAAGCTGAACGAACACCTTCCTGTTTGAGTGTATTATGTAGCCTGGATAACGTTCGATTCCCTCAGCAGCCTTTAAATTGGATGTAAACATCTGCGGGCCATCATTGTGTGCTGGCTGGATGGGGGTGGAAGTAGGTTGAGGTCAAGGTGGAGTATGATATCTGTTTTGTGTTCTTTCCATGAATTCCTCGGTTAAATTGTTTTATCCTTGATGTTTGTCTTTTTTTTCTTGCACTTCTTTTGCCTGGCTACAGTCTGTGCCCCCAGGCTCAGCATCCCCCTACCCGCCCCCACGCTGGCAGCCTGATGCATGACTGGCTAGCTTTGACGTCACTTCGGTGCCAACGTCATAGCGGCTTCCAGGCTTGCTCTTTCTCCCATTTTCTCCTACTGTCTCTCCCTTATTGCTTGGATTCTCTTCAGTTACACCCCTTTCCTTTCACTGCCTCGTTTTTCCTTATCATGTCTCCATACAGATGGCGATTAATATCAGTTTAGCAGATTTACCTCTTTTGTGTGACGTCATCACTCAAACAAACGATTCCTAGGAATTGCATTATTGGGAACTGGTTGTTATGGAGAAACAAAGTATTTTATGGCTTCAGTTGCTTACAGAAATATACTGTCCAGAGTATTCTTAACTCCTATTTGGAATGTCAGCGGCCTGATTTAAACCCAATAGAGCGTGCTTTTCACTGACTGAAGACAAAAGTAAAATCTGACAAACACCAAAAATTAGCAACTGAAGGCTTTATTAAGACTAAGAAAGAAATTAGTCTTCAGTAGTGAAGGCAGCAGGACCACAAAGCACCTTGGGAAAATTGTACAGAATATGACGAAATGTGAAGATGACCCACTTCGTTTTTGTTTTCCTCGTCAACTCTCCGCCATTGCCGCCCGCGGTCCGGTCTGTCCTCTGTTTGGCGAGGCCGGCCGTAGCGACAGGATGGAGACAGATGAGAAAAAGCTCTTGTCAGCAAGTGTGACACATGCAGCCAGCCCGGTCCCGTGTGGATGCAGCGAGAGGCACTCGGTAACGCTTTAAGAATTGCTTGCCGTGTAATCTTGCTCAGGTTTTATTTTTAGCTTGCAGCTGACATGCATTCTCTTTCTGCCATTGTTCCGCTTTGATATCCATCGGTGCACGCTGGGGCTGCTTTCTATTTTTAATTCCCTTTTTTTCTATTTTTAGTCAGAACCAAACTCTTGAACATGACAACATTTCATCTTCACCTGAATCATTTTGAATGACTTTTAACGCATTGGCTGCCATTGACACTTTTACAAAATCATACTGGTAGTGAACGATTGATGTTCCAGTGCCATTGACGACTAGACATGTGCAGATTACTGGTTTCAAGGTATACCGTGGTATGAAAACGTCAAGGTTTCAAAACCGCAAACATTTTCCGTCATACCGTTTCTACGGTATTAGCTGTTTTTTATGTCCCAAAAATGCAGGGAGAAATCCCTCGCTTGCAGCTGCAAGGCTCAACCCTCCCCACAGGTTGTTGCGCACTGTCAATGAGTCAGCTGTGCTACACGATGGCTGGGGGAGGTGATATTCTTGAACTTTTTCCTCCCACAAAGAAAATAAATCGCTGGTATGGGAATACTTCGGCTATAAAAAACTTAGACGGCCGTGGCTTAGAGGAGAAGGGCCACCCAACATGTACAGTGTCCTCCATGAGTATTGGATTTATAATAATTATGTGTTTTTTAGCTTCTAATATTTTTTTTTGTAAATAATATGGGACCTTAATGGGAAAAAAAAAGAAAAATCCAACCTTCAATACAAGTGCATTTATTCAGTGGGGAAAAAAACCCACATAAAGAAATAATTATTTGACATCAAATAATGTGTGTCATAATTATTAGCACCCCTGGTGTTAATACTTTGTACAACCCCCTTTTGCCAACAAAACAGCACCTAATCTATAATGTTTCACAAGATGGGAAAAGACAGAAAGCGGGATCTTCAGCCATTCGTCTTTGCAGAATCTCTCTAAATCATCCAGAGATCTGGGTCCTCTCCTCTGTTCTCTCCTCTTCAGCTCACCCCACAGGTTTTCAATGGGGTTGAGGTCTGGGGACTGAGATGGCCATGGGAGGAGCTTGATTTTTTTGTCTGTTGAACCATTTCTGTGTAGATTTGGCCATATGTTTAGGGTCATTGTCTTGCTGAAAGACCCAGCGACCACCCATCTTCAGCTTTCGGGCAGAGGGCAACAGATTTTGATTTAAAATGTCCTGGTATTTCAAAGCATTCATGATGCCATGCACCCTAACAAGGTTCCCAGGGCCTTTGGAAGCGAAACAGCCCCACAGCATCACTGACCCACCCCAATACTTCACAGTGGGTATGAGGTGCTGTCTACACGCCAACAAGCTATTTGGGAGGCATGCACGGAGAAAACCTTTCCTCACTCACAATCATAAACGGAAACGTCTGGAGTTCGTCAAGCGGTATTGGGGCTTAAACTGGGACCGTGTGCTTTGGTCAGATGAGACCAAGATTGAGCTTTTTGGCAACAAACACTCTAAGTGGGTCTGGCGTGCCATGAAAGATGCGCATGCTGAAAAGCACCTCATACCCACTGTGAAGTATGGGTGTGGGTCAGTGATGCTGTGGGGCTGTTTTGCTTCCAAAGGCCCTGGGAGCCTTGTTAGGGTGCATGGCATCATGAATGCTTTGAAATACCAGGACATTTTAAATCAAAATCTGTTGCCCTCTGCCCGAAAGCTGAAGATGGGTCGTCACTGGGTCTTTCAGCAAGACAATGACCCTAAACATATGGCCAAATCTACACAGAAATGGTTCACCAGACACAAAATCAAGCTCCTCCCATGGCCATCTCAGTCCCCAGACCTTGTTTTGTTGGCAAAAGGTGGTTGTACAAAGTATTAACACCAGGGGTGCTAATAATTGTGACACACATTATATGATGTCAAATAATTATTTCTTTATGTGGGATTTTTCCCCACTGAATAAATGCACTTGTATTGAAGGTTGGATTTTTCTTTTTTTTTTTCGTTAAGGTCCCATATTATTTAGAAAAAAAAAATATAAGAAGCTAAAAAACACATAATTATTGTAAATCCAATAATTATGGAGGGCACTGTAAAACACGCGGAGGGTGGTTGCTGAGGAGGCAATACCTCCAATATGGTTTTGCATTTATACAGAATTATAGGTTAGTCAAGTTTCCTACCTGCTCCGAGAGTTAACTCCAGCGTGTTTAGTGTGTCTAGCGGTGGTAAAACGTGTTTTTGTTCTATCTGACAATTGCCTGTGTTGAGAAACAGAGTGTGTGTATCATGTAAACATGATGCAAGTTCTACACACGTGCTTTTTATGGAAAATAATTCAATTATTTATTTTTTATTATTATTTTTTTAAACCTGTCCTGTTCAGCTGTTTGACACGGAGAATGGAAGTATAAGGCTATGTTCATACTACAGATCCTATTTTTTGCAATATCTGTTTTTTTTGGCGTGCCTTTTCAGACTGCCCTTGTCCATTGAGACCGTTCAAGTATCACGCGTGCGCACTAATTCACAGTCCGAGATGCGCTCAGTGAAGAGACCCGCATGCACAGAAGCATCAAAACAAATTACACATGCGAGCTGTATGTAATTCCAGAGCTATCATATTTTGATTCCCAAAAAGAGGATACAAATAACAGGCATTAATAATCCCCGTTTAGTCTTATATTCAAAGTTTATATGAACTGATAGAATGCATACACGCACACACTTGAGCCTTGACATGTGTGCGTGAAATGACGTGTGTGCGTTAGTTTGCCCCGACTTGGCTATGTGTGCAATAATGAAATATTGCTCATTTGACGCACAGAATGAAAATCGCTGCATGAATTCTGATTTGGGAGTTTTGACAGTTCAGACCGCCAGTCATGTTCTGAAAAAATGAGGCCCAGATCGGATTTGAACCACATACGAAAATGACTCAAATCGGATTTGAAATGGTCCACTTCTATGCGACTTGTACCGTTCAGACAGTCAAGTTAATGCCTGACTCGAGTCGGAAAAACACGAAAAAATCGGATTCTTGCATTAAGACCTGTAGTATGAACCTAGCCTCAGTGTCCGGTTGGTCTGAACAGTTTTAATGTTTCACATTGAGAGTATGACATACTCCCATTGTGATCATACAACATACCTCGTTTATTATGACAAAGCAGGGAACAGGACGGGGTTATGGGGGAACAGAAGAAAAGAAACACAAGAAAAAAAAGAAAAGAAACACAAACATCAACAAGAAATACATTAAACGCCTACACTAACTATTAGTATGTTGGTGCTATTGTCAGCTAAATGTATTTCCCGTTGACATCATGTGGGGCGCCTGTTGACCATGGAAAGAAAGGGATGGGGTTGGGGGAGTCTATAAGCTAAGCGATTGAAAGGGGTAGAGCGTACACAAATCAGCTCTGTGATCTAGAACCCAGTAATCGTGTGAAACCCTTGTGAGTGTAAGCCTGTTGGCGACCGACCCTACGCCGCCCCATTGCCACTCCCGGCACTGGAATCCCCCACCTTAGCGTGCCCATTCACATCCAGCCGCATGCGAGCCCCACCAAGCACGCGACAACCACGCAGGAGAGCGGAGATTCAATTACTTTTGTTCTGATGGTATAATGTTGAGCTGTGGCTGTGGGTTTAGGCTCACCTAAAGGACTGCATTTTTTTTTTTAATTTAGAATATTTTGTTATTTTTTAAATTTAGTTTAGCTTAACAATATACTTATATTTTAATTTGCCAGTGTTTTGAAAAATAAAAATCCTGTTCAATGGAAAAAAAAAATTTTTTCTTTTTTTCCCCTGTTTTTCTTAAACCCAGATAACTCAAAGTAACACATTTTAGAGCTGTAATTGCAATACCATGAAACCGTGATATTTTGGCTTAAGGTTATCCTGCTGTCAGAATCTCATGCCTATTGACGACGATAGACGTCAAATCCATTTGCATTGATTGCTGTCAGCTCTCATTTCAAATGGACTGGATGTTTATCGTATTCAATGGAAGTTACTATTAAATCTGGCTGGGTATCGAAAGCCTGAACCTGAAACAATAGAACATTGTTTATTCAGGGATGTTTATCAAACTTTTGGCAAAACAATCTGTAAAGACTCTGTTGTCCAACAAGAAAAGGTAGTTGATTCTTTCATATGATATGTTGCTGTTAAATCTTGTTGGGGAAAAAAACCCTGAACCTTAAACAATAGAACTCAATGTATTCCATGATGCTTACCAAACTCTGGAGGGGGTGGAATCGGTACTCTCTTCATCAACATGTAAAGGTGGTTGGGTCCTTCACATGTTTTTTTTTAAATACTGAAGTTACTTTTAAATTTTGTTGGCTGGGGAAAAAACTGAACCTAAAACAATAGAACACAGTTCATTCAGGAATGCTTGTCAAACTCAGTTGGAAAATTTTTGTAGCAGTGTTCACCTGGCTGTTGAGTTCGGTGAGTTTTGACGCATTCTGAGGGGGTCAAAGTAGGGCTCAAAGCGTCGGCGGGACAAAGAATGACTGCAAGGGGGCGATACATAGTGTGTTTTGAATTTGTCTTTACACGTGTCAAAGATTGCAACTGTTTTGACCTGCCTGCCGATTGTGGTGCATTTTGAAGCATTGTAAGGGGGTCAAATTGAGCTCAAAGGGGCTGCTGAACAAAGAATAACTATAATAATAATAACAAAACCGAGGAACCACAATAGGTTACCTAAAAAAAAACATTGTCACCTGCATGTCCATACTGTTCAGTTATGGATGTGTTCTAAGTAAAATAAAATCAAATCAACTTTTATTTGTTTAGACCAAATCACAACAACACTTATCTCAAGGAGAAAACAAAACATATTTTAAGGTACGGTAGCCCTACGCTGGATTTCGACCTACTTGAGCATTGTAGCTCCCCCCACCCACACCTGGCATCCTGGTAACACCACTGTTGAAAAGGTCTCTGATTAATCTAGTCAGGGAGAAAACCAATTGTCTTTGTGGTGTTTCCCCTTTCTCTCCCTGGTATTAGTGATTAAACAATAGCATTTGGCATTTGCCGAGTGATTTACAGTGCTAATTACATCTTGGGGGTAAGTCATTCGTCAGCAAAAAAGTCTTTCTTAATTTAAGAGACGAATTGCTCGAGACCAGTAGTGGTTAAGTTGATGGAAAATTGTTACCGCTAGGGTTTTCTACAATGTTGGCGGTTTGTTGCAATGGAACTGGAGTTTCAAAATAAAAATTCAAAATTGTTTTTAGGGATCATTGTACTTGGCGTGTAAAAAAAAATTCATAATTGAGCCATATACAGTGAGGAGCAGAAGTATTTGCACCCCTTGTGATTTTGCAAGTTCACCCACTTAGAAAATAGGTAGAGGTCTGAAACTTCAATCATTGATGCATTTCCTTACTTTTTGAGACATAACCTAAAAAAAAATCCAGAACTCGCATTGTAGGATTTTTAAAAAATAATAATTTGTAATTTACTGGGGTTCATAAGTAGAGATGTCCCGATCGCCGCCGATCACGTCATTTTCAAAGTATCGGAATCGGCAAAAAAATATCGTTAATGCCTTTTTTAACACATATATATATATATATATATTTTAATAAATCGTTTTCTAATTGTATTTAACGTTACAGACAAAATGTCTTGCACTCATACAGAGTCTTTAGTTTTGGCTTAAAGTGGGGCTGTCAAATTTATCGTGTCAACCGTGGTAATAACATCAAAATATTTAACGCAATTAACGCATGTGCTGCACTACCCACTCACACATTGTCACGTTCAATCTATAATGGCACCGTATTACGTACACATAGAACTAAATGGCAATGTAAAATGAGTAGAGAGAATTTTGGCAGCCTTTGAAGCTTTTTTGTAATTGGCTAAAGCCTTACAATACCTCTCTCAGCAATTAAAATAACGTGGGAGGCAATGTGGGGAAGAAAGGTAGTAGTTGATCATTTTCTTAACACCCTATATTATTTCCCAACGCTGAAAGATAGATCAATTGGTACCATTACGCACAGTCATGGTTGCACTTCCCATCATGCATTTGGGCAGACGTTAAATGGCTGAATTATCATTTACTGAAAGCTCATAAAAATCCACTAGATGGCAATATTTAGTCACAATATACAAAGTCACATTTGTCCTTTAAGAATTACAAGGCTTTCTATCCGTGGATCCCTCTCACAGAAAGAATGTTAATAATTTAAATGCCATCTTGAGGATTTATTGTCATGATAAACAAATACAGTACTTACGTATATACTGTATGTTGAATGTATATATTCATCCGAGGTTTATTCATTTTTTTCTTAATGCATTGCCAAAATGTATATGTTCGGGAAAATTTATCGGGAATGATTGGAATTGAATCGGGAGCAAAAAAAAAAAAAAAAAAGCAATCAGATCGGGAAATATCGGGATCGGCAGATTCTCAAACTAAAACGATCGGGATCAGATCGGGAGCAAAAAAACATGATCGGAACAACCCTATTCATAAGTATGTGTACCCCTGAAAATCAACAATAATTATGACACTCAGAGTTGTCAGTCTACCTTTAAAAAAAGTACACCTTTGCTCCATGAGTAACCACCTTCCCACCACCCGTTTGAGCTAATAATTGTCACCTGTGCACCCCACAGTCAGTCATAATCCAACTGCTACGATGGGCAAGACCATAGAACTTTCAAAAAACCAGAGAATAAAATGTTATGCTCCACAAAGCTGGAAAAGGCTGTGGGACAATTGGAAAGCAGCTTGCTGAGAATAAATCAACAGTTGCAGCAAATGTTAGAAAATGGAAAAGGCTAAAAATGACTGATAATCTACCTCGGACTGGGGCTCCATGTAAAATCTCTCCTCATGGGACATCACTCATGATAAGGAAAGTGAGGGCTCAGCCTAGAACTACACGGCAGGAGCTGGTCAATGACCTGAAGAGAGCTGAATTCACGGTTTCCAAGGCTACTGTGAGTATAACACTATGATGCAATGGTTTGAAATCATGCATTGCTCAGAAGATTCCCCTTTTGACCCCAGTACATTTTAAGGGCAGGTGTGAAAGTGGCTAGAATTTTTTGCCGGAACTCCCCGATGTGAAGGTCGCCACGGAGCCAGAAATTTTATTTATCTATTTATTTATTTTCCATTTTTGGGATGGGGGTGGGTCAAACCTCTTAAACTACTGAAATGCAAAGGAAACTGTTTTAGCACAGTTATTTCTATAACACATACAAAAACTGATTTTCATTTAAAATTGTATTTTTTCAATGATTTGCAAAATAAAAGTTAACAAAAACAGCAATAACCCCAACCTCCATCTTCTAATTTTTATTTTCCCTCGTTTCCTCACATACTAAATGCCAAATCTCAATTTTAACTAGTTAAAAACATAGGCTATATATTAAAACTGAAGTTAATTTAAACATTTACTTTTTTTTAAATAATAAAGATATAAGTAACATACATTCAGAAAAATAAGTACAAATGACTTATATTATGCAGAGTGAAATGGAATATATTTTGACGATCGCCCAAACATTGACTTTTTTAAATCATAAATAAATGAATAAGTAGCCTAACATAAATGAAACAATATACTCTAAGTCCAAAGTGCACATTGACAGCTAAGATGTTCTGAACCTCCCCATCAGAGTAAATAAAACTAAATATGATCAATAAGCCTCCTCAACTCTTTCGTTGCTCTTAAAGATTTGATCCATTTTATGTTGCAACGACCTTTTTTTGTCACGTCAATTCAACAAGCTTTTTTTTATGTTTTATTTTTTTTGCTGTTCCAGAAAACATGCACATTGAACCAATCAGAGTTAGCCATCTCTGCTGATCACATGTCAGTATGTCAGCCAATTGAACGGATAAATGAGTCCAGGCGTTTGGCTTTGCTGCGTGCATTCGCACATTGACGTGACTCATCATCGTCAGACTCAGATAACTGCAGCAGCTGGGGAAACCTCCATGCCGTCCGTGGAATAAAATCAATAATAAATATTGGTGGAAACGGATTACGCGACACAAGCACTTTATTATGCTTGTTGTTAACACTTGTGTATGTAAATCTGATGTTGGTAGATTGTTTTCTTCTTGGAGTTGAAAATGCATGTGTGGCATCTTACCATTTTTTTTTTACATAACGTTTTGACAGTTGCCGTCATATTTTCGGAATCAAAGCACCGTGCACCGGAACAGCATTCCGGCTCTGAATCTTATACCGGAATTGCGTTCTGGCCCTGAATCTTATACCGGAACTGCGTTCCTGACCGTTCTGGCCCGCTTTCACCCCTGGTTAAGGGCCATCTTAATTTGCCAGGGACCATCTGAATGGTGCGGAGTGGTCATGGGAGAAAGTCATGAGGTCAGATTAGACCAAAGTAGAACTTTTTGGTGTAAGAAGGATGAGTATAATCCCAAGAACACCATCCCCACTGTGAAGTATGGGGGTGGAAACCTCATGCTTCGGGGCTGATTTTCGGCAAAGGGGTCAGGACCACTGTACTGTATAAAGCAGAGGATGAATGGTGAAATGTATCGTCAGAATTTGAGCTACAACTTCCTTCCCTCAGTCAGAGACTTGAAGATGAGTCGTGACTGGATCTTCAAACATGGCAATGATTCGAAGCACACAGCCAAGCAGACCAAGGAGTGGCTGCGTAAAAAGCATATCAAGGTTCTGGAGTGGCCTAGCCAGTCTCTAGACCTAAATCCAATAGAAAATCTTTGGATGGAGCTGAAACTTCTCGATGAAAGCCTCGAAATCTGACAGATCCAGAGAAGATTTGTGTAGAGGAATGGGCCAAAATCCCTGTTTCCATATGTGAAAATCTGGTGAAGAACTACAGAAAGTGTCTGACCTCTGTAATTGCAAACAGCCTTCTGCACTAAATATTAGCACTGCTTTTCTCAGGGGTTCAAATTCTTACGAATTCCAGTAAATTACGAATAGATTATTCAAAAATCATACAATGTTAGTTCCGGAGTTTTTTTTAGATCATGTCTCTATAAGTGGAAATGCATCTGTGATTGAAATTTCAGACCTCTACCTATTTTCTAAGTGGGTGAACTTGCAAAATCACAAGGGATGCAAATACTTCGGCTCCTCTCTGTATATATTTTTATTACCTTGACCAGGAAATATTATGGACATGTCTTAATAAATGACACACGTGTCTATAGCCTGAAAGCAAAGTCTGCCTCTACAAGAGAGGAAAACCTGATTACACTCTTGAGTGCTCTTTCGGCCCTTTTAAAAATGTTAATTAAAGCAGCATATCTTGTCCCTTTTTTCCCTAATCGTCTCAACTGTCCAATTACAAGCATGTATCTTCTAATTTTCCAACCCCCCCCCCCATGTTTTCATTTGGAGTACAAAAAGTCACAAATGACCCTACAACCTTTACTTTCTGTAGGCGATCCTGTTTTAATTCTTTGTGATGAGTCAGATTTAGCACTATTACAGCCAAAATCAATGGGAGACATTACATACAGGCGTCCCTAATATTATGTCCAGTGAAAGTAAAACGCAGCAGTGTCGGCGATGCTTTAAATATTAATAAGCGGCTGCAGCCGTGGTCTATATAGTTAATGTAGCGCATTACAATCCATACGAGAGCCAATATTTTTGTGTGTAGTTAAAGCACACATCCCTACACACTTACGCATACACATTATGATGAGCAACGCTGTCATCCGCTGCCCCCCCCAGCCCCAACTATGACAAATGGCCTCTCTTTACCGAGTCCTGGGAGTGAATGAATGAATATAATCAGCCAGCTCACCCATGCACCTACAAAGAGCTTCTAATTATCCTCCGTCCGCTACTCTAAGGGTTTTTTTTTGTTGCTGCTATGACTTTTCCCTCAGCAGGAATGTTCACTTCCACTCGGTTGATTGTGTTTATTTCATTACCTTAAAGCTCCCCCCTGTGAGCTCTGTCTTTAGTGGAACAAGCGTGTTCATTATAGCATTTTAGGAAAGTCTGCGCACCGGTTGCGAATGTGCTTTTATTATGTGTCACGCTGGTTTTCAAAAGACAGATCTTGGGATCAGGAGTGGCGCGCCGCAGATGACCTTCAAATGCCGTGACTTATCCCACGGATTAGGGGTGTAACAGTGCACAAAAATATCGGTTCGGTACGTACCTCGGTTTTGAGGTCACGGTTCGGTTCATTTTCGGTACAGTAAGAAAACAAAATGCAAAATATAAATGTGCTAGTTGTTTATTACATCCTTTTGTGCTTTCAACAATAGGAACATTAGCCTATAGACCCTACTCACGTGACGTCACAGCCACGCCCCCGCGCCATGTTGTCCGTATACTCGTCATGTTAATGCATTAGCGCTTCGTAAATTCCTCCTATTATGGCGTGTTTTTCTGCTCGTTAACATTAATAATCAAAATGGTGAAGTCGTGTGTGGCGGTCGGTTGCAAAAACAGAGAAGATAGACGGAGAGACTTGAAGTTTTACCGTATTCCGAGAGACCCGGAGAGGAGACCGAGATTGACTGCTGCAATTCGACGAGAAAACTGGGCTCCAAACGACTAACACAGATTATGTAGTAGTCATTTTATATCTAGTAAGATGCATTTAATATATATTTAGAGGGTTTTGGGCTGACAACCACAATTAAGATCACTGCTAGGCTAATCGCCGACAACATACACTCAGACGTTGTGAATGAACTACCTGAAAATATATAATTGTAAGGGGATAATCAGACAGTTGTCATACAATTAATTTAGAATTTCACGATTGAGGTCAAAAGCCAAAAAATAAATTCAACTAGGGACAATCTGGAGTAGTGCTATCGCACTTCATATTTATTACATATTATATATGTACAGTGCCTTGCAAAAGTATTCGGCCCCCTTGAATCTTGCAACCTTTCGCCACATTTCAGGCTTCAAACATAAAGATATGAAATTTAATTTTTTTGTCAAGAATCAACAACAAGTGGGACACAATCGTGAAGTGGAACAACATTTATTGGATAATTTAAACTTTTTTAACAAATAAAAAACTGAAAAGTGGGGCGTGCAATATTATTCGGCCCCTTTACTTTCAGTGCAGCAAACTCACTCCAGAAGTTCAGTGAGGATCTCTGAATGATCCAATGTTGTCCTAAATGACCGATGATGATAAATAGAATCCACCTGTGTGTAATCAAGTCTCCGTATAAATGCACCTGCTCTGTGATAGTCTCAGGGTTCTCTTTAAAGTGCAGAGAGCATTATGAAAATCAAGGAACACACCAGGCAGGTCCGAGATACTGTTGTGGAGAAGTTTAAAGAAGGATTTGGATACAAAAAGATTTCCCAAGCTTTAAACATCTCAAGGAGCACTGTGCAAGCCATCATAATGAAATGGAAGGAGCATCAGACCACTGCAAATCTACCAAGGCCCAGCCGTCCTTCCAAACTTTCTTCTCAAACAAGGAGAAAACTGATCAGAGATGCAGCCAAGAGGCCCATGATCACTCTGGATGAACTGCAGAGATCTACAGCTGAGGTGGGAGAGTCTGTCCATAGGACAACAATCAGTCGTACACTGCACAAATCTGGCCTTTATGGAAGAGTGGCAAGAAGAAAGCCATTTCTCAAAAATATCCATAAAAAGTCTTGTTTAAAGTTTGCCACAAGCCACCTGGGAGACACACCAAACATGTGGAAGAAGTTGCTCTGGTCAGATGAAACCAAAATTGAACTTTTTGGCCACAATGCAAAACGATATGTTTGGCGTGAAAGCAACACAGTTCATCACCCTGAACACACCATCCCCACTGTCAAACATGGTGGTGGCAGCATCATGGTTTGGGCCTGCTTTTCTTCAGCAGGGACAGGGAAGATGGTTAAAATTGACGGGAAGATGGATGCAGACAAATACAGGAACATTCTGGAAGAAAACCTGTTGGTATCTGCACAAGACCTGAGACTGGGACGGAGATTTATCTTCCAACAGGACAATGATCCAAAACATAAAGCCAAATCTACAATGGAATGGTTAAAAAATAAACGTATCCAGGTGTTAGAATGGCCAAGTCAAAGTCCAGACCTGAATCCAATCGAGAATCTGTGGAAAGAGCTGAAGACTGCTGTTCACAAACATTCTCCATCCAACCTCACTGAGCTCGAGCTGTTTTGCAAGGAAGAATGGGCAAGAATGTCAGTCTCTCGATGTGCAAAACTGATAGAAACATACCCCAAGCGACTTGCAGCTGTAATTGGAGCAAAAGGTGGCGCTACAAAGTATTAACGCAAGGGGGCCGAATAATATTGCACGCCCCACTTTTCAGTTTTTTATTTGTTAAAAAAGTTTAAATTATCCAATAAATTTTGTTCCACTTCACGATTGTGTCCCACTTGTTGTTGATTCTTGACAAAAAATTAAAATTTTATATCTTTATGTTTGAAGCCTGAAATGTGGCGAAAGGTTGCAAGGTTCAAGGGGGCTGAATACTTTTGCAAGGCACTGTATGTAGTGAGAGTGCTATCACTAAACCATATAAACATTAAAAGCCCTAGCTCCATTGACAAATGACATGAAATACATTAGACTTGACAGTGAATGTTAGCAAGAACAAAAGATTTTGAATTGAAAATTTCGTAACTCACCTTCCGAGCACAAGATTCCTGCCGAATTTTCGTGTACGAGGACCTGTTTCACCCAACCAGCAACGTAGCATCTATAAGCCTCCAGGCTCTTAAAGTTTTTCAAACTTTCGTGAGAATAGGCTGATTTTGTGTGGACAAGATAGTTGTAAATATCAGGGTCAGGCAAAGATGGCGAAGACCGCGGGTCGAAAAACATCGATTTAGGCATCAAATACGGATCTGGCGAATGGATAAACCGAAGCTTTTCCACGTAGCGCCTTTTATGCAACGCATCCAATGAGTTTACAGCGTCAGATAACACCGGGGCTTCCATGAATTGCTCTATAACTTGCACGACTAATTGAAAACAATGAGAATAGGTCTAAAAAATAGGTACAATATGGCGGCCGGATACAGCGACACGTCATTTTGTGACGTAGGTGAGTAGGGTCTATACAAAGCTAGAATTCTGTTCAAAAAGTAGCGGGTATTTAAAGATAATCCAACAACAATTTGCCTTTCAGACCCCGCAAATTGGTCAGCTTTCTTTCTGAAAGAAAGAAGAAAAAAGAAGTCCTGTGCTAAAGAGAAAAGCAATCCCAATGACAAAGATTTTAACATGTATTTAACAAATGAAATGCCTCAATGAATCTTTTTTTTTTCTTCTTATGAACGGTTTTCAAAAGCTTTATTGGTGGATTTTCTCAAGTTAAAGCGCCACACAGAAATTATTAAATTTAATTGTGTAAGCAGGATCTGTGTATTATTCTTATTATTTAATTACAGGTGTTTTAGCTCATTTAGATTTATTTTATTGAAATGGGTTATTATTTCATTATGTGTTTATATTTTACAAATGTGATATAGTATTCATTTATATTGTATATTTTATGTTGCATCACTTTAGTTCCTATGTGAATATTAGTTCCTACTTGTTTTGTTGTGGTAGGAGGGTTTTGTATTGAACAGGGGGCCATGTTGGTTATTATTAGGGTTGTTCCGATCATGTTTTTTTGCTCCCGATCGTTTTAGTTTGAGTATCTGCCGATCCCAATATTTACCGATCCGATTGCTTTTTTTTTTTGCTCCCAATTCAATTCCAATCATTCCCGATAATTTTTCCTGATCATATACATTTTGGCAATGCATTAAGAAAAAAAATGAATAAAACTCGGATGAATATATACATTCAACATACGGTACATAAGTACTGTATTTGTTTATTATGACAATAAATCCTCAAGATGGCATTTACATTATAAACATTCTTTCTGTGAGAGGGATCCATGGATAGAAAGACTTGTAATTCTTAAAGGATAAATGTGACTTTGTATATTGTGACTAAATATTGCCATCTAGTGTATTTGTTGAGCTTTCAGTAAATGATACTGCAGCCACTTCTTCACAACTTCTGCCCAAATGCATGATGGGAAGTGCAACCATGACTGTGCATAGGGGCACCAATTGATATATCTTCTCTGCGTTGGGAAAGAACATATGGTGTTAAGGAAATGATCAAGTACTACCTTTCTTCCCCACATTGCCTCCCACGTTATTTTAATTGCTGAGAGAGGTATTGTAAGGCTTTGTCCACATAAAAATTGGCTCCAAAGGCTGTCCAAATTCTCTCTACTCATTATACTCTGCCTTTTAGCGCTATCGATAGGTAAAACGGTGTTTTTATAGATTGAACGCGACAATGCGTGAGTGGATCGTGCAGCGCATGCGTTAATTATTTAACCTGATTAATTAAAAAAAAAAAATTACCGCCGTTATCGCAATAAATTTGATAGCCCTACTTTAAGCCAAAACTACTCTGGATGAGTATAAGACATTTTGTCTGTAACGTTAAATACAATTAGAAAACGATTTAAATAAAAAACCTATATAAAAAAGAAGGCATGTCCGATATTTTTTTGCCGATTCAGATACTTTGAAAATGACGTGATCGGACCCGATCGATTAGGACATCTTTAGTTGTTATTATAGCAGAGAAGACCGCAGCAAATCAACAAAGACAAGTCAACTATGCCCCGATCTACCACTCAAGAGATCTGATGGACTCAAAAAGTGGGTTACGATTGCATATTAGTTTGAAAATCGACCGGATCCACTGTATTTTTACACGAGTGACTTCCGGTCTGCCCGATCCTAGCTACCAGTAGTAGTATTGAAGCAGGAGGGTCGCGTCTCGCGTCAAATAATAAACTCTTCCGTTCTTTTCGCGTGCATCGTGTTGAGCCGCTTTTGGGACGCGTCTAACACGCGGCCGGACTGCGACTGGTGTGCATTGGCTGATTGACTTTAACGCCCGCGTTTCAATGCGTTCTCGCGGCGGATACGTTGTCGCGCCGTTGACGTTTCTGGGTTATACTGTCTTACCGTTTTGGTCCTCATTATAGTAGAGAAGATGGAGTAAATATAATCTACACAAAGAAACTGTAACCTGATCGGCTCAAAGCCTCGAAAAGTAAGGGTTACATTACGTTAGAAACTCGTTCGGTACGCCTCCGTTCCGAACCACGTACCGAAACGGTTCAATACAAATACAAGTACCGTTACACCCTTACTACGGATGGCTTTTTTTTTTTTCCGTACGGATGCACCCCCGCAATGCATGTTAAGATGACTAAACACACACGTGGAAAAAGACACTTATTGTTAGGTATTGCCACAATTTCCTTGACCATAAATCCTCCAGGTTCGGTCGTCCGGGTGTGGAATGTTACTGCCAGCACGAGAGTGGGGCGGCCGTCATCCAGCTACAGTTTCTCATCAACGAGGTAGGAGATAGATAGACTGCTTTATTACGCTTGTGAGTGCAATGGATAATCTTTAGGTATTTTTTTAGTATGGAAACACATAAAGGTACGGGAAATGAAGTGTATCCACTAGTGTTGCACCGATACCATTTTTTGGCCCCGATACCAATACGTAGCTTTGCACTATCGGCCGATACCGATAGCATACCGATACCACTTCGTTTGATATACATAGTGAATCAAGTAGAACATTTTATTGCATACCTGGTATGGGTGACAATAGTTAAATACTGTATTTTCGGACTATAAGTCGCACCAGAGTATAAATCGCATTTTGGGGGGAAATTTGATAAAATCCAACACATAGAACAGATATGTCATATTGAAAGGCAATTTAATACAGTGTGGTAAATAAGTATTTCGTCAACCACTAATTGTGCATGTTCTCCCACTTGAAAATATTAGAGAGGCCTGTAATTGTCAAGATGGGTAAACCTCAACCATAAGAGACAGAATGTGGAAAACAAAAAAAAAAACTGAAAATCACATTGTTTGATTTTTAAAGAATTTCTCTGCAAATCATGGTGGAAAATAAGTATTTGGTCAATACCAAACTTTTTCTGTCACTCTTCACAAGCTTTTCACACAGAGTTGCTGGTATTTTGGCCCATTCCTCCATGCAGATCTCCTCTAGAGCAGTGATGTTTTGGGGCTGTCGTTGGGCAACACGGACTTTCAACTCCCTCCACAGATTTTCTATGGGGTTGGGATCTGGAGACTGGCTAGGACACTCCAGGACCTTGAAATGCTTCTTATGAAGCCACTCCTTTGTTGCCCTGGCTGTGTGTTTGGGATCATTGTCATGCTGAAAGACCCAGCCACGTCTCATCTTCAATGCCCTTGCTGATGGAAGGAGATTTTCACTCAAAATCTCTCGATACATGGCCCCATTCATTCTTTCCTTTACACAGATCAGTCGTCCTGGTCCCTTTGCAGAAAAACAGCCCCAAAGCACAATGTTTCCACCCCCATACTTCACAGTGGGTATGGTGTTCTTCAGATGCAATTCAGTATTCTTTCTCCTCCAAACACGAGAACCTGTGTTTCTACTAAAAAGTTCTATTTTGCTTTCATCTGACCATAACACATTCTCCCAGTCCTCTTCTGGATCATCCAAATGCTCTCTAGCGAACCGCAGATGGGTCATTCACTAGGTCCCCCCGTGTGGTTCTGGGATTTTTGCTCACCTTTCTTGTAATCATTTTGACGCCACGGGGTAAGATCTTGCATGGAGCCCCAGATCGAGGGAGATCATCAATGGTCTTGTATGTCTTCCATTTTCTAATAATTGCTGCCACAGTTGATTTCTTTACACCAAGCGTTTTACCTATTGCAGATTCAGTCTTCCCTGCCTGGTGCAGGTCTACAATTTTGTCTGTGGTGTCGTTTGACAGCTCTTTGTTCTTGGCCATAGTGGAGTTTGGAGTGTGACACTGAGTTTGTGGACTGGTGTCTTTTATACCAATAATGAGTTAAAACAGGTGCCATTAATACAGGTACGAGTGGAGCCTCGTTAGACCTCTTTAGACCTCGTTAGAAGAAGTTAGACCTCTTTGACAGCCAGAAATCCTGCTTGTTTGTAGGTGACCAAATACTTATTTTCCACTCTAATTTGGAAATAAAGCTTTAAAAATCAAACTGTGATTTTCAGTTTTTTTCCCCCTCATTCTCTCTTGGTTGAGGTTTACCCATGTTGACAATTACAGGCCTCTCTAATCTTTTCAAGTGGGAGAACTTGCACAATTGGTGGTTGACTAAATACTTATTTGCCCCACTGTATATATATACATGTGAATATATGTATATATTAGTAAATGGTTTTTAAGCATTTCAAATATAATAATTATGAGTTTATAAGTTTTAAACATGTTACTGTCCCACCGAATTATTTTTAAACAAGAATAAAGTACTACTACAAAAATGCTTGGGTTGATTAAATGCTTCTGTTACCTCCCTTGGCTGTGACTCTTGGAGTGACATGTGGAAATTACAAACTGCTCAGGATCACTTTTAACATGTGGCGTTTATTTCTGCGAACACAACACGTCCTGCTGCCTCGAACGTTGCCACACACGTACATTCGTTCCAGCGCGTGCTCCCTTATCCCCCGCCTACACAAGGCACACACAGAGCCTTCCGTTCCAAGGCAGGACTTCATTGATTGAGTCTACTCAAATCCTCTTACACACAATTATTTGCCACAGCGAGTGTTTAACAAGTTAGACGATGATTGACGCATGGGGCGCTTTTGAAGCCCGTGACACTGGCAAAATGAAACACAAGCATCTGTCAACTTTGTTGACTTTAATAAGCAACTCCAGTGCATGTGCACTGCCTGCCTTTTTTTTTAATTAAAAAAAAAAAAAATCAGCCAAGTTTGAAGCGAGGAATCGCTGTAGTATACATTTGTTTGGAAGTTTTAATCAAATAAAAACAAAAAATCAGATCGGGACGCAATGTTGCCAGATTCTCAAAATCAGGTGACTCAGACTTGGGTGCAAAATTTTGCGATAGGGACAAAAATTTACTGAATGTTATCTCAATTACTTGCACTATGTAATCGCTATCGCAATGATTCTCTTTGGGGTTTAAGTTTAGACAGTCATTGTCTTAATTCTGCAATACATTCAACCTGTTGACAAAAGGAAAGGACATTTCCATGAGTGGAAAAAGTAGTTAAATTTATGAGAGCTATAAAAACTAGGAGCAGTAGTTCATCAAAACATCCAAAGTGTTATTTGACAGATTTATCACCAGAAAATAAATCTGTATTTCTACAGCCGTCACTATGTGCTGTACATTTTGAAAATGTTTAAGCAGACTTGTCCGGAATGTAATAATTCGAGCTGGGACATAATTTAATCGCACTTTTCTATTTTCGCGCTTCAGGCCACACAGAACTTTTCGGAGCGGCAAACTTTAGCTTATCACCAAAGCACTTTAAGCCTACTGCATTACCTTAACCAGAGTTCATGCTAATGTCAACAGAATTTTCCTCGGATTCTATAACTGTTATTTCGACAATACGTTCAGAAATGCTGATTGATTTTATCTGAAACTATCTAGACTTGAATCTTTAATATCAATGTGATTCTTTGCTGTTCTTCTCTGAATAAATACATCCGTCCTTCTTATATATCGCACATGAAATAAAATAGCGCTTCCAAGCTTGTAGTAAAAATCGTCTCCAATACTGAGTGTCATTTTAAATGACTTGGGGGCTGAATCGTGAATGTTCATCCCTGGTAATCGCATTTTATCCCTTTGAAAAAGTATTACAAGTACGAAAGGTGCTTTTTATGTCACATTGCTACCGTAATAGTTCTACTTTTTCCAGCTAGTGCCCACCATTGGGAACATTATCAAAATGATTACCCGTCTGAGAGTGCCAATCAAAAGTTTGCATTACATTCCTGGAAGTGCGCTTTGGAGTCGTAGTTTTAATCAAACATTCTGCTGCAGGGAACGGTGCTTTCATAGAGGTCATTTTAAGCGACGTAGGATCACAAGAGTGATTGTTAATGGGGTTTTCCATGTACACTAATTAGGCTTGACAAAGACCAAGCGTCATTAGTGTTTTAGTTCATCTTTTCCTTGCACACACATTGTGTGTGTGTGTGTGTGTGTGACTGTGACTCAGCAGCCCAAGAGAGCCCCTCGGGGAGATGGAAATGATTTTTAGTGCCTCCTACACACATACTTTTATATACATCATGGATCATTGGGAGAACGCCAACTGACTCATGCTTGGGCAGAAGACGTTGGCTGAACAAACTGGGCGAGTTAATCCAAATTAACTCAATAATACATTACTGTTTTTAATAATTTGCATAGTGCATTCATGCTTTATGTTATGTTTAATGGTATGAAAAAGTATGTGAACCTTTTGGAATTTCTCACATTTCTGCATAAAATCAGCATCAAATGTGATCTGAGCTTTGTCAAAATCACACAGATGAAAAAAACAATGTCTGCTTTAACTAAAACCACCCAAACATTTATAGGGTTTCATATTTTAATGATGATAGTATGCAAACAATGACAGAAGGGGGGAAAAATAAGTAAGTAAACCATCACATTTAATATTTTGTGGCCCCCCCTTTGCAGCAATAACTTCAACCAGACGCTTTCCTTCCTTTCTGGCACATCGATCAGGACTAATCTTGGCCCATTCTTCTCTACAAAACTGCTGTAGTTCAGTCAGATTCCTCGGATGTCCGGCACGGATCGCTGTCTTTAGGTTATGCCACAGCATCTCAATGGGGTTCAAGTCTGTACTTTGACTTGGCCACCCCAGAATGTGTATTTTGTTCTTCTGAAACCATTCTGAAGTTGATTTACTTCTGTGTTTTGGATCACTGTCTTGTTGCAGCAGCCATCCTCTTTATAGCTTCAACTGTCTGACAGACTGACTCAGGTTTTCCTACAAAACATCCTGATAAAGTTTTTTAATTCATTCTTCCATTAATGACAGCACGTTGTCCAGGCCTTGAAGTAGCAAAACTGCCCCAAACCATGTTACTCCCTCCACCATGCTTCAGGGTGGTGATGAGGTGTTTATGTTGGTGAGCTGTTTCATTTTTCCTCCACACAACATGACTTTGTGTGTTACTCCCAATCAATTCAACTTTGGTTTCGTCAGTCCACAAAATATTTTGCCAAAACTTCTTTGGCGAGTCCAAGTGCCTTTTTGTGAACATTAGACAAGCAACAATATTTTTTAGACAGGAGCGGCTTCCTCCGTGGGGTCCTTCCAATGAACATCATTCTTGGCTATAGTTTTACATATAGTTGATGTGTGCACAGAGATATTGGACTGTGCCAGTGATTTCTGTAAGTCTTTAGCAGACACTCTTGGTTTTTTTTTTTGCCTCTCTGAGTATTCTGCGCTGAACTCTTGGCGTCATCTATGGTGGACAGCCTCTCCTTAGGAGAGAAGCCACAGTGCCAAACTCTCTCCATTTGCAGACAACTTCTCTGACTGTCGATCGATGAACATCCAGACTTTAAGAGAGGGTTTTGTATCCTTTCCCAGCTTTATACAAATCAACAATCCTTGATCGCAGGTCTTCAGACAGCTCTTTTGACAGAGTTATAATGCACATCAGACAATACTTCTCATCAAGACAATTCTTACCAGGTGTGTGTTTTATAGTTGGCAGGGCAGCTTTTAACCACTCATCAGTGACTGGGCACACACCTGACTGAAATTGTTTGGTAAAAATTGGTTTCAGTTGCTCTTTCAGTCTCCTTAGGCAGAGGGTTCATTTACTTAGTTTTTCCCCTTCTGTCATTGTTTGCATGCTATGTTCATTAAAATATGAAAACCTATAAATGGTTGGGTGGTTTTAATTCACTGTTTCTACATCTGTGTGATTTTGACAGAGATCAGATCACATTTGATGGTGATTTTATGCAGAAATATGAGAAATTCCAAAAGGTTGATTCTTTTAAGGGCCGACATACCTGACAAAAGTCCCAAAAAGACAATCCTCCCATTAAAGTTGGCCTTAGCAACGTGCCCCTATTCAAAATAAGTTTACATTTACATTACATTTTAGAATAAAAGTCTCTGCAGGCAAATGGCAATAACCTCCCCATCAACATCCACACAGAAAAGGGGAGAACTAATAAAGTGCACCCAACTTAAAGGAGGTGTCGCGTTAATTGACATACCGTAATTTCCGGAATATAAGCCGCTACTTTTTTCATTCATTTTGAATCCTGCGGTTTATAGTCCAGTGCGGCTTATTTGTTGATTTATTTGGGTTAATTGGCAACACATGCCTCCTAGCATGCATTGCAGCACTACAGCTGTAAGTAACAATCCAAATTCATGTTCTGTGCTAATTATTTATGCATTTACTGTTCCAGTTTCATTAATTGCTTGTTATGGTATTTGTTAACACTTTATTTGACAGCGGGGTCATAAGACTGTCATAACACTGTCATAGTTATGACATAAGACTATCATGGGCATTACTGAATGCTTATGACAGATATCATTAAGTGTCATCCAGCAAATTATGTTACCAACTCCATTAATGTCCAGCTTGGATCTTTTAAATCCATTCAAAGTGAGATAATTTGCCGAATAAAACTCAAAGATAACTGTTATAAGCATTTGTTAATGCTCATGACAGTGTCATGTCATAATTATGTCTAATCGTCTAATGACAGTGTTATGGCGCCACTGTCAAATAAAGTGTTACCAAATACCGTAACTAGCAATTAATGAAAGAACAGGAACAGTAATTGAAAAATAATTAGTACAGAACATTTAAGAACGTATTTTGATTGTTATTTACATCTGTTGCGCTGCAATGCATGCTAGGAGGCATGTTGGACAACAACAGTGTTGACAACAGGTGGCATAAAAGATTGACTGTCTCCCTCAAGGGAGCAGTGATGGTCAAATGAAGCTTCTTGAAGCGATGAAGCTTTGCAAACAATTGGTTCAAAGCTTCATGGTGGTTCATTTGGTCTTCTGACCATCGTATGATGCCGCTATCTAATGAAGTGTGACCAGTTATTATCTTTTGGTGTAAATATCCCATAATACAGTGAGGACAGCTGCGGCTTATAGTCCAGTGCGGCTTATCTGTGAACAAATGCCGTTTTCCTGTCACATTTAGTGGGTGGCGGCTTATAATCAGGTGCGCCTTATAGTGCAAAAATTACGGTAGATACATACAAACAAAAAGTTCCAACTTTGAAGGAGGATTGACGGAAATAAAATAGAAATAAGAAAACAACCAAATTTTGTCTAATTATAAAATACCAACATAGAATTTTTGCATGTCTGAGATATCCCTGTTACATATCGTCATATTGCAATAATAAATTGGATTTATAATCTTCTCTTCTTACTGTATTCAGTTGATTAGTCATGCACTACAGTTTTTTTTAATGTCCTAGAAGTCTTTATTAGGGGACCTTTAGGAGATATGACACCAAAATGCGATTAATTTGGATAATTAATTACAAATCCTGTAATTAAAAACACTTAATTGCCTGACAGCAATATTATATATAAATATACATATATTATTGCTGTCAGGCAATTAAATTTATATAAGCCAGTGTATTTAGAAATATTCATAATCTGCCTGTTCTCTCTGTGACTCCTCCACTCCTTTTTCATCAGTCTTAACTAATGGGGAGAGAGAGAGAGAGACAGGATGTTTATTAATTTATTAATAATTTATTTTATTATTTATTAATTAATAAGTGTTTTATTTTTGCTGTTACGAATTTTAAAAACATGCTTAACAGTTTGGCATAAGACAAAATGTAATAAACCAATATTAGTCCCACTGTGGGGAAATGTACAACTACAAATATATATTGCTACAAATTTTAAACAGTGTAATGAGAGTCTAGTCTACTCATTAATTTCGTTCTTTATGTGCTCTTTACACGCAAACGTAGACATGCAGGCGCGAGCACACGAAACATGGCGACAGCGCCTGTCGACGTACCGGCTTTTGCTGACGCTGTACAGGGTTTTGTGTGAATAAACATGTCAGTTATTCTTCCAAATTTCACTGCGTCTCTGCACCTCCCTCTCATTCATTTCCATCTCACTTTTCCGGGGGTGGGTTAAGTGGAGCTCTGAGATATTTCATTGGACTAACAAAAATTGGACCAACAAATGGGCCACGTGCCACAGCAGAGAAAACTTTTTTTGTGTGGGTGTAAATTAAACAGCGTCACCGGCCCAAAAATGTATGTAGTCCCACTGGGAAGTGCCCTGGTACACCCGATGGCCAGTCCACCTCTGTCATCAGCCCTCCCAGTTACAATGGATTGGTACGCCTAGCGCCGTTAATGGCACTAAAACGTGAGCAATTACAGCCTGTCCTCCCAGTTAAGATTAATTGGATGTCTGTCGTTGTCACTGACTGGCAATGAGTTCAATACAAAGATGATTTAATCATAAAAAACAAACATTTAGTGTTATCAGTGTGCAACCAGATTGTATTTCTGCATTTCATTATTTAAAAAAAAAAGATATATAAACATTATACCGTATTGGCCCAAATATAAGATGGCCCTGATTATAAGACGACCCCCTCTTTTTCAAGACTCAAGTAAGTTTGAAAAAAGACTTTTTGAACACCAAATGTATTTTTATACAGAAAATAATTTCTGTACATCCGAAACAAATGATTATAACAATATATTTGAGAGAAAAAGCATGTTATTTTGCCTCATTCAAATCTTAATATCTGAACATTTAAATATGTAAACTAAAGTGCAATCACATTTGTAAATGAATGGCTTCTGTTTTTGAAATGTAAATAAACCAACCTATTGTGATAAAAAGACAAAATCGCAATAACTGCATTAACCATCAAAGTGAAGTCTAACTGTACCTGTAGTATTGAAACAAATCTGAATAAGGAAAATCATTGCAATAAAAAATTGCAAACTGGTTAAACTTGAGAGAAGCTGAGATCTGTCATGACAGAACATCGCTTCAATGATATCTGGCGCCATCTAGCGTCGTGAATGGGTATAATGTCTAGATCGCGAATATAAGGTAACCCCCTCTTTTTCACTCTTATTTCAATGCAAAAAACACCGTCTTATATCCAGGTCAATACGGTAATTATGAGAGTGTTCCGATATTATCGGGCCGTTAAAAGCATTTTAAAATGATATTGGATAATATCGACATGTGTTTTTCAATATCGGTTTTGGGCCAATATGCATGTTGTCTTCGAAGTGAATGTCAAAGACTTCTGCCTTCGTACAAGGGCTGGTCACAGGGTAGCACAGCAGTTATGCTTATTGACCATTAGATATATCCAAATTAAGATGCTTGGGATTTGTTATGTTAGCAGACTGTGAAAGATTATTTTATTCATGCTTATAAAACAAAATAATTAACTGCTGTGAAATTATATGTGTTTGTTATGCTTTGTTGTGAGACTGTATTATAGCATAATACAATGTTCGTGTGCTCCAAATATTCCTTTGAACATACACAATGGGTGTCTGTTCACTGCCTTATCAAGATATGACTCCCTCTCGTACCAGCTACGGCTAACCCTCAAGGTCGCAGCTCGGGATGTTTTTCTCTGGAAAATCACCAGAGTTGGGCAGTAATAAGGTTCACTTTCGTTTTCGTAGAAGGTATCGTTTCATAATAAGCAACGCCCTTTCAACAAGCATATAGACCAGGGGTCCCCAAACTACGGCCCGGCCCACCTCCACATTTGGTCCGGCCCCCTGAACAATACCAGAGAGCTTTTTTTTTTTTCCCAATAGTATTATTTATTTCCTGGCATTTTCTGTGAAGAACCCAGAGAGGGATATTTGGTTATTATCTATTTAATTAATAGTGTTATTATTATTATATTATTATGTTTAGGGCTGTCAAATTTATCGCGTTAATGGGCGGTAATTAATTTTTTAAATCAATCACGTTAAAATATTTAACGCAATTAATGCATGCGCGGCACGACCCACTCTCGCATTGCCGCAAACAGTCTACAATGGCGCCGTTTTACTTATATACAGAGCTAAGAGGCAGCTTCAAGTGAGTGGAGTAGATACAATCAGTCATTTGGGCCATGCTTTAAATTGGTAAAAGCTTGAACATCTCTCCGCAACACCGATAAATATTGTGGGAAGCGAATGACAAGAGTTGGGGAAGAATGACAAGAGTTGATCTTTTTCTTAACACCCTCTATTGTACCCAACGCATTTGCAGCCACCACACACAGTCATGGTTTCACCACTTCCCCTCATGCATTTGGGCAGAACAGTTAAGTCGCTACTGTATCATTTACCAAAAGCTCAACAAATTCACTAGATGGCAATATTTTGTCACAATATACAAACTCACATTTATCCTTTAAGAGTTACAAGTCTTTCTATCCGTGGATCCTTTTCACAGAAAGAATGTTAGTAATGTTAATGCCATCTTGTGGATTTGTTATAATAAACAAATACAGTACTTATGTACCGTATGTTGAATGTATATATCCGTCTTGTGTCTTATCTTTCCATTCCAACAGGAATTTACAGAAAAATATGGCATATTTTATAGGTGGTTTGAATTGCGATTAATTAAGATTAATTAATTTTTAAGCTGTAATGAACTCGATTAAAAATTTTAATCGTTTGACAGCCCTAATTATATTATATTATATTATATTATATTATATTATATTATATTATATTATATTATATTATATTATATTTATTTTATTTTATCTACTTAAGAATCCAGAAAGGGTTGATTGTGGCTTTCTGAAAAACAATATATTTTTACATTTAGGCACTCCTGCAATCGTCACACTTTTTCTGTTACAAACTGACCTCGGCCCCTCATCAGAGAAGGGAAAAGTTACAGAATAGCTCTTATTCTGAGCTACTGATTACTACTTGTCTTGGGGTTCAAAATTCAACTTCCCTGACACAGACCATTTGCATCCATGGTGCAAAACATTAATTGAACAATAAGTTATTGAAAAATAATGAGTAATAAACTCATAAATTAGCAATAATAAGTTAAGTTCATGACTGCAAATATCGGTATCGGATTTTTAGAGTTGGACAATATTGGAAAATCGGCTATCTGTGAAAAAATTATTATCGGACAGTTCTAGAAATTATTACTAAGAGTTCCACGTCCATCCACGTATGTGAACATGGCATTTTCAGTCATGTAGGCCATACCAAATGTTAATATTGTGGCCTACATGGCCCAAAATTTGATGTCCACGTATGTGGATGTCAGGGCTTTATAGGGTTTTAAATAATCCAAAATAGCCACTTCTCCAATAAAGGTTTGTGTTACAAAAATAGGTTTCTGCTTTTGTATACTATGATTAATCGCGATTAATCTCATGTGATGGCAGGGGGCGCTGGTGAGTGCTCTGGCAGATGACACAGTACACCTTTGGAACCTGAGGCAGAAGAGACCTGCTATCCTGCACTCGCTCAAGTTCAGCAGAGAGAGGTGAGAGTGGCGTACACGAGTAGATGTTATGAAATAATATGAAAGGTGTTTCACTGTCATGAAGTATTTCAATGACATGTCTCTTGAGAGGCACGTACTGCAGAAGCGTCAAACACATATTTGTCATTGGCGCATCGTTATTGTTTCATTTGGAGGGACGTGATGTCTGCCAACTAGGGCTGCAGTTATCGATTATTTTTGTAATCGATTAATCTATCAACTATTTAGTTTGAATAATCGAGTAATCGGATTAAGAACATTGAATGAAAATCATCAGAAAATGATTGCAATTACAAATGCTTTGGTAGTTATAACTGCATTTATTTTGCTTGCAATGAAAAAAACAAAAAGAGAATGAAAAAAATAAAATAAATGTTTATCATTTTACACAAAACGCCAAAAATGGTTCGGACAAAAGTATTGGCACACTTTGAAAAATCTTGTGATGCTTCTCTAATTTGTGTAATTAAAAGCACCTGTTACTTGTGGCACAAACAGGTGGTGGCAATAACTAAATCACACTTGCAGCCAGTTAAAATGAATTAAAGTCGACTCAACCTCTGTCCTGTGTCCTTGTGTGTACCACATTAAGCATGAAGAAAGGAAAGAAGACCAAAGAACTGTCTGAGGACTTTAGAAAAAGAATTGCGAGGGTTAGCATGGGCAATCTCAAGCCTACAAGTCCATCTCCAAAGACCTGAATGTTCCTGTGTCTACCGTGCGCAGTGTCATCAATAAGTGTGAAGCCCATGTCACTGTGGCTAACCTCCCTAAATGTGGACGGGAAAAAAATTGATGAGAGATTTCAACACAAGAATGTGCGTATGGTGAATAAAGAACCTTGACTAATATCCAAACAAGTTCAAGCTGTCCTGCAGTCCGAGGGTACAACAGTGTCAACCCTTGCTACCAGTCAGTGTCCAAATAAAAAGGGACTCTATGGTAGGATACCCAGGAAGACCCCACTTCTGACTTCTAACCAAGAGACATAAAAAAGCCATGCTGGAGTTTGCCAAAACTTACCTGAGAAAGCCAAAAACGTTTTGGAAAAATGTTCTCTGGTCAGTTGAGACAAAAGTAGAGCTTTTTGAGAAAAGGCATCAACAGAGTTTACAAGAAAAAAAAAAAAAAAAACGAGGCCTTCAAAGAAAAGAACACGGTCCCCACGGTCAAACATGGCTGAGGTTCCCTGATGTTTTGGGGTTGCTTTGATGCCTCTTGCACTGGACTGCTTGACTGTGTGCATGGCATTATGAAGTTTGAAGACTACCAACAAATTTTGCAGCATAATGTAGGGCCCAGTGTGAGAAAGCTGGGTCTCCCTCAGAGGTCATGGGTCTTCCAGCAGAACAATGACCCAAAACACACTTCAAAAAGCGCTAGAAAATGGTTTGAGAGACAGCACTGGAGACTTCTAAAGTGACCAGCAAAGAGTCCAGATCTGAATCCCCATAGAATACCTGTGAAGAGATCTGAAAATGGCAGTTTGGAGAAGGCACCCTTCAAATCTCAGAGACCTGGAGCAGTTGGTCAAAGAAGAATGGTCTAAAATTCCAGCAGAGCATTGTAAGAAACTCAATAATGAATACTGGAAGCGGTTGTTCTCCGTTATTTTGTCTAAAGGTTGTGCTACCAAGTATTAGGCTCAGGGTGCCAATACTTTTGTCCGGCCCATTTTTGGAGTTTTGTGTAAAATGATAATGATCTTTTTTCATTCTCTTTTGTTTAGTTTTTTTCATTGCAAGCAAAATAAATAAAGATATTACTATCAAAGTATTTGTAATTGCAGTCATTTTTTGGGAGAAATTGCGCATTATTATAGAATTGCAGGGATGCAAATACTTTGGCCAGCAGTGATTTTTTTTTTTTTCATCCCTGAGAGTTTTAGACCTGTAGTTTAGAGGTAGTTTTTAATTCTACCGTATACCTGAAACTTTAACTCAAACCACTGTAATTATTGGTTTTAGGTCATCTACACTCAGTCGATCGGTCTTTCAAAGCCCCAGCAGCTCATCGCTAAGCAGTGACAGGCACAGAATTGATAGCGTTAATGCCCGTGGCTTATCTTTAAGGTTATTGAGTCCATCTGATATGGCTAAGTTAGTTTGTAGCATGCAGACCAGGCTCCATATTTTTCCATTACACCTCATATGTCTGCCAACATACAGTGGGGCAAATAAGTATTTAGTCAACCACTAATTGTGCAAGTTCTCCCACTTGAAAATAATAGACAGGCCTGTAATTGTCAACATGGGTAAACCTCAACCATGAGAGACAGAATGTGGAAAAAAAACCCAGAAAATCACATTGCTTGATATTTAAAGAATTTATTTGCAAATCATGGTGGAAAATAAGTATTTGGTCAATACCAAAAGTTCATCTCAATACTTTGTTATGTACGCTTTGTTGGCAATAACTGAGGCCAAACGTTTTCTGTAACTTGACCATCTTTTCACACACTGTTGCTGGTATTTTGGCCCATTCCTCCATGCAGATCTCCTTCTAGAGCAATGATGTTTTGGGGCTGTCGTTGGGCAACACGGACTTTCAACTCCCTCCACAAATTTTCTATGGGGTTGAGATCTGGAGACTGGGTATGCTACTCCAGGACCTTGAAATGCTTCTTACGAAGCTACTCCTTTGTTGCCCTGGCTGTGTGTTTGGGATCATTGTCATGCTGAAAGACCCAGCCACGTCTCATCTTCAATGCCCTTGATGATGGAAGGAGTTTTTCCCTCAAAATCTCTCGATACATGGCCCCATTCATTCTTTCCTTTACACAGATCAGTCTTCCTGGTCCCTTTGCAGAAAAACAGCCCCAAAGCATGATGTTTCCACCCCCATGCTTCACAGTGGGTATGGTGTTCTTCGGATGCAATTCAGTATTCTTTCTCCTCCAAACACGAGAACCTGTGTTTCTACCAAAAAGGTCTATTTTGGTTTCATCTGACCATAACATATTCTCCCAGTCCTCTTCTGGATCATCCAAATGCTCTCTAGCCTACCGCAGATGGGCCTGGACGTGTACTTTCTTCAGCAGGGGGACACGTCTGGCAGTGTAGGATTTGAGTCCCTGGCGGCGCATTGTGTTACTGATAGTAGCCTTTGTTACTTTGGTCCCAGCTCTCTGTAGGTCATTCACTAGGTCCCCCTGTGTGGTTCTGGGATTTTTGCTCACCGTTCTTGTTTTCATTTTGACGCCACGGTGTGAGATCTTGCATGGAGCCCCAGATCGAGGGAGATTATCAGTAGTCTTGCATGTCTTCCATTTTCTAATAATTGCTCCCACAGTTGATTTCTTTACACCAAGCATTTTACCTATTGCAGATTCAGTCTTCCCTGCCTGGTGCAGGTCTACAATTTTGTCTCTGGTGTCTTTCGACATCTCTTGGGTCTTTGGAGTGGAGTTTGGAGTGTGACTGACTGAGGTTGTGGACAGGTGTCTTTTACACCGATAATGAGTTAAAACAGGTGCCATTATTACAGGTAACGAGTGGAGCCTCGTTACACCTCGTTAGAAGTTAGACCTCTTTGACAGCCAGAAATCTTGCATGCTTGTAGGTGACCAAATACTTATTTTCCACTCTAATTTGGAAATAAATTCTTTAAAAATCAAACAATGTGATTTTCTGTTTTTTTTTCTCCACATTCTGTCTCTCATGGTTGAGATTTACCCATGTTGACAGTTACAGGCCTCTCTAATCTTTTCAAGTAGGAGAGCTTGCACAATTGGTGGTTGACTAAATACTTATTTGCCCCACTGTATGAGGTTAATGTACTTAACGTGGGGACCTAGACTCTCATTTAAATGTTATGATGTTCTTGACTTTAAGGTTAATTCCTTCTCTGACCAACCTCGTAACTCAATTTTCTTGTCAAGTCTCTCCATTTACTCATTTTTTGCCATTTTCTTCCCCCAAAATCGACCTACCAATGAAATCCAAGCTTTCTAGTTAAAAACTAATATGAAACCACACATATTCGTCTACTTTCAATCCACAACACAAGCGCAGACCTCAAGGAATTCCGACAAACTGTCTCCTACAATCACTGACGCCGTGATCACCCATCGGAACCGATCATCTCACGCGCTAGTATCCGTTCCTCTGAAAAGTCGCGTCAGAAGCGGTGATCTGACGCAGGGCTGACATGACGGACAGGTGGCCGCCAGCGACTTTAACGGGACGCCTGGCGTCCTTACGGAGGCGCTTGACTGCCTCTGACATTTAGTAAGCGTCGCCACCACCCCGAGACACGTCCGCGTTGCCGCTTGGCGAGAGATGTCTTGCTTCGAGGGACTCTGCAAAGACACTTGAGACATTCACATTTGGAAGATGACAGGAAGAAAGTTGTTAACATTAAAGAATTGAGAACTGCACTCTACGCGTGACCACAGCGTGACATCAAATCCATATTCGCATACTCGTTTACCGCAGACAGAAGATTCCCTTTGTCCGCCTCGCGATCCAAATTTGAGTCGGACGGGCGAGCACGGCATTGCAGAAAGGCCTCCGGCGCGCGCGTCCATTCATATGGGATCACCGAAACGAGGCGAGAAGAGAAGGGAGGCGGAGCTGAGACAGACTGGGCCTCCGCCAGACAGCGGTGAGTCAGTCTGTGGGTTGCGCTGTCGGGGATGCGAGCGAGAGGATGGAAGAAATCCTGCCGAGTCACTCTGGCGTAGGATGCTCTCGTCACCTCGTGGCCTCGCAGGAAGCCGCTACAGATGTTGACGTCGCAGTGGACGTGGGCTGATATGATGGAAGATAATAAGGAAGGGAAGATTTGGTCAGCGCACATGAATAACTCGGGCGCTTTCTCATTTGCATGTTAAAAATCTCTCTCTCAGAGGAAGATTGTGTTCCTGTCAAAATCCACGAAAATATATCATAAGGGACAAGTTGGAAATCTCCCAAACTGAAATTGTGGCAGAACCTTTAGTTAATGTGTTTTGTGCAAAGGTGTAGGTTTGGTCTCAACATACAGTGGTATGAAAAAGTATCTATACCTTTTGGAATTTCTCACATTTCTGCATAAAATCACCATCAAATGTGATCTTTGTCAAAATCGCACAGATGAAAAAACAGTGTCTGCTTTAACTAAAACCACCCAAACATTTATAGGTTTTCATATTTTAATGAGGATAGGATGCAAACAAAGAGAGATGGGGTAAAATAAGTAAGTAAACCATCACATTTCATATTTTGCAGCAATAACGTCAACCTGACGCTTCCTGTAGCTTCAGATCAGTCTGGCACATCGATCAGGACGAATCTTGACCCATTCTTCTCTACAAAACTGCTGTAGTTCAGTCATATTCCTGGGATGTCTGGCATGCATCGCTGTCTTTAGGTCATGCCACAGCATTTCAATGGGGTTCAAGTCTGGACTTTGACTTGGCCACTCCGGAACGTGTATTTTGTTCTTCTGAAACCATTCTGAAGTTGATCTACTTCTGTGTTTTGCATCATTGTCTTGTTGCAGCATCCATCCTCTTTTTAGCTTCACCTGCCAGACAGACAGCCTAAGCTTTTCCTGCAAAACGTCCAGATAAACTTTTGAATTCATTCTACCATTATTGATTGCAAGTTGTCCAGGCCCTGAGGCAGCTAAACAGCCCCAAATCATTATGCTTCCTCCACCATGCTTTACGGTGGGGATGAGGTGTTGATGTTGGTGAGCTGTTCCATTTTTCCTCCACACATGACGTTGTGTGTTACTCCCAAACAATTCAACTTTGGTTTCATCAGTCCACAAAATATTTTGCCAAAACCTCTGTGGAGTGTCCAAGTGCCTTTTTGCGAACATTAAATGAGCAACAATGTTTTGTGGCTTCCTCCGTGGAGTCCTCCCATTAATACCATTCTTGACCATAGTTTTACAAACAGTTGATGTGTGCACATAGATATTGGACTGTGCCAGTGTAAGTCTTAGCAGACACTCTAGGGTTCTTTTTTTTTACCTCTCTGAGTATTCTGCGCTGAACTCCTGGCGTCATCTATAGTGGACGACCACTCGTTGTGAGAAAAGCAACAGTGCCAAACTCTCTCCATTTGTAGACAACGTCTCTGACCGTTCATTGATGAACATCCAGACTTTTAAAGATGGTTTTGTATCCTTTTCCCAGCTTTATACAAATCAACAATCCTTGATTGCAGGTCTTCAGACTGCTCTTTTGACCGAGCCATAATGCACATCAGACAATGCTTCTCATCAAGACGATTCTTACCGTGTGTGTGTTTTATAGTGGGCAGGGCAACTTTAAACCACTCATCAGTGATTGGGCACACTCCTAACTTAAACATTTTTTGATAACAGTTGCTATTTGAGTATCCTTGGGGAAATCTATGGGGGAAAAACACAAAAGTGAGCTCAGTATCAGGATTACAAAATTCCTTGTTAGCTGAAAGTCACATCCATGTAGGTGAGTTGTTGATCTCGCGATGGTGTGAGGCCAAGGACTAGTTTAAGTAAGCTTATGACGATGATCAGCGGCACCTGGTCCATGGCTCATCCGTCTGTGAAATCAAGGTGACAATTAAGCCAAAAATGTCATCGTGCTGATCCAGGCCACATCTGCCGCACTGACATTAAGCGGGAGTTTGAGCACGTCCGGTCTGCAAGGTCCGCCCCGGAGCAGCGCGTAACCTATCATTTCGACTGTCATAGTGCTGATCCGGGCCACATCTGGCACACTGATGTTAAGCGAGTGTGATTGCTATGCGGATCTGGCACGCAGTCGCCTGCTATTGGGGTCCTATCAAAGGGGTTGTACCAATTGCCATGGCCATATATTTTGGTTCAAAATTATTAAATCGGAGATGGTAATCATGTTTTTAAAGCCAGAACAGAAGCAAATGCAACCATTTTTTAACTCTTGGACTGGCTGGAAATAATCATTTCAAGCAATGTCAACCCTTTAAGCAAGACTCTTCCCCTTCAGTTTGAGATTTGATTTTTTTGTACAGTAAGTCATTTCCCTCTGCTGCTCTCATTCTTTGCATGGGGAGGACACAATCTGTCATCTCATTAGATTCTTCTGAACTGAAACCCTGCTTGGAGATTTGGGCTCAGCGGCATCTCGGATTAGGGGACTCCTCGGGGCTAGAGATTTGCCACATGAGCTGCTATATTACTACTACTTTTCACGTAGGATTGCAGTCACCAATATGGTATTAGGCCATTCCCGCAAAATTTTAGGTTACTAATTGAACGTTCTGACCTCATAGCAATGATAGCGAGTCAACAAATTCCCAAGCTCGACTATGATTGGCAAGTTTTGTCTTTTTAATTGTCTGAAACTACAGCTAAAATACTAAGAGATTCAGTGTAGGGCCAGGACAATGATCAAGGTCGCACATTACTATTCCTGGGATGAACTGGAGGTGGAACGGGAGGATGGATGAAAGAGCGAAATGATGAAAAACGAATTAAAAGATGAACAAATGGCCACAGCTGAGAAGGACAGAAGGGTTGGTACCCTCTCATTAAACTCACTTTAACCTGTCAGAGGGCTCAATTGTTTTTTTTCAGTGTTGGATGTGATTTGTCAGGAATGTCTTAACTCATTTTTTGTGTTTTTCCTTTCACAGGATAACCTTCTGCCACCTGCCTTTCCAGAGTAAGTGGCTGTACATCGGCACAGAACGAGGAAACATCCACATCGTCAACGTGGAGTCCTTCATGCTCTCAGGCTACGTCATCATGTGGAACAAAGCCATTGAACTGTAAGTGTGTCCTGGCTATCGATGACAGTGAACGATCATTTTTCATTGCCATTGATGATGATCGACGTCCAATCCATTTGAACTAGTAGGGGCCTTTGCAAATTCAAACAGATTTGTCATCTATTGCCATCAATGGGAGCAAATGAATGAGATTTTGACGTTTTACCATTTTGAATGAACAATTATTTTTAACAAAACAACATACAGTATCTAAACTATGAGGGTATTTAACAATGTTTTGCGTCTTTATGGAATTGGCTCGTTGTTAACTACTATGTATCATTTCACCCTTAGTACAATACGATATTTGTAACGATCCAAATAATTGTATCATTACACCGTTTATCGATGGCGGAACGAATTAGAACAGGGACCGGGTGCGATGAGCAAGAAGCGACCCCCCCGAGTGGATAATCCGGGGGCGGGTGGCAAGTGGAAATTTTTTTGCAGGCCCCTCAACAGGCTGGCAGAGATACTTTAACACTTTAAACACTACTGGTAGTCCCCAAATTACGAACGAGTTCCGTTCTTACTCTGGCGATGTAACTCGAATTTCCACATAAATCGGAATTAAACCCACCTTAAATGCCTCTAAATCTCAAAATAAATATCCAAAAACGTATTATACTCAGAGGTAGGTAGTAACGCGTTACATTTACTTGAGTAGCTTTTTGAGAACAATGTACTTCTAAGGCTACGTTCATACTGCAGGTCTTAATGCACAATTCCGATTTTTTGTCATATGTTTTTTGGCGTGCCTGTTCAGACTGCTTTTGTCCATTGAGCCTTTTCAAGTATAAAACACAACAAGTGAGCGTTTCACTGAACTGTCATTTAAATCTGCGTTAATTGCGTCAAATATTTTAACGCGATTAATTAAAAAAATTAATTAAAGCCCGTTAACGCGATAATTTTGACAGCCCTAATATTTATATATGTTAAAATTACCCCTGTGAGAAGTTCATTTCATTCAAGAAATCCTTGAGAAGTTAAGACTTGAATATAAACTATGCAATTTTTTTTTACCCTGCATATTTTTTTTTACCCTGCCTCTTAAAAGAATCGGAATCGAGAATCGTTCGGAACCGGAATCGAAACATGGAATCGGAATCGCTAAATTTCAAACGATGCCCAACCCTAGTACGACTAGGGGACTACCTGTATAACAACTCTGCGCATCATCTTCCCTTTCTTTTTCACCCTCCCCTCGCCCAACCACGCCCACTTTACGCCCACAAACTTGGGTGCGGCCGCACATCCAGCACCCCTACAAGTTCCTTCCCTGCCCCTCATTAATATCAGTTTTTTCATTCACATGCTAACTGAATGTAAATTCATGACTGACAAAAAGTAGTGCACAATTCAGCAAAGTGTTTAAAGTCAATGGGAATTGAAGTCATATTGCCACGTTGCAACACGCCGCGCATCGACTCAACTAAGTGCTTCAATGCTTGCTGTGTAATCACTATTTTACATTTTCAGAAGGTTATTATAGTTGGCATGGACTTTTTAGACATCGAAAGACTGTCCCTAGGTAAGCGGCCAAATGTTTCCTATAGCGCCTTCAATGGATCTGTCAGCTTGACAGGCTCCATTTTATTTCCCTGCTGTAGAGTCTTAAATTATTCACCGGAGCGTTTTGCTTCACACATTCCCCCCTCCTGTGCGCGTGAGTCTGTGTGTGCGCCATGAGGGACTAGCAGAGGAAGGCTGGAACAGGTGTCCGCCAAGATCAGTGTACGGCACACGCAGACGTCTGAGCTGCGGGGGAGACGAGACGATGCGAGAAGTGAGACGCGGGGGGACAGGTGGGAGTGTTGGGGGTTTGGGGAAAGGTAGGACATGCAGGGAGGAGAGAGGAGATGAACGCATGCGGTGATAAGAGAGCTTTTCCCGTTACTTGAGGATGAGATAGAAAGGGGCGATAAGGGACGGCTGCTGCTTTTGAGGACATGCGCTAACTTTGATTTCTTTTTGAAAAATCTCTTTTTAATGGGAGGATGGTGTTCAATTTGCATTGAGAGTGGCGTGTCTTCATTACGGTTACATTAGAATGTACTCAGGGCTAAGGTTGGTTGGAGGTCGACTGGCAAACCTTTTTACTGCCTACTGAAGATATTAATTTATATTAGCATGGAAGTTTTTTTGCTTTGACTTGTGAGCAGAAATTTGTGGTGGGATTTTTTTTTTTTTATGATTACTGATAAACTCTCACCTCAGAAACTTTCACATCAAGGTTTGCTTTCTCGTCTTGGTTGAGCCTGAATTTGTCAGCAGATTTATCATCAACATTGAGAAAAACACTCTTGAATTACACATTTTAACGTCTATACAAAGACGTTCCCCGGCAGTCAACCATTTTTTAAAATAAATGTATAAATAATAAAAATAAAAATGTTAAGTTACCAGGAATTTTGGCATTATGACTGTTATGTATTATCATAAGGCGGAAAACACAGACAAGACTGAAAAAGCAGTTTCTGCTATTGCACTCCTCTTTAAAAGAAACTTCTGTATTTTAAGCCAAAACAACTGTTGTTTTTGATAGAACAATATGTCTATATGCTGCCATAGCAGATTCATGGCGCATTAACTCCCCAAATTATTTTTAATTTGTCCGTTTTACCCTGAAAATCCCCGTTTACAGATGTCGCACAACCGCTTTTGTTTCAACCCAGCCATAAAACGAAGGTGATTAATTATGTTTATTATTCAAAATGTCTCTCTCTTATTTTTAGCTTTGAATCATTCATTGATGTCTAATATTTCGTTTAAAAAAAAAAGAAAAAAAGAACGACGTTAAAAAATTAATCACGCATATTTTGAACTTTTAAACAAATGACGTCACAATGAAAAAAAAGGTGTCTGTAAAAAAAGTCACGGATATCTACCTCATAAATATCGCTTAATTGTATTTTTTTTTGTTACTGTCACATTTTCTCCGATATGTTAGATGATAAATAATCGATCCAAACTAAGAAAAAAAAATGTTTAAAAGTGTAAATATATGAAAAAGAAAATCTCGACCACTCCTTGATGTCTGCGATTTCTGCATCGCGACCCTTGTTATATTACCATGTTTCACCCATAAAATCCCCCAAAAATCCAGTTGTGGCCATTCACAGCTGTGTCTTGACACTCAGTGATACATGCAACATGGAGTTTTTGGATTGAAACAAGGTAAGTACGCGATAATATCTAGTTAAAGTCATGGCATCTGTAATTCTCCAGATAGGGTTTTGCTGTTAATTTTGTTTTTTTCCCAAAATGCCCTCCTGCTCAAAATTTTTCTTCCTCCAGAAAATTGAGATTTTAACCTTTCAATGATGTATCACACATGCATATAGGACAATTTTGAGTTTGGCCAAATTGGGGGTCTCGGAGCGGAAGTTCAAGTCACCTGAGTGTTTTCCGCCATTAGCATTTTATTAGCTTTCCATTCGTTTTATTCATGGAAAAAACATCCGTAAATGTAAATGTGTGTATGCCCTCATTCATTCGTTCACACACATAGTGAACATGTCCTTCTCCATTCACAATGTCCATAATGGGAACAGCTGTATATTAACATACCCTTATATACATCCATTCATTCAGTCTTTCTCCATACAGTCTTTCTCCAAACAGTATATGCAAGCAGTGACCACTCTTATTCATTAAGTTTCATTAATAATTATTTAGAGCAGTACAAGGCCATCCAGAAGGTCTCAGCTTAGCATTGTTTACCCTTGTCCTGAGGCATCGAGACTCTTGTGTCCAGTACTCACATTTCTGTGGTCTTAAAGTGTTTGTGTGTTTTGTGGACTTGATTTAAGGTGATCGTCAGCGAGCACAGAAGTGGGGCAGGAGTAGCTAAAACATTCAGAGTGTGGTGTGATGCATATTGCACCTGAACTTATGAGTTTCAAAGACATCACAAACATTCTGTAGACATCATTTTCATTAGTTTTATGTTGAAAAAGCACACTTATTCTGTTTAAGCAAAAGCACAACATGAACGCGATGACGTAGCGAACATCTGGTGTTGCTGCCGGGCCGGTGACATCAAAAGCCCCGTCTAACAGCTTGTTTGCGACATGGCCTTTGCATGTGTGGCCTCATGTCACCGCTGCGCGAGGTGTGTTTGATGTAATGTTACGTAAAGCTCACATTTGGAGCAAATTTATTGATTCAAAAATGCTTCACAGCTACATAAACTTACAAAAAAAGGAATTATCTCTGCCAGCCCTCCCAGTCAAAATGGATAGGATGTCTATCACGGTCAATGACATTCAATGAGTTCATAGCTGCTGTACATATTAACCCTTTCATTCATCAACTAGAGATGTCCCCATCGATCGGCATCCCAATCGATCGGGTCCGATCACATCATTTTCAAAGTATCGGAATCGGCAAAAAAATATCGGACATGCCTTTTTTTAATATAAATATCTTTTAATTCAGTTGTTTTCTAATTGTATTTAACGTTACAGACATAATGTGTTACACTCATCCAGAGTCTTTAGTTTAGGCTTAAAGTAGGGTTATCAAACTTATGGCGTTAACGGCGGTAATTTTATTTTTGTTTTAATTTATCACGTTAAAATATTTAACGCAATTAACGCATGCGCTGCACGACCCACTCACGCATTGTCGCGTTCAATCTTTAATAGCGTCGTCATACCTACTGTATATATAGAGCTAAAAGGCGGCGTAAAATGAGTAGAGTGAATTTTGGCAGCCTTTGGAGACTTTTTTTAATTGGCTAAAGCTTTACAATCCCTCTCCCAATGATAAGAAATATCGTGGGACGGAATGTAGGGAAGAAAGGTAGTAGTGGATCTTTTTCTTAACACCCTATGTTATTTCCCAACACAGAGAAGATATATCAATTTGTACCACTAAGCACAGTCGTGGTTGCACTTCCCCTCATGCATTTGGGCAGAACAGTTAAATGGCTACAGTATCATTTACTGAAAGCTCAACAAATACACAAGATGGCAATATTTAGTCACAATATACAAATTCACATTTATCCTTTAAGAATTACAAGTCTTTCTATCCGTGGATCCCTCTCACGGAAAGAATGTTAATAATTCAAATGCCATCTTGAGGATTTATTGTCATAATAAACAAATACAGTACTTATGTACTGTATGTTGAATGTATATATTCGTCCGAGTTTAATTCATTTTTTTCTCAATGCATTGCCAAAATGTATATGATCGGGAAAAATTATCGGGAATGATTGGAATTGAATCGGGAGTAAAAAAAAAAAAAAAGCAATCGAATCAGGAAATGTCAAGATCGGCAGATACTCAAACTAAAATGATCGGGATCGGATCGGGAGCAAAAAAACATGATCGGAACAACCCTATCATCAACCCTTTTTATTTAATTCATTAGCTGCCATTGACGCCGCTAGACATCCAGTTCATTTTGACTGGGAGGGGCGAAAATGAATTGGACATCTAGCACCGTCAATGGCACTGAAACATGTGATTCACATAATACTGGGTTCCCATCGCATCTCCTTTTGATTCACCTCCCCTCCTTTTTCTCCTTGATTATCAGGCCCCCCACATGGTGTCTATGGGTTGTTATGACCCTGTGAGTCAGTTGATTTTCCCTAGATTGGGTCGTAACAAGGTAAATATACAGTGTATCACAAAAGTGAGTACACCCCTCTCATTTCTGCAGATATTTAAGTATATCTTTTCATGGGACAACACTGACAAAATGACACTTTGACACAATGAAACGTACCGTATTTTTCGGACTATAAGTCGCACCTGGGTATAAGTCGCACCAGCCATAAATACCCAACGAAGAGGAAAAAAACATATATAAGTGGCACCGGAGTATAAGTCGCATTTTGGGGGGAAATTTACTTGATAAAATCCAACACATAGAACAGTTATGTCATTTTGAAAGGCGATTTAATAGAAAAATACAAAAGAGAACAACATGCTGAATAAGTGCACAGTATGATGTTACCTGATGCATGAACAACAAAATGCGAATATACTGTCCTCACCAGGACGCTATGACTCTGTCCTGGCTATACAGCGAGCTAAACTCCCAAATGACGACATTGGACATCCGTATAATTTGCTGAATCAATTTCGTCCTCGATACCAAACAGGTTCGCATCAACGTACAGTGGGGAGAACAAGTATTTGATACACTGCCAATGGGTTTTGGCAGTGTATCAAATACTTGTTCTCCCCACTGTAAATACAGTGCCCTCCATAATTATTGGCACCCCTGGTTAAGATGTGTTTTTAGCTTCTAATATATTTTTTTATTCAAATAATATGGGACCTTAATGGGGAAAAAAAAGAAAAATCCAACCTTCAATGCAAGTGCATTTATTCAGTGGGGAAAAATCCCACATAAAGCAGTAATTATTTGACATCAAATACTGTGTGTGACAATTATTAGCACTCCTGGTGTTAATACTTTGTACAACTCCCTTTTGCCAACAAAACAAGGTCTGGGGACTGAGATGGCCACGGGAGGAGCTTGATTTTGTGTCTGGTGAACCATGGTGAACCCAGGCTTCAACTGGGACCGTGTGCTTTGGTCAGGCTTCAACTGGGGCTTCCCAGGCTTCAACTGGGACCGTGTGCTTTGGTCAGATGATACCAAGATTGAGCTTTTTGGAACCAAACACTCTCAGTGGGTCTGGCGTGGCACAAAAGATGTGCATGCTGAAAAGCACCTCATACCCACTGTGAAGTATGGGGGTGGGTCAGTGATGCTGTGGGGCTGTTTCGCTTCCAAAGGCCCTGGGAACCTTGCTAGGGTGCATGGCATCATGAATGCTTTGAAATACCAGCACATTTTAAATCAAAATCTGTTGCCCTCTGCCCGAAACCTGAAGATGGGTCGTCACTGGGTCTTTCAGCAAGACAATGACCCTAAACATATGGCCAAATCTACACAGAAATTGTTCACCAGACACAAAATCAAGCTCCTCCCATGGCCACCTCAGTCCCCAGACCTTGTTTTGTTGGCAAAAGGGGGTTGTACAAAGTATTAACACCAGGGGTGCTAATAATTGTGACACACATTATTTAATGTCAAATAATTATTTCTTTATGTGGGATTTTTTCCCCACTGAATAAATGCACTTGTATTGAAGGTTGGATTTTTCTCTTTTTTTCCATTAAGGTCCCATATTATTTGAATGAAAAAAAAATTATTAGAAGCTAAAAAACACATCTTAACCAGGGGTGCCAATAATTATGGAGGGTACTGTAAATGATAATTAGATGCTATTACAGCAATGAGAAAAACGTTTAGCATGCGTTCGCTAGCATTAGCACATCGTTATGACAACCACACAACTGGCTCTAAGTGTCTGATCGCGGGTGGAAAACACAACAACAACAGAAAAGATGATACACACAGGCGTTGCCTCTTTAGAGATATTTTACAAGCATAAACATTGAATGTAGGTTCGCAGCCGTTTTTCTCTCTCTCTCTCTCGCCCACTTGCTCAGAGACGCCTTGTAGCTGTCCGTCTTCTTCTGCCGTGTGAGCGCTCTTCTTCGCGTAAACAAGTGCGAGTGCGCCCCCACTTGGGAGTGGAAGCGCCACAAACTAAAAGCATGCTTTTCAATATAAAAACAGTCAATAATACAATTGAACACACATTGCCAAAGGCAGAACACGAACGTGGCCATAGCTAATAAGAGTTATTCAGATAACTATAGCATAAAGAACATGCTAACAAGTTTACCAAACCATCAGTGTCACTCCAAAATTACATGTGAAATGATATCATAATGTGTTAATAATTTCACACATAAGTCGCTCCTGAGTATAACTCGCACCCCCAGCCAAATTATGAAAAAAACTGCTACTTATAGTCCGAAAAATATGGTAGTCTGTGTGCAGCTTCTATAATAGAGTTAACTAATTTTCCCCTCAAAATAACTCAAAATATAGCCATTAATATCTACACCCCTGGCAACAAAAGTGAGTACACCCCTTAGAAACTACATACATCCCTAACTGTCCAAATTGAGTACGGCTGCTTTCACACATGCTGTGTCCCAGACATTTTACTGGGATGCGACCCGGTTAATGTTCATGTCATCACTATGTCGGTCGACCTGGGAAATTGCTTTCAGAAATAAAGGCTACCCGTTTAAGTCCCGGGATTTAACCTGAGTACAGCATATGTCTAAAAGGGGCTAATTATAAAGGTTGCAATATGAAGATTGAACAATAAGGGTTCTAGGATTGACCTCTGTGGAACACCACATAACAAAACCAGTTAAATAGTATGCAATTTCATTGACACTGCCATAAATGATTTCCTCTGCGAAGCGACACATGATAAAATCGCTGGAAGAACATCTAAAAACAGAAAGGAAACCATATGGGGCAGGTGGACGTGTAACATTCATAATTCAGCGAGAAGCTACTTAAGAGTTCATAGCTACATATTAATGACCTATTTAAAGTATTAAACAATAAGGGTTCTCGGATTGACCTCTGTGGAACACCACAGATCTGTAAAGTACTATTTGCGGTCTCTACATTCACATAAAGTGAATGAAAACTGTCCCACCCCGCATTCCAATATAATTTAAACAGCTGCCTGTACATTCACATAAACATGACCAATTAAAAGGTTTGCATTGAAATATGCACTTTTATTGACTCGACCATAAAAGATTTCATCCGTGAAACCACACAGGGTGAAAACTAAAATTACCGAGGAAGAACATCTTAAAACAAGAGGAAATAAACCATATGGCGGAGGCGGACTAGTCGCATTCGTAATTCAGCGAGAGGCTAATTGATTGTTATGGGTGTATGTTTCGCAAAGTGGGTGTTAATTGCCGTGACGCCTTTGTGTGTGCGTGCTTCACATGTGTGAGAGCACTGAAGTGAGATGAGATAAAGCAAAAGAAAAACAAAAAAAAAAGCTGCAGCAGCGCAGTTTCAGTAATAATAAGCCTCCAATCATCCGGCACCATCGCTCTAAATATAGACACCGCTGAGTGATGCTTGCTTCTCATACACATGACTGTACATGCTTTCCACCTCGTGCTACCTTATCTCAAGGATTGTAATGCTCTTTGTTATGAATGTTGATGCTTGTCGTTATATGAAATGAAAATGATATTCATTCGGCTGTAAATGATGGTATAGTGTCTTTATCCTTTTGTGCAAAGTGTCTCGACTGCTCATTTCCCAGGGTCATCTCACCCTGGTTAGCATTAGGCCGATGTGTCAGACGTACTGACCTTCCTTCCTGCCCTTTGTCCTTCACCACGCCACCCGAAGGGGGATTTTTTTTTAAATTGGACAAAAAGCCTGTCTTGGCTGGAGGATAAAGTACAAACAGTGCAAGAGTCCTTTTATTTATTTTTTTGCTGATATTCAAATGGAAACAGGATTCACTTGAGAACTGCAGATCTTCACAGAGCCATCCATCACAAGCTTCTATTTTCTTTGAACAGCCCGAGAGGCTGACTGACAGCTCCGTCCTCACCAGCACATTTTCTCCACTGATTCACAGACACTCGCTCGCCCGGCGTTGACCTCGACACTCCTTGCGTTAAGGGACGCGAGACAATTACCAGATGGAGACGTTTGTTGCTCACTTCTTTTTCTCTTGTGTCTCCCATAAGGTCCTCCAAGGCTCACCCTGGACCAGTCGTGCACATCAGTGACAACCCCATGGATGAGGGGAAGGTAAAGGACACTATTAAGCACAGACTCACTTTGCACCCCGGAGACCCAGATGTAGATGAAATGGTGGCAATGAGATTTTTAGAATTCATTTTTCCCCCCCATGAGAAATATTGGAAAGGGAAGATTTTGCCATACACTTAGCAACTATATGGACAGTGTTTAAAAATAGCAAAAAAAGTCGAGCTTGGAACCTGATGGTTGGATGCTTGGAACCAACTCAAGCCCTTTGAGGTTTACTGGCTATTTGTAGTTGCTAATTACCGCATTGGCCCGAATATAAGACTGCCCTGATTATAAGACAACCCCCTCTTTTTCAAGACTCAAGTTTGGAAAAAAAGACTTTTTGAACACCAAATTAATTTTTATACAGAAAATGATTACAGTACATCCGAAACAAATGATTATAACAACATATTGGAGAGAAAAAGCATGTTATTTTGCCTCATTCAAATCTTAATATCTAAACATTTAAATTTGTAAACTAAAGTACAATCAAATTCGTAAATGAATGGCTTCTTGTTTTTGAAACGTAAATAAACCAATCCATTGTGATAAAACAACAAAATTGCAATAACTGCATAAACCATCAAAGTGAAGTCTAACTGTAACTGTAGTCTTGAAACAAATCTGAATAAGGAAAAACATTGCAATAAAATAATGCAAACTGGTTAAACTTGAGAGTAGCTGAGATCTGTCATGACAGAACATTGCTTCAATGATATCTGGCGCCATCTAGCGTCATGAATGGGTATAATGTCTAGACCTCGAATACAAGACGACGCCCACTTTTTCAGTCTTATTTCAATGGAAAAAACACCGTCTTATATCCGGGCCAATACGGTACTTAAAAATAGAGTCGTCCAATAATTACTTTTTAAAAGATATTGTCCAACTCCAAAAGTACCATACCAATATCAAACCGATACCGATATACAGTGGTTCCTCGACATACGATCATTTCGACACACGATCTTTTCAACATCCGACGTAAAATTTGACTCGCTACATCCATTGTTTCTACATCCGACGACATGCTCGAAATACGACGATTTATGACAGCGCCGCAGTTATTTTGTTTTCCCGCAAGACTGATGCACAGCAGATTTTCTTGTTGAACTGACTTGTCAATACGGCTATAGAATGTCTAGAATCTCGACGGTCCTCCTCCCACTTCCGTACCAGTCCGCCAGTCTTGATAAGTTAAGGTGACAATTATTATTGGGGTAGAATGGCTAGTTTCGTCAGGTTTTTTAATCATTTATTTCAGAACTTGTGCAACACAACATGCCTATTGTCCGCCCCAGCTGAACAAAGTGAAAGTAAAAAGTTCTCCCTCCCTCTCTCTGTCAAGTCAGCCACGTGGTGCGTTCAGGTACACCACGCAAAACACATCCACCACATTAGAACCCCGTTCGTTACTTAATTACAGGTATTAACATTATTATTAATATTATTATTCCGATTTTTATTCTAATTTGTTTTGCGCCGTGTAATTGCCATTTGCAATAGTACCAGCAACGTTTATTAAGGTTTTAGTGTAGGTTTTCGGGCTGTGGGAACAAATTAATGGGATTATAATGTATTCTTATGGGAAAATCCTGCTCGACATACGACCATTTCGACTTACAAACAAGGTCCTGGAACAAATTAGCTTCGTATGTAGAGGTACCACTGTATGCCGTCATGGACTTACAGTGTATCACAAAAGTGAGTACACCCCTCGCATTTCTACAGATATTTAAGTATATCTTTTCATGGGACAACACTGGCAAAATGACACTTTGACACAATGAAAAGTAGTCTGTGTCCAGCTTATATAATAATTTATTTTCTCCTCAAAATAACTCAAAATATAGCCATTAATATCTGAACCCCTGGCAACAAAAGTGAGTACACCCCTTAGAAACTACGTACATCCGTAAATGTCAAAATTGCGTATTGCTTGTCATTTTCCCTCCAAAATGTCATGTGACTTGTTCCAGGAGTGCTGTCAGCATTGATGCAGAGATTGAAGAGGTGGGGGGTCAGCCTGTTAGTGCTCAGACCATACGCAGCGCACTACATCAAATTGGTGTGCATGGCTGTCACCCCAGGAGGAAGCCTCTTCTGAAGACGGTACACAAGAAAGCCCGCAAACAGTTTGCTGAAGGCATGTCAACAAAGCACATGGATTACTGGAACCATGTCCTATGGTCTGATGAGACGGGCGGTCTTCAAAAGAGGCTTCCTCCTGGCGTGACAGCCATGCACACCAATTTGATGTTGAGTGCGGGGTATGGTCTGAGCACGAACAAGCTGACCCCCCCCCACCTCTTCAATCTCTGCAGCAATGCTGACAGCACTTTTGTAATGAGTCACATGACATTTTTTAGGGAAAATGACAAGCAGTACTTAATTTGGACATTTAGGGATGTACGTAGTTTCTAAGGGGTGTACTCACTTTTGTTGCCAGGGGTTTAGATATTAATGGCTATATTTTGAGTTATTTTGAGGGGAAAATAAATGTATTATATAAGCTGCACACAGACTACTTTTCATTGTGTCAAAGTGTCATTTTGTCAGTGCTGTCCCATGAAAAGATATACTTAAATATCTGCAGAAATGCGAGGGGTTTGCTCACTTTTTTGATACACTGTACATATTAATGGTTAATTGTATTGTGATAACCCACTGGATATTTTAATAATGATAATACTCACATAACAAATCCCAAGCATCTTAGTTTGGAGACATCTAATGGTCAATTAGCATAACTGCTGTGCTAAGCTGTGACCAGTCCTAGTACAAAGGCAGAAGGTTTCTACATTCACATTGACGGCAACAGGCATTTTGGCCCAAAACTGATAACGATGATATCCAATATCATTTTAAAATGCTTTTATCGGTCGCTATTATGGCTACCTGATAATATTGGACAACTCTACTTAAAAATGTGACCAAATTATTTTGGAATTGTATTATGTAAATGTGTATAACATTAAAATTATTTTCAGTGCGATAAAGTTCACATTTTGTCTTGAAGTTCCAAACATTTGAATGTGATAAATTGCCTATGTTAACATTAAACTGTACATTTTATATTTTCCTGTAAAGTCTCTCATTTTAACGTGATAAATTTTGTGCTTTAACATAGTTTTAATGTTTTAAAGTACGGTGGTATTAGGTTTTATGTTTTAATTTCAATTTTTTTTTCACTGTAACACAAAAAATTTCATGTTTTACCATGATAAAGCTAATGTTGTAAGGTGATATATTTCATCATAAAACGTGATAAATCTAACATTTTAATGTGATCATCTTAGTTTTAGTGATCCATTTCAGACTATAATGTGAAGAATCGCTTATTTTAACGAGCTTTTTCATATTTTACTGCAAATGTTTACTTTTTGTTAGAGTTGTCCGATAATGACTTTTAAACCGATATCCTGCTATCGTCCAAAGTTGCGATGCCGATATTAAATCGATGCCGATATATGCAGTCATGACCCAACATAACAAATCCCAAGCATCTCAGTTTAGGGACATCTGATAGTCAATAAGCATAACTCCTGTGCTAAACTGTGACCAACCCTTGTACAAAGGCAGAAGGTTTCTACATTCGCTTTGAAGGAAACATGCATATTGGCCCAAAATCGATAATAAAACTCTACTCTTCGCATTGAATTTGATAAGTTTTATGTTTAAATTTCAAAAACAGCATTTCACGTTATAGTTTAATGAATTTCACATTTTAGCGTTATAATTTTTTTCTTCTTACACGTTAGAGGAACCTTTTTTGTGAATAATCCATTACCGAAAATTAAGATTTGAGATTTACCTTCATTTTCCTTCCATCCATTGAAAAGTTGACTCGGCATCGTTCGAAAGAATAAAGACGAGCCTTTTAAAAGCAACACTTGGTAACTTTTCAGTTTTGGTCAATTTTAGTGACGCCGGTAGACAAAAGTGGTAGTGTTTTGCCTTAAGGAGGACTGAATTTCCCATGAGGACCAGCGCACACATGCACAGAGTCGAAAAATCATCAATCAATCAAAAATAGTTCTCCCGGTCGCCTGCAGATGGATTAAACATTTCTTTTTCCAGCGGCTGTGTGAAGGATGAATAGTAATATGTTGCTAAACAATAACATATGGCGGTTAGCAAACCTGTGGCTTAGCGTGTCTAACCCTTCCACCCCATCTGAACTCGTCAGGACTGACGAGTTCGGTTGGGAGGAGGGGTCGTGGCGATGAGTGAAATCTAGAGCAATGTTCATTCTGTATATCCTGGGGTCGCCTCCCTTTTTTTTCTCCTAAGACAAAACTTTTTGTCTCTTTTGTTGGTCTGCCATCTTTGCAGAATTTTCGCGAAAGCGTTTGCATCGATGTACGTCTTTATAATGAATGGGGAAAGGGGGAAGTGGCGTATGCAGTAAGCAGTCAGCACATTTGTATTTTATGTATTTATTTATTTATTCATTTTGTGGCAGGCTTCCTGCTACCCTCCTCAACGTTAGTTACTGTCGGTGAAATTGATACAGCCCCCGTCAAGATATAAAAGAGGTGTCAGTCAACTTGTTGTCGGTCAACATTTTCACAAATGTTTTGAAAATATTTTATAAAGGTTGAAAATAGGATCGTGTCCGATCACGTCATTTTCAAAGTATCGGAATCGGCAAAAAAATATCGGACATGCCTTTTTTAATATATGTGTATATATATATATTTTTTTTTTTAATTAAATCATTTTCTATTTGTATTTAACGTTACAGACATAATATGTTACACTCATCCAGAGTCTTTAGTTTAGGCTTAAGGTAGGGTTATCAAATTTATCCCGTTAACGGCGGTAATTAATTTTTATTAAAATTTATCACGTTAAAATATTTAAAGCAATTAACGCATGCGCTGCACAACCCACTCACGCATTGTCGCGTTTAATCTCTAATGGCGCCGTTTTACCTACGTATAGAGCTAAAAGACAGCGTAAAATGAGTAGAGTGAATTTTGGCAACCTTTGGAGTATTTTGTTAATTGGCTAAAGCCTAACAATCCCTCTCCCTATGATTAGAAATATCATGGGAAGCAATGTGGGGAAGTAAGGTAATAATTGATCTTTTTCTTAACACCCTATGTTATTTCCCAACGCAGAGAAGATATATCAATTGGTACCACTATGCACAGTCATGGGTGCACTTCCCATCATGCATTTGGGCAGAACAGTTAAATGGCTACAGTATCATTTACTGAAAGCTCAACAAATACACTAGATGGCAATATTTAGTCACAATATACAAAGTCACATTTATCCTTTAAGAATTACAAGTCTTTCTATCCGTGGATCCCTCTCACCGAAAGAATGTTAATAATGTAAATGCCATCTTGAGGATTTATTGTCATAATAAACAAATACAGTACTTATGTACTGTATGTTGAATGTATATATTCGTCCGAGTTTTATTCATTTTTTTCTTAATGCTTTGCCAAAATGTATATGATCGGGAAAAATTATTGGGAATGATTGGAATTGAATCGGGAGCAAAAAAACAGCAATCGGATCGGGAAATATCGGGATCGGCAGATACTCAAATTAAAACGATCGGGATCGGATCGGGAGCAAAAAAACATGATCGGAACGACCCTAGTTGAAAAGTTACCCCGTGTTGCTTTAAGAATTTAATCCCCGACATGAAGTTTCTTCAGGATGATTCCGTGATTGCATCAGTACTTCGATGTGCATCGATTAAATAAAAACGCATCCCATTATTTCAATCATGAGCGTTGAATCAACCGAGACTGCGGTTTAAACTAAACACCAATTTTGGCTTAGCCTTCAAAGTCATCGTTTTTTTTCTGCATCACAAGGTTTGATTAGGGATTGTGATATTAATTGGAGTTTTAAGAATTTGTTCAGTTGTGCAGATTTGATTGTTGATGCTATCATGAGTTTTCTCTGGTTTTCACATTGGGTACACCTCTTAACTTTGCCAAGTGTATTTTAGGTAGTGTCAACTCACTTCTAATTAAGATGACATTTTCGTCCCTTGTGTAGGCAGCATTCTCCCCTCCCCAACCTGATCCTCGATTGCGCGGCACACGAATGTCAAATGCATCCACCCTTTCCCGCACCTTTAATATCTTCATTCTCTCTGTCTGTCATCTCCATCCGTCTCCTGGACCGCTGTTTCCTCTCTCAGCTGATAATTGGATATGAGTCGGGGATCGTGGTCCTGTGGGATCTCAAATCAAAGAAGGCCGACTATCGCTACACTTATGATGAGGTAGGCAAACCTTTATTTCCCCGCCTTCCTTCCGGTATCTTTTAATGCTGGCTGGAATTGAAATTACCTGTTCATGAACAAATAAGCCGAGCGAGAGTGCGCCGCTGTTTATTCCGAGAGCGGCTCGCTTTCGGAAAATAAATAAGCGGTTCAATAACTGTGAAAGTGATGAGTGTACAAAAATAAGATGCATCTCTGAAGGGTACTCTATCTCATAACTATTTATCATAACGAATTCAAAGATATTTTGGAATATTAACGCTGCCACTGCGCTCATTTTAATTTCTCGTTTTTGAGGGTTATTTTGGGGACCCTAAAAATGGTAAGTGATATGTCCACATTCAATTTTGGTGACACATATTGGAATGAAAGTACACAATACAAGTGTTGTTAATCTTACTTTAAAAAAAAAGTAATTAATTACAGTTACAAATTACTTCTCCCAAAAAGTAATTGTGTTAATAACTCAGTTACCTGAATGTAAGAGTAATTAGTTACTCCGCAAAGTAACTGGTGATAATTTTCATGGTTTTTTTTCCCCTCAAAAAAAAAAAAAAAAAAAAAAAAAAAAAAGTCACACAATGTGAAGTTTAAAGCGTTTTTGGAATAATTGGCCCTAGCCCAATTTTTTATCCTAAACTTAACTAGACACAGGAGTATTGTGGATATTATGATAACTAGATAGTAACCTTTGCTATGTCTGGAAGTCATTTAATGTTGTGAATCAACCGTTAAAGTGTTTAAAATTGCTCCCGTTATTGCATTAGTTTCCTTCTGTCTACTTTGGACAAGTGTAAGTTTTATAACTGTTTCATCATTTAAAGATAGATTTATTTTTGCCGATATAGGAGCATTTTAGATAAAAAGTTACTTAGGTTTGCGAGGAAGGTTCTCTACAACAGAGCCTTCCTGAGAGGTCTACTGCTTTAAAATGGCGGCTGTTTACTAACGCATCTAGTTCTTTATACATGTTGCTAATGCAGCCATGTCTGTCATTTGCATCTAGTTCTATATTATGTGATATCTACAGTAGCATCATGTGGGCGTAGTTTGTAGGCTATCGGCTACAGTCAGGTATTATTGGAGCCACCTAGCATCACGTTTGCAACGCCGTCACCAGTGTTGTTAATAACGGCGTTACAATATAACGGCGTTACTAACGGCGTTATTTTTTTCAGTAGTGGGTAATCTAATTAATTACTTTTCTCATCTTGGCAACGCCGTTACCGTTACTGAGGACGGAAAGGCATGCGTTACTATGCGTTACTATATTGGTCGAAAAGTCTGAGGGAGACGGACTCACCGAGACGACAGAGCAGGAGTATGGAGGAGGCAAGAAAGTTGTGACGCCGAGCAAACGCGATGCTAGGTAGCTCCAATAATACATGTTGTAGCCGATAGCTAGTACAAACTACGCGCGCATGTTATGGTAGATATGGTAGACATGATAGATATCACATGTACTGTACATAGATATAACTAGATGCAAAATGACAGACATGGCACTAAATGAGTTAGTAGACAGCCGCCATCTTAAAGCAGTACTTTTTAGGACGGCTCTGTTGTAGAGAACCTTCCTAGCGAACCTAAGTAACTTTTTATCTAAAATACTTCTAAATCGGCAAAATCTTGACTTGAATCTATCTTTAAATGATGAAACAGTTTTAAAACTTTCATATGTCGAAAGTAGAGAGAAGGGAACTAATGCAATAATGGGAGCAATTTTAACAACTTTTAACAGTTGATTCAGGGTAAAGGGTAAATTAGGGTAAAGAATTGGGCTCAGGCCAATTGTACCAAAAACCTTCACAAAAAACTTCACATAGTGTGGCCAATGTTTTTTTTTTTTTGTTTGTTTGTTTTTGTTTTTTTTGGAGGAACAAAAAAAAAAAAGTAATTATCACCAATTACTTTGCCAAGTAACTAATTACTCTTACGTTCAGGTAATTGAGTTACTAACGTAATTACTTTTTGGGAGAAGTAATTTGTAACTATAATTAATTACTTTTTTTCAGTAAGATTAACAACACTGGCCGTCACAACTCCCTTGCCTCTTCCCCACTCCTGCTCTGCTCTCTCGTCTCCGTGAGTCCGTCTCTCTCAGACTTGTTTCGCGTCATTCAATCGACAAAGTAACGCATAGTAACAGTAACGGCTTTGCCAAGATGAGAAAAGTAATTAATTAGATTACTCACTACTGAAAAAAAATAGCACCGTTAGTAACGCCGTTATATTCTAACGCCGTTATTAACAACACTGCAACACACAATTTGTAGGTACCATTACACTATTCGGTCAGACTAATGTAATTGATCTTGTTTATATGAAAATCGCCTGTTTATGTTTAGACTAACAGTATGGCCCGGTGTCACTTGTGCTGGCTTGTTGGGGCCAAAGTTTGTCAAATCGGTACAAAACTTGAAATCAGGGGTTCCCCATGATTTTTTTAAATGTGTGCTGGATGGATTTATCGAGCAGTATGGCCCGGCGTTGCTTGGGTTTGCGTAACGTGAACACAATACAACCGAATGGCAGATAAAGCATACTTTCCTTAGAGATGTCGCTGTAATGTATTAATAGTAAAAGGACACCATATAGGGGCTAATTGTATTGTGGTGCGGGACGTGGAGAAGAATGAAAAGGACAGTTTTTATGTTTCACATTTGCCGCACATTTGAACAGAAAACACCAGAACACAACGGCAACCACCACTCTCTCATGGTTGCCATAACTAGCCATGAACCATTGCGGGCGTAACACATAACAAATAACAGTCGCTACAGTATGAAAATCCAGATAAAATGAATCCGTTAGTAATATTCCGGAATTTTTTTTTTTTTTAAAACCAGCGTCTTCTTTTTGAGTACACAAGTCAAAATGTCTCATCACAGCACATAAAGGCTAGGTTCAGACAGCAGGTTTTAATGCACGAATCCGATTTTTCAGTTTTTCCGACACGAGTGCGGCATTAACTTGACGGTTTGAGCGGGACAAGTCGCAAAGAAGTGAACTAGTGCTGAAACGATTAATCGATTAACTCGAGTAATTCGATGAGAAAAAAAAAATCAAATTAAATTTTGCTGCTTCGAGTATTCGTTTAATTAAAGTGGCATTGTAATGGTTTGTTTTGAAAGTATTTGCATTTAGTTTTATTGATTTGGGTGGATAAATTGCCCTCTAGTGGCGACAGTGAATTTGACATAACTCATTTCACATGGCTGAATCCAGCTGCTCCCTGTTAAGACCAACATAAGCTAAGTTTTTGTTTGAGCTAATGTTATTTAATGCATTCGTAATTTAGTTTATATGTATATTTAGCCATTTTTGTGGGAATATGTCTTTGAACCATTTGTTTAAAGCTCTGTAAGAAAAAAAACTTAGCATTTTGTAGCATTTAAGCTAGCGAACCTTTGCTATGTAAGTTAGCAAATTCTTCTTTTGTTGTTCTTAGATCCTTATTTATTTTATTTTTTTCCGTTTGAGGCTGAGCTCAAGTATTTTTATTTTTTCATGTTTCTTATCCGATTACTCGATTATTCGAACTAACTAGTTCATCGATTAATCAAGCACTAAACTAATCGATAGCTGTAGCCCTAAGGTGGACCATTTTAAATCCGATCTGGGTCACTCTTGTATGTGGTTTAAATCCCATCTGGGCCACATTTTTCCAGAATGTGGCGGCGGTCTGAACTGTCAAGTCTCCCAAATCGGAATTCATGCAGCAATTACGTCAGCAAAGAGCGAGAGCAGCCACAAGACATCAGTGATGTAGCTGTTTATTAGCGTTAGCACCTACTTTCAACTCTCCTTTTACGACGCAGGAGGCGGGCTTTACCGCAATCATAAAAAATACATTGAAGAAAAGGATAAGCCTTACAATGCTCGGATTCTGACTGTACGCCAAATGAGCGATATTTCAGTATTGCTTACATGCCGAGTTGGGGCAAACGCACACACGCGTTATGCACGAGCAGTGCGTAGTTATTTGTTTTGATGCTTCTGGGCATGCTGGTCAGTTTGCTCAGCGTGTCTCGGACTGCGATGTAGTGCGCCTGTGTAATACTTGAATCGGCTCAATGGAGAAAGGCAGTCTGAACGGGCACGCCAAAAAAACAGAAATGACAAACAGTCGGAGTTGTGCATTAAGATCTGCAATATGAACCTAGCCTTAAGTTTGTCCATGAAACCAGTGCTTAATTTGGAAATCATAAGGTGCCGGAACGCAAAGTACATATGACGAGACGAACACAGTTCCCGGAACATACGCAGAAAATGGTGCTGAAAATAGCCCGCAAATGCCCTCTTGCCATGCCGTGGGACTTACAAGCCTCAATTTCAGGTTATATCCATGGTATATGTAAATGTTATGACAACAATTTACAATTATTTAGGCTGTACTCTGCACAGCACGTGCAATTGCCCACATAACCACCGGTGGGACTTACATAACAGTCAGAAATTAGTGTCTTAACAGGTCTAACTTGTAAAACGTAAAAAATAAATCACAGATTACAATAAATAAACACAAACCCATTCTATTGCGAGTTTCATCCCCCCCATCTTTTCTGGCCCCAAAGTTCCCACCGCCTTACAAATTGTGCTGCCCAAACCCGAATTTCCCATAAGGTTACTGGCCTGTTGCTCCGGCTGTTGGTGTTCCACCTGGCTGACTGCTGGTGCTGTAGCTGGCCCCCACTCTGGGTGGCGGTGAACCTGACCAGCTGCTGCCACGGTAGCAGCCTCCTGCCCCGGCTTGGCTGGCTGTCCGTGAACCTGGCCAACACTGCGGCGCTAGCCTCCTTCTGCACCCGGTCCAGCCCGTTAGCATGATCACCGCAGCTGCCCTCATTACCAGTTGTTGCTTTTCTGACTCGTTTTGAACCATCTTCCTTCTGTTTGAAAAAAGACAGTAAATTCAACTGTCTTTTTGGCATGTTGAAATACCGGTTGATCCTGGCTGCTTGCTCCCCAGATGCCGCAAATTTCCAAAGTTTTATTTATTTATTTATATTTTAATGTCAGAGGCGTGATTTGTTCGTCCAGCTTTTCAGTGCATCAACAAATGGCCTAGTCTTTCAAATGACGGTAAATTTTTATAAGCAACATGCAATTCTTGGGATTTTTTTGTAAATGAATTTATGCATATTATTTTATTTTTTTACATTTTTTTAAGAAACACTTTTGTATTATTATTATTTTCTATACACGACAGCTGCTGGATCTACCCAAATAAGTCCCGGAACTCAGGGGAGGCCAAAATCAAAAGGTGCCGGATCTTGTTTGGGCAGGATCCGGCACAAATGAACCTCTGCATGAAACCATAAAGTCAACTGCGACATTGCAATCGCAAGTGACTCATCTTTTGTCCACATGACAGCGGTGTGGACAGAGATCAAACCCATCTAAGAACATTCCCAGACACATAAAGTGCAACTCTGTGAAATTTCGTCAAAATCTGGCCAGCCGTTTTGTAGTCCATAGGGAACGAACACACACACAAATTTCAATTTATATATTAGATAACAAGAAACTGGCATTAAAAATGTTTGAAAATTGATTTTTTTAAGCATTGTTGATTGGTTGCCAAATGAAAGCTTCTGCTTCCATAAACTTCCTTTCCCTAATAGGAAAAAAGACTCATATATTGAACAATGCATCTACTTGTAGCACGGCGTATGTTTACTAGCAAAAGCCCGGTATATCATGTCAGCGCACACCTCTGTGTTCTCAGGAGTCCGGCTCACAGCGTGCGTATCAGTGTTGTAACATGGTTTTGTTGGTCTCAACTCTCCGGCGTGCTCAGCCACTGTTGTGATCCCCGGCGGGCGGCTCAGGAGAAGCTCTATAAATAAAAGAAAACACAATAAAACAGAGCCAGTGTCATGATGCCCCTTGGACTTGTGTCAGACCTTATTGGCTCGCTTGCAAAATTGTGTTCCTGCTCATGCATTTGCAATATTTGTCGGCTGTTTTGCCAAGTGCCACGTCTAATCGTGTGGCTCCTTTCAGCCTTCTGCTGTGAATTGAAATGAGTTTTATCACTAGTAGACGTCCAATCCATTTAAACTGGGAGGGTGGCAGCGAATGAATGACCCAATTCAATGGTGCGGCAACACATACAGTGGGGCAAATAAGTATTTAGTCAACCACTAATTGTGCAAGTTCTCCCACTTGAAAATATTAGAGAGGCCTGTAATTGTCAACGTGGGTAAACCTCAACCACGAGAGACAGAATGTGAAAAAAAACCAACAGAAAATCACATTGTTTAATTTTTAAAGAATTTATTTTGAAATCATGGTGGAAAATAAGTATTTGGTTAATACCAAAGTTCATCTCAATACTTTGTTATGTCCTCTTTGTTGGCAATAACGGAGGCCAAACGTTTTCTGTAACTCTTCACAAGCTTTTCACACACTGTTGCTGGTATTATGGCTCATTCCTCTAGAGCAGTGATGTTTTAGGGCTGTCGTTGGGCAACACGGACTTTCAACTCCCTCCACAGATTTTCTATGGGGTTGCGATTTGGAGACTGGCTAGGCCACTCCAGCACCTTGAAATGCTTCTTACGAAGCCACTCCTTTGTTGCCCTGGCTGTGTGTTTGGGATCATTGTCATGCTGATTGACCCAGCCATGTCTCATCTTCAATGCCCTTGCCGATTGAAGGCGATTTTCACTCAAAATCTCTCGATACATGGCCCCATTCATTCTTTCCTTCACACAGATCAGTCGTCCTGGTCCCTTTCCAGAAAAACAGCCCCAAAGCATGTTTCCACCCCCTTGCTTCACAGTGGGTATGGTGTTTTTCGGATGCAATTCAGTATTCTTTCCAACACACGAGAACCTGTGCTTCTACCAAAAAGTTCTATTTTGGTTTCATCTGACCATAACACATTCTCCCAGTCCTCTTCTGGATCATCCAAATGTTCTCTAGCGAACCGCAGATGAGCCTGGACGTTTACTTTCTTCAGCAGGGGGATACGTCTGGCAGTGCAGGATTTGAGTCCCTGGTGGCACATTGTGTTACTGATAGTAGCCTTTATTACTGTGGTCCCAGCTCTCTGTAGGTCATTCACTAGGTCCCCCTGTGTGGTTATGGGATTTTTACCTACCGTTCTTGTTATCATTTTGACGCCAGGGGGTGAGCTCTTGCATGAAGCCCCAGATCAAGGGAGATTATCAGTGATCTTGTATGTCTTTCATTTTCTAATAATTGCTCCCACAGTTGATTTCTTTACACCAAGCCTTTTACCTATTGCAGATTCAGTCTACGCAGCCTGATGCAGGTCTACAATTTTGTCTCTGGTGTCCATCGACAGCTCTTTGGTCTTGGCCATAGTGGAGTTTGGAGTGTGACTGACTGAGGTTGTGGACAGGTGTCTTTTAGAGCGATAATGAGTTAAAACAGGTGCCATTACTACAGGTTACGAGTGGAGCCTCGTTAGACCTCGTCAGAAGAAGTTAGACCTCTTTGACAGCCAGAAATGTTGCTTGTTTGTAGGTGACCAATTACTTATTTTCCACTCTAATTTGGAAATAAATTCTTTAAAAATCAAACAATGTTTGTGAAGAGCTTGTGAAGAGTTACGGAAAACGTTTGGCCTCCGTTATTGCCAACAAAGGGTACATAACAAAGTATTGAGATGAACTTTTGGTATTAACCAAATAGTTATTTTCCTCCATGATTTGCAAATAAATTCTTTAAAAATCAAACAATGTGATTTTCTGTTTTTTTTCCACATTCTGTCTCTCATGGTTGAGGTTTACCCATGTTGACAATTACAGGCCTCTCTAATCTTTTCAAATAGGAGAACTTGCAAAATTGGTGGTTGACGAAATACTTATTTGCCCCACTGTATAATCAGACAATATAACAACACTAACTGGAAATTTTTCTTTATCTTCTGCAAAAAATGACAAATATTCCTTCACTGATTCATTTACTGTAGTTGAATGAAACATGCAGGTGAGTATTAATTACTGTTGTACCGATGCAATTTTTGGGCTCCCAATTCTGATACCGATAAAAGGTTTCAGAAAAAAATAATAAATACTAGGGCTGTCAAACGACTAAAATTTTTAATCGAGTTAATCGCAGCTTAAAAATGAATTGTAATTAATCGCAATTCAAACCATATCTAAAATATGCCCTATTTTTCTGTAACTTATTGTTGGAATGGGAAGATAAGACACGACGGACATAAACATTCAACATACTATACATAAGTACTGTATTTGTTTTTTATAACAATAAATCCACAAGATGGCATTAACTTTATTAAAATTCTTTCTGTTAACGGGATCCACGGATAGAAAGACTTGTAGTTCTTAAAGGATAATGTCATCACAAGTTATAGTCATTTTATATTATAACTAGGGCTGTCAAACGATTAAAAATTTTAATCGAGTTAATTGCAGCTTAAAAATTAATTAATCGTAATTAATCGCAATTCAAACCATCTCTAAAATATGCCATATTTTTCTGTAAATTATTGTTGGAATGGGAAGATAAGACACAAGACGGATATAAACATTCAACATACGGTACATAAGTACTGTATTTGTTTATTATAACAATAAATAAACAAGATGGCATTAACATTATTAACATTCTGTAAAAGCAATCCATGGATAGAAAGACTTGTAGTTCTTAAAAAATAAATGTTAGTACAAGTTATGGAAATTTTATATTAAAATCCCTCTTAATGTTTTTGTTTTAATAAAATTTGTAAAATTTTCAATCAAAAAATAAACTAGTCGTCCACAATTGTTGATGTCAATAATTACAGAATGCTCATGGGTGCTGAAACCCATAAAATCAGTCGCACCCAAGCGCCAGCAGAGGGCGACAAAACTCCACATAACACAAGTAACAAGTGAAAATTACACTGTGCTGTCATTTTAATCTGTTTGAGCGGGGCATGTGCGTTAATTGCGTCAAATATTTTAACGTTATTCATTTAAAAAATTAAATACCGCCCGTTAACGCGATAATTTTGACAGCCCTAATTAAAACCCCTCTTAAGGTTTTCATTTTAATAAAATTTGTTTTTCAATTTTCAATCAAAAAATAAACTAGTAGCTCGCCATTGTTGACGTCGCCGAGCGGTGATGTCACATGTGCTCCCTGCCGTTCTTCCACAGTGTCTTTAACTACGTAAGGTAGTGATTAAAATACACCATAAGGTGTCAATGGCGAGTTTTAAATTAATTAGAGATCTAGCCAAGGCAAAGTCTGAGTAAGATTTATGTGTATTTTGCATTGCAATTTTGATTGGGAATGCCAGTTCTCTTTGCATTGAGCGCTTTTCTTTTTGTGAACATTATTTATTTGAGAGATAGGAATATTATTTTTGTTGTGCTTTCACTAAATGATACTGTAGCGACTTAACTGTTCCGCCCAAATGCATGATGGGAAGTTGGGCAAACCTGACTGTCAGTGGTGGCTGCAAATGGTATACAGTACGTTCTGCGTTGCGTTCGATTAAGCGTGTTAAGAAAAAGATTGTCTCCTGTGAGAGATAGGAATATTATTTTTGTTGTGTTTTCACTAAATGATACTGCATCGACTTATCTGTTCCACACAAATGTATGATGGGAAGTTGGGCAACCATGACTGTCAGTGGTTGCTGCAAATGGTATACAGTATGATCTGTGTTGTGATCAATTAAGCGTGTTAAGAAAATGATCGTCTCCTGTCATTCTTCCCCACGTCGTTCGCCACAATACTTATAATTGTTGTGGAAGAGTTGCCAAAGCTTAAGCCGATAAAAGGCGTGATTCAATGAACGCCTGTGTCTACTCGCATTTCTCTGCCTTTTTGCTCTCAATGTGCTAAAACGGCGTCATTGTAAACTGTTTGAGGCAACGCATGAACGGGTCATTCTGTGCATTTGTTAATTGCGTCAAATATTTCAACGTGATTAATTTAAAAAATGAATTACCTCCCGTTAAAGCGATAAATTTAAATTTTTGCATACTCAATCAAATATTAAGTTATTCTGTCATTCTATCAGACACTGTTTATCTTGCTGGCTGCCATTGACAGCGATAGATGTCCAGTCCATTTGAAGTGTGTGGGCTGTAAGCTAATGAAAAATTTCGCTGCCACTCCTTCCACTTCAAATGGATTTGACGTCTACTAATGAAACAAGTCAAACTCATATAAATTCACAGCATAAGGAGGGTTGGATGCCACACGATTGTAGGTCTAGGGCGATTGGCACTCTTTGTTTTACAGCAGCATGCATAGCTGGGGGCCATCTAGGGTCGGGTGACCAGCGGTTGGAAACTAGATGTCGACAGTACATATTGCTCATCATTGGCATGTTATTTCTTAGTACTCGTCGATACTAGGGCTGCAACTATCGAATATTTTAGTAGTCAATTAATCGATGGACTAGTTAGTTCGAATAATCAAGTAATCGGATAACGAACATGAAAAATTAAAACACCTGAGCTGAGCCTCAAACGATTTATTTATTTATTTATTTTTTTTAATGAGGATCTGTGTACAAGAAAAGAACAACTGGCTAACTTAGAAAAAGTCAGCTAGCTTAAATCCTATAAAATGCTAGTTTTTTTTTTTTTTTTTTTTAACAATGCTCTTAACAAGTGGTTCAGACATATATTCCCACAAAAAACGGCTAACTATACCTATAAACTAAATTAAGAATTCATTAAAAAAAACATTAGCTCAAACAAAAACTTAGCTCACGTTGGTCTTAACAGGGATCAGTTGGATTCAGCCATGTGAAAAAAGGTAGACCAGAGGGCAGTGTATCCACCCTCATCAATAAAACTAAATGCAAACACTTTCAAAATCAACCATTTCAATGCCAATTTAATTAAGCGAATACTCAAAGAAACATTTAGTTTGAATACTTTTTTCTGATTGAATACTCGAGTTAATCGATTAATCATTGCAGCACTAGTCGATACTGATGGCGTCATTTTAGTGCAGTATCAGTACCGATACTAGTCTTTGTATCAGTGTAATCTTAGTTTTAATTGTACAAGATGATTCCAAGAGACTTTAATAAAACCTCAAAGGAGCTGTCATAAACCCGCAAATGTTCGAGATATATAATACTAAAGATGCGTTCAATCGTTGCATCATATTTTTTTCATAATATAGTATCACACTCGGAAGACTTAAGGAATAGCCAAATGGCCCCTGATAGGAAATAGGTTCCCCACCCCCTACAGTAGAGGAATTAAAATTATTCAATTAAAGACGTCTCAAGACAGAGTTCTACGAAGGGGGAGTGATCATCATCATCACATAAAGAATGGTAGTCCGCTAATATTGGAAACAGCAGCAGACGTCTCTGATGAGCCATCAGCTATGAATAGTTAAAGTGTGTCTGGATCATCGACAGGTATTAAGGGAAGAGAGACGATGTGTTCCGAACAAGTCAACATTCATCAGGGAAGGAAGGCAGGCAAGTTATAGAAGTACAGCAATTTCCCATGAGCGCACTTTTGGCCACTGAGGTTTCTTGAGCTCTTTTTGCGAAATTCAGTTATTTCAGATCAAGGACGTAGGTTTACATAAGGACAGTAGGGACGTAACACTACCAACTTTTCAGGATGCTCAAATTGTCCCCACCAACTTTTAAGCAACTTTATTTGCGTTATATAATGACTGTTACATAGGTCATGTAGGTGGTCTTCCCATATGTTACAAGGGCAGAATTGACCCTACCATTATTAAGTGAATTACAGTACTTTCATTATGTTCAGACTTACACTGACCCCTTTTCACTTGCTTAATGTGGTAGTCCCCCCCCCCCCCCCCCCAAACACACATTTGATTGGCAACCACACATACACACACACGTATTCACAGCCCGACAAATACAACATGGCGCCTCCTCCGCCCCCTCCGAAGACAAGGGATGTTATTAAAAGGTTTTTTCTGCCAGCAGCAGCCACTATAGATAATGTAAAGAGATGTCAATGTTGTGGAGGCAGGAAACACACCACTAATTTTGCTACTGAAAGTCCAACCTGCATCAGAGTTAGCATAACATTAATCTGTGCGAATTCCTCGAACCCGAGGAGGAAGCTCCTTTGAGAGAAATATCCTCCTGTATGTGATCTATTGTTAACGTTAATTAAACTTTAAGAAATGTAGTGAACCAAGGCTTACCCCATTCTCCCCAGTTTGGTTTTATTTTATTTATGTGGTCTTAAAGCAGCCCAAAGGAGCTTTCTATATTTTGTTGAGTTTGGCTGTGATTTTGGACAAAAACACTTGTGTTTTACCTAAAAAAGGTCTCCTTTTTTTGTTATTCCCTAAGAAGTTTTTTTTTGTCATATTTAATTTATTTAGACGGCCAATTTTGAGTGTTATTAAGACAAATGTTAAGAGATGATTACCAAGTTTGTATTTGTTGTGTACCGTACTTTTCGGACTATAAGCCGCTACTTTTTTCCTTCGTTTTGAATCCTGCGGCTTATAGTCCAGTGCGGCTTATTTGTTGATTTATTTGGGTTAATAGGCAACACATCCCTCCTAGCTTACATTGCATTGCTACAGATGTATATAACAATCAAAATTCATGTTCTGTGCTAATTATTTATTCAGTTACTGTTCCAGTTGTTTCATTAATTGCTTGTTATTTGGTAACACTTTATTTGACAGTGTCATAAGACTGTTATAAGACACTATCATTGGCATTACTGAATGCTTATGACAGATGTCATTAAGTGTCATCCGGCAAATTATGTCATTAACTCCATTTATGGTCAGCTCGGATCTTTTACATCCATTCAAAAGTGAGATAATTTGAATACATTGATGCTTATGACAATGTCATGTCATAATTATGATTGTCGAATGACAATCTTAAGGTACCACTTTCAAAAAAAGTGTTACCAATTACCATCACTAGCAATTAATGAAACAACTGGAACAGTAACTGAAGAAATAATTAGCACAGAACATGAGTTTTGATTGTTATTTACATCTGTAGCGCTGCAATGCATGTTAGGAGGCATGTTGGACAACGACAGTGTTGACAGCATGTGGCAGAAGAGTTTTACTGTCTCCCCCAAGGGAGCAGTGATGGCCAAATGAAGCTTTGAAGCCAATTGGTTCAAAGCTTCATGGTGGTTCATTTGGTCTTATCACAGTCGTATGAGGTCGCTGTCAAATAAAGTGTTACCGGTGAATATCTTTTGGTGTAAACATCCCATAAAACAGTGGGGACAGCTGCGGCTTATAGTCTAGTGCGACTTATTTATGAACAAATGCCGTTTTCGTGTCACATTTAGTGGGTGGCGGCTTATAGTCAGGTGCGCCTTATAGTGCAAAAATTACAGTATGTTAATATAAGTTGTGTTCAAATATTGAAATTTAAATTTGCTAATAAAATCCATACATTCATTCTGGAAGTTTTCAAAATGTTTCATTAGTAGTTTTTGAAAACAAAGTTTGGATCAAACAGTGTATCACCTGAACCTAAAAATATGCACTGCAAAAATGTCCCTTGTTTTCAGTCTAAATCTACTATAAATAAGTGAAATTATCTGCCAGTGCTTCAAGTAAATTTTCCACTTAGATTTATTGGTTGTATATTTAATCTTGAAAAAACTTATTTTTTCAAAAATGTTCCTAATTCAAGAATAGATATTGATCAAAACATTATTTGAAAGCATTTTTTCTTGATTTAGTTAAAAAACATAACTTTTAGGTGTATGGGCTTCTTAAGAACAATTGGTAATATTTACTTTAAGTGGAAGAATCTGACGCATTAGCCTTTGACACTCAAAATAAGATGGAGAAAATTATTTGACTATATTTAAGAAAACACGAGATTAAGATGTTATAAATTTGCAGTGTGAAAGTTAGCATTAGTCATTTAGCCTATCAATTAATTAGGTTCATATTGGGGAGAAATGTAGACCTGACCCCCGTTCACCCGATGTTATTGGTCTAATTAAGGGAAACCAAATCTTAGACCTTGTTTAACATTCATGACTGAGCTTTTCGATGCTGTATTACATCAACAAATTACAGTATGTAATGCAGTTGACCCAGTGGCTGAAAGAGGATGTCAAGCTCGGATCTTTTACAGCCATTGAAAAGTGAGATAATTTGCTGGATGACTCAAAATGATGTCTCTTATAAGCATTTATTAATGCTCATGGAAGTGTTATGTTATAACTACGACGGTCTTATAACAAAAAAATTGTTACCAAATACCACAAGTAGCAATTAATGAAACAACTGGAACAGTAACTGAAGAAATAATTAGCACAGAACATGAATTTTGATTTTCTATATTTGCAGCGTTACAATGCATGCTAGGAGGCATGTTGAACGACAACAATGTTGAAAGCGGTGGCAGCAGAGGTTGACTGCCTCCCTCAAGGGAGCAGTGATGATTAAATGAAGCTTCTTGAAGCAATGAAGTTTTTCAGCCAATTGGTTGAAAGCTTCATTGTGGATCATTTGGTCTTAAGACAGTTTTATGATGCCGCTGTCAAATAAAGGGTTACCAGTTAGTATCTTTTGACAGCTGCAGCTTGTATTCAAGTGCGACTTATCTATGAACAAATGTCGTTTTTGTGTCAAATTCGGCTTATGTCACGTGCGCCTTACAGTCCAAACACTACAGTGTATATATATTTTTTTTTGAATGAAATAAAAAGAATTACATACAAGTGTATTTTTCAGCCTTTCGGTTTTTCGGCCAAGTGTTTCCAATATTCGGTTTTCGGCATAGATGGAGTTTGACTTTTGGGGCAGGGGCGGCACAACATGTTGATGACCCCGAAACGCCGTGTCAGCAATAAAATTAACGTACAAGAATATTTATAATTATAAGTTGAAAATTAGCTTTTTTTTTTTTGTTTCCCATCATTCTTGAGGGGAAAAAAAAGTTCTTTCAATCAAAAAAAAGTTGCTTCAATCAAAATATATATTTTCAATTTTAAAAAAGTCTCTTCAATCAAAAAAAAAATGTGAATGCAAAAATAAATTTGAAATTTTAAAAAAATGCATTTGAAAGCTCTTTTTATTTTATTTATTTATTTATTTATTTTTAAAGTCAATTTTTTTTATTTAAGCAACTTTTTTTGATTGAAGTAATGTTGTTTTGTGTTTGGGCCAAATTTTGGCTAGGACATTTGTACGTATCATTATTAATCACTCAAAAAATAAGTTGCTTCATACAAATATATATATATATATATATATATATATATATATATATATATATATATATGTATATTCAAAAGAAAAATCACTTCAATCAAAAAAAAAAAAAGAAAAAAATTATTCATAGAAAAAAAGTTTTTGAATGCGAAAAAATATTTGAGACTCAAAAATTTGCATTTGAACACTTAATTTTTCATTAAAAAAGTTTTCTTTGATTTCAGCACTCTTTTTTGTGTTTGGGCCACATTATGGGTAGGGCATTTGTGTCTAAATCATTCAATCCCCCAAAAAGTTGCTTCAATCATAAAAAAATATTTTCAATCAAAGAAAAAAATCATTAAAATTGCCCTCCCCATTTTTTATTATTAAAAAAAAAAAATGATATGCAAAGCAAATGACCGTCTAAGGTGCTAGTCACATGATCTGTTCGAACAATAATTTTGACCCATTATAAAACATTTTATAAAAACTTTTTTTGTTCATTTCATTCATTTTTGTTGTTTGTTTTCTTGCTTTACAACTTTATACATATATATATATATATATATATATATAATTAAAATTTTTAATCGAGTTAATTACAGCTTAAAAATTAATTAATCGTAATTAATCGCAATTAATCGCAATTCAAACCATCTATAAAATATGCCATATTTTTCTGTAAATTATATATATATATTCTGTAAAATAATTTGTTGGAATGGAAAGATAAGACACAAGATGGATATATACATTCAACATATGGTACATAAGGACTGTAGTGGGCATTTCACTCTACTGTCATTTAAATCTGTCTATGCTGTCCTCACTCCGAAGCGTCTACTTTTTCCAAAGTTAGACAGCTAGTGAACGACGCCTTAATAATCAGACTTCTTTCTTTTTCATCTGATTTATTAATAAAATGGCCTCAAACCACTGTCCTCTTTAGACCGTAGTGAAACTACAAAAAAAAGTACACAAGCATTGCATTAGCAACAACGTTAGCTTAGCACGCGATACGGGTTCACTAAACATAAAGAAAAAGCGTCTTATACAAAAAATATAACATTTCGCTTACTAACATAATATGTACATTCTTTACAACAACCATACTTACGGACAAATCTTGCCCAAGGATCATATAAGCACAACATTACAACGTAGGCGTCAGCCCGAGACGTCGTGCATCCATATTGAACTGGCAAGAAAGCAATAAACCATGTCGCAAAGCGACCACAAGAGTTCGCTGTTAGACAGCACAAAAAACCTTGCTGTAAAACTTACCAAAAGGCAGAATACTGTCTGAGCGGGACATGTGCGTTAATTGCGTCAAATATTTTAACGTGATTAATTTAAAAAATTAATTACCGCGCGTTAACGCGATAATTTTGACAGCCCTAATATATTTATATATATATGTAGGAAAGTCAGCTACATGCAATGACACTTTTCGAACACCAGGAGGGGCCTGCCCCCCCCCTTAAACTCCGCTTATGGTTTTCGGTTTCGGCCAAGAATTTCTCTTTCGGTACACCTCTACATATTATACTAAATCTAAGAATATGCAGTTCAGATATTTTGTGCTGATATTAATAACATTTCGTTTTACCTAAAAATTTGAAAATTGGCAGTAGTGATCAAGTCCAACTTTTTAAAATTATTTTAAGTCTTTAAAAGGATTTCACACAAAGGAACTGCTATTTTCCCGTGCCATAAAGAAACCATACAGGTTGCTAGCAAGCTCCTATTATATGTTGTCAGTAATTACGCGTAGCTTTAGTCATCCTCATTAATTTGGTCTGCAGCTTTGTCCACAACAATAACAAGGGAAAGGTCATTGAGCAATCAGAGCCGCATTGCACTGCAGCGATGCATCCCAGCGATACGCTGTGATTGTCCTCGGCGTCCTTGCGTGGGCAACAAATGGAAGTTTTCAAACAGATAGCACGTGTGGCGGCCCGGGGAATAACCTCCAGACATTCCACGAGAGCAGACAGAGCTAGGAAAACCGTTCCATTCCCCGGAGTCCCAGCTCGCACCGCCTCTGGTCTGTGGAGAGTTGTCACAACAGGGGTTTGGAGAACGTAGATAAGCTCCCTGGGGTGGATTCAATAAGACCACGGGAGCGGTGTGAGGATATTAGCTTATCTGAGAAGGAAAGGGTGATGGCAAGTAGAAATGAGGTAAATCCACTGCTTTTTCTGATGTTGTGCCCCATGTTATCGCAGCCACAGAGAGGAGACCACCAGCGTGTGAGATTTAGCATAATCTCATTATCTTCAACAAGTCGCGACATCCACGGTCACTGTGTGTGTGTGTGGCTATGATTTCTGTCAATGGCGCTCTGTGGAGCCGTTCCCTGCTCATTGATGGTAATATATGCGGACCAGCCTATAATGCCAGTGAGATATTTTCCAAATTTGGGTCCATGTTACCGTTTTTTCAGGCTAATTTGGGTGGAAAACCAGCCTGTTTCTATTTTTTGAATTAACTGTTAACAAAAGTGGGGATTAAATCGTTTCCTGATTCAGATTTGGCAGTTGAAAACCAAACAACAAGCCTTTATCCGATGTACCATTCTGGCTTTATTTTAGCACAAGTCGGGAGATAAAATACAGCAATCGTTTTATTTTCCCCAATTTTGTTTTTCCATTACCCTGAAGATGTTGTTGTTCTTATCGACTGCTGCAGGAGGGCTCTTGCTGACCCCTGGTGCTAATATTAGCTAATGCTACAATTTCAAAACCTTGTTAACACGTGAAAAATTCCGCAGATATTCTCCAATCTCCACCATCACATTATACTGCAGCCGCTGAATAAAAAGCAGCGGAAGACTCGTGTTAAATAAACTCATAACCGAACGGATAAAGGACGAGCCCCCAATTTTTGTTACGCCCTAGTCTCGGGTCCGACAACATACATGCAATCACAATAATAACATCTGGCAGATAACATTTAACAAAAAGACCTCGGCAAATGCAAGAAAACTAGCTATTGTTATATGGGCAAATGTCTGGTGCCAAATACCAGATGTGTTATCTGACTCCAAACCAGAATACATCGATTCGCTTTTCCTTTGGAAGAATGAACTTACTCAGTTGGTCTCAAGAACAAAGTTTATCTCCAGATTTTAGTGATTACAAACAATGCAGTATCGATCGATCCTGGACCTCCCCCTTGTACCACTGCCAAAGTCAGCAAGCAGAGGAAAAGGCAACATGACTAACTGGTAGGGGTGCACGATATCCATTTTTTAAAACCGATATCGATAACTTCCTGCTCCTCAAAACTGATACCGATACGATAACCGATAATATATAAATATATAATTTTTCAATGTATAGTCACCTGAGTTTTTGAACACCTGTTGGTCAAAAATACTAGTGGTTGATTCAGCATAGATCTGCCTTTGACTGAACCAGTATTTTCATGATGACATGAACATTATACAAAACCAAGACAAGAACAGTTTTGACTTCAAATAAAATGCCCATATTAATTTTTTCAAATAAATATAAATTGAGTCGATCACAATCAATCAGTCAATGTCATTGACGATGTATTCCCCTGAACAACGAGCACTGATCTAAAACAAACATAAACCCAACAGGTATTGTGCTTTGTCAGCAGATTAAACATTTGGTGCAACAGGAGAGGAGACTTTGGGGCAGTTTACACGGCGACTCTGCGACACAAAGACGCAATGACTGAGTAGCGTACTCGTCTCGCGTGCATATGGTGTCGGCGAATACGAAAAATTCTGAATCCTGCCTCCAAAGTGGAAGAATCCGATTGCGGGGAGTTGAGGGGGGCTTCCTCTTCATGCATTTCAAAGGCTGCTGCGGCGCGAGACCGCGCCGTAACGTCAGCACTCGTACACGTCAAATTGGGCTTGCGCAGCGGTGCTACTAAACATTAAAAACAGCAAATATGCCGGCATGACGGCTTTAATTTACTGTTTTAATAATATTTCTAAATTAAATATGTTGAACGTTTCAATTAGGGCTGTTAAAATTATCGCGTTAACGCGCGGTAATTAATTTTTTAAATTAATCACGTTAAAATATTTGACGCAATTAACGCACATGTCCCGCTCAGACAGTATTCTGCCTTTTGGTAAGTTTTACAGCAAGGTTTTTTGTGCTGTCTAACAGCGAACTCTTGTGGTCGCTTTGCGACATGGTTTATTGCTTTCTTGCCAGTTCAATATGGCTGCACGACGTCTCGGGCTGACGCCAACGTTGTATTGTTGTGCTTATATGATCCTTGGACAAGATTTGTCCGTAAGTATGGTTGTTGTAAAGAATGTACATATTATGTTAGTAAGCGAAATGTTATATTTTTTGTATGAGACGCTTTTTGTTTATGTGTAGTGAACCTGTATAGCGTGCTAAGCTAACGTTGTTGCTAATGCAATGCTTGTGTACTTTTTTTTGTAGTTTCACTACGGTCTAAAGAGGACAGTGGTTTGAGGCCATTTTATTAATAAATCAGATGAAAAAGGAAGAAGTCTGATTATTAAGGCGTCGTTCACTAGCTGTCTAGCTTTGGAAAAAGTAGACGCTTCGGAGTGAGGACAGCATAGACAGATTTAAAGGACAGTAGAGTGAAATGCCCACTACAGTCCTTATGTACCGTATGTTGAATGTATATATCCATCTTGTCTTATCTTTCCATTCCAACAAATTATTTTACAGAATATATATATAATTTACAGAAAAATATGGCATATTTTATAGATGGTTTGAATTGCGATTAATTGCGATTAATTACGATTAATTAATTTTTAAGCTGTAATTAACTCGATTAAAAATTTTAATCGTTTGACAGCCCTAGTTTCATTTTTTGTGCCTTTTTGAACAAAAGAAAAAGGACATTGCTTCGAGTGGGGGGGCATATTTTTTTCCAGGCTGAGGGAGCTTGGTGGGGTCAAAGTGCATCATTCTCTGTTGCCCTGTAAATCTGCACTGCCCCCTAGGGCCTGGCATGAATACTACATCATTTTCATGCAGAATTGCGACATTGTTCAAATGGAGACGCAAATGCAAATGTGAAATTTTTCGCATTCTCGTAGAGTCACCATGTAAACGGCCCCTTTTGTCGTCTTGTTCCATGAAACAACTTTCTTAACCTGGCAAAAATAGAGCAGCAAGCCTATCAATAACCAAAAAGCCTCTCAAGAACTTGTAAACATAACGCTGTAAAATGCAAACATTTGCTAATTGCCATAGTAAGGTTTATAACTCAGTGAAACAGCCTCTAGAAACGTAACAAAACTTTGCATACTGGCAAAACAGGAGTGGAAACAAATACACACATCCCAATCAGACACCGTGCCAAAAATATTATTAATAGGCCCAATAACATATTGTTATCGGATTTATTGGGATGACGTCATAATTCCTATTATCGGACCGATAATTATCGTGCACCTCTACTAACTGGTCTCTGGTTTTTAGGCTTTTGTAGGCGTAAACAAAACGTGCAGACAAACAAGCCCCGCCAATTCTTGCCTTCAATCTCTGTTGGGCTATTTAGTGAGTTGGCAGGATGTGTCGTCACTCCACTTTTGTCGCTATAATGTCACTTCCTTGATGTGACTCATAATTCATGAGCATCAGTTTAGTTGAACCTCTTCGACTACCACTGGTACGTAATATTTCTTAAAACCATCTTTTGAAATATAATATGATAGTCCAATGTACAACATAGTGCAAATATCAAAATCATATCAGTGCAAGTTCGGTTGTGTTTTCACATATTTACAATCTATAGAAGCAAGGATACCCGGGTCCAACAACATAAAATCATAGCAAATGCAAATGGCACCAAGGCGGAACATGGCAGCTGTTAATCAAATGCCATTCAAATGGATTGGACTTCTATCGCCGCTAATTTATTGTTTGACATTGACAATGCTACAAACCCAATCCATTTTAATGGCTACACAGTTTGACTACAGTGGAAGCAAATATCCAGACAAGTGCATGAGTCACTATGATCCGAGTCACAAGTAAGTCCTGAGTCTTACCTGTTGTGGGCAAGTCGAGTCGAGTCACGAGAGTCATAAAGTTGTGTCGAGTCGAGTCGGGTCTCAAGGTCATGTTGAGTCGAGCCGAGTCACAAGGTTGTAAAGACAAGTTGTGTCAAGTCAAAAGATTGTCGAGTCAAGTCGATTCACAGGTTAGTCAAAGCCTTCACCACTGTTCCCCATCCCACCCACAAAGCAGTCAGGTTTATCTTTGAGGGAAATCTTACTGTGAATGTTCAAAGAAAGGGTGAGGGTGTGGCGAGAGCGGCCAAGGCGACTAAGCAGATCACTGGCAGGTGTGAGCCTATCTACAATACAAGTTTTTCGAGTCAGCTTGTCAAGTTTAGAAGCATTGTCTTAAGGGTCGAGTGGAGTTGAGAGTCATTGTCTCTTGAGTCAAGTTGAGAGTCATTGTCGCTTGAGTCGAGTTGAGTCGTTGTCTCACGAGTCTCGTCTCGAGTCATTGTCTCACGAATCGAGTCTCTTCTCGAGTCAGTCTCACGAGTCTCGTCTCGAGTCATTGTCTCACAAGTCTCGTTTCGAGTCATTGTCTCACGAGTCGAGTTGTCTCATCTCGAGTCACTGTCTCATGAGTTGAGTCGAGTCTCGAGTCATTGTTGAGTCGAGAGTCATTGTCTCTCAAGTCGAGTCATTGTTGCTTGAATCGAGTTGAGTGTCATTGTCTTATGAGTCTTGTCTCGTCTCGTGTCAGTCTCACGAGTCTCGTCTCGAGTCATTGTCTCACAAGTCTAGTTTCGAGTCATTGTCTCACGAGTCGTCTCATCTCGAGTCATTGTCTCATGAGTTGAGTCGAGTCTCGAGTCATTGTTGAGTCGAGAGTCATTGTCTCTCAAGTCAAGTCGAGTCATTGTTGCTTGAATCGAGTTGAGTGTCATTGTCTTATGAGTCTCGTCTCGTCTCAAATCATTGTCTCAGTCGTGTCTCGTTTCATCTCGAATCATTCTCTCATGAGTCGAGTCTCGAGTCATTGTCGAGTCTCGAGTCATTTTCTGTCGAGTCGAGTCATTGTCTCTCGAGTCACGTCTCGTGTCGAGTCATTGTCTCACAAGTTGTGTCTCTTGAGTCATTGTCTCACAAGTGCCGTCTCGAGTCATTGTCTCAAAGTCTTGTCTCGAGTTATTGTATCCCGAGTCGAGTCTCGTCTCGAGTCATTGTCTCAAGAGTCGAGTCGAGTCCTGAGTCATTGTCTTACGAGTCGAGTCTCGAGTCAGTCTCACAAGTTGAGTCGAGCCAAGTCTGGAGTTGTTACCTAACAAGTCGTGTCTAGTCTCGAGTCTTGAACCCTCCAAGCTCAAGCGAGTCAAATCCGTGTCTGCTATTTTTTTTCAAGTCCCAATCGGGTTTCGAGTCATCAAATCTGCGACTGGAGTCAACTCTAGTCTGAGTTCTTTTGACTCGAGTTCAATTGTCTCCAACTATCTTCAGTTCCAAAACATGTGTTATCAGAGGAAATAACGCAAGGTGAATTCTTTCCTTCCACACTTTAAATATCAGTATCATAAAAGCGTTTATGAAGTGTACAGACGCTGGTTTAATTAGCATTTTAACAAAGTGCCATACGAGGATAGAGAGAAGTTAACCATTGTTACGTAAAATAGTAGTAAAATTGAGATGCTTGTGAGGTTGAGAGCAGGAATTAGAAAGCCGACCTCATTTCATGCTGTTGAACTGATATTATCGTTTCCTAGGCGATCCACTCAGTTGCCTGGCATCACGAGGGCAAGCAGTTCGTGTGCAGTCACTCAGACGGGACGCTGACCATATGGAACGTGAGAGGCCAGGGAAAACCCATACAGACAATCACCCCCCACGGTAAGCACGTTTTCTACCACTTGTTTACTATTCTAGCTATCTTCACTTGCATACACCAGCGTTACATTTTCCCCTCGGAGCTCTTTTGACAAGTTCGAGGACCCGCGAGAAGGCCCCGCTTGGTGTGTTGCAAAAAGGATTTTAGCCCTGTGCCTTTTTTTTTTTTTTTTTTTTTTTTTTAATTACTTGTTTCTCCTCTGATGCTCATTTAATTACTGTGGTATTTCGTGTGCAATTATGCAAATTCCTTTGACGGGTTTAAGCAGGGCTTACTGTATTCCTTCTTTAATTGTCTCTTGTTGTTAAAATAGTTAAGGAACACGCCTCTTTGTTATTGGAATTATTATTCAGAGCTTTATTCACCTTAACTCATTCAATGCCATTGATGGGGATTGGCGTCCAATGAGTTAATAGATGAAATCTGTTCAATGATGTTTCTCATGTAACTTGTGTTTGGGTTGGATTTCAGGAAAACAGCCCAAGGATGGAAAGAAGCCAGAGCCTTGTAAACCCATTCTAAAAGTGGAATACAAAACCACCAGAATGGGGTAAGTGACATATTTTGGCTTGAATTTATGACTGTTTTCTTTTAAAAATGAGCAAAAATAGTCAGTTGCCATATAAAGGGCAACAAGTTACTTTTTAAAGCCTATATTTGTGAAATATATAAACAGAATAAACTATACAAGTGTGGCCCACATGTCTTAAAATTAGGAATGTCAAATGATTAAAATTTTTAATCGAGTTAATTACTGCTTAAAAATTAATCGTAATTAATCGCAATTCAAACCATCTATAAAATATGCCATATTTTTCTGTAAATTATTGTTGGAATGGAAAGATAAGACACAAGACGGATAAATACATTCAACATACAGTACATAAGTACTGTATTTGTTTATTATAACAATTAATCAACAAGATGGCATTAACATTATTAACATTCTGTTAAAGTGATCCATGGATAGAAAGACTTGTATTTCTTAAAAGATAAATGTTACTACAAGTTATAGAAATTTTATATTAAAACCCCTCTTTATGTTTTTGTTTTATTAAAATTAGTAAAATGTTCAATCAAAAAATAAACTAGTAGCTCACCATTGTTGATGTCAATTGTGCTGAAGCCCATAAAATCATTTGGACCCAAGCGGCTCCGCCCAGGGGATACAATTTTTGACTAAGGTAACTACATTGGCACGACAACGGTGGGCGTACCATACTCAATGGATGATGATCGTGGTGAAAGGTATAGTTGCCCTGCCAGCAGCCTGATTTAGAATTCCCCTCAAGAATGATGGGAAACAAAAAAAAACGCTAATTTTCAACTTATAATTATAAATATTCTTGTACGTTAATTTTATTGCTGACACTGCGTTTCGGGGCTCATCAAAATGTTGTGCCCTCCCTGCCCCAAAAGTAAAACTCCATCTCTGCCGAAAACCGAATATTGGAAACACTTGGCCGAAAAGCCGAAAAATACACTTGTATGTAATTCTTTTTATTTCATAAAAAAAAATATATACTGTAGTTTTCGGACTATAAGGCGCACCTGACATAAGCCAAATTTGACAGAAAAACGACATTTGTTCATAGATAAGTCGCACTTGAATTAGGGCTGTCAAACAAATAAAATTTTTAATCGAGTTAATCACAGCTTAAAAATTAATTAGTCGTAATTAATCGCAATTAATCGCAATTCAAACCATCTATAAAATATGCCATATTTTTCTGTAAATTATTGTTGGAATGGAAAGATAAGACACAAGATGGATATATACATTCAACATACGATACATAAGGACTGTATTTGTTTATTATAACAATAAATCAACAAGATGGCATTAAAATTATTAACATTCTGTTAAAGCGATCCATGGATAGAAAGACTTGTAGTTCTTAAAAGATAAATGTTAGTACAAGTTATAGAAATTTTATATTAAAACCCCTCTTAATGTTTTTGTTTTATTAAAATTAGTAAAATTTTCAATCAAAAAATAAACTAGTAGCTCGCCATTGTTGATGTCAATTGTGCTGAAGCCCATAAATTCATTTGGACCCAAGCGGCAGCAGAGGGCGCCAAACACCAAAAAACAAGTAACAAGCGGACATTACACTGCTGTCATTTTAATCTGTTTGAGCGGGGCATATTAATTGCGTCAAATATTTTAACGTGATTAATTTAAAAAATTGATTACCGCCCGTTAACGCGATAATTTTGACAGCCCTACTAAAAATATGATGCGAATGTCTCTACATACGGAATTTTCAGGTTATGGCACGCTTCAACGGGGAAAATATTGCCTCTTATTACGTAATATATTTCAGGATACGAAAGGCAAATATACAGTATGGGGTGCTACTCTCAGCTCCCAGAGTCCACTGAACGTAACATAATTATAGCTGCTTTGCCATTGGCTATTGCCTCGAATCTTCCTGGCATCCAATTGGGTAAGCGGGACCTCTACTGTATGTGTATGTTTGTATCCATAGCGTCCTCTTCATTCGCCCCTCGGGCCGTGAGGTGTTCTGACAGCTTTACGTGGGTGTATTAACTTTTATTCTTTACTCTATTATTGTTTTTTTTTACATTATACACAACTCTCATTTTATGTTTACTGTGCAATAATCTAATTGTAACATGTATTTGATACAAATTTTGATGCATTTCTATGCTTGATAAAAAGATATATGTCTGAATTTTGGGGGGCGTGGAACGGATTAGGGTATTTAATTGGAAAATGGGTCTCTCATTATGGAATTTTTGGTTTGCAAAATTACTTCCAGAACCAATTAATTTCAGAAGTAGAGGTACCACTGTATCTGGACGCCTAGTCTCAATTCTAATTATATTTCTTAATCCATTTGGGCGAATGAACGTTTCGCCCAGTGGCGGAACAAATGTCAACAGGGCCCCGGGTGTGATGAGTATGAACGGGCCCTCTGAGGCGAACGTCCGGTGGGTGGGGGTTCTTGTGGATAATTATTCGCAGGCCCGTCCATACTTTTGCAGGCCTTTCAAGACGATCATCTCATTGGTGGGGCAGGGGCGGTGCTAGTTGAAAATTCTCTGAAGGCCCGCAAATTTGGCCCCCTTAGGGGCCCCGGTGCAGTGGGAGTGTGTTTGTGCATATTTTAACACTTAACTCATTCACTCCCAGCCATTTTCACCGGTGCAACCCCCTTTGCTCCCAGCCATTTTACTGGATTTTGACTGATATTGCAAGGCCCAGAGAAAATTCAGTTCTATTGCTATATAAACATGGAACCCACCAAAAGAAAGAGCACTCTCTTCTTTCAGGAGGAAAAAAGTAACTTCATATCTTTTTCCATTCTTTAGAAATCAGCATTAGAAAATAGCTTCGTTTGAGCAATTTTCCAATTTCTGATGAAAAAAAAAAAGAGAGAAATTGAGCTTTTTTGTGAACACATACATTTCAAACATAACTTTGACTTGAACACAACTATTTTTTGCTTTAGTTACATCCCAAACATCTGAGTAATGTTTTCCTTTTACAAAATAACAAACGACAAATAGTTGAAATAGAGCTTTTGATAGCAAAGTAACAATTTATTTACACATAACTAAATGAGATGACGCTGTTGTGGGCGCGACAGCCGGGTTAACTTTTCCCTCATCTCCGCCTGCCTCGTAAAGATGGATTTTTTTGAGTATCTGCGGGGCCTGCTCGGCGAGCAGCACAGACTTAACGACATCGTCAGCCGCACTGGTGGTCCCGGTCGTTCTGCTCAGTCGTCCAGCGCCTGGCATCCTTCTGCCGGCACCCCGGCCGTTGGTTGCCGTTGAATCGGGTTGCGGATCTTACCAAATACGCTACTGCCCTCCAGTGTGCAGTTTTATTGCTTTAAAATGGATTTTCAGCTTTGTGCTTTGGAGCTCAGTTGAATCAGAACCCAGAGATGTCTCTTATGAAAAAAAACAAAACATAAAGGACATATAAATATGTCTTTGGGACACTGAAACAATTAAAAATAGAACGAATTTATACGTTTTGGGAAGAAAATGAGTTAAACACTATATTACAGCACCGCGAACCATCTTGCCTTTCAGTTTGACCCTCTCCTTGCCCAAGCACACCTCCTTCACACCTGCAAACTAGGCCCCCTTGAGGCCGGCGCACCCCCCCTAACCTTCGCCCCTTGTTTCGGCCCTCCCAGTCCATATGGATTAAACGTTGAATGCCATCAATGGCACTGAAACATGAGTATTCACACCTAGTTCTGCGAGAGGGATCGCTGCTGGTCACTAACACATTATAGCAATGCGATTACTTTCTTTCAGTAATGGGCAATCTTCCAAACCAGTATCTGATTAAAGTTAGTTTCCTGAGTGTCTCTGCGTTACTATTTTGTTATTGCCTCATAATATGTGTAGAATAAAGAATATTGTAGTCATGTAAGAAGAGCAGTTTGAATAGAAAATGTTAGAAAGATTCCCACTACGCGTTCGTTTCCATGTTAACCGCTCATAGTTTCTGTTTTGGTCACGAGTCACATGCGCTAAGTGTTTTGGGACTGAGAAAGGCGTGTGTAGCAAGGGTGGACATTTGAGCCGAGTACAGCCACCTCTTGAGATGTGCGAGGGAATGTTGATCTGTGTGCGTCCATGAATGAACGGGAATATTTTTCCTTCATTCTAGAGCACAGGTGTCAAACCGATTCCAGAAAGGGCCAAGTGGGTGCAGGTTTGCTTTCCAACCAATGAAAAGGACACCTTTTCACCAATTACATCTTTTACTTGTGTAATCAGTTAAACTTTGTCAGGTGCTGCTTGTTTCAGCAGGAAGTTCATTGGTTAAACTCTCTGCGTTGTATCGGTTGGAACAAAATCCAGCACCCACTCGGCCCTTTCTGGAATTGGTTTGACACCTGTGTTCTAGAGGGTTCTAGCGATAGGTTGGAGCCGCTACATGCGCTGCCGTTTCGTAGCTCTGCCGTCGCAACGGCGGGTAGTCGGCAAGAATTGTTTACATCATATTCGTGTTGTACATTAATGCCGTCAGGTGACGTGTTCGTTTAGCAACTTTGGGATATGTTGTAATCCCGATTAATAGTTGCCGCAACGTTTTGTGGCCTAATTGACCGCATATGTGTATGGAGTACTTCTGGGTTATGCGCGTGTATTCACGCCCGCCTTCACCTTAATGGCTTATTGCACTGTGCAGTTCATTTGTGTGTTGTTGATTACTGTGCAGTCAATTTGCATTGTTTTACATTGGCACTGATATGCTGTTAATCGTAACCCGAAGTTCAGAATTTTTTACATTAAATTTAATCTGATAGTTAGTGGGGGTTTAATTAGTTGTTGGAGTAGATTTCAACAAATTCCATACAAGTTTGTCAGATATTTGTTAGTTTCAGGGGTCCGGAATGGCTTAGCTCAGGGGTTCCCAACCTATTCCACTAAGGCACACTGTGGGTGCAGGATTTCATTCTTACCAAACAAGATGACAACACTTTTTCCCCAATCTGGTGTTTTACAAGTGCAATCAGTTGATTGCAGTCAGGTGTGGCTTGTTTTAGCAGAAGCCTCATTGGTTCAACTGTCTCTGCTGGATCGGCTGGAACAAAAACCAGGACCCACAGTGTGCCTTGAGGACTGGGTTGAAAACCCCTGGCTTAGCTAGCGCAAGTCAATGGTGGTTGAAATCAACTCCATTGACGAATTGAACCCCCGCTAACTCGAAGATTAAGCCTTATGTGAAATATTCTGATCTTCCCCTTTAAATTCAATTATCGGAAAGTCAATACATGTAAAGACATTTTTCTGTTTTCATTCTTATGTTGAGAGAGCAAATGGAGAAAAATTGGTAAAAAGTAACCCATGAATTACTTTTAAAGTAACTTTGTTACTTTGATAATAAAGTAATCGGTAAAGTAATGCCATTAAATTTTTTAGGCGTAATCAGTAATCAGTAATTACATTACTTTTTCAAGTAATCTGTGACAACACTGGCTGCCAGCCTCTCCCAGTCAAAATGGATTGGACGTCTTGCGTCTGCTGCCAATGAATTCAATGCCAAGAAAGTGTTCACACCCTGCCACAACTTCTTTCCTTTCTTTTACTTGCTGTTCATTTCCCCAGGGAGCCCTTCATCATCCTGTCCGGCGGTCTTTCCTATGACACGGTGGGCCGGCGGCCGTGTCTGACGGTCATGCACGGGAAGAGCACGGCCGTCCTGGAAATGGACTACCCCATCGTCGACTTCCTCACCCTCTGCGAGACGCCATACCCCAACGGTGAGTCTGTTTGTTCTTCGTCTGTTCTTTAATTACGAGCGCAGATGCATTAAATCTAGAATTTCCCAAGGGGATGTATGGAAATTGCTCTTTTTTTCCCGTGCACAATAGCCCCCTGCGTCTAAATAGAATTAGCATATTTTTACGTGTTGAGCTGAAACAAGTGGATAGGAACGCAACGTAATCTTCTGCGTAAAAGCATTCATTTGGCATACAAGCAACTGCGGGACGGATTAGCCCGCGCATTATGTAACAGTGGAGACTTCATTATGTCACTAGCAGCCATCTGATCTCATCACTAAGGATTATTACATTGTATGCATCTGTGTCTGGCGGGTGCATTAATATGTATATGACTGAAGAGGGATGAAAACATAAACATACCAGTAGAGATGATTACCTAATTAAGTTTTGCATCTGTTTGACATTTTGAAACATACAGATTTTCAGGAACCTTACGCTGTGGTGGTCCTTCTGGAGAAGGATTTAGTGGTGATCGACCTTGCACAAAACGGGTGAGCACCCCTCACTTTTATTTTTAACCGTTCAAGCTTTCGTGAAGGAAGGCTGAATTATTTTTGTGCCTGGTGTCCAACAGTTACCCCATCTTCGAGAACCCCTACCCATTGACCATTCACGAGTCCCCGGTGACTTGCTGCGAGTACTTCGCCGACTGCCCCGTGGACCTCATACCAGCACTTTACTCAGTTGGCTCGAGACAGAAGCGTCAGGGCTACAGCAAAAAGGTACATTGAGCATTCGGAACAGTTGCAAAACAACACAATGTCTATGGCGGAAAACACAGGCAAGACTGAAAAAGCAGTTTCTGCTAATGCACTCCTCTTTAAAAGAAACTGCTTTATTTTAAGCCAAAACAACTGTTGTGTTTGATAGAACATCATGTCTATATGCTGCCATAGCAAATTCATGGCGCATGAAGCCCCCAAACTATTTTTAATTTGTCCGTTTTACCCTGAAAATCTCCGTTTACAGACGTCGCGCAACCGTAGCTGCCGGCCATCTTAGGTGGGTCAACTAGTGGTGGGCAACTAGATCTTAGTACTCCTTCATACCGATGATGTCATTTTAGTGCCAGATCGGTACCAATACTAGCATTGGTATCAGTGCAACACTGGCAAATATGCCTCATTGATTCTTTGGCCATTTTTTTGGATCTTGTGTGATCTTGAATTTTCTGAAACTCGAAGGAGAACAATTACTTTGCCACTTTTCATTTTGGATGTTTTGGAGCGCTCATCTAAATCAAAATTTTAATACTAATGTTACAATTCCCAAGTACCTTAAAGTAAGGTTCTTAGTTACAAGCCATGCTTGGTCAATTCATTTTGCTTTGTTTATGAAGACGCCACTCCTTTTATTTTTATCACCAAAACATGAAATGTCATCATTTGAATGCTGGTACAAATTTAGTTTTTTATTATTGTTTAGAATAAATTATAATGACAAAACAAGCAGCAAAAGACAAATATCTCGCTATTGTTGTATTTTATCTTTAATGCCGTTCCTAAATCGAATGACTCATACACAGACGAGACAGCTTTTATTGTGAAAGGTGAATAAATGTGCCGTTATGTGCCAATCACAATAAAACGCTGAGCGCACCTCTTTGTCCGTTAATGGGACGGAACACAACAATAACATCTCGGTTTATTTTTCATTTGACTTCCACTGTCCGACAGGGTTATAAAAATGTAAAACATTTATCTGCCTTTATCTAGCACGTCGGCTGCCATTGGCGACGATAGATGTCCAAAATAGGGAGGCGCGTCTTCATTAAATCGAAGCCTATATTGACATGTCATTGACGCTAACGGGACGTGCGCATTTGCTGTGTTCCAGGAGTGGCCTATCAGTGGCGGCAACTGGGGTCAAGGCACACAAAGCTACCCGGAGATCATCATCACAGGGTAAGATAACTATATCGCTCGTGGGCGACTGTAGCCGCTGATGTATTCCAAGCATGAGCTCATATGATATTCTTGTCCAGTTCCCGTCTCGCTCTTTAAGAGTGTGCCGCCGCTTGCCGTATGGTGGGCTCCCCAGTGCACTCAGACAAATTGGCGAGAAAACCAGGAGCACAGAGTGAATAAGAAAAAAAACCAAGAGAAGGAATACAATTGTCTTGTCGAAATGATTGACTAGTATACCTCAGAGAGAGCTGCAGAATAATGCATTTATTCCATTTTAGTCTTTCTAATGTTATGTTATATATATACACACACAGTATACATACGTGTATATTAATAAATACATATAAAAATGCTGTAGATACGCACTATGTTTATGTATACTGTACATATGTATAATACAGTGGGGCAAATAAGTATTTAGTCAACCACTAATTGTGCAAGTTCTCCCACTTGAAAATATTAGAGAGGCCTGTAATTGTCAACATGGGTAAACCTCAACCATGAGAGACAGAGTGGGGGGGGGGGCACATTGTTTGATTTTTAAAAAAATTATTTGCAAATCATGGAGGACAATAAGTATTTGGTCAATACCAAAAGTTCATCTCAATACTTTGTTATGTACCCTTTGTTGCCAATAACGGAGGCCAAACGTTTTCCGTAACTCTTCACAAGCTTTTTCACACACTTTTGCAGGTATTTTGGCCCATTCCTCCATACAGATCTCCTCTAGAGCAGTGATGGTTTGGAGCTGTCGTTGGGCAACACGGACTTTCAATTCCCCCCACAGATTTTCTATGGGGTTGAGATCTGGAGACTGGCTATGCCAATCCAGGACCTTGAAATGATTCTTACAAAGCCACTCCTTTGTTGCCCTGGCTATGTGTTTGGGATCATTGTCATGCTAAAAGACCCAGCCACGTCTCATCTTCAAAGCCCTTGATGATGGAAGGAGATTTTCACTCACAAGTCTCTCGACACATGGCCCCATTCATTCTTTCCTTTACACAGATCAGTCATCCTGGTCCCTTTGCAGAAAAACAGCCCCAAAGCATGATATTTCCACCCCCATGCTTCACAGTGGGTATGGTGTTCTTCGGATGCAATTCGGTATTCTTTCTTCCTCCAAACATGAGAAACTGTGTTTCTACCAAAAAGTTGTATTTTGGTTTCATCTGACCATAACACATTCTCCCAGTTCTCTTCTGGATCATCCAAATGCTCTCTAGCGAACCGCAGACGGGCCTGGACGTGTACTTTCTTCAGCAGGGGGACACGTCTTGCAGTGCAGGATTTGAGTCCCTGGTGGCGCATTGTGTTGCTGATAGTAGCCTTTGTTACTGTGGTCCCACCTCTCTGTAGGTCATTCACTAGGTCCCCCCGTGTGGTTCTGGGATTTTTGCTCACCGTTCTTGTTGTCATTTTGACGCCACGGGGTGAGATCTTGCATGGAGCCCCAGATTGAGGGAGATTATCAGTGGTCTTGTATGTCTTCCATTTTCTAATAATTGCTCCCACAGTTGATTTCTTTACACCAACTGTTTTACCTATTGCAGATTGAGTCTTCCCAGCCTGGTGCAGGTCTACCATTTTGTCTCTGCTGTCCTTTGACTGCTCTTTGGTCTTGGCCATAGTGGAGTTTTGAGTGTGACTGACTGAGGTTAAAACAGGTGGCATTAATACAGGTAACGAGTGGAGCCTCGTTAGACCTCGTCAGAAGAAGTTAGACCTCTTTGACAGCCAGAAATCTTGCTTGTTTGTAGGTGACCAAATACTTAATTTTCACTCTAATTTGGAAATAAATTCTTTAAAAAATCAAACAATGTGATCTTCAGTTGTTTTTTTCCACATTCTGTCTCTCATGGTTGAGGTTTATCCATGATGACAATTACGGGCCTCTCTAATCTTTTCAAGTAGGAGAACTTGCACAATTGGTGGTTGACTAAATACTTATTTGCCCCACTGTATACAGTAGGTAGATATGTGAATAATACAAAATCTCTTCTTCTTTTTTTTTTCTTTTTTTTAATTGCTTGCTTTTTCAGGCATGCTGATGGAACGGTGAAGTTTTGGGATGCCTCTGCAAGTGAGCAGTCTTTTTTTTTTTTTTTAAATTATTATTATTATCAAATTAGACGTTAAAAACATTCAGGTTAAATTTATATCTAAAAAGTCATTTTCATTAATAAAACAGTGCAGATAAATTTTGTACTAATAATGCATTAGTATTGCACTGTATTATTTTTCTATTTTCTAAATAATTCATTGATTGACTAGACGTCTTCAATATCATTGAGGTATCCTTATGAAACAGATCGATCGATACTAGACTTGATCGATCGCTTGATCGATAAAGTAATACTTTATTGATGCCCAAAGGAGAAATTCGGTGTTATCATTTGCTGTATACAGTGCTTATGTTGGTTGGTCATTAAAAAGAATTCAAAATCATGAAATGGATTTTGTTAAATTTCAGACCTTAAAAACATTAAATGCTCCAGGCATTTAAAATTATATAAGCTTAATGGTTAAAAAAAAATAATAATAATTTAAATAATTTGTCTGCCAATAAAGCATTTTAAATGATATCAGATAATATTGACATCGGTTTTTCATTATCGGTTTTGGGCAAATATGCGTGTTGCCTTCAAAGTGAATGTAGAAGCCTTCTGCCTTTGAGCAAGGGCTGGTCACAGCTTAGCACAGCAGTTATACTTATAGACCATTGGATGCCTTCATACTAAGATGCTTGGGATTTGTTATGTGAGCAGACTATTTGCATTCATGGTGCAAAAATTAAAGAACAATAAATAATTTAAAAATAATGCATTATAAACTAGATTACATACTTCATTCACTCTACTGTATGGAAGCTGTGTGCCATTGTTGTTATTTTGAGCCAGAAGCACTGTGTGAGCCATATGTCATATGGCAGTGCCTTATTGGCACTATGTACTTGCACTTGATCAAAAAACTGATGTTTGCACTAATTTTACTTCAACAATAAATGTAGTGGCGAAATGTTGGCACTTCTTTTTCCATAACTTCAGTTGAAGTTGTTACATTTATCATTATTAAAGTATCCAGTGGGGTTTCACAATACATTTAGCCATAATATGTTAATTCCACGACCACATATGTTGGTATCGGAATTTTTGAGTTGAATAATATCAGGTTATCAGTTAAAAAAATATTGTCGCACAACTCTACTTACAATTTGTGTGTCTGAAACTATCTGCAGTTGCGCATGGGCATTAAATTAGTTTAAAGTGGCATTAAAATTTACATTAAAAAGCATTAAATAAGATTTTCTGATACCTAGAGACCTTGGTATGGTAACCATGTTAAAAAAAAAAAAAACATAATGATGCAGAACAGTCTTTGTTGAGTTAGATCTGACAGCTGTTGTAAACTAATTTTTGGGTTCAGACTCCACCACAACTGATTTCAGTTTTTGTGTATCACGACTCAAGTTTCGCCTCGTTTTCTTAAAAATTATATCTATTAAAAATAGGGTTGTTCCGATCATGTTTTTTTGCTCCCGATCCGATCCCGATCGTTTTAGTTTGAGTATCTGCCGATCCCGATATTTCCCGAGCCGATTGCTTTTTTTTTTTTTTTTGCTCCCGACTCAATTCCAATCATTCCCGATAATTTTTCCCGATCATATAGATTTTGGCAATGCATTAAGAAAAAAAATAATAAAACTCGGACGAATATATACATTCAACATACAGTACATAAGTACTGTATTTGTTTATTATGACAATAAATCCTCAAGATGGCATTTACATTATTAACATTCTTTCTGTGAGAGGGATCCACGGTTAGAAAGACTTGTGACTTTGTATATTGGGACTAAATATTGCCATCTAGTGTATTTGTTGAGCTTTCAGTAAATGATACTGTAGCCATGCTCAAATGCATGATGGGAAGTGGAACCATGACTGTGCGTAGTGCTACCAATTGATATATCTTCTCTGCGTTGGGAAATAACATAAGGTGTTAAGAAAAAGATCAATTGCTACCTTTCTTCCCCACATTGCTTCCCACGATATTTCTGGTCGTAGGGAGAGGGATTGTAAGGCTTTAGCCAATTAAATAAAGGCTCCGAAGGCTGCCAAAAATCACTCTACTCATTTTACGCTGCCTTTTAGCTCTATATATAGGTAAAACAGCGCCATTATAGATTGAACGCGACAATGCGTGAGTGGGTCGTGCAGCGCATGCGTTAATTGCGTTAAATATTTAAATGTGATAAATTTTTAAAAGATTAATTACCGCCGTTAACGGGATAAATTTGATAACCCTACCTTAAGCCTAAACTAAAGACTCTGGATGAGTGTAACATATTATGTCTGTAACGTTAAATACAATTAGAAAACGATTTCATTAAAAAATATATATATATTAAAAAAAAAGGCATGCCCGATATTTTTTTGCCGATTCCGATACTTTGAAAACGACGTGATCGGACCCGATCGATCGGCATCCCGATCAATCGGGACATCTCTAATTAAAAATACGCTATAAACGTCTTGTTAAAAAAAACAAATATTATCATATAAGGAAATATGAAAGAACCTGCCATTAGAGCAGTTTTCATTTAACTATTATGTTTTTATAAAAGATATTTCTAGTTGTGTGCAAGTAGTAATAATGTACATACAAGTAGGTAATAGGTGGAGAAAATACTTGAAGTAAAAATGAATAGAAACTGCAGATATGTTTTGAAATGTCACAAAAATAAACATGAATCAGAAAAATAAATATTGCAGTAAAGATAGCTGATGAATCTAATAAGGTACACTGACTAATCTGTACTTCTTTATCACTACTGCTGTATTGCAAACTGACCTTACTGTGTTTGCCTCAGTAATGCTCCAGGTGCTCTACAAACTGAAAACGGCCAAGGTGTTTGACAGGAGCCGCTCCAAAGAGGACAAAGGCGGCCCCGAGGCGTCTGACGAGGACCCCTTTGCCATCCAGCTGATGGCCTGGTGCGCCGAAAGCCGCATGTTGTGCGTGGCCGGCGTGTCGGCCAACATCATCGTCTACCGCTTCAGCAAACTGGAGGTCACCACTGAGGTGGTGCAGGTGGGGGGAGTCTTTCTTGTTATGTCAACATTGTCTACAAAGATATCATTGTTGAAGCACACACAGACAGTCTTTGAAATTACTCATTCATTGACATTTTTATATATTACACTGTGCATACAGTATGATTCAATCATTAGTCAAATGAAAATTAGTTTTGGAGCACTACCCAAAGACGCCGTTAATAACATACCGAATCAACGTCAGCCGGTGGACCTACCATAATAAATATTGAACAACTAAATAAATCATAATCATATTTTATTGTTTTTCAACTGAGTGCATTTTACAAAATGAATACAAATGCACATTTGTTTGGTAATTCTCCTCATATGTCTCTGTCTGTCCTTTTTTTTCCTTCTTTTTTTACCTCTTTTCTTTGGCGGCACAACCAATCCTGCTGTACCCTCAAAAAGGTTTAACCAAGTGGCTGTTATCATAATTACTAGTGTGGCACCGATGCCATTTTTAGGTTCCAGATACTGATTTCAACACCCGGGAGTACTTGCCTCATTTTCGGGGGAGAGAAATAATATGCTGTGTTATATACCATATTGGCCCGAATATAAGACGGCCCTGATAATAAGACGATCCCTTCTTTTTCAAGACTCAAGTTTGAAAGAAGACTTTTTGAAAACCAAGTTTATTTTTATACTGAAAATAATTACAGTACATCCGAAACAAATGACTATAACAATATATTTGAGAGAAAAAGCATGTTTTTTTTTTTGCCTAATTCAATTCTTAATATCTGAACATTTAAATATGTAAACTAAAGTGCAATCACGTTCGTAAATGAATGGCTTCTGGTTTTTGAAATGTAAATAAACCAATCTATTGTGATAAAACAACAAAATTGCAATAACTGCATTAACCATCTAAGTGAAGTCTAACTGTAACTGTAGTCTTGAAAAAAATCTGAATAAGGAAAAACATTGCAATAAGATAATGCAAACTGGTTAAACTTGAGAGTAGCTGAGATCTGTCATGACAGAACACCGCTTCAATGATATCTGGCGCAGG